>NC_090933.1:295508441-296149490 GCF_040938575.1 Ambystoma mexicanum | reverse complement strand
CATGCCGCATTTCAACACATGCAACAACCATGTGGGTCACACATCACTGGTCGCACATGCATTACCATGATGTCCCTGCACACATACATGCATACATGGCCCATGGCACACATACAGGCAAGTATCATAGAACCAGCACACCGCAACATGCCCTGTCTCACACAGTAATGCTTGGACACATACCGCTCAACTCCAGACGGGCCTCCCTCTCAAGGACCTGGGCGTGGAGCGCTGGGCGTACGCGTTCCAGGACCCTCTTCTGGATGGAACTCATGCGGCCCCGGCCCCCCTCCACGAGGCGCCGGGCCTTCACAAGGGTCCTGGACCTCAAGTCCTCCCAGCGCTTCTTGATCTTCTGGACGTTGCGGGTTGCCACCCCCTCCGCGTTGATGGCAACCACACAGTCAGCCCAGATCCTCTCCCGTCCTTCCTTGCTGGCGCGGGACGATCCAAAGAGGGCATCATACTGCCCCAGGACATGCTCCACCAGGACACCAACTTCGGTGGCAGTGAAGCTGGTGCCCCTCTGCCCCTCTGGCCTGGGGTTGCCACTGGTGCCAGATGTGGAAGTGCCCGACATGGCAACCCCAGAGGCAGGTGTGGGTGGGCAACTGGGTCCTGGGGCTGGGCTGTGGAGCGATGTAATCCCAGTTGGGAGTCTTCAGTTTCCAGCAGGGGTGGACACAGCAACTGGACCCCTGCAGATGGCTGATGTGCAGGCACCAAATGGCAGGGCACGGTGGCAGCAGGCAGGCAGGCAGGCAGCAGCAGATAGCACGTGGGAGGCTGCTCGGGGCACTGGGGGGCGTGTAATTGGACAAAAGTGTCCGTACACGCGATTGGCCTATGTACCTGTATTTCATCGCGTGTAATTGGACAAAAGTGCGCGTACACGCGATTGGCCTATGTACGTGTATTTCAGGGGTGCGCGGGCACTTACACACGCAAGTACGTCAGCGCACCTGTATGCCTGCTGCGTGGGAATTTCCACACGATATTGGAGTTGGAACTAGATTCCAGGGGTGCGCGGGTCACACGCTCGCCTAGAACACGCGCAAAGCATTAATTTGCGCACTTTTCAAATAACAAGCCAGATGCCAGGATGAACATACCGTTCCTAGCAGCAGTGGCAGTGGGCTACCAAAGGAGGAGGAGGAGGAGAGTCAGGGCCAGAGTATTCACACCCAGAACCAGCCTTTTCGGGATGCCTGATGACCAGGTGTATGGAAGGTACAGGTTTCCACCACACATAATACTGGACCTGGTGAGTGAGTGGGAGGATGACCTCACATCACCCACCCTGTGCTCTCAAGCACTCAGCCCCCTGGAGAAGGTCCTCAATGTACTGCACTTCTTAGCCACTGGATCATTTCAGCGGACAAGTGCCATAGTGGGTGGGGTGTCACAGACCACCCAGTCACGCTGCCTACACCAGGTCTTGGCCATCATGACTGCACGCCCATCAGTCCGCAGGCACATATACCTGCCCAGAACACCTGCTGAAAGGCATGCTGCCGCCCTGGATTTTTACGGAGTGGCACGATTCCCCAAAGTGCTAGGTGCCATCGACTGCACCCATGTGGCTCTACGTCCCCCCAGGGCATCTGAGCACATCTATAGGAACCGCAAGCACTGGCATTCCATCAACGTGCAGGTAGTATGTAATGCCAAGGGAATCATCACCTCAGTATATGCCAACTATCCCGGGTCCACCCACGACAGCTTCATTTACCGAATGTCCACCCTATGCCGGGACATAGATGCTGGGCGGCATGGCGATACATGGCTTCTCGGTGAGTATATATGCCACTGCACATGCATGCATGTTGGATACTGAGCAAGGTCACAACCCCACCAATGATACCAATCACCACCTCCACAGGGGACAGTGCCTACCCTCTCAGCCCCCACATGATGACGCCAATTCGGAACCCCACCACGCCACCCGAGGTAAGATATAACACAGCCCACATTACAACCCGGGGCATAGTGGAGCGCACATTCGGAGTGCTAAAGTCACGCTTTCGCTCCCTTGACCGTTCTGGCGGGCAGCTGTTATACGCTCCCCCAGTAGTGTGCAGGATCATAGTGGCAGCATGTGTCCTGCACAACGTTGCAACACGCCGGTGCCTGCCCGTGGACATGGTGGTGGCCCCACATCCCCAACCACATCCACAGCCGCTGCGCATGGGAGGGGAAAGGGCACGAGGGGAGGCAGCCCGTACACAGCTAGTGGCTAATTACTTCACATAGTATTCACTCCCCTGTGGAGTGCACACTGGCCTGGCACATTCCATCTGACAATCAATGATGACTCAACCTGACACTGATCCAGAATGTCTGGAGATTCAACCGTGAAAAGCATATCAGCCTGAGATTGTTCACCTGGAAGTGTTACAATGTGTGCATCCCTACCCACACACAACACCAATGCAGTTTTGTGAAGGAACACATTCAAGCAGCCAAAATTAAAACCCACTTGCTAAATGCAACAAGAGGACAGTGCCATGTCACCCAACCCATCCCCAGCACCGCCACACAACACACCGTGCCATGTCATGCTATGTGCAGGTAAACAAAGTAATCCCCACAACGTGACAAGTGTTGCAATGTACAGTGTCCCCAATTGAAACTTCCTACACCTGAAATGCTCACTGTAATGCAGGACAAACAACATACTTGAGCACGTACTACCATAAACATGACTTCAGTAATGTAATAAATCAGTTGTCTCACCACCTGGATATGCCTGCACTCCCACCACTTCCAACTGAACAGTGTTGGTGCCATGTAGAGTTGTAGGTGCACTGCTGCCAACAAGGACCCCATCTCCAGACTAGAGGGCCTTGTGTAGACATGAGGAAGGGACCTGCAAATTGGGAGGCAGACACAGATGATGAGTTACACATCAATGCAACATGCAGTGTACAACACAACAGCAATATGCACTAGGAATGTATACACAGTATTGACTAGACTACCCACACATGTAGTGTGAGTCCAATGTCACCATGTACTTCATTGTCACTTGGGCACACCCTTTGCAAGCCCATGGAAACGGGAAGCAGGAGGGGTGTGTGTGACTCAAACCCAGGCATCTGAACCTAATACATGACAAGCCTGCATGTGCCCAGCCACAATGCAGCGTATGCCCACAGGAACCACGGAAGCCAACAATTTGTCCCAAAATAAATGGGAAAAATATAAAAATAAAAATAAAAATAAAAATTAAAAAAAAATAAAAAGAAAAAGAAAATCAAAAATGGCCATTAAAGGGCCCGGGGGGGTTGGGGAGGCCACCCAGGAGGTCCGAGGTCAGGGTGCACACCAGAAACCACCTGTGTGGATCCTGGGAAAAAAAAACACCTCCATGGGCTCATGGCCCACACGGCTACCCTATTGTGGGAGTATCACTGCTGTCGCTATTATCACCCTGTGCAGCTGCATCCGGAGGTGGTTGCACTATGGGAGGCAGCCCACGCAAGGCCCTACTCTGTTCCTCCATGGCTGCAAGCATGCGGGTGTGGTAGGTCTCGTTCTGGAGGATGAGGGTGCGGAGGTCCACATGCAACAACTCACGGGATGCCTGGACCTCCGCCCTCGTTGCTTGCATCTCAGCTGAGAGCGTACGGGTGAGACGCTCCAGCTGCTGTTCTGTCCTTTGGTGTGTTGAAGCCTCTAGCTCAACAAGAGTCGTCCTGAGTTGATGTAGCTCCTGCCTCAGGGCTTCCCTGTGGCCCTGGGACTCTATGGAGATGGCCTCCTGCAGAGTCGCCAGTGCCGCCCGCCTGTCCCTGTTGGACGCCAACATGTCCTCCCTGTGTGACTGGCAGATGGAGTCGGTTGCCTGCTCTAGTCGCTCCATCAGCCTTTCAGGGGGGACAATGGAAGTGGCCACCCTATCCATGGCCTGAGCCATCATCTCGGATGATGCTGCCTGTTGGGTAGCCATACCGTAAATGGATTGCTCCCATACGGTATTGCCAGGTGGCGTACGGCCACCACGTCGGCGGGCACCACACCTGTCTGGGGCAAGGCGGACTGCGCCTTGCTGTGCCGGCACTGCCTGAGGCTGCAGGACTGCATTCCCCCTCTGATCTGCTGGCCCAGGAACAGGATCAGATGTCGCGGAGTGTGACCCTGCATCCGTAACCACCAAAGGCCTAGCTGCCAACACTGACATCCCCATTGAGGGTTCTGACCCTGGTGCAGGTGGGTGGGACAGAACAGATTCCCTCCCTGGAACACTCACCTGCGACGGCACGTAGGTCTCATCATCCGAGTCAACAGCTGAGTACAGCTCGGGGGAGGTGCAGCCAGAGACACCCCTTGAGAGCACGACCTGCAGCACTTGTGGGTTTTCACCCACCAGCACACCACGTCCCTCACTGGTGGTTGGTCGGCCCTCTGACCCCTCCTGGCTCTGCACCATCTCCACAACCCCAGCAGTATCAGGTGCGTCTTCCCCTGCAATGACATAATGACAAAGAAATGGAAACCCGCATTAGCACCATGGCACACAATGAGGGCTGTGAAACAAGAGAACCAGTACTTGATTGACACATGTCCCACATGACTAAGACCCTCCCATGCATGCACCCTCACTGCGTATGAAGGGCAGGCAAATGGCACACACTCATTACACAAAGATGGAAGATGAACACATTTCATGCATGCTGCCTGGCAGTGGCATCACACATTGCCCTGTGATTGCCAGGTGACACACACATGCCATCACACAGATGGCATGTGCCATTGCTATTGAGTGTAGCTGGAGAGGAGGGCAGCACTTATTCATTCTGTCCAGTTCCCACATGCAATAGCTTTTCTAATTCTGACAGGTCTGCTTTGTCACCTGGAGCTGCCAGTCCTATATGGTCCAATTGCACAGGGACATGTGTGAACATATGATATCCAGGTAACAAAGTAACTCCACTTTACCATGGCCATGCCATACATGTGACTAGAGGACTGAGGAATGCCTAGTATAAGTGGTGGAATGCATACAATCTGTCTGATTGAACATAGGAAAATAATCAACAATGTAGTGGCAAGGTGACACTTCAAGGCCAACTTGGGTGCTGTTGGGCTAGATGTCTACTGTTGGCAGAAGGGATACTGCAATGGCGAAATGCAGCTGCGCAGGATGTGTTGCATGAAGCACATGGCTGACCCATTCGACTCAGGCGCACACACTCTCACCTGGCACACAAACAGATGCCCTCACACACACACCATGCACATGGATGACACACACATGCATGTGCACTCACCGGACAATGCCTCGTAATCAGGCAGATCTCCCACGCCTTGGATCTGTTCCTCCGTGACGTAGGTCCCAGCGACTGACTCATGTGGAGTGAGTTCCATGTCTTCTACTGGAGACCCACCTCCAGTCACTAGAGTTGCGGCATGACTTGAGGCCAGCTTCTTCTTTGCCCTGCGCTTTAGGTCATTCCAGCGCTTGTAGCAATCATTGGCTGTGCGCCTCACGATTCCAAGGGCACTTACGATGTCCGCAATGGTCTGCCAGTGTGCCTGACGTTGTGCAGGTGTGGTCTTGGATCCTGCAACAATGACCATCTCGTTATCATGTCCGGACACATACTCGACAAGTGCATTCAGTTCCACATCCGTGAAGCTGGGCTTCCTCGACGGACCGGACTGTGTAGCCGTGTCGGGGGCATCAGCCTGTGCCGGACGAGCACTCTTCCTCTTCCGCTTGGAAGGTGGTGGTGATCCTGAGTGTCCTGCGCCGCTCTGGACACTAGGGGCAGGAGCCCTGGTGGGCTCTGTATCAGGTGTGTGGGATTGCACACTCAGCATGGGAGTTGGTGCAGGCATTGGCTCAAGTGTAATGGTGTCATGGGGAATGTCAGCAGAATGGACTAGGACGGACACTGTCCTGGCTGGGTGTGTGAGAGCTGGGGTGGATGGAGCTGCAGCTGCCCCTGCAGCCTCTCCGCCCTGCCTACTTGGGGCAGCAGATGACCTTGCTGCCCCAGATCCACGTGGCATGATAGCATCAACGTGCACCAGCGCACGTGTCGTAGCCCTGCTGACCTGGAAGTCAGCCATGGAGTCAGCCAGGTCTGGTGCCACAATGGGCTGGTCCAACAAGGGCTGAGCATGGATGGTGTCAGCCACTTCAGCCTCAACGGGAGGGGGGGAGGGGGGGAGGGGGGGGATGATGGGTGCCCTTGACTGGTCCTCCACACATGGGGGGACAGGCTCACCCTGCAAGTTACGACCACGTCCCCTACCGGATCCACCACGGCCACCACTTGTGGCTCTTCCACCTTTGCCACCCTTACGGAATCCTCGCCTCCCAGCCATGGCACTGATATTAATGTGCGTATGGGAGTGGCTGTAGACAATTGTCCTGGGCAATTGGGGGTCAAAGGGGTTGGGTACCAGATGGTAATTGTACCCTAGTGCTCTAGCACGGCTGATTGTAACCCCTGGGGAAAGATGACGGGTCACGCAACGCACAGGAGGCCCAAAAAAGGGAGATGACGTGCACGCAACCCCTCCTAGACCACGTGTGCAGAAAGAAAAACCTGCACTACGCTGTGGCACCCAGTAACACAAGAATGAATGTATGCGTGTCACACGCAGCCTAGAATGACCTCTGAAGGGGTAGGCTACACACGGGGCAAGCACAGAAGTTGGATACGTGCGTGACTCACCGTCTGCCAGGTAAAAGAGCGTGAAAAATGAGCGCGTTTGGCTGGCAATACCCCCGCCAAAAGAAGATGTGTACGCTGTCTGAGAAGACAGGACAACAGTAGAAGGGGACACTGTTTGAGGGAACAGGCCCAGGTAAACCAGTACAAGAGGAAAAAAGAGAAAAAGCTGTCAGAGGTAACAGGGAGTACGAACTGGAAACGCCGTGAAGTAAATCGCGTGTGAAACGACAAGAAGTACAGAATTCACCCACTCGCTCTCCACGAAAAGCACGTACAAGGAAATGGTGTTCTACATGTACCTTATATACAGGCCCACACGTACAGCGTCACTTACGCGGCGTGTACGTTCACCAATCACACGCTTTGTCACTCCTGCGTGTAGATCCATTTTCACCAATCACACGCTTTGTCACTTCTGCGTGTAGATCCATTTTCACCAATCACACGCTTTGTCACTCCTGCGTGTAGATCCATTTTCACCAATCACACGCTTTGTCACTTCTGCGTGTAGATCCATTTTCACCAATCACACGCTTTGACACTGGGACGTGTCACACAACAATTTCCTGCACGTGCAGGTGACTATAGGCGCGCATATGCTGTTGACGGGTTTACGCGCTAAGGGCCTTTCCTCGATTCACATGCTGACGTGTGGGATTTCACTCCCTATCAGGCTGTCCACGCGTTCACACACGAGAGACCACGCTCCTGGCCAGGAGGCCAAATTACTGCCCCCCAGAGCCCTGAGCACGCTCCCACCTGCCATCTGCTGCTGCCTGACTGCCTGCTGGCCACGTGCCCCACAGTGCTGGTGGGTGGGGGTGTTGGGAGACATGGGTGGGGGCCTGGTGGAGGCTGCCCCTGGTGGCGGGGGGGTGGGGGTGGTGGGAGGCATGGGTGGGGGCCTGGTGGAGGCTGCCCCTGGTGGCGGGGGGGTGGGGGTGGTGGGAGGCATGGGTGGGGGCCTGGTGGAGGCTGCCCCTGGTGGCGGGGGGGTGGGGGTGGTGGGAGACATGGGTGGGGGCCTGGTGGAGGCTGCCCCTGCACTGCTGGGGGGTGGGGGTGATAGGGGACATGAGTGGGGGCCTGGTGGAGGCTGCCCCTGGTGGCGGGAGGGTGGGGGTGGTGGGAGACATGGGTGGGGGCCTGGTGGAGGCTGCCCCTGGTGGCGGGGGGTTGGGGGTGGTGGGAGACATGGGTGGGGGCCTGGTGGAGGGTGCCCCTGGTGGCGGGGGGGTGGGGGTGGTGGGAGGCATGGGTGGGGGCCTGGTGGAGGCTGCCCCTGGTGGCGGGGGGGTGGGGGTGGTGGGAGGCATGGGTGGGGGCCTGGTGGAGGCTGCCCCTGGTGGCGGGAGGGTGGGGGTGGTGGGAGACATGGGTGGGGGCCTGGTGGAGGCTGCCCCTGCACTGCTGGGGGGTGGGGGTGATAGGGGACATGAGTGGGGGCCTGGTGGAGGCTGCCCCTGGTGGCGGGAGGGTGGGGGTGGTGGGAGACATGGGTGGGGGCCTGGTGGAGGCTGCCCCTGGTGGCGGGGGGGGGTGGGGTGGTGGGAGACATGGGTTGGGCCTGGTGGAGGGTGCCCCTGGTGGCGGGAGGGTGGGGGTGGTGGGAGACATGGGTGGGGGCCTGGTGGAGGCTGCCCCTGGTGGCTGGTGGTGGGGGTGGTGGTAGACATGAGTGGGGGCCTGGTGGAGGGTGCCCCTGGTGGCTGGGGGGTGGGGGTGCAGGGAGACATGAGTTGGACATGAGTGGGGGCCTGGTGGAGGCTGCCCCTGCATTGCTGGGGGGTTGGGGTGATGGGAGACATGAGTGGGGGCCTGGTGGAGGCTGCCCCTGGTGGCGGGGGGGTGGGGGTGGTGGGAGGCATGGGTGGGGGCCTGGTGGAGGCTGCCCCTGGTGGCGGGGGGGTGGGGGTGGTGGGAGGCATGGGTGGGGGCCTGGTGGAGGCTGCCCCTGGTGGCGGGGGGGTGGGGGTGGTGGGAGACATGGGTGGGGGCCTGGTGGAGGCTGCCCCTGCACTGCTGGGGGGTGGGGGTGATAGGGGACATGAGTGGGGGCCTGGTGGAGGCTGCCCCTGGTGGCGGGAGGGTGGGGGTGGTGGGAGACATGGGTGGGGGCCTGGTGGAGGCTGCCCCTGGTGGCGGGGGGGTGGGGGTGGTGGGAGACATGGGTGGGGGCCTGGTGGAGGGTGCCCCTGGTGGCGGGGGGGTGGGGGTGGTGGGAGGCATGGGTAGGGGCCTGGTGGAGGCTGCCCCTGGTGGCGGGGGGGTGGGGGTGGTGGGAGGCATGGGTGGGGGCCTGGTGGAGGCTGCCCCTGGTGGCGGGAGGGTGGGGGTGGTGGGAGACATGGGTGGGGGCCTGGTGGAGGCTGCCCCTGCACTGCTGGGGGGTGGGGGTGATAGGGGACATGAGTGGGGGCCTGGTGGAGGCTGCCCCTGGTGGCGGGAGGGTGGGGGTGGTGGGAGACATGGATGGGGGCCTGGTGGAGGCTGCCCCTGGTGGCGGGGGGGGGTGGGGGTGGTGAGAGACATGGGTGGGGGCCTGGTGGAGGGTGCCCCTGGTGGCGGGAGGGTGGGGGTGGTGGGAGACATGGGTGGGGGCCTGGTGGAGGCTGCCCCTGGTGGCGGGGGGGTGGGTGGGGGTGATAGGGGACATGAGTGGGGGCCTGGTGGAGGCTGCCCCTGGTGGCGGGAGGATGGGGGTGGTGGGAGACATGGGTGGGGGCCTGGTGGAGGGTGCCCCTGGTGGCGGGGGGGTGGGTGTGGTGGGAGACATGGGTGGGGGCCTGGTGGAGGGTGCCCCTGGTGGCGGGGGGGTGGGGGTGGTGGGAGGCATGGGTGGGGGCCTGGTGGAGGCTGCCCCTGGTGGTGGGGGGGTGGGGGTGGTGGGAGGCATGGGTGGGGGCCTGGTGGAGGCTGCCCCTGCACTGCTGGGGGTTGGGGGTGGTGGGAGGCATGGGTGGGGGCCTGGTGGAGGCTGCCCCTGGTGGCGGGGGGGTGGGGGTGGTGGGAGACATGGGTGGGGGCCTGGTGGAGGCTGCCCCTGCACTGCTGGGGGGTGGGGGTGATAGGGGACATGAGTGGGGGCCTGGTGGAGGCTGCCCCTGGTGGCGGGAGGGTGGGGGTGGTGGGAGACATGGGTGGGGGCCTGGTGGAGGCTGCCCCTGGTGGTGGGGGGGGTGGGGGTGGTGGGAGACATGGGTGGGGGCCTGGTGGAGGGTGCCCCTGGTGGCGGGGGGGTGGTGGGAGGCATGGGTGGGGGCCTGGTGGAGGCTGCCCCTGGTGGCGGGGGGGTGGGGGTGTTGGGAGACATGGGTGGGGGCCTGGTGGAGGCTGCCCCTGGTGGCGGGGGGGTGGGGGTGGTGGGAGGCATGGGTGGGGGCCTGGTGGAGGCTGCCCCTGGTGGCGGGAGGGTGGGGCTGGTGCGAGACATGGGTGGGGGCCTGGTGGAGGCTGCCCCTGGTGGCGGGGGGAGGGGGTGATAGGGGACATGAGTGGGGGCCTGGTGGAGGCTGCCCCTGGTGGCGGGAGGGTGGGGGTGGTGGGAGACATGGGTGGGGGCCTGGTGGAGGCTGCCCCTGGTGGCGGGGGGGTGGGGGTGGTGGGAGACATGGGTGGGGGCCTGGTGGAGGGTGCCCCTGGTGGCGGGAGGGTGGGGGTGGTGGGAGACATGGGTGGGGGCCTGGTGGAGGCTGCCCCTGGTGGCGGGGCGGTGGGGGTGATAGGGGACATGAGTGGGGGCCTGGTGGAGGCTGCCCCTGGTGGCGGGGGGGTGGGGGTGGTGGGAGACATGGGTGGGGGCCTGGTGGAGGCTGCCCCTGGTGGCGGGGGAGTGGGGGTGGTGGGAGGCATGGGTGGGGGCCTGGTGGAGGCTGCCCCTGGTGGCGGGAGGGTGGGGGTGGTGGGAGACATGGGTGGGGGCCTGGTGGAGGCTGCCCCTGGTGGCGGGGGGGTGGGGGTGGTGGGAGGCATGGGTGGGGGCCTGGTGGAGGCTGCCCCTGGTGGCGGGGGGGGGTGGGGGTGGTGGGAGGCATGGGTGGGGGCCTGGTGGAGGCTGCCCCTGGTGGCGGGAGGTTGGGGGTGGTGGGAGACATGGGTGGGGGCCTGGTGGAGGCTGCCCCTGGTGGCGGGGGGGTGGGGGTGGTGGGAGGCATGGGTGGGGGCCTGGTGGAGGCTGCCCCTGGTGGCGGGAGGGTGGGGGTGGTGGGAGACATGGGTGGGGGCCTGGTGGAGGCTGCCCCTGGTGGCGGGGGGGTGGGGGTGATAGGGGACATGAGTGGGGGCCTGGTGGAGGCTGCCCCTGGTGGCGGGGGGGTGGGGGTGGTGGGAGACATGGGTGGGGGCCTGGTGGAGGCTGCCCCTGCACTGCTGGGGGGTGGGGGTGCAGGGGGACATGAGCAGGTGTGCAGGGTAGTCCCCTGTTTTGTAGGCTGCCTGCAGGGGCCGTGGAGGGTGTACAGGGAACACCTGTGAGGACCCACCCAGCCTAATCGCGTGTGACTTCCCACGCACCCCTGTAATACACGTACCCTGGCCAATCGCGTGTTAAACTTCCCGCGTACCCCTGTAATACACGTACCCTGGCTAATCGCATGTAAAAGTTCCCGCATACCCCTGTAATACACGTACCCTGGCCAATCGCGTGTTAAACTTCCCGCGTACCCCTGTAATACACGTACCCTGGCTAATCGCGTGTATAACTTCCCGCCTACCCCTGTAATACACGTACCCTGGCCAATCGCGTGTTACACTTCCCGCGTACCCCTGTAATACACGTACCCTGGCTAATCGCGTGTATAACTTCACGCGTACCCCTGATATGCATGTTACCCGCTTTGCGTTCCTTGTTTGGCAGCCCTGTAAACTGGTCCAGGGTTAGCGCAGCCCTTTGCGATGATTTTGCGATTTTGATGGCTTTTCCTTGCGCGAGGGCGTTCTTGGGGGCGTTACTGGCGCTGCTGCAGGGTCGCTGCGATACTCTGCGCCACGGCTGGTTTGGGAGCCTAAAATCCATGAATACGCTGTGCGCGGAAATCGGTTTTAGCGCACGTGCCTGGCGCAGACAATCGCACGCGGACACTCTGCGCCAGCCGCTTGCGACACTTTTCTGCGAAATTCTATGAATTACCCTGTAAATTGTGTAATAATGGAAAGTAGTATTGCAGTATTATGGTTGCATTTAGATACCAATTGGCATATTCTAACTGTTTACAATTTCAAAGTTTTGCAGGGTATGTTTTCAAGCCCCTTTATTCTTGTTGGGAGATTTCCATTTTCCACTATTGCCAAGTGCCATTGTAGTATTATGGGTGCAGTTAGATGCAATTGCATATTTATTGCAGTAGTATGGGCATAGTTAGACAGCCGTTGGCTTATTCTAACAGTTGGTAGTTTTACAGGTCAGTGAGGACAGTTTGTAGACCCTCATAGTCAGGACTTTGCTTTTTAAGTACTATGGTATTTGGGGAAAAAATGTATAGCAGCACAACTGATGTACTCATGGGCCAGTTGCTGTATTCTGTATTGTTACAGTTTCACAGGGCAGAAGATTATTTTTTGTTTGCAGTTACATACCTGTTGTTGGCTATTGGGAGTATGTTATGCTACTTTTGTATGTTAGTGAGTACAGTTTAGTTTCAGGAATATTAAGTAGACGTAATCTCTGCTTTAGAGTAATGGAAGTATCATTGCATTCAAACCATCCACGTTTCTTTTTAATGTATGCAGTATAATGACCTGCACTGGTTGTGGCACCTGTGTGGTAGATTATGCCTACTGTTGTGAAGGTTTTCTTGCCAAGTGATACTTGCCCGTGTGTGAAGCTAGTAAGCTTGCAGTTGTTTTTTATACTATCTGCGTCGTATCTTAAAAACATTACTATTATGTATTGGTTATGTGCATTTTTCTGTAAGGTGGAACGATTGTCTGAATTGCACATAGTACACAATATGACATGATTTGCATTTTGCACCAGCTGCTGAAATAGAATGGATTCACAGTTAGGTATAGAAACATACAGAAAGTGCTCAATAGGGACTTGTTCCTGCGCCACTTGGCTGCAGAGAGTGCATGGATGTTTCCACATGTATGAAATCTGGAAGATTTCATGTATAGGTATGTTTTTCGCTTTACATCACTTCTAATAAGTACATTAGACATTCTTGTGGACCTTCTTGTGTGTTTATGGTGAATCTCAACATTCCCGCACAGTAGTCCAATTCCTACCTACCTTATTCCTGAGACACTATAAGTGTTGTCAGGATTGTTTGTTGCGTTTCTATGAAGGAGTAGCATTTGCAAACACAGCTGGTCTGCACCATTCAAGTAAATATTTTGAACAATTGGTGCTATTTGGAATAGAACATTGATTGCTACATTTGCATAGCAATTTACACCAGTTGTGTTTGAAAATTTGAATGGACCAGACAGTTCTGTGTCTGAGTTATTTGATGAAACTATGGTTGCTTTTTTTGAAGAGATACTTCTCTTTGCTTTGTGCAGTTGGATATGCATTTGCCTTTTCACTACATCCTTCTGTGGTTGTTCTAATTGATAAAGTAGCAGTGTCTTTCAATTTCTTTAGTGGTACTGTTGGGAGATCACTTATAAGTTGTGTCTGCACTAGTTTTCTTTTACCAAGTTTTCCTTTTTGAGGAACAGCGTACATTTTGAGATAGGGTGTGTAGAGTACACGTAGTTTGTTGTACTCTACGATGCAAGGAATGTCAGACTTGACTTTGTTTGTATCAAAATAGACAAGAAATAGTCCTTCAAGTGTACGTAGGCGTGACAGTTCTACAGAACTCATGCCTTGTTCAAAGACTGTGCTGCCAATGTCAATCAATGCCTGATCTAGGGTTAGACCTTGAGATTTATGAATAGTGACTCCATCTGCAAGCGACAGAGAAAACTGTTCTCTGCGTACATACATGTCTTTGAAAAGAAGGACTCGGGCTGTTGAGCGTACTATCCTTACATTCTGAAAGTTTGTCAAAGTGGATGCTGACAAAATGAATTTTGCTGTCATGTGGGTATGTCTGGAAGCCAACAACCGTACCAAGTTCTCCCTTAAATAAACCTTACTCCATGTTGCAGTTGTGCTGTGGCTTGTTGACACATAGGCACTGTCATACTGTACACGTCCAGTTTGTCTGTGGTGTTAATTTGCACTATGGTTGCATTTCTTGTTTCAACAATGTTTCATTGAATTGTGCACAGCTTGCTAGGGTTGGCATTCAGGACATACATTTACATTTGTGTGTGCCAATAGTTCCATGACATCAGTAGCAGATGTGTTATGCCTGTATAGCTCATGGATGAGTCTGCTATTTAAGTTACACTGTGCTTCCTTAGAAGCAGACCAATCCAAATGCCTTTCAAAATGTGAGCATAAGTGAGGTCTGCAGATCGACGCATGTTTTGCGTTAGTTCTCTGTATTGGAAATGTTGCCAGAGATATCCGATGCTGCCAAGTGTGTTACGGCACAGTTTGTGTCCTAAGGTTTTAAAGATAGGTTCACCTTTCACTGGTGTTAATTGAAGAAGCCCTCTGAAAATAATAATGGATTTTCCTCCAAAGAGTTCTTCGTAGTTCCTTTCGAGGACCTATTCAATTCTTAGGTGAATCAAAGCCAACATTAGCTTGGAGACCATGCTCACGTCATCTATATGGAACATTTTCATTTGTTTCAGAACTCTGTGTAGCTCCATAGCAGCTTCTGCTGATAGTTTGTAGTACTCTAATTTGTTTTGGTGTTCTACTGGAAGGAGTTGCAATCTGTGGTAAATCACACCACCTATGTTGTAGGCAGCTAAACCTGTGGGAGCAGTTACAACAGCTTAGAGCTTGTTGTTTGTCAATTTTTTGAAGAACTTGCTGATGATTTTTACTAAGAATGTTTAGCCTGACAAGCTTCACCACTGTTATGCTTGAGCTAAAATATGGCACTGGTGCGCAGTGCATTCTGGGAGCGCTCGGAGCCATGATGGATATTTACTTCATGCCGCAGTCAAAAGCTGCACTCATTTTGCTGAGAGTTAGATTCACGATGCTGAAGAAAACATGCTTTCCAAACCTGGTATGCAGTCAAGGACATTTTTGCTGGGAAAGCTAACTTTGTTATGTCTTGTTATGAGCTATGGGACTGTTTTCCGTGGTGCTTGTTTTTAGAGGAGGGAGGCACTTTGATCCTTGAGGGTACTGTCGGTTGACCCAGCTGGCAACCAACGGCTGCTCATCAATGCGCAAGTGCGTTGCCAGAAGGTTTGAGAAATCGCCACCCATTTTGAAGGGTGCATATATGCGGAACCCCTGAGCGGTCAGGTGAGACTTCAGCCGGAGGGGGACACTTTCATCCGGCATACCTATGGTTTGTTGTGCTCTTGGCCTGGCTGTTGTCGGGGTCTTCCAGCCGCTTCTGGCGAGATGAGGAATCCAGTTACGCTCACGGTGATGTATTTCCTTTTGAGTTCTCTGTTTCTTCTATAATTTATTTCTATGTTATCACTGGTTGCTTCTAAGCTTTGAATAAATAGCCGTATAAGTGCTCATCATTTTCTAAGAGTGTGTGGTTGCAAGTTATTGCGTCTTCCTGCGTTCAAAGTATTGCTCCGTAATTGCATTGGTGATTTATGATTGTCCGTGCATTCTGGGAGAGCAATACATTTTTTGGCGTCACGAACAGGATATTTGTGATGAATTGTTCCCAATATTCAAGAATATGTTTGAACGTAGATAGGCTTCGGTTACCTTGCAAGCGAAAGTGATATGGCAGTGAGTGTTGAACTGTGTTAAGCTGTTTTTTTTCTTTGCCGGTGTGTGCGTGCTCGTGTGTCAGTTCACTTTCAAACAGGAGGTTTGAAAATTGATAATTCAAGTTGATAATTCAACGTTTTATCTGAATCTGGGGTCTTCAGAATACATTTGTAAAGAGCGGTATTCTGATGCTGGTATTTGTGTGCAACTTTCATCATACCTTCCAACATTTCCAGTAGGAAGGAGTAGAGTAAAGGCTCATGGTTCTACACTTTTTTCCCATATGCTGATTGGAGATACTTTGGCTTGGCACATTTTATAGGTTTCTAGTGCATAATCTATGCTGTCTTTGGAGTGCAGTGGGTGAACTGTATAATGGGTTGAAATATTGAATTCTCTAGTAGGACCTACAAATTGGCCAGTTGATGAGGAATCCAGAATTATTTTGGTGGTTTCTCTTAGGTTTTCTTCAATGTTTAATTCTTTGTAGTATTCATTGTTCTCTTTGAGATATAGTAGAGCTTCTCTAACTTTGTTTAAGTCTACTAGTTGCTGACAAATTCTTTTGTCTTTTGTAGGTACACCATTCACTAGGATAATCAAAGATTGATCTATTGGCTGTTGCACTCCCAGAGTGTCTACATTTTCTTTAAGATCTAATGGCGAATACACTAATGTGCCACAAATGCTTTTCAGTAATTCAGAAGGAGGCAACTTGGCTGTTTCGGTAGAAATTGTATTATCACTTGAAATGGGTGTACTGTTTGGATTACAATGCACTCATACAAATGAAGCTATTGTAGTCGTTTTGGAAGTGGCAATATTTCCAAGTAATTAGTGATATTCTGTGAAGGCATTTGGTTATTATCAAGCTTTGCAGTGCAGTGTGTGCAAAGTATTGAGGGGTTAGTAATTTCGTATTTGTTTTCTGTAATAAGGTAGAGAGCTAATTGGAACATTGCGATTCCTCATTGTCTTCTATTTGTATGCTATATCTACAGTTGTGGTGCTCTTTGTATAAATAGTTCTGCGACAACATAGACACACTTGGTTTGGTACTTCAGAAGATGTGCTTTTAAACTTTGCTTTTCTTTTTTGTATGTGTGTAATAGAAGGTAGGCATCTGCAAGTTTGTTGCTACTCTGTTCTAAAGTTACTGGATTGTTAAGTGCTGTTCACTTCCAAAATATTTACTTTGGATGTGGTCTATTTTTTCTAGGAGTTCTTTGTCTGTGCCATGTCGGAGAATGTGATTTAAATGCCCCAGTGCTAAAGCATGACTTTTTGCATAGTACAGTCTCTGAATGAGATTTTGTGCAGTAGAATGCTGTGTTGCTAACATTTTGTTGTGGTGGAAGGAGCTTCTGCGAGCAGGCCCAGAAATGAAGGCTAATGAATGTCCTTGCAGTCCTGTGTATTTGCACACTTTACAGGAGTCCATGGTTTGTAATATTTTCATTTTTAATTTGTCTTTGGCTTTCACATACTGATTGAGGAATTGCAGGATTGTTTTTGTACGTTACACATTGAGGTGCACTGCCCTTTGTAGACGGGACGGATTGGTTCTGTGCAACGGAGAGTTGACTGTAAGTTTGTTGGGGATATTCTTTCAATCAGCGTTTCTTCTGCCATAATGGTGCTGTCCACCTTTTCATACTAAGACTACCGCCAAACTCTCACTCTTCCCCCTTTCCTCCGGGCCACTGCTATTTATGGCAATTGGGTTTGTTTGCTCTTGTTTGTATGCATCTTCATTGAAATATGGCTCTCTGCTGGTTGTGTGAATCCACTCACCTGCACAGAAGTGTGCAAAGGTATCTATGTTGATATTGTGTATGTTGCGAAGTACTTTTTGTAGTTTACTAATTAATGTTGTTAGTGGTTTCATTCTGTGTAAAATTAATATAAACAATGTCCTTTTGAGGAACATTGCACTGTCTATGAGAGCTTCCGGGATCAGTTTTCAGCAGTAAGTTTTAAGGGTTGAGCGTGATTTCTCCCCTGTTTTTATAAGGTTCTGAAGGACTCTATGGTGGAACAATTTTTGTAAAATACATTTTTTGGAATGCTTACCTGTGGCTACATTAACATTGGTAGATGCAGTGTTAGCACTACTGGTAGTTGCATTTTTCTTAATCCATTTATTTTTAGTTTTACGTTTTGGAAGAGGGGTCACACTTCTTTTCCTGCTACCTGGTTCCCTTTTGTTCAGTGACTGTATTAGCTGTTTTGTTTGAACATTTCGTACAAACTCTGCGAGAAGCGGCTGGCTATTTTGCATGCTTTGTTTTCATCTCCTCTATTTCTGCGTTGTTTTCTGCAGAGTTGTATTTTTTTGGTAGGCATTCTCTTGTGGCTGTTGGAGAAAAAAGGAAAGTGTGGTTTGAAGGTTGTGCAATGTATTTGTGTGCACTGTGCATGAGTGTCTGAATATGAGGGTAGGCATACATAGAGGGGTGTGTGATTGTGGAAAGGGCTGTTAATTTTGGTGGGAAGGTTGTACTGGTATGTTTGTGTGTTCCTGTGTGAAAGGTTTGCTTCAGTGTGTATGACAGTGTACTGTGCCTGAAGAAGTCAGGACATTATCATGTTTTCACAAAACTAGTGGGTGTTAGCATACTGGTGTTCGGATTACAATACAAAGAGTGGACTGGCTAAGGTGCAATGAGTAAGAGTGAAGCAAGTGCTGTTGGGTTGGATATAATGTTCTAGGGTAAAATACAACAATGATGCACTGTCTGAGTAACAGACAGAACACTGCTACAGTATTGCACTTACTTTTTTGGATGTGAAGAGAAGGTTTCTTCTCAGTTTTATCTTCCAGTAGAGACGTCACTGACTTTTAGGAGGCTGTTCACTGCAATTGTGAAATAAGAAAGTTAGTGGGTATGTGTGTTAATGGCACAGTAATTGCACTAGGAGAACACATTATTTTAGATTGTAGGAGGATTTGTTGGCAGGAAGAGTTAGTGTGTGTGTCCAACTGCACAGCACTGCATAGGGGTGGGGACTTGGGCGCATCCGTATCATTGCTATGGGGCCAGTGCTGTAGTGATAACTGTGTCCAATGGGGCTGCACTTTTGCAAGTGTGTGAGATACTGTTGTACTACTTACTTTAGAAATTGATTAGTGCAAGTCATAGTAGGGTGAGAAAAAGGGCAGAACGATGTACAGATAGGAAAGGAGAATGTTACTGTGCGTGCCATTTTATTAAGTTTCCCACCCACATATAGATGCTTGGTACACAAGTGCAGAAATTGTTTCCTGTTCCTGTATTTATTTATTCATATTTACAGATAGCACTGTTGCCAATGCATTTCTTTGCTTTCTTTCCAATGGTGCATTTTGGTAATTTTCAAATGTATGTACTTGCCATACTTTGCTAACATACATTCAGTTTCCCTTTTCTGTGTGCAATCTGGGCATTTAACATAGAATCAGCCACTTGAATTTGCTGTACAAATGTTTCCAATGTGGTTTTATTTTTTTGTTTTACAAAAACAACAGGGAAAGTGCTGATAAAATTGAAATATGTGGTGTGCAGCTGTTCTGGAAGTGGGCATTACATGAAAACTTTGAAAGCACACAGCATTGTAAATAATTGCCACTTGATGTCAGGAGATGGGACACATGAGAGTACACATATTCAATAGGTTAAGCAGGGTAAGTGGCAGGCAGCCTGTTCCTATGCATTTGTGACAGAGTTGCAAATGTACTCTTCACAATATATGCATCCTTGAAGTTTGTGCTGGTGGATGCAGAGGAGGATGAATCTGGAAACAGAAATCTTAGAGTGTTTTGCAGTACTTTTTGATAGAGGTGCTTTTCAATTACAGGAGATCTGTAATCTGAGTACATCTAAAGTATTGAACTGTGAAGACAGAGTTAGATATAGAGTTTGTGTGTGTGATTGATGGATGGTTGTGGGACTGCTTAACAGTAGCCAAAGAGGGAGTTCTATAAAGAGTGAAGTGGAAAGGAAAGAAGGGCTTCCCCTGTGGTACGGGATCTGCGGAGACTGCGGTAGTTCATGGATAGGGCGTGCCACATCCGGGGCTTCTCAGTAAACCTTTCATGGAAATGGGACTGTGGGGTTCAGCCAATCAGATGTTCAGGATGTGCTTTACAGGAAGGGACGGTAATATTTCTTTTCATTGCTTTGTTGGCTGTGTAGTGAAGATGGCTGGTGTTGGAGAGAGTCAGAAACTTATTGTATGGACAGTGGGAGATGCATTTGTGTATGATCTGGAGAGGTATCCCCAGGCAAGAGGTGTTTCTGGTGATCTTGGGTTTCCAGGCCAGTAGGCTTTGTGGTACAGTGTGCCTGGCCGCAATTAGCAGGCACTGCTTGCTCTTTGAAGAGACATGGATACTTTTGGTAGTCCTGATGTTTTGGTGGTGCACTGTGGAGGAGAGCATTTGGGCTACATCAGTACTCCAAATCTGGTTCCTATACTGAAGTTGTTGGTGGAGGAACTGATGCTGCTTTTCCATACTGCTAAGGTGTTTTTTTTCCAAAATACAACCTAGAGCACAATGGAACAACCCCAATGTTTTTAATCCCCAGCAAAATGCTAGAAGGCAGCTCGTTAATGGAGGCATGGGTGTAGTTTTGTGATGTGCTGAGATGTCTGTTTTCTCTAATGACAACATTGACTCCCTTTGTGTGCACTATTTTACCACAGATGGGTTTTGTTTTCCATTTCTTGGAAATGCTTGTTTTTTTGACAATCTAAGGGATGCTTTGCAGAGGTTTATGTAAGACAGTAAGGAGGAAAAGAAGAGGACCCCCCCAAAAAAATTAGAAAACAAAAGGTGTTTGCTTAGTAGCACCTACCAAAAAAAAATCTCTTTTCAGAGCCACAATAGAGGAAATCTCATGGATATAGGCTGGACGCACAGAGGGGTGACTGTCTCTAAGGATGTTCTAAAAGCACCCAGCAAAAAGGTCGACCTATGGGACTGGTTAGAGAATTTTTCACACCTTAGCAGCCTAAAGACTTTTCATTTTGTAAAATATAGACTTTATAATTTTATGCAACCACAAGCATATCTGTATCTCTGCCCCACCAAAAGGCTCAGAAGTTTCAATATTTTGTTCCGCCTGGAGCAATTACCCACCCTGTATAACATAGGAACCAGGGAAAAGATCCCTGCCAGTGAGCGAGTTTGTCGCTTGTGCAAATCTCCTGAATGTTTGGAGACAGCCAAGCACTTGTTGACAGCGTGTTTGACTCTGGGGTGTTCAATCTCTAAATATCTTGGGGAATTTGTACACGATCCACTAATCATTTGGACCATTTGTGAAACTTAATTATGGCTGTATTGCACTAACACCTGCAACATGCATTTGTTTATTGCATTGTATAATGTGTGGCAGCTGATTGAAAAAGACCTGAGCTCCTTCATCTGAAACATCTCATTATGGTGGCTTAAAGATTGCTTGTGACACTCTGATCAGGCAGGGGTTTCATACCTTTTGTACCTTTATTATTACTCCGAGGCAGGGTGTCTTTTGTTGAGATGTTTATTGCTTGCGTATTTGGCTAAGATTGTGCTGATGTGTAGGCAAAGACTATAAGCTACACACAATTGTTTTTTATCTGAGTATTTTGTTTTCTCTTAGGTTGTAAATATTCTAAAGAAAAATTTTGCTTTACCACATATTTTCTTCTGTATATGACAACTGCTGATTTGTTTCTTTAATGAGTTAATGATAATGTATGTAATTTGTATTATGTGTAAAGTTTGAATTTACTTTCAATCTGTATCACATTAAAGAATTATTATTAATAGAGGAAATCTCCTACCCTGGGTTACATTTCTCTCCCCACCCCCATGACTTGCCTGATTTTTCCTCGAGCGCCAGACTTTTAGGGACTTTTAAGGATGGTAGACATGAAAATGGGACTGTGGCGGCCAGGGGATTGGCCAACCAGGTTCCCAGGGTGTGGTGTGCAAGGAAAGAGTGTGGCAGAGGCTCTATTTACTGGGAGGAGTGCAGATGGCTATGGCTGTATGTTTTAGGAGGCATAGTGTCTGTATTTTGGTGAACTCTTGGATACATTGGTTGCAGGTGTATGTAGATCACTGTGGGTGTGCACTGCTATGGAGTGCATGCAATGAAGTGACTGGATGTGCTTATCATTTGTGCCACTTTGATGATGCAGCATCATCCATTAATATTGTTCATTGTGGAGGGAACAGTATAGGCCACGTTACAGGAATCTCCCTGCCATCACTTTCTCCCGGAAAAGAATCCAATGCTTTTGATGGGACCACCCCCTCCATTTTTTAGAAGTCAGGGGACACTTCTATTTTTAAACTTTGAAAGATGACTCTGAAAAGAGCCTTTTTTGTTTGTTTTCTTGTTTTATATTTTTGGGGGTATTTTATAACATGACACACAAGGAAGGGAAAGGAAGTGTAGGGAAGGGGCACCAACCACTGGAATGAAGGGGCATGTGCAGAGAGGAAGATGTTGGGTGGGCCTCGTGGATGTAAGGGGCACTTTCCATCGTGCCCCCGGACCATAGCCTCGAAAGCACTCCGGAATTGCTCACTCCTGCAGTGTACTGCATCACAATACATGCACAATACAGTGACATTTGAAAGGTAAGGGTCAGCTGCGGTGCTTATGGCCTGCGAGGCTGGCACAGGGATCCGCAGCCCCACAGGAGTGTCCCTTGCGGTGAAAGGACCAGATGCCGAGGATGCTGCAGAGGAAGTAAACCTACTACCCTGTTCGAAGGGGACGACCCTCCGAAATGCTGCCTTATGGCTTGACCTCAGGTGTCGCTGCATGGAGATGGTGCCGTAGTCGTACAGCCCAGGTTTGCTCTGGCTGAGTTCATTGCAGTGAACCTTGGCCACACGCACCTTGGCTACCCCCCCAAAGGTGGTAAAGAGCCTCCACACCCAAGACTCACACTGGCAGCTGGTAGTGGGGACTTTCACTGCTTTTTCCTCTTCTTTTTCCCCTCTCCATCACCATGCCTGTTCCCCTCCCCAGGACCCTGGTGGTGATGATGAGTAGGCAGCAGCAGCAGAGGTATCAGTGGATGCCATCCTTCAGACAATTAGAGTTTAGCAAACATGAAACCAGGAAGCAACAATCTGGTGCAAGCAGCAATCTGGCACAGTGCTCTGTTCAGGAAATCCAAAAACAGAATGAGGATGAGAACTGGGGTGTGTCCTTTTATAGGGGTCATGGGGAGGGCTCCACGAAAAGTCACGCGCCCCGCAAATGCTTCAAACTCCAAGCTGGGTTCAAAAAGTTCCAAAACGTCTCTAGATGCCAGAGACATGGGGCCTCATTCCGACCCTGGAGTTAACCAAGGCGCTATTAACGCCTTGGTTGACGCCGTTATTTTTCCGACTCTGCCATGGTGAATGGCGGAATTACCGCTCCCATTCCAAGGTTGGCGGGGGCGGTAATTCCCCATTCACCATGGGCCCTTCCCCATTCCCATTTTTGGCCCATAGGGCTCAATGGGAATGGGGAAGGTGCTAATTACGGCACCGTAAATTACGGTGCCGTAATTAGCTCCTAGGTCCCTTTGCGGGTTGGTTTTTTAACGCCTGCAAAAAGCAGGCGTTAAGTACCAACCCGCAAAGGGAACTCGGAATTGGGCGGTAAGGGTTTAACGGCACCGGTCTCGTTACCGGTGACCATTAAACCTTACCGCCCTACTCGGAATGACCCCCATGGTCTGGGACCTCTGCAAGGGTGATGTTTCACAGTAAAACACCTTGGATTGCTCAAAAAAGCACTTTTTAGGTATCCAGGTGCCCTGATAGTGTTCACGAATAAGGGCCAATGCTTATCATGGGTGCGGTCACATGGTAATGTTGCGAGCGTTTGTGGATAAAGTTGATGTCCGTAGGACACCTATTGCGCAGGATGCAATGTCTGCATGTGTCTATATGTCCGTAGGACAGGGCCGGGATCCCCGAACTGATTAAAAGTGCGACACATGCTGCGGACCTTGTGGACAGGTGCAGTGTTCGGAGGGCATAGGGGATCAGATGTGCATGCGCCCAGGTATCCGTAGGACAGGGACAGAACCCACAAACTAATTAAAATTGTGACACAACTTTACAGACCTTGCAGACGGGCATGGTGTTCGAAGGGCACTGGGGATTGGATACCCATGCACCTAGGTGTCTGCAGGACAAGGCCTGGGCCCCTGAATCATATAAAGTTGCATTATGATTTTGCGGACATGTCGGGACAGGCACGCTGTACATAGGACACCTCCATTTTGATTGCAGACAGCCCCGGCAGGTGCGTTGTCCGTAGGATACCGCCATTTTGATTACTTACAGGCAGGATAGTCGCACGCTTGGCAGAATCCTAAGAGTGCTTTTAAAAAAAAAAACAACACACACACACAGCAACAGTAAACACAAACAATGCATTAAGCCACATTAAAAACATTCCATTAAGAAATGGATGGGGTGGCGGAATAGGAAACATACACAGGGGAAGTGGGTTTTTCATCAGGCTGGTTATCAGGGGAGGAAGGGAAGGAGATCTCATCAAGATGGAAATTCTCATTAAGCCACTCCAGGGTGCTTGAGATTTCTGTGTAAAAAAAAATATATATGCTTTTCACTAGGCATGTACACAGAACAAACTGCAGCGTTACAGGAAGACATATAGTGTACATACAACTTTGTAGTATGGTTCTGCTGTTGGTATGTTGCACTTCTCCCGTTGTCAGTTGATTCTCAGTGTATATTCAAATCAGCACTAGGTAATACTGTTGGATGCACAGGTTATTTTCCTGCCTAGTTCATTCCATTATGTTGCACATTCTATGTAATTGCACTGCTGCTTCTATGAGTATAGAGTTTGTAGACCTACTTAATTTTTCCTTATAATAAACTTATGTGTTGCTCTTTACACATGTTCAGTTTCTTTGATGCACGCTACAACAATGTTAGACAACCCCTGAGCTTGTTAATGTGCCAGTTATGGTAAGCTAAGCAACCATAACTTGGGCCACCACTGTGCACTGCTAAATCTAACCCATATGACATCAAAAATGACATCACAAATGTCTTACAGTGCCCACGACCCATAGGGCATGGGCTTCAGCCTTTTTGGCAGCCCTGCTAAATATCTCAGAGGAGACAATGGGTATTGCTGCAGGCCAGGCCCAGATTCAACTTTAACCCCATACCCAATCCTAGTGACCATGGCCAGTGGCCACAGTGTCCGGGCATGGCCTTCAACCATGCCTCAGACAATTTTGCCACTGGCCATGGCCACAGGCCAGGCCCCATGCTCCAAAATTATACCCCTATTTTTTGCAGCTCAATTTTTGCACTTTTGGAAGAAATAAACTCGACGGATCGGCTCCAAATTTCCAAAAGCATCCTTTTGGGGCCAATCGGCCACTCCTTGTGCAAGTTTGTTAAGAATCCGTCCAGCGGTTCAAGGTATAGCTGAGAACAATTTTTTCCACATTCAAATCTCTCTGGATTATGGACATTTTGGAACCCCCTACAGACCCTTTGAAGAAACCACATCAAAATCTCCAAATAAATTCAGAGTTGGGTCTATATTTTGTTTGCAAAGTTTTGTGCAGATTAGTTAAATAGTGGCAAAGATATAAGCTGCCCAAAAAGGCCTCTTCTCATGGGAACACAACTTATCCATAATTACATGTCCTTGAACATTGAAAAAGTTGCTGATCTGCAAAGTCCCTGAGCATCTGAGGTCTTCTGAGATAATAACACAATCGATTTACATTCGATTTTTGCACTTTTCTCAGCATATTCAACTCCATCTTCACCCACCACACCTCCCCAGAGGTTCTTTCATTTGTAAGATAAGTGTAATGTTGTTTTTAAAATATTGTAACCACGACGTCCGCAGACTATGGGTGCAGTTCAGGAATCCAACATGACAGACATTTTATTATTATTTTTTTATTTTTTATTTTTTTAAACTAAATAAGGTTTATTTTGAAAAAAAAGGTGTTGGAGTTTAGGGTAAAGGTCAAAAGCAAACTATATATTTATCTTTATTTTTTTTATTTTTATTTTTTATTATTTATTTATTTATAACATGTATAATAAATACATCACATCAGCAACCAGCAATAGTACAGAAAAGCGTATTCAAAAACAAAAATTAAAAGAAGTCATTAAACACGTTCCAGATCTTCTCATATGAAGATAATTTACATTTCAATTTGTAAATCAGTCTTTCTGTCTGTGACAGGCCATGCATTTCCTTTATCCACTCCTCGAAGGATGGAGGGACCCTCCCTTTCCAACCATGGAGAATCAGCCTCTTGGCCACAATGAATGCATGAAAAATCCACTTCTTGTGGGCGGAGCTGACATCCTCCAACCCAGAATCATCACCCAGGACTACTGTCCTAAAATCAAGGACAGGCCCTCCCCCAACAACCCTGACACACACATCACAGACCTCACTCCAAAAATCTCTGACCCTCACACAGCTCCACAACATGTGTTCCAGTGACCCAACTGCCTGAACGCAACCCCAACAATCTTTACTGTCAGACATGCCTCTCTTATGAAGTGTTTCAGGACACCAATACACACGATTCAGGATCTTGATTTGTCTAGACCGTTCACTAAGATTCAGCGAACACACAGAGACATTACCACACATATTCTGCCAATCATCTATATCAATCTCTGACCCAATTCTCTCACTCCAAACACTCCGTAAATTGTCATTATTCCGATAATGGGACACAATTAGCCTGTAAGGTCTACTGGCAAAACCATCACTCTTCCCACTGGAATTCGTCAAAAAAGCACTCACATCCAAAGAGTCAGACCAGTCCACCTCACCCACTGCCCTCTTCAGACGTCTATAAGCCGAGTCTGATAAACCATCAAAATTCCATTTCTTTCTCAGATCAGCAGCAGTCAACCACCAACCATCATTCCCTAAATCAGAGATCTGTGTAATATCCATAAAAAAACATTCGGGCCAAACAATTGTCCTCAAATTATCCCTAATCCTAGGATTCGGCCAATTAGAGGCACTCCTGCACTTAAATGCATCACGACCAAGCATTGACAAGACTGCAATCCATGAAAAGAGCAAAAAAGACGTCGCCAACAAACTACCACCAGGAATCTTTGTATTAGTGGTCAACAAGGCTTCCAGGCCCAGCGGCCCATAGGCACCCGACTCTGCCACCGCCCAGCTGTCCAATTCACCTGTCAAAAATGGAACAAACGAATGAGCAGAAAAGGCCAAATGGTAGGCCTAAAAATTGGTACCCCTAAACCACCTAAATGGACTGGAAGGTGTAATTTCCACAGGCTAAGCCTTGGAGGTTTTTTGTCCCATAAAAATTCCCGAACAAGACGATCTAATTCATTCCAATAACAACTCTTAATTTTCAATGGAAGCATGCTAGTTACAAAGTTAATCCTAGGTGTTGTATTCATTTTCAGGGCATTAACTTTGCCCCATAGCAAAAGATTAAGCAAGGACCACCTTTCCAAATACAACCTACAATCTCGAATAACCACACTCATGTTCTCTTCAACCATCCTGGAAAGAGGATACGTCAACCATACCCCCAAATAACACAAACGTACATCACACCAGGCAAACCCCAGCCCCGTAACCAGAGCCTTATCACATCTATTCGACAGAGGCAACACTTCTGACTTCAAATGTTTAATTTTGTAGCCTGAGCAATCATGAAAATCAGACAAAATCCGCATCAGACAGGGCAAGGACACCTGAATATCCTTCAGCACCAATAGGAGGTCGTCCGCATAAAGCCAAGCCTTCTTTTTAACACCCCAACAACTAACACCTTGCAAATTTGATTCATTTTTAATGCTAATTGCAAGAGGCTCAATCGCTAAAATGAACAAGAAAGGAGAAAAAGGACAACCTTGACGCATTCCACGCTCCAAACAAAAAAGTTCCGAAACTACCCCATTAGTCTTAACATCAGCCGTCGGTCTGGCATATAGAAGAGCAACCCAAGATATGAAATCCTCGCCCAAATTCATCCTCCTCAGCACTGAATACAAGTAACCCCAACTAACCCTGTCAAAGGCTTTCTCCGCATCAAGGGAAAGGACAGCGGCATCATAGCTCATCCTATCCGCCATTTCCATTGTAATTAACAAACTCCTGGTATTACTGGACGTACTCCGATGTTTCATGAATCCAGATTGTTCCTCTGCAATCAAAGCAGGCAAGAACTGTACCAGGCGCATAGCAAGAACCTTGGCAAGAATCTTAGGGCCTCATCACGACTTGGGCGGTAACACTGGCGGTATTACTGCCGTTGGTATTAGCCCTACCGCCGAACTCCCCGGCGCTAATAGCGCCGGATCACAAGTTCAGCGGTAATGTTAATCCCCATTCCCCATTGAGCCCATTTGGGAATGCCCCATTCCCCATTGGGCTCAATGGGTAAATTTCGCGCTAATACCGCCGGCGGATTTCCCGCCGGCGGTATGAGCGCGAATTTTCGGCAGATTTCCCCCCAGCTAAAAGCTGGGGCGAAATCCACCAAAGTCCTGATTTGGCAGACCCTTAAATCCAGCGGTAATAGAGCTACCGCCGGATTTAAGGGTTACCGCCAAAGTCGTGATGAGGCCCTTATTATCGGTATTGATAAGGCTGATTGGACGGTAACTAGCTGGATTATTACTGTCCTTACCTTTTTTCAAGAAGACCGAAATAGATGCATGTCTAGTACTTATGGGCAACGTCCCGTCCAGTTTGCTAGAAACAAACATATCTCTCAAGAGCTCTAAGGCTGAATTCGGGAGTATCCTATAAAACTCACAAGGGAGGCCATCTGGGCCCAGTGATTTACCGACACTCAGCCCTGAAATCGCACTTTTGATCTCATCAACCGTTATCATATCACCAAGAAGATCACATTCAGTATCCTGAATCCTAGGCAAATTCAAATTGCCAAAGAAGTCCTCACCCCTACCAGTTATACCAGCCTCGTTGCTATACAGATTCTCATAGAAGTCACAACGTTCACCCTTTTCAAAATAAGTGCACTTAGAATAGAACAAACTACGCTCTGCCCTCAGTGACAAAAAGTCTTCCATTTCTTTTTTAAGTTTTTTTAAAGTTTCCAATTTGATTGACAGACATTTTAAAGGATTTGACGCACCTCACATTTCTCAATTGACCAATCAGACACTGAATCAGGAAGCCAGTCAACAGACCGGACAGAAATATCACTACTATGTTTTGTTCACATACGTTTTGGATATTTTTTAAAAATATACTGGACGGATTAAAACTAAATATTCAAAAGCGTGCTTTCGGGACCAGGCCAGATGCACCTCATGCCAGTTTGATGCACATCCAGCAGTTTGTGCTGAAGATGTGAGCAACATTTGTTTCCCATTCAAGTATATCCAGATTTTAAAATGTTTTAGACCACCCTCACAACTTTGCCGCCCCTTGAGGAAACCACACCAAACTTTCAACAGATTTGTGAGTTGGGTCTATATTTTTTGCAAAGTTATGCACGTATTTGCATAACAGAGCAAACGTTATACGTCACCTAAAAACTGCTCTTTCTATGGGATAGCAAACTCAACCATAACTACAGGATCCCTGCTGTTCCTTTCATATTTATGTATTGCTATGCAACCCCCACAGCCTTCGCCGTATCAGGTGGTTAAGGTGCTCCGCTCTAATTCACTGTAATTCTGTGTGTTTTGTTCTCCTTCTCCTTGGAGCTGTTCACGATGACACGCACCCTTTCTCTTCACAGCGGCCCTTTTCCTAACTGGGCACAGAGGAAATTGTGCGCCTCAGACAGTCTCTGGTCCATACTGGAAGACTCTCTGCCCGCTATTTGTTCCATGCTCTATTTTCCTCACACCAAACTCCTCACACCTCTGCTATCTTTCCGGTGGGGGCATCAGCCGTGCAGCTTGTAATTGTAATAATGACACTGGTCGAACAGGATAAGATAGAAACACAATATTTATTGATGTGCCTTTAAAGAAGATATTGTTGTCAGCCCCACCGTCTGCCTCATTCTTGAACTGCCTTCTCATCTTCCGCGTTCTTTCCTCTCTGGGACACAGAGAAGATCATTCTAACTGCTTATGGGAATTCCACAGACAATAATACTTCCCAATAAATAACTCGAAGGGACTGTGAACTCTGTTGTGGTACATAACTAGCGTTTATTGCATGACCACAGCTACTCAAAGTGTGCAATGGAATCAAAAGAGTCTTGAGTCATGCATGCAGTCTGTTATTTCTCCCTTTGAACCAAAGTCTAGGGAAAAGGCTCCCAATGAGGAACCCACCCTCAGCTGTAAGACTCTGCACAAAATTAGCAGATTAATGTCAACGGGCAGAAGCAACTAGCACTCAATAAACATCTTTGAAATGGCTGTGTTCGTGAAAGATTCAACGCTGGCTAATTATTTATCTACACTTAAATCTAATTAGATGGGGATGAACTTGTGCTCTCTAACTTAGGTAGAGCTTTAGTATACAGGAAATGAAAGGATGATCCCGTGTCATCATTGTCATTACTTCTTCCAGCAACTGCGAGTCAGTCACTGTGCAGACTGAAGTCAGGCATGGCATTGGCATTTGTGAAAGCAGTGCTTCTAATGGTGACCAAATCAATAAACCCGAGTATCTAGAATGCCCCCTGTCATTACATGCAGCTCAGTTCCTTGTGATAGTTCAGAAGCGCAAAGGAGGTGACAGGAAAGAGGATGATTTCTTTGTCACTTTAAAGACTATATCCTGCCATTTAATGGCCCGTGCTTGCTTTATCATGTAAGGCATAACAACAAGCAGTGGCAAAGGGACTGGGTGAAATATAGTCGTCAAGAATATGGGAGAAAATCGAAGGGCTAGCCAAAGATGTTCAAGCAAGGGGTGACCACACCCGGAAAAGAGCAAACCATTCTACCATCAGAGCAGATGGTAAACAATAGCCAAAAATACAGGTTGGACACAGCAAGGAAAGGCAGAGTCATTTTGCAAAACAATAATCTCTCACACCAATACTTAAAATTCGCAAGTCACATCTATATGGTTATTTTCACTTTGAATCAGAACTTGTTGCTGGTCCCTGAAGGAAATATACCTTACGTTGGTTATCTGCATTTGAATTATGATCATTTGAGGGTGTTTTATGGGAATAATTGTGTAGTCTTCTGGGCTCATTGTGGTTAATGCTTCTCTCTGATCTCACTTTTCTGATTCTATGGTCGGAGAAGTATTCACCAACCCTTATTTCCATTCTGCATTTAACATTGCAGATACAAGTATTATTAAAAACATTTTTATTATCAAATACTTGTCATTGTATTGTACACTTACTAACATTTTCGGGTTATTTTTCGCCCACAGGTATATGTACAATTACAGAAATGTGTCTTACTTAATGCAACATATATATTTTTATTTTAATTTGATGCCATGGATATTTTCTAGCTTTATTTTGAGTTTATCAACCTTTGAATGAATATATTATTGTGAAAAATTAAGTTTGCCTGGTGTTTTTTGCTTTGTGTTTTATTCTCTGTATAATTGTTTGCTGGACAGGTCAGGTGGCGTGGTAGGAGTTCTGCTGGGTTTTGAGGATATTGATTCATGCAAATATGTAAATATGTTTTGACTCTATGGGTGAGACACCAGGAACACCTGTCTTCATGCTGGCGACTGCCATTACAGAAATAAGGATAGCGACCTTCCAAAAAAGATCAGTGGAGACCTCACCATCATTCTCAAGGCATCATAGCTATGCACCCAACTGGAAGTCACCACCATTGACTCTTTTGAAAACCTATCCAGCCACTTCACTCTCTCTCCAATGGACACACTCACTTTTCATCTCTTCAAAAGAACAATCAGACCATACACCTTAATTGAAGAATTTACGGTTACCACCATGTCTCACATGCATGCCAACCACATCCTTCTCAGTGACTTCAACATCACTGGTAACCCAGCTGCCAAGTCAATGAAGGAAGATCTCAGCTGACTATTTGACACACTGAACCTCACACAGCACACAAAAGAACCAACTCACAGGAAAGGTAATATCCTTAACCCCATCATTACCACTCTGCCCACCCTCCATCACATCTTTCCCATTCCCCTCGACTGGTGAACCATCCAGCAATCAACTTTGAGATTAGTCATACATCAAGCCTTCAGATCATTCAAGAACTTCACAGTGGAGGCTCTCACAGAAGATCTCATGAAGCTCCACCTCACTGGGGACGGTGTACCTCTGATGAACAAGAACTGCAATTTGCTTCTCCAAGAACTCAACACCACACTCACAAACATCAACCACCATGCCCCAGTGAAACGGCACAACCTGAAGCCTAAATCTTCATTACCCTGGTACATTTAAGAACTCAACCTCAACAAATGAGCCATTAGTAAACAAGAAAAGAATTGGTGAAAATCCTGCAGCGCATCCAACATTGCCCTGCTCATCAAACTCTGTGCTAGCAATTGATAAACACTGCCAACGCCAACTACTACCATACATCCATAGCCAAGGCCAACAATGAAAGCAGAGCCATCTTCAAGGACATCAAGCACTGCATCAACCCTCTGCCCGATCCACCCCTAGCACATTCCAACAAGAAAACAAAGGAACCTGACAATCTCCCCATCACCCATGTTCCATTCCTAGGTGAGATGCTTGAGAAAGCAGTCACCACACAACTCCTTCAACACATTGAAGTCAATAACTTCCTTCAGTTTTACCAATCTGGCTTCAGACCCAGATGCAGCATAGAAACAAATACAATCAAGGTGATTGGCAATGCCCTTAAAATCCTCAATTATGGCCTTCCTTTCCTCCTAGTTCTCCTTGATGTCTCAGCAGCATTTGATGGCGTAGACTACCAGACACTCACTAACAATCGCTATTGCCGCATGGGGATCAGCGGGGTCATCCTTAGATGGTTCAAATCCTACCTTGGGAATCGCCAACAGTTCATTCAAATGGATTCTACCAGATCACCAACTCTACCCATCAACTGTGGAGTCCCACAAGGATCCGTCCTTTCCCCCGTTATTTTCAATCTTTACATGGAACCACTCTGAGCCCTCCTCACTCCACATAACATATGCATTCACCTACGCCTCACATTGATTCAGTCCTAAATGTCCAGTGCTTACCTGAATCTCAACCCCTCCAAGACTGAATTCCCAAAGCTAACCAACATCACCGAACTTCCTGGAATCCAGACCTGGCTCTCTGCTATGAACCTCCAGGGATTAACATACCAGGTGGCCACCTGTGCAAAGTCCCTTGGGTTCAACATCAACAGACACCTCACGGTCAAACAGCACAAAGCAAGGAAGACACAAATGGCCTGATACCAACTTTCTCTTGTGCGATAAATCAAGTCCTTCATCCCAAAAAACAACTTCAAATATGCTGTCCAAGGCTTGGTCCTCTCCCACCTGGGTGGGGTCAATGCCCTTTTGGAAGACATTCCGGGGACTACCCTGGAACCCCATAAATGCGTCCTGCATGCTGTAGCAAGACTCAATAAATGATAACACAAATTCAACCACATCACCCTGCACTGCTTCCCTCTGAAAGCCTGTATCATCTTCAGATCCTGTTGCAACATCTACAAAGCTGTCATCCTGAAGTCCCAATGCTACCTCATAGAGAAACTTGGCATCCCACGGTGGCCTGCAATCCACCAGAAGCAGAGAAATGTGCAGACTTGATTTACAATGATGCAGGAAGGAAAGAACCAGAAGACAGGACTTCTCAGCCTTTGCTTCAAGACTCTGGAACCTCCTCCTGATCAATGTCAGACTTTCCCCATCACTTATACAATTCAGGAAAGAGCTCAAGACCCTCCTCTTCAAGGACTTGCACCTCCTTAACACCTAGGTCCACACACCCTACACTCCCGACTCTACCTGAGACTCTGTAATCTGCTCCCCATTGTCAACCCCACTGGTTGCTTCTAGATCTCTTGCTGCCAATTGCCCACTGTTACCCTCTCCTGTTAACTCCCACACTGCTTCTTTCTCTGCTTCCCTCACTATGTTCTTCCCCTTATGATTGTAAAACACTGCGTTGCTTCCCGAGCTTGATCCACCCTCAATAAATACTCTAATAATAATACTCTAATGATAAAGTTCACCCTGTATTGGATAATCAGCATAGGGACCTATCTGTGAATTGCAGAAGTCTTACCATTCGACATTCACCACCCCCGAAAAGTGATGTCTGGGCCGCAAGTCAATGATTGCTGCTCTTGTACTGTTCTGTTGGCAAGTCATTTATGTATTATTACTATGTCACTTTTAACTTTTCCACGGCTCCGTTGCTAGACAATCTGCTATTCGTGCTATTCTTGCTCCCATGCATACTAAAAAACCCTTCCTGCACTCTTCCCAGTTGATTGGTGCAATATTTCCCGACGCTCCTGGCACTTTTGCCAGACCCTTCCTGTACTATTTCCAGAACATTCATGTACTATGTCCACACCTTCCTGGCACTATTTCATGACCCTCCTTGTACTATTGCCACACACATCCTGCACTCCTCCCTGAATATTCCTGCACTTTTCCCAGGCCTTTCCTGCACTATTTCCAGACCCTCCCTGCAATATTTACAGACCCTTCCTTCTCTATTCCCGGTCAGGTTTCTCACGAAAAATAGGGGCCAAACCAAACACTTACAGATCTATCATGACCTGAACAAATCGGATTAACCTCTTTAAAAAAAAAAAGTTGTCGAATCCAAGTTCACCCCAGAAAAAAAAATACGATATCGTTTAACTTCTCTATGTATGTTCATCTTTTGTTTAAATTAGAAATGTAGTGCATACCTATATAATTATACAAGGGTTTGGGGTTCGTTTTTTGGAAAGTGTGTGTTTTTTTTAAAGAAGAGGTATACACGTTCAAATGTGATATAGATTTACGCATTTGCCTGGAAGCTCTGAGGCCATTAAGAGCATTTTTCTCCGCTCTTATATCAAGTTTCTGTCTGATGGATTAAACAGGAAGATCAAAGTTCTTCACATTTGTAGTGTGAAAAAGCCGAGATATGTTCATCACGACGCTCTTTGGATTACTTACCCTTCTAACTATCGTTTACAGTAGATAGTGCTCATTGGCAGCAATTAGCAATAAACATAATGGATTCAGTGCGTGGAATAACAGACACAGCAGACAGCTGGCTAACAGGATAATGTTACCTTGCCAGAGCTCTTCCTCAGCAGATCTGCAATACCTTTGGCTCCAGCTGTAATTGCAGCCCGGCTCCCTGCAAGGCTAACAGTTGTTTGAGGAAGGATTTTTTGGAAGCAGATGCATTCATGGGAAAATCACTGACCTCCAGAACAAACACCTTTCAGCAAAATAAACACACAGATGCGTCGAGAGTACAATTAATAGCATCTCGCTGAACCTGTGATTCCTCAAAAATGCTCGAAAAACAAGAATATTCAGCATGTGTGCAAAAAAGAACATCTCTAATTCTTTTCATAGTTAGAACTGTGACCGGTACAACAACCCTCGAGTTTAGAGACGCAGGCACTACTTAGAAATAAATCACAAGAAATCGAAAGGGCAATAGTAAAAAGTAAGTATGTGATATCTTACAATTTAAACCTTATTAGAAGCTCCTTGCAATAAAAGAAGCATATCACAGTGCCATGAGCAAAGAATTTAGAACGTTTACTTGATGTGATGAAGGAGTGGTGCTAGAATAAAGCAATTCTAAACATCTGACTCGGGTGCTACCAGCAAAGAGGAGCATTGGAATGTCAAGTTGGACATAAAATAGCAAATCTCGTTGCACTGAAAGACAGAGAGGGATGGGGGATCCACAATGTCCCATAATCCATCACACACGACTTGACTGTGTCAGAGGTTTGGAGATTGAGAGATGTTATGATTAACAGCTAGCAATGTCTAGAGAATTTGATTTGCATACAATGCTTGCTGCGGAGGGATGCATTACAGCACAAATGACCAAACACGTTGAATGTGCTATGTAAGATAGTTGGTTATGAGAATCACAAATTTGGTGCGGCTTCAGAGAAATGATTTAAGAGGTCTGAGACCACCTGGAGTCTCCCTGGATCCCTCCACCTGTGTATTGACCTGTATGTTTGTCATTAGGCTTTACTTTTCACTTTTGACTTTACTTTATTTATAAGGCGCAACGATGAAACCTTAGGCGTAAGGGCGCAGACAAGAAACAATAAAACACAGAAGAACAGGACAGTACAGCAATAAAATGACGTGAATCAGGCCCCATAGCCTGGTCAATGGAACAACAGGGTCTTCAGCTCTTTCTTAAAGCTAGGTAAATAGGTATGGCCTCGCAATACCGGAGGCAGCAAGTTCCATGTCATGGGGGGCGCGATGAAAAAGGCTCCCGTCTGTACCTCCTTAGTTCTGCATCAGGGCAGGAACAAGATGTTCTGATTATTGGACCTGAGATTTCTGCAGCTGGGGTTCTCCCAGATATGATCCTGCAGGTAGGTAGGCATGATCCCCAATCTGCATTTAAAGGTAATCACCAGGAGTCTAAACGTGATTCGTGCTTCAACCGGAAGCCAATGAAGTGAACGTCTGGCCTCGGAGATGTGGGCACCCGGGTTTGCCTGACAATAACTCTGACTGTGCCATTTTGTACCATTTGGAGTCTATTTAGGTTGCACTCCTTTCGTGCCACTATGTGATGTCAACACAAACACAGGAAAACAGCCTATCACTTTTAGTAGGGAATCCAGGGTATTTTCACTTAGCCATCTGCAAATGGGCATCACCTTGCTTACAGAATACTTGTGTTGTTTGTCTTACAATTGGACGATGAAGCAAAGAGCAGCCACAATATTTGTACCTCCCTGCTGGTAATTCAGCGGTGTTATTAATGTTTGTAGCCACTAGTTCTGAGCACTCACGCACATTCAAATAACATAACACTTCTACTTTCTCTAGAGAGCAAATACTTTGAAAACCCTGATTGGCAGTGCCAGTCTATATACGGTGTCACATCTCTTTCTTCATAGACCTCTGTCCTGCTCATTTAGCTTTATTTCTGCACATCCTCAGAAGAAGGCATCCAAAGCTTGAGTTAACACCGTTAGATGAATTCTGTGGTGGGCATTTGAAAATAAGACAAGGTTCAAGGTTCAGAACCCATTCTCTAACAAAGGGAATGCGTCACTTAACTCACACAATGTTTTTCTTCTGCATACTACATGACTCAAGTACCACAGGCCACCACCAAATTCCATGTGCTGGAATACCAGAAACATCACCCACACATCCAATGTACATCAACAGCTTCATAGTTTAAAAAATGCTTACTTTGATTGTGTTTTGAAAATCTTTTAACATAGGGTTTTCCCTTAGGTAAAAATAAATCTTTCCAAAATCTCCAAATTGGCTGCTTTGATTTTCCTGATATTTTGTAGGTTTCATGTGATAATGTCCCTGCAAAAATATTGGCATGCAAAAAATGTGTCGTCAAATTGCTGTTTTTTGCAGAGACATTATTACATGGGGATCAGGGGACACACCCGCAACCTGTGCTCCCCCTGTCCCTATGTATATGGTCACCTATATAATGTCCAAACAAAATTATCCCGGCAACATTATGTATGATGGCCATATATACAGGGACATTATAACCTGATACCATTTTGAAGGCACCTAGATTTGATCTGGAATTAGTGTACTGAAAAAAAATGGGAAGGCCTACCAGTTTTTGGATATATATATATATATATATATATGTTACAGGGCCTGAAAGGAAGAGCACTTTTTGGGCAGCTTATAACTTTCCCCCCCTGGACAAATCCTCACAAAACTTTGCAAAACAAGTATATGTCCCCATCAGATTGATGATGCGAAGTTTGGTGTGGTTTCGTAAGGGGTGGGAGAGTTATAGGCGGGGTCCCAAAATGTGTGGTTTTTCCCATAAGTGGAATGGAAAAAGAATTTTGCTCACACCTACAGTCAAAACCGCTGGATGGATTTTCACCAAATTTGCGGCAGGAGCAGCGGCTTTGTTCCAGAGGTGTGCTTTTGTTAATTTGGTGTATACCCATCCAGTATTTTATTTATTAAATAGCCAAAAAGTAGGTAAAAAAAAATGAGTTATATTTGAGTTCGGTCCGTGGACTCACTTCCCTGATCAGTCCAGGGACAGGCCGCCGATTGGCCCAGAGCATGACGTGATGTCTGCAGACATTGGACGCGCCCACTGATTGGATGGTGAAAAGCGTGAGGTGCGTCATATTTCTGGGGAACGCCCGTCATGTTAGATTTGCGGACTGCGCCCCTTGTCCACGAATATCCCTGTAAAACATATTAAAAAACACAACATTTCACTTGTCAATCTAATGAAACAATCTCTGGGGAAATGAGGGGTGATGAGGATGGGTTGGGATATGGTCATTAAAGCCAACAAAAAGGGGTGTTTTTCTTCTATGATGTCCGCAAACAGTCTGGGGTAGTCCTATGATGTTTGTGACATCTGAGATGTTCAGGGGGATATGTGCTTATATCTGCATTACAGGGTTGGTGAAAAGCAGTTTTTGGATGGCTTATAACTACTCAATAAAGCTGCATGAAATTCTGGAATGTAATTCTAGACCGAATTCTGAATGGGTTTGCAAAGTGTGGTGATGTTTTGTCAAGAGAGAATACAATTCAAGGAGTGGGGGGTACCAAAATATTTTAAAGGCTTATAAATATGCTGCCATTTGATGAATCTGCACAAACGTTTGGGAATGATTTTAGATCTAGATATGAATGTTTTTGCAAAGTTTGGTGGGATTCTGTCAAAAGGGGGCAACATTAGAAGGGTGAGCCTCAATATTTGTATATCACTTAGAACTTTGTTGTTGTTTGACGAATGCAGACAAAAGTTTTCAGAAAGATTATAGACCCAACCTTGAATGTTTGTGCAAAGTCTGAAGGGATTTTGTCAAGTGGGGGCTAAATTATATGACTATTGTATATACATACATTTTGACACTTTTGAAAAAGTAAAACATGTGCGGATTTGCATCAAACTTGTGTAAGGAGCATTGGCAAGGACCTGACAGCATGGTTTTGCAAATGTATATGTGTTTTATTTTTTGAAAAGTGTAATAATGTAGGTACAACACATAGTGATATAACTTTGGTGACTGAGGTATAGCCTGTGGCCATGGCAGTGGCAAGATTGTCTAGCTCATGGTCTAAGGCCAAGAGCTAGACAATCTGGCTACTGGCTATGACTATAAGGGACGAGCAATGGGGTTAAAAAGGGCATGGCCACGGCGGGCCAGCTATGTGGTAAAGTTTCTTTTTAATGGGATAGTTTTGAAAGGGAAAAAATGTGCTTGTGGGTACAGGTTGAAGTGCTGTTGGGATTGCAGCAACTATGCACAAGGAGGGTCACCAAGAACTGGAAAGCATGGTTTTGCAAATATGTCTTATGTTTTTTTTTAAGTGTAAAATGGAAGTACACAATATAACATTGGTGTTTGGGCAATGGGCGTGGCTGTCAGCAAGGAGAAATGTGTACTGTATTTTGCTTATTGGGGCATGCAGCATGTCCGAAGCAGTAGGTTCAAATGGGAACAAATGTTTTGCTTGCATTTAGAGCCTGAAGTGGTTGACTAGACTACAACAAACTTGCACGATTAGCATTAGCGAAGACCTGAAAGCATGTTTTTGGAAATATGTTTTGTGTTTTATTTTTCAGAAAGTGTAAGAATGTAAGTAGAAAAACTAGTGATATAGATTTGGTGTCTGTGTAGTGGGCCTGGTCCTCGGCAAACGCAAATGTGTACTGTGATTTGTTCATTGGGGAATGCTGCATGGCCGAAGCCTATTCCCCATGCATTTGGAGACTGGCCATTGTTGCAAGCCATGAGCACTGGCCATGAGTTATTTTATTAGGGTATAGTAGACACTGAGCTAGGATGCAGGGTAGGTGCAGTGAATAATGGGGTGGTTTGGTTCAGCTGGGGTCATGGTGGAGTCTTATGCTGTGGGCAATCAAATTATGATTTCCATCGCTGGTGATAATGACAGACACAAGTATGTATTGCAAAAAAGATGTTTCTTAAAGGAGATTTATAGTTCTTTCATACATATGAAAAGAGGAATTATTAACTTACATATAGTGATGTAACACAATGAAAAATGTCACTTATAAAAACCTATTAAATTGACAGAAAACACTTTGTTAAAGGGATGTTATGGTTAAGATGCATCGCAGCCTTGGGACTCCTCTGCTCCAGTACTTACCCAGTGTCGTCCCACCTTGGCATTTCCATCCTGGGTTCTCATGAGCATTTGCACATCCATACTGCCCGCATATTGCATTTATATGAACATTGTGTATTTTTTTTTGTATAAGTAAGGATAATGTAGATGCAAAAGATTTGTAAAACATTGTTAAGTGGCAGTTGGTGTGTGGAAGCTTAATATGGTCATAGGGTTATGTGTACAGTTTTTGGAAGTGATTGTGGATGGATGTGTGACTGTTTGAAAGGTAGCATTGAGGGAGTGTTACAAATATACAATTAAAAGGGTTCAAAGGGCTTCCCTGTGTGATGGTGTGCACGTGCCATGCGGGTATTTTAATGATCCATGGCATGGAAAGGGAATGTGGAAACAGTGGCTAGGTAAAAAGGTCCATCGATTATGTATGCTAGAGAAATGGTTTCTGTCGTTTTATATTTTTCTCTAACATACAATTGTACATTAGCACTGAGCACGAGGGCACCAGCCAATCAGGTGGGTAGTCCAGAGCCCTTGTTATCCACCCTCGCTTTGCATGGGCCGGAAATTTGGGCTGCCGGGCCGTTATCCCCCTTTCCAGCCCCTGGAATGGAGGATTAATATTACATTATTCCCAATAGCAAAACACAAAATGCTAATGGAAATGTTGGAACTTCTTTTTGAGTCTATTTACTTTACTGACAAATGTAAAGGAGATGGAGTCTGTAAGATAATTTTTTTAGTTCTATTTTTTAACAGGTAAAGGAACCTTTTTTGTTGTTCTTTTTTACAGAAGAGGTCACAAAGTAAAGTATGAGGGAAATGAGGGAAGAGGCACCAAGCAGTAATATGGAGGTGCAGGTCAACAGGGGACAATGTTGCACATGTGTTACATCTAAGGTGGGGGCAGTGTTTCTCCTGCTCCTTGATTACAGCTTCAAAAGCACTTCAAAATTGCTCCCCCCTGCAGAGTGGTGTGTTGCAGTATATACAGAGAACTATTGTCTTCGAAATGTATGGATCAACATCCTCTTTTATCAGTGGCAAGGTGGCTGTTGGGATTTTGTGTCCCATAGATGTAGGCTGTGTGGTTACAGTATTGGTTGAGGAAGATGAGGTGGAAGAAGACGGCCTAGTACTTGCTAAGAAAGGAAAACCTTTCTGACAGCATTGCACTGGTTAGATTTGGTGTGGTGGATCATGGAGGTAGTACCATAGGAGTACTGTCCAGGTAGTCCGCAGCTGAGTACAATGTTGCACTCAGTGCATTTCACTTTGGTAGCTTTAGCCTCTGGTACATTCCCAGCAGAAATACAGAACTGCCACACCCATGATTCTCTATTTGTTCTAGAGGTAGGCACTTCGTCTACCTCATCTTCTTGGTCCTCTTCATTGTGTTTTGGAGTAATGAAGTTGTTTTGTTGTGTAGGTCCTGCAGCTGGTGGTGGTGCTGCTGGTGGCTCCTTGGGGAGGAGGGTTGGCAATAGCTGATGACATTTTTAAGATAAATAGCAGTTTGGTAATATTCATCCAAGTATGTGCTCTGCTCTGCGGTAGATTGTTAATGGATAATGATTAAGAATAGGTGTAGGCCCTGTTCTAGGGTACATGTTCCTAGATCAGCTGAAAATGCAGTTCCAAACTTTTCACGAAGCATGGGCCAGTTCACAAAGTGAAGACGCATTTGTGGACACATCATCATGCCACGCATGAGCATGTGATCACGTGACACTATCCGGAAAGTCTGCAATGACATCAGACATTCCTGAATCATCAACTGACACAAAAACAGTGGAAAAAGTTGTATAGATGTCTTAAGAATTATGCTAGAAGGTGGGAAATGGTAGAGTTTTAAAGTGAACATGTGTGTAAATTAGACAAAAAGTGTTGCTATATTGTGGTAAGCATGATATTAGTAAGTTGTAGGAAATTAGCATGCACTGGTAAAACCCATACTCGAGTGTCCTTCTCTAGTATTTCCCTCTCCCTTCCACATCTCTCCTCTCCCACCTACTCTATCGTGCTCTCTGTCTCTCCTATCTTTTCTAACTGCTTCTCTATTGACCATCCTGCTCTCCTCTCTAAATCTGGTAGGAAGAAGTTTAAAAAGGACATCCTGGTCTCCAACCCAGGCCTCCCTATTTCTGAAACATACACTAGTGTCTCCTCCAAGGAAACTCTCACCAACATCCTCTTTGTCATTCCTTTGCCAGACCTATGGACCCTTCATATGGTCTCTGTGCTCTCTCCTTTCTCTTCTTCTCCAATTAATGGTGGCACCCGTTGGGACGCCCAGCTTGCCTCCTTCCATTCCTCCAAGGTCATCATTAATGTTTACTCCAATGGGACCGTCTTGGTCCAAGACCCTCAGGCCAACCTTCACCTCTTTGATAGACGCTTCCCACGCCTCATCAATTTTCTGTGGCTACCTTGCCTCCCCCCCCTGCCTCATGCTTGGCTACCTTGCCTTCTCCTTCCCTCTCTGCCCCCTCTTCTCGGGCTCCTGTGACACCTCTGAAGGGGGTACCTCTGATCTGTACCCCTCCCCAGAAGTCCTTCAAGGATGGCAACCTTCTCCATATTGCCACTCTAAACTCTTGCTCTGCTGTCAAATACTCCTCTGTTATCTGCCGCCTTCTGGAAAACCTTGACCTCGATGTCCTCGGTCTCACCGAGACATGGTTCACGGCCAGCTCTGTCACTAGCTTTGACACGCTCACTACAAGATCCTCTCTGCACCCAGGTCCAACCACTCTGGAGGGTGTGCAGCCCTGATTTTCCCAAGTGGATTCCTGCCTCTGTCACTCCTAAGCAGGTCTACTCCTCTTTTGAATGCCTGGTCTGCAGGCTCTCTCTCTCCCCTAGACATTCCCTTACTGTGGCTACTATCTATCGCCCAACTGTTCAGATCTCCTCCTTCCTCTCTGAGTGGGTGGACCTCTCCTCCTCACTCCTGGTCTAGACCTCTCAACTCCTCCTTCTTGGAGATTTTAACACCCACCTGGATGCCTCATGTCCTCCCTCTGGACTCTTTTGCAAGCTCTGGGTCTCTCTTTCACTCACTATTCTCCCCTCTGGCGCAACTCACTCTGCAGGGCACACTCTGGATGTTAGGATCTCGTCAGACCTTCGCCTCTCTGTCCCTCTCTCCACTTCTCTCTCCTGGAGTGATCACTTTCTCCTCTCCTCCCACCTCACCCTCCCTACCCCTCATGCCAAGCCACTTCTATTACTGCCACCCACTTTCTCAGTCATCCGACCCATGAAGCGCGTGTCAGTTGAGGCTTTTGCCACCACCTTCTCACCTCCCTCGCCCCCTTTGGCTGACTCTCACCCTGACACAGCCCTCTTCGTGTTCCACTCTGCTATATCTGATACTCTTGATATCCTTGCCCCTGTCAGGAGAATCCCCCTGAAGCCCAAGGCCAAGTGCAACTCCTGGTACAACTCAAACCTTGTCACCCTAAAACATAAGTGCAGGGTGGCCGAGAGGAAATGGCATGCTTCATGTACATCCTCTGACAAACTGGCCTGACGCCTGCTCCAAAGTCCATACCGGCTCTCTGTCCTTACTAAGAAGAGAGCTCATATCCAAGCCCATGTCTCTGCAGCATCTAACAACTCGTCTGAACTCTTAAAAATCTGCAAGGAACTAGCCTATCCTGCCACAGTCTCTACCTCTCTTGGCCCTTCCCAGGCCCTCTGCATGGCACTGGCTTCTCACTTCATCTCTAAAATTTAGGACATTCTGCCCTCACTCTGCTCTTATCCCCTCCCTCCCCCTACTCCCTGCTCTTCCTCTAGCCCTTCTGCAGCCACCTCTCCTGCCTCCTTTTCTGCCTTTCCCCAGTTCTCCACAGATGAGGTTTCTAGACAAGTCCGATCTATGAAAGTCTTGTTGAAACAGATTCACCCTTGTTCTTCCAAAACTATCAAGGACCACATGGACTGCCAGGCTCCTGCACAGGCTGATTTCTGCAATCACTCCTTCTCCACTGAAGTCTTCCCATCCCCTCTGAAGCACTCCCTTGTGCACCCTCTTCTTAAGAAACCCTCTGCCGACCCCTCTTGCCCGGCCAACTATCGCCCAATCTCCATCACTCCCTTCCTGGGCAAGCTCCTGGGGAAACTGGCCATCTCCCAGCTTAATCTCCACACTGAATCTCTTGGTTGTCTTCATGACCATTAGTCTGGCTTCAGAGCTGCCAGAAGCATGGAAACTGCTCTTCTGAACATCCATGATGTCATAAATCACCAATGTATCAATTGAAAAGGATACGGTAACCAAAAAAGGATACAATTGGTAGGGCTCTTCCGGATCCTTTTTCACACGACTTGATTGTAGGCAGGTCAAATTAGACCTTCCAAATGATACAACTCTCTGACTGATAAAATAGGCAGAGAGATGGATCACTGGATCCATCACTGGAAATCATAATTGGAAAGGGCATGGGTATTGTACCGTAAGATATGCCTAGGATAGATAAAGTATCATAAGAAACTGTCCCAAACTCAAATCACTATGATAGCACAGTATTAGCATTAATTCGAAACACTAACCTTAAGGCCAAACTGAAGAATTCAACGAAAGTCTCATGAAGAAACCCAGGAGTGGAAACAACGATAAAGGAGGGGAAGATTAGTAAGGGAGGCTTATCCCGAACGGCATGAGGCTCACGCTAGATACCGGGTTGGTGCACCACAGGATAGCGTCCAAAGTACTGTGCACAATCACCTTCCAATAGTTCATGAAATACTTTCTTTCCCACGTAGAACAAAATTAGATTTTCACCTGTTAACTGTCACAGGCACCAAAGGTTCAAAGAAGTTCAGAAAACCACGTGCAGGATTGCACGCGACAGCGTACACGCAGCCAGGCCAGCCACGCTTGGAAACAGTGTTTCCGCGTGAAGATTTAGCAAGCAAACAGGATACACGCAGCTCAGGAAAGCCCGTTTGCAGACAGCGTCCGCGTGGAGATTTGGCATGCGAACAGGATACACGCAGCTCAGGACAGCCGTGCTTGCAGACAGGGTCCGCGTGGAGATTTGGCACGCGAACAGGATACACGCAGCCAGGACAGCCGCGCTTGCAGACAGCGTCCGGGTGGAGATTTGGCACGCGAACAGGATACATGCAGCTCAGTACAGCCGTGCTTGCAGACAGCGTCCGCGTGGAGATTTGGCACGCAAACAGGATACACGGCTCCAGGAATTAGCGTGTGGAGGAAAACATGCTCAAAAAAGGCCAAAGAAGTTGCTGAAGAGAATGCGAGAACGCAGGTCAGGAGTTCAGCTTCAAAACGCCAAAATTGATTTAATCAGAAGCAGCGATCAGCATTTCCACGCTGCTTATGTACGCACTGCCGTGATACACGTGACGGAACTAAGTCACGTGAATTTTAACGATGTGAAAAATGCAGACGTCGTTTTCCGGGCAATGCATCAAACAACCTCCATTTCGAGTAGAATGGTCTAGTGGTTCTATGAGCGTAACTCATTTTGCATGGAGAGGTCGTTCCTGGTCCAGAGATATGTCCAGCAGGCATGACACATGAAGACCTGCTCTCCAACCTTGATGCTAACATCCCTTGCGTCCTCATCCTGCTTGATCTCTCTTCTGTCTTTGACACAGTCAAACATGCCATCCTGCTCAACCATCTCTGTGGTAACCTGCATATCACTGGTCAGGCCCTGGCATGGCTGACTTCTTTCCTCTCTGACTGACCCTCCCAGGTCCAACTTGGGTCCTTCCTCTCTGCTATCTTTTTCTCTACCTGTGGTGTCCGCCGGGGATCTAACCTCTCTCCCTGGCTGTTCAACCAATACCTGGCACTCCTTGCTCACCGTATCGCTGCTCTCTGCCCCAACTTTCAGTGCTATGCTGATGATACCCAGGTCATTTTAAGGCTACCCTCGGCCTCCTCCTCTCCTTCCCTCATCTCTGACTGTCTGTCTGCTATGCAGGAGTGGTGTGCCGCCAATGACCTCTGCCTTAATGTCAGTAAGACTGAGATTCTCCTCATCGTCAAACCCGCTCCCTCCTTTCCTGTAGCTCTCTGGCCCGCCTCTCTTGGCCCTCTTGCTGCTCCCACCTGCGAGGCTAAAAACCTTGTGGGCATCTTCGACTCCACACTCTCCTTCTCCCCTCACATCTCTAACATCTCTAAGAAGTCACACTACCAGCTGCACCTCCTCAGAGGTATTCTTCCTTTCCTCTCCTTTCCCCAGAAGCTGACTGTCTCCAAAGCTCTGGTTCTCTCTAGGCTGAACTATTGCAACAGCCTCTTTCTAAATCTGCCCGCTTGCACTCTCCGCCCTCTGCAACTTATCCAGAACAGGACTGCAAGACTTGTCCTTGGCCTCAAGCCCAGGGATCGTATCTCTCCAGGACTGCAAGTTCTGCACTGGCTCCCAGTGGCTGCAAGGATTAAATTCAAAACCCTCTGCATCATCCACCAGGCCTTCTGGGGCCTGGGGCCTCAATATCTTCAAAATCCACTCCTTAAATATCTTCCTTCTCGAGCTCTCCGCTCATCCGCCTCCAACTCCCTCAGGGTCAACAGCTTCTCCAAGCAATGATTTGGTGGTAGATCTCTTTCTTTGGCTGGTGCCTCCCTCTGGAACAGCCTCCCTGCCTCCCTTAAACTTGAGGAGAACCACCCCTGGTTCTGAAAGCACCTCAAAACCTTTCTCTTTGCTTCTACTTTTTTTCCTCATCTGCTCTGCTGACCTCCTGGCTGTAACAGGAACTGCACTGGCTGCCTGGACACCCTCTGATCTCAGGCACAGGTCCCTCCCCTGCCAGAGTCACACACCTGCACTGCCCACCTGGTAACGCCCACACTTGGGGACGGTTTCTGTATCCCTACAGTCCCCCTACCAGCCCTTGACACCTGATGTCTGCACTTACCCATGCACTTGCCACTTGCTGACCGTTACTTGTTTTATCTATTCTTAATTGTTTTATCTATTCCCATGTACCGCACTGTCCCTGCCCCCTTCTCACGCACTTGCACAATCTGAATGCCACCTGGACTAGTAGGATCATTGTCTGTCCTCCCTTTGTTCCCCTCCCTTGCATCATCGCGCCTTGAAACACTTGTGTATAGGTGCGTTATGAATGCCATATCATATCATGAAATTTACTGAAAAACGTTGTTAAAGGGACGTTGTGGTTAAGTTAAACCGAAAAACCTCAGAAATTCGCCATTTATGGAAAGCTCAGCAACCATAACTCGTGCCACCACCGTGCCCTGCTAAGACTAACACCCAGTACATCAAAGATGACATCACAAATGTCATTGATGACATCACATATCTGGGCCTCCGCTTGTTTTTTGTTCAATGACATATCTATGTCAGGTGGTTTTGTTCACATCAGAATATAAAAATTGAAAATGTGTTATATATCAAGACATTAACCATCTTGGATCTTTTTAAAGTACTTTCCTTAGGGCCTGGTCTCAGCTCAAGGTGCCATATATGGGGCAATAAGCAGGCCTCCAACACACAATTCATTTTTATACATGTGATGAACTTTAATGTTATTGAAATTTTATGGTGATGTTGTTTCTTTCTTCCTTACTTTAGTTTCCCTATAATTGGCTCTGATTTCTATGCATTGTGGGTTTTCATATGTATTGTTTGTACTAACACACGTTTGTAGTATGTCTTGAATTATTAGCTATTTATTCCATGTTTAACATTACTCAAATCTCTGATAAGGCACCATTCATTATTTTACTATCCTAAATTACCAGATTAGAAATATTGTACTTCTATGGTGCATTCTGCAGCCATTGCCTATGTGTGTGTATGATTAGGGGCCTGTATTAACAACAACACTCCAATATAATGTTGTGTTTAAATTGGTACATTCTTTAATACATTAAGTAGTTCAGAATAGGTCTCCCAATCACTCCGGACATCTGGTTACCAACATTATAAACACAACCTCTTGCAGAGAATTTTCATCAAAATTAATTGTATATGTGATGGCATCAGTGATGTCATCAGTGATGTCATCAGTGACATTTGTGATGTCATCTTTGAGGTCCTGGTTGTTAGTCATAGCAGTGCATGATGGTGGCACGAGTTATGGTTGCTTAGCTTACCACAACTGGTGAATTTCTGAGGTTTTTCGGTTTTACTTGTAACCATAATGTCGCTTTAACAAAGTGTTTTGATTCATAGGTTTTGATTAGTGCAACTTAACCATAACGTCCCTTTAACAAAGTTTTTTCAGTGAACATATATATGACGCATGCACAGATTGAATGAGCATATTTTATATGAACTGTACACAGAGCATATGAGTTTTACAGTTCATACATTACGCAATTAAAAGTGCATGCATTATATAATTAACATCTAAAAACTCACATCAAAGACAAGTCTCCGTTGAATTTGATGTCAGTTTTTCGATGATGGAATAAATGGAAACTTTTCATACAAACTGCTAACAGAGATAATTAGTTTTACATTTCACACATTACACAATGATCATCTAAATACACACATCAAAGGCAAGTGGCAGCTTACTTTTAAAGTGATAGAATAAATGTACAGTTTGACAAGTGTTCTCACAGGCACCTAAAACACATGCAGCTACACAGGTGCTCTTCCTGCATGTGCTCCTACAACATGCAGTAGGAACATATGTTCATACTACACCTGATCCTACCACACCCACTCTTAAAAAACATAATTACCATACACTCTAATGTGCCCACAACATCATGTATGCAGAGCTTATGAGTTTAGATTTGGTACATTACAAAATTAACATCTACTGAACACTCACACCAAAGGCAAGTCATATGAACTGCATACAGAGCCTATGAATTTTACAGTTGGCACATTACAAAATTAACATCTCCTGAAAACTCAAATGAAAGGCCAGCCACAACTGACTTTGATGTCATTTTTAAAGTGAGGGAATACATGTACACTTTTCATAGAAACTCTACTCAGAGCGTATGAATTTCACAGTTCATTAATTACAGAATTAACATCTTAAAACTCTCATCAAAGCTAAGTGACAGCTAACGTTGATGTTAGTTTTAAAGTGATGGAATAAATGTACACTTTTCTTATGAAATGGAAAACATTTCATATGAAAATGTACACATTAATGCAAAAATGTACACTTTAGGAGGCATCAATTACATGAGCAGAATGCTGCTACATTTTATATTAAAATCCTGTATGTACATTTGGGACATGCACATTGTGTTTATGAACACTAATAACGTGCTCCTATGGCACGCACACCTAATACACACACACCCACATGCACAACACATAACATGTAATTGTATGACACATCCTATTCCATACATATAGGACACATGAACCTACAGCACATGCACAAGGGACACACACACCTATGACACACATAACTATGACACATGTACATACAACATGTGCTCCTATGGGATGCACTCCTATCACAGATGCTCCTACCACAGATGCTTGACGAACACACACTCTTATGACACACACTTACTGCGCATTCTTATGACAAACACTCTAATGGCGCGCAATCCTAAAACACTGGTTCCTGTGACACCTGCTGCTATAACATGAACTCCTACAACACACACTACTATAATACATGTTCTTATGACAAGTACAGATACTACACATGTGCTTACTACACATAACATGTTCCTATGACGTGTTCTTGCAAGACACTGCCCTACGACACATGTGTTTAAAACACATGCTGCTACCACACAGATGCCTACAGCATGTGTTGCAATCTCTTAAGCGCAGCGTTTGAGCATTACAATTGACAGATTTTTTATGAATAGCCTTTTGCAAAAAGGAAAAGGAACACACACATACAATTCCTAATGATACAGTACACAACCAAAACACCCAACAACATTTCAACATCCTTCAAGATAAAATCTATAAAGTTTAAAACTGAAATTTTACGATATTTCATTCTTATTTAAAATCTGATTCCATAAATAATCTTGTGGCGATATCAACATCATACCTCATTAATGCTGCAAATGTATGCTTTCTCAAATTGGTTAATATTATATACACCACCACCAAATCTCTTAATGTCTCTACCTCGCTCTGACAAAATCTATACAGTTTGTCACATCTCGGAGTCCCATTCTAGCACCAGAAACTTCATTATTTAAAAAGAAATGTTATCTTAATATTAAAAATGTTGTTCTAAATGCACGAGAAGGGGGGTTTACATAAATAAAATGGTAATACATTTGAGGGCCTAATATCATACATCGAACAATAGAACAGGTGGTATTCGGAACATCCTGCTGTGTTATTGATCCAATCTAATTCCAACAATTTTCTTTTAACCTTACGAGCAGAGAAAATCAACTCCACTATGGAATAACCTGTGCCATCCAAAATGTTTTCACACTTAACTACCCGACACCTGACCATGATGGAGGCAATGGTAATTTCATATAGAGCTGTAGCAATTGCAAGATAATGTGGGCTTGAATTGAAATAATTCCTAGTTCATGATGTATCAGATTTATTGGAACCCCCTGTGGCAGAGCCAAGGTGCTTCTTCATATAATGGCCTATATTTTAGCCTGATCTAGATCACATGTTCTAACAATAGGTCGATCCCTTCATGTTTTGTTAACAGGAAACATGTGACAAAACAGGGATTACATTTATCAAAAAACTACCAACACCATAAGCTCCCCATCCTCCTGTATTTCAAATATGCAGTTTATGAATGCATCAACGTTGATTCACTTGAATAACTCTATGTGAGACTCCAAAATCATTTTATATGAACATATACAATTCAATATGTATTCATTTTCGAGATATACATATATTGTCTGTTACAACTCACCAGTAAAAATAATAACTAAGATAACATATACATTTAGTATTCGGAAGTGCAAAAGTGCAAATGTGCAAACGCGCAATATAGAGCACAATTTCAAAATGACCTTTCATTCATGTTAAGACATGATGACATAAGGAATATTGTAATTTTCTCAATAATATTCAAGTTTTTATTCCTAGAGTAATCAAGTAAGGTGTTCATGAGCCCACTGGTTTCAGGTCACTTATATACACTGTTTCTAATTTTACAAACTCTCACTGTCTCTCAATCATTTGAGAAAACATCCAAAAACTTGCCTGAGGATTGTTATTGTCTGAAATCACAGAGCTTTTTTTCATCTAGAAGATCCTCCATCAACAAATGACAGGACCACAAGCCAGAATTATCACAGGACTGGATAGGAAACTTGGTGCCTCACCAAAAAGGCTTGCAAACTGTTTTTCCCAGACAGCTTCTTCAGTTGGAATAGACTGTATAGTGACTTGGGTACCTGGAGACTTCATTAGAGTGCAGAACAGGTTTGGATGTTTGTTCATGACCGCTCCCAGCATTATTTCCAAATCACTTTGGACCATCTGGCCCTTATGGCATTTAAACCAGTTTTTAAACACTTGTTTTGCGTTGCAAAGCTTGACATCATAGTTGGCAGAAGGAGATCTTCTGAGAATTCTCAGCTCACAGGACGATTTTCTTTCCTTGCACTAATTTGTCAAACATACGTTCATGTCTCCTTCCAAAGGATGAACTGGATGGGTTGACAACCCCCAAAAGACTAATTAACCATATCTGGACCACAACAAAGTAGTTTTGAGGGTCCATTAAATATGGATCGTTAAGTTGCATTAACAAGCCTTCTCTCCTATTCAACAGAAAACTCTAAGTAGGTTTCCAAGTCTCTTCCCTACACTTCCATAATCACCCCACTATTTATGTAATCAAAGGAACAAGTAGTTATTACAAATTCAAGTGAAAGAAGACTATGATTAATTGAATCACCTGCAACAACTAACAAACGGGAGCAAAACTGAAAATCCCACGCAAGACAGAAATGTAATCCAGCATGGAATTCTGCTGCATGAACTTATATGTATATTTGGGAGGACAGTAACCTAAAACACTACCATTCAAAATAAGTAAATCCCATACATCAAATTCAGTCTGAACAATAGCACCACTCTTCCTCAATGCCGACACCCCATTTTTACAGGAAGACATTGAATACCAGGACAAGTCTAGGCATTCGCTGTTGAGATCCCAGAGTACCTTGAAATATTGATCACACTCTGTTGACCAATGTGCCAATAAATCAGTTACATTTAATTAATTAATAACTTTCTAACATGATCTTCCCAAGTATATAAATTTAGGTTGAATAAGGATTTACATATACTTGTGTTTAAACCTGTCCAATACAATCTCATAACCAACAAATCTGGTGAACTAGAATCCAGTTAGGTCATTTTAAACCCAATGCTATTTTTAACAGCACACAGAAGGTCATCACATGGTCTACCTCTGGACTCTCTACGCACCTTCAACACACATATAAGTAAGCTATCCATTACAGGCACAATCTACAAACAAGTTTCTTGGAGACAAATGATTCCATAATCTTCACCAAGCAATTTAACAAACAAGGAAAACAAAAGATGTGAATGTCCCCTAGTGTTCCAACCAGCCAGTTTTAACAGCCAGCTTTTTTGCCCCACCTTTTGCATAGTGCAAGGTTTTCAATGTAGTGGACCAAACCAAACTCTTTGGTTTCAAATGGTCCTCTTTACTCATACCTGGGTAATATTCAGAATGCAATGCATTAGCTTCACATGATAAAATGATATTTAAGGTGGACCTTTTAGATGTATCCACACATTTCTGTGATGTGATAGAGGACAACACACTCCCACCCCCCACCAAATGTCCCAAATATTCAAACACAGTGTATCCCAGCGAGAAAAGCATAATACCGCAGACCTCCCAATGTTAGAGGAGAAATGTAGCCCAATTAAGTCCACCTGGTAATCATTGACAAACTCCACTTGTAAAATATCCAATGATTGTATCAACCTTAGTCTCGGAAACCTCATTAAACAATGATAGGACATGATGTTGATTAAGAGGCAACCCTTCCCAATCCCTAAATATCTGTTCAATATTCACAATATTGGAGTTTAACAGCCCATCCAAGATGGGGACCAAATTGAGTATGTGATTTTCACGAGGCCTTATCATAATGTCACGTTTCCAAACTTCTCTCAAAATATACGAGCCAGACCAACCACCAGAACCCTTCTTACCTTACTAATAAATGATGCATCCGGAATTGCGCGTTGAACTTCCAAAGTCATAAAAGCTGGTGATCTACACTGAACCTCACTCGTCACTAATTCTGTGGTAGTTAAGCAACCTGAGGAACCCTCTTCACAATACGCCCCAAGAGATAAATACTGGGGTCCCAAACCTGCCTATTTTCAACAAAGACCTCACGCAAAAACTGTCTGGGAACCACCCTGCACCCATTCTGGAACACAGGACAAATACCTTACACAATCCTTTCATTTACCACAATTCAGGCAGTTATTGTACCTTGTTATATGATCAAAGGCATTCAGCGCCACCTCCTTCTTGACCTTGTAGTCTGGTTAGATCATGAGAATACTTAGTTCCATTTCATCCGTACTGATGGCTGGTGAAGCAGAAATGGGTTTTAATAAACGCGTCATAGTGTTTTTCCCTACTGCCAAAAGGGTTTCTTTTTTATTTGTATTGTTTTTGCCCCCTGTATTTGTTTTGTATTTTGAATACTCAAACCTGTAGTCTAATTAGTAGTAATCATACCATTGGCCATCAGGAGATGTTATAATACACCAGCATCAATATCACACACTAGGTCAAACAACCTGTTCTCCCCAACCAATGGCGAGGCACGCCCTGGTTCACTTAGTTGACTACAGTCACCTAATTTGGTTTTCACGTGTCTCAACATTTTTCTCGACCCTTTGTTCTTAGATTTGGGGATACTTTTAATGTCTTTAGATGTTTAACATAAGGTGACTGTACCCTTAACAAGATTTTACTGCAAATGCCCCTTCTCGACCAATGGAGCGCTGGGTGTAGATCATCCACTGTAATATCCTTATTCACCTCACCCACTTGACTTGTGTTAGACAACAGCACATCAGGGGTTGCTAGTACCTCTCAAGTACCAACCACCAAGATGGGTAGTTCAGATGGTACTATAGCTGAGTGACTGACATTAACAACATTTGGAACCTTATTCAAATTGTCATGCAAGACATTGGATATACTGTTGGAAATAGCAGATTTGACGTTTGGGAATGCAATAATAAAACCTTCTAAAAAGTTAATTTTGACCAATACAGTTGCCAGAATAACATTTAGATCCTAGAAATCCTCATGCAATCTCTCATAAGACTCCACCAGATTTGTCAATGTAAAGTTCAACACATGCAACACTTGTGAAGTGTTAGTAACATCAGCAGGAGATGACAGAGGAAAAAGAGCAGCCATTTCTCTGTGCCTGAATGTTTGATGCGAATAGGCTGAAGGCTTGATAGCTTTGGAGTTATCTGAGGTGTGCAAAGATGGAGAGTGTGAAAGTCTCGTAGGTGGAATAGCAAATGATAAACACAAACCGGCCACCTCTGAAATGGCGCGATTGGAGTGCCCAGACACGCTCACAGCTGCACCCAAAATAATACTCATGGTCAAGTCCCATACAGGTGTGGGCATATTCAGAGCTGGGTCTGGAAATGCTGCCAGAAGAGCAGTATCGATCATGCCATAACTTGAAACAACCTCTCCATTTAACAAGGTCGGTTGAAAATCCTTTGTAATATTGCTTTTGGGGGCAGCACTCTGCGGTGTAGAAACAACTGCTGGAGCGGATGTCGCTTACTTTTCTTTTAGTTATTCATTTGGTATAAAAACCATAAAGTGCATATAAAACCGACAAAAAAACATAAATATAAAATAGAACAATCAATCACCTTACACATTTGAAACAATTTCTATGTACTCATTTCTAAAAGAATTTAAAAGGAAAGAGGAGAGTATACTCGCAGCCTCATATCATAAAAAAACAAACAAATGTAGGTCAACCAATAAAAGCCAAGGTATGAACTTTATATAATATGCTGCTTCCAACCTCGGGACCACTGGGACTGATAATGCATCCGCCAGGGCAGACCCCAAATGAACGGTAGGGAAGTTGTTTGAATCAATGGCAACTTTACTGCATAATTCATACTTTGCAAGTGCTAAGCCGCACACCAAGGTTAGAGTTACAAATCTGTGTTGCAAAGGAATCGCAACACCCCGCCCTGATGCAAACTACTTTTCATCCTCACCGTCTTACTCCACCAAGACACTGCTCTGTGACAAGTACACTGACCGTCACAGAAGCCAGTGCAACAAAGCAGCAGTAAGAAACCTTCACAGGTGGATAAAAAGGCAGACCTTGTCAGCAACCTCTCCGACTTTCACCTTGACCCGCTGCACTGAACACTGAACACACAGTGCAACACACTGTTTTTATCACAGCCAATCAAGAATGGGTGGACTCGGGTAAGCAGCCAGTTGGAGTTTTGATTTCTTTTAATGACGACATCGATGCAGGTGAAGTTCAGGTATGTTTAGGATTGCAAAGCCATATAATGCACTAAGAGATCACTAAGAGCATCACAATTTCTGCCCAACTACTGTATACTTAGCTCCCTCTTTGCCACTATATTAACTACAGTAACTACAGTAACTAGGTAAATGTTGCACAGCTTCAAATCAGCTCACACCACAACGAGGAGGTGAGAAAAAGTCCGAGCCCTGTGTGCCTTGTACAGCCAGAGGCACTCCTCGAAATATATCAGGTATAACGTGTGATATGATATGATATGATATTTTTTATAGCGCGCCTATAAACAAATGTTTCAACCCAATGCAAACTCACCAAAAGGGGGCTATCTGAAGACCGTCCTCACCACCCAAGAGCCTGCCAGCAGCTGGTATCTGGCACCAGTACCACTAATACTACCAAGGGGCAGCAGACAGAGGAAGTAAGATGATAGCAAGTCGAGCAACTGTAAGAATCGTGTCAGCGCCATGCACACACTACTCATCTCCGTCTCCGACTCCCATCTGTTTCTGTTAGAGGAAAAGAGGAAAGGACCTGAGCACATATACACGTAAGAGTACAGACCATCAAGCCGCATTGTTATCAGCTACTTCTGACAATCATGCTTGTTGTAATCCTATTAACACACCATTACATTTGGCACATTACAAAATTAACATCTGAAAACTCACATCAATGACGAGTCAAACAAACTGTATCAAGAGCATCTGAGTTTTACTATTCGTACATTACACAATTACCTTCTGATAAAAATCTACATAAAAGGCAAGTCAAAGCTGACTTTGATGTCTGTTTAGAAATAAATTAATACATTTACACTTTTTATACAAACTGTACAGAGTGTTTCTTTTACAAACTGTATCAGAGCGTGCATACATCCCACAATTAACATCTAAAAATGTACATCAAAGGCAGGTGAATGTGTACACTTTAGGAAGCAGACAATGTATAAGCATAATGGAGGTGTATTTGAAATTAAAACCCTACACATACATTTGTGATATTAACACTTTGTATATTAACACTAATAACACACCCTCTTACTGTGCAACCTCTTATAACACATGGTCTTTTGACACACATGTATATAACATGCACTAATGTGACATTTGCTCCTGTCGCATGCACCCCCATTCTCCCGGCAAAATAGGGAAGAATGTGGGCATGTTGAGGGATGGGCCACGCAGTGAAATTGCAGGCCCAGTCAAGCGCAAACATAACCAAATTCTTGGCATCCAACACGCAACTTCGCGTCTGGAAAAGTTACACACAAACCTTGTTGCCTGCCAGCCACATGATGGGAGTTACAGGGCACTGTGCACATGGGATCCAATGTGCCAAGGGGAGGGTTACATAGGAATTTAGGGGTGGTTGCTTGTAGTTGAAGTGTCTCTTGGAGTTAGGGGTGTTGGTATGCAGATTAGTGGGTGCAGCTTTGCATTAGGGGGGTTTGCATACAGGTTTACAGGCTGCTGCGCGAGTTCCACAAAATCATATGCAGTGTTGCTGGGGTGCTTCCTTGGTTGCGGGGGAACGGCCCACAGGCTACTGGGGTGCTTGATGGTGCAGATAAGGTAGGTGCAAAGGTCGGTATATGTAGCTGGTTTTGCTTTGCATAGGGGTGTGTCGTGGCCATTCCGGGTGCTGATTGCACCTAGAGTTACTTTGGAATAAAATTCCATGAATATGCGGAATGTGCACAACATGCTTTTGCATACAGGTAGGCGTGAAGTAGTTTTATAAACAGAGTGCTTTGTATGGACTTGACACATTTTCTGTGAATCTGGCCCATAGATTTTATTAATACATTGAAAGTGTTTTATTAAATTCTGATATCATGGTCACCTTAACACACACACACTTAAATGCATACATTATTATCATAAAATTCTAACAATTTCACACATCAAAACAAGCATTTGTACACAATGTAATAACACTCAAAAGCACATTAATTGTAGGCCTATAACAAGTTAAAAGAAAATATAGCATATGTTTTTAATACAAAATTACTCCATAATAACACAGTGAAAATATACTATAAACAAGCATATTTCCTCCCAAACATTGCAATTAAAATAATACACACAACATTTTAAAAATGAATCTACAATAACAAAATATACATAAGCATGCATGTCATACTTTACAAATACAACAATATCAATTAACAAGGTACATATCATCATTGTAAATACATATAATTTACTTAACAATAAACATAACATTGTTAAACTAAAACAACAAAATAAACATTATTAACACAGTAAAAAGTTATATTAAAATCAAATATCATGGTGACCTTGACTCACACACACACTTAAAAGCAAACATTATTACCATAAAAAGTATAACACATGTACACATAAAAATACAATGTCATATCATTCAAAAGCACATTCAATGAAGACCTAGCATATTTTAAAAGAAAGTATAACATATTTTTGTAATACAAAGTTACTACATAATAACAAAATTAAAACATAACATGCACCAGCATAATTCCTCCAAAGAATTGCATTTAAAGAAATGCACAAAATATTTTAAAAATGAATCCGCAATAGCAAAATATACATATGCATTGAAGTGTCATACTTCACAAATACAAAAATGTCAATTAACAAGGTATGTGTCATCATTGTAAATTGATATAATGTACTAAACAATAGACAAAACATTATTGAAAGAAAACTTACTCAAACAACAAAAAAAGAGTTAACATATCACTTACTAAGTTTGTGGTTCTACAACATACAATATATGCACAACATTTACAGTCATTACACTATGCATACATAATGCAAACATGTAATGTGTGCTAAATTAAATTTGGTAAACAATGCAAGCTGTAAATGGTAACAAAAGCAGCACAAATGTAATACACTTTAAAACATAAGTAAATAAAAAAACAGTTTAACATGTTTATCAAAAATAAAAAATCTTGTATTTAATAATATGGTAACCTTAACAATCCCTGTTTTTGTGTGTCAATATTTTGTGTTTGCTCTAAAATGCTTTATTGGTACGGTAATGTAATGTGTTATGTAACTATGTGTTTGTTTTGAATACACATATTGAACTGCTTTTATGTTTTTAATGTGCAATACATTTTTGTTTTTTTGGTTAGTATTGTTTATGCACAGTGTAGACTATAAATTTGTATATGTTAATATGTTATTTGCAGAAATAAATGTTACTTTGCTCTTACTGTTTATGATTTTCTTGTGAATGTTTTATTTGTATAGTATTATGTTTATTGTTTAGTACAGTTTATGCATTTACAATGATGACATGTTCCTTGTTAATTTATATGTGTATTTGTATTAATTTATAGTTATTTGTTAATTTATATTTTTATATATGTAAGTATAAGACGTGAATGCTTATGTATATTTGTTGTTGAAGATTTATTTTTGAAAATATTCTGTGTATTTTTTTAATTGCAATTATTTGGAGGAATTATACTTTTGTTTATTATAATGTACGTTTTTAATCATATAGTAATTTTAGTTTACAAACATATGGTATATGCTCTTTTAATATTTATTGTGGGGGTACATTTACTGCACATTTGGATTATTTGACATTGTATACAATGACTTGTTTTTATGTGTGAAATTTGTATATGTGTATGGTAATATTGTATGCTTTCAAGGATGTAGGTAAGTTAAGGTTACCAAGATATTTGATTTAAATATAACATTTGTTTAATTTATTATTATTATGTTGTGACCATAAGTGTATTATTCTGATGTTTGCAGACTTTACGTTTTTGTTGGTTTAACCTGAACTCTTTTGTACAAATTCTTTATAGTTACATGATTATTGGTTCTGAGTGGTTGTTGTAATACTAGCCTGTGTTGTAAGAGCATGTATTCAAATTGTTTGTGTGGTATAAGATCATGTTCCATAACACTGCGTGGAATAAGGGTATCTGTCATAACTGCATGTGTTGTAAGTTTCTCTGTTTTAAGTATGTGTCGCAAGATTGTGTTGTGTGTGTTGTAGTAACAAGTGTTGTAGGAGTGTAGGAGTGTAGGAGTGCATGTTATAGCATTGTGTGTCATAGGACAATGTGTCATAGGAGTGTGCTATTGAAGTGTGTGTCATAAGATTGTGTGTTGTAGGAGCGTATATCGTAGAAGCAGGTGTTGTAGGACCTTGTGTCAAAGGAGCATGTGCCGTAGGTGCATTTGCCAATAATGCACATGACCTAGGTGCATGTGAGAGCATGTGTCATACGCCCACATATTATGTTTAGTAGGCACATTTGTAGTAGGTGAGCATGTTATAAGAACACATAACATACAACTGTGTGTTGTAGGAAAATGTGTTTATAACAGCATGTGTCAAAGGAGCAGGTGTCTTAGGAGAACATGTCATAGCATTGTGTGTAATTACAGACTAGGCCAAAAAACATGTCTGGGGTTGCTGTTGGTATTCTTGTTCAGGGGGGAATTGCCTAGCATTTCGGTGCTGGACTGCATGATATTTCTTTTCTGTGAAAGGGACAGTGAGCTAAAGACTTGGTTAAGACTCACCCAGGGGCCATCCACCCAAGAACAGGTAAATGGGATGTGTTCATGGTGGTAGAAAGACTCCCAGACCCCCTTTGTTATGCATATTAAGTAACTTTGGGTCTCACCCTAAGTTACCAGGGGAATCCAGACATGGACCCCTTGCTCACTGTTTTTAGAGAAGCACAGCTCCACCTCACTGATGAGGCCCGACTAGGCTGAAACATGTGTATGGGGTTGCTCTTGGTACTCTTGTGCAGGGGGGAATTTGTATTTGTATTTGTATTTATTTTATTTATAGAGTGCACCAGGCCCGCGGGAATCCGGGCGCGTATTTAGTTACAACATGATAAGGCAGACGTGGCAATACAATTACAGTTTAATTGCAGTTTAAAATTACAGTAACATTTATAAACATATATACATAATGCAGTTACGGGTGAGCAGTAGGTCAAAGCCTATGTACAAGAGGTGAGGGCAGGTGGCTAGCACATGGAGGTGGTTGGCAAATAGGTGATGGGTCTTGGGTGGTTAGCCAGGCTTTAGCCATGTTTTTGAATCTGTGGAAGGACGGTTCAGATCTTAGCAAGTTGGGAGGCGAGTTCCAGAGTTGAGCTGCCATTACTGGGAAGCTGGCTCCGCCTGATCTTTGAATGTTGAAGCGTGGTAAAGAGAGGCAGTTAGTCTGAGCAGTTCTGCAATGTCTGTTAGTGTTGTGGAGGGCGAATCTGCTGGCTAAGTAGAAGGGTGCTTGGTTGGATAAGCATTTATGAGTGAGAGCAAGTGTTTTCAGTGTAATTCGTTGAAGGACGGAGAGCCAGCGTAAGTTACGTCTGGTGTCTGAGATGTGTTGGTTCCTAGGAATGTTGAGAGCGGCTCTAATAGCATTGTTTTGGATGATTTGTAACTTGTTTAAGTTACATCTGTTGGTGCCCAAATATAGGGCATTACAATAGTCGATTTTTGACAGCACGAGAGTCCTGGCAAGTGTGACACAGTTGGCTGGTGATAGGAAAGGGCGGCTTGCTTTAATAGGTTTGCAGGTGTATGCCGCTGCAGAGGAAAATGCCTTTGTTTGTCTGGCCAAGGATAAAGTAGAGTCGAGGTAAATCCCTAACATTTTAGTGTCCTTAGAGGTCTTGATAGTGTTACCATCAATGATTAAGGAATTGAACTCAGGGGCCAGTTTGGATAGTTTTTGAGGAGAGCCGAGAATGAGCAGCTCTGTCTTCTCGTCATTTAGACAGAGTCTGTGTTGCGCCATCCAGGCTTGGATGACTAGGTAGACAGCATTCACAGAGAGAGAGTTGGTGACGTAGTCTCCTGAGATTGGGATGAGTATCTGGGTGTCGTCAGCATAATTAGTATATGTGACACCCAGATAGTCCAAAATATCAAATAGAGGTTTTGTGAACACGTTGTACAACGTGGGAGAGACACAAGAACCTTGTGGTACACCACAGGTGACAGGTGCCGGCGATGCTGCTGCTAATGGAGAGAAGACACGCATCGATCTATTGTCCAGGAATGAACTGATCCAGGCTGTGGCTTTATCAGAAAAATGGGCGGCTAGTTTAAGGTGCCAACACAGAATTTGATGATTGACGAGATCAAAAGCCGCAGAGAGATCGAGAAGAAGTAGTAGAGCAAGTTTACCCTTGTCTCTTAAATCTTCGATCTGTGTTTTGAGGTCAATAAGGGCAGTTTCAGTTCCGTGGCGGGGACGGAACCCAGATTGCCTTAGACCCAGGAGTTTATTGGCTTCAATCTTGAATCTGTAGGTATGCAGCATGGTCATGGATTTTTAGTAGGAACGGCACTGTGGTGATGGGCCTGTAATTTGTATGTATATTGGCTTCCAAGGTTGTTTTTTTTAGAAGCGGGATAACCCAGGCATCCTTCAAATTGTCCAGTACAGTCCCTGTGCTGAAGGAGGAATTGATGAGAGTAGTGATGATTGCAGCTAGCTCGTGGGCCGCTTCCTTGATGATGGGTGCTTGGCAGAGGTCCCCTTGGCAGTTAGAAGGTTTAAGGCTATTGATAATATTTTCCACTTCAGTGGTAGATAGGGGTGAGAAGCTGAACGGAGTCAATGAATCTGGGATAGACTTGTTTATAGTTGGGAGAGAGTTGGGTTGCAAGTTGGATTGTAGACTAGTCTGTTTATCATTGATTTTGACTTGGAGAGTGGCTATCTTACCAAGGAGAGCTTTTTGGATATAAGTGCACCAGGTGCTATCTTTGATGGAAGTGCCGGGTGCAGTGACAGGGGTTTCCAGTTCTTTCAAGATTTTGAAGAGTTCTTTAGTATTGGATTTAGCTTGCTCAATGCATTTGTTGTAAGTGTCTTTTTACGCCTGGAGTATAGCTTCCTTATAATTTAATGTAGCTAGAGTGATACTAGATTTATTAACTTCTGTAGGGTTACTCTTCCAATGTGATCAGTGATTTGTTTTTCTTTACGAACAATTCTTAGTTGGGGTGTAAACCAGGAGTTGAGGTGAGCTTGTGGTTTAGGTTTTCTCAGTTTTGAAGGGGCAATGAGGTCAAGGGCTTTGAGAATAGTATGGTTGAAGGTGTCAACCAGGACAGAGGGGCCAGTGCATAATAATGTTTGTTCATTCAGGACTGGAAGGATGAGAGGGAGGAGTTTGTCACAGGTTATGTCACGCTTATTTTGTGTGGGGATAGCAGGCGCAACGTCTGGAGTGGAGCTGATAGTTTTGGCGGGGATGTTGAAGGTAATTAAGTGGTGGTCAGTCCAGGCACAAGGTTGGTTAGCTACCACATTGATTCCACAATTGAGGTCAGCTATCCAATCAAGGATTCTACCTTTGGAGTGTGTGGAGGTGTTGATATGCTGGGTAAAGCCTGCCTTAGTAAGCAGGTTGTCAATCGTCAGGGCAGCCGTGTCATTGGGGTCAGTGAGTCCCAGGTTAAAGTCACCTAGTACAATAATTTGGGAGTTGGTTTTAGTGTTGTCTGTCAGAATGTTGGAGAGGTCTTCAGTGAATGTGGATAATGGCCCTGGGGGCCTGTAGAGTAGGTGGAGTGAGATGGTGTGGTTGGGGGTGAGGGCGAATTTGGCGAATTTGGCTGTTAGGGCTTCCATAGATGAGATTTGATGAACAGTGGACAGGCGGAAGTTGAGGGAGTTTTTGTGGATGATGGCAATGCCACCACCTTTACATCGGATAATATTGCGGTCATGTCTGATGATATTGTAGCTTGTTGGAATTGCCAATGAGAGTAGAGGTCCAGAGGCTGCATGAAGCAAGGTTTCCATGACGGCCATGAAGTCCAGGTCATGGGTTAGGATGAGGTCCGCCACCTCTGTGGCGTGGGCTGTGAGAGATCTAGCATTAATTAATGCCCCTTTGATAGTGTTCACATTGGGTTAATAGGTTGGGATGTTGGTGTGTGTGGAGAGGAAGCAGTTCTGGTGATAGGTTGTGGGTATTTATTTTGGTCGAGGGAAGTCAGATGGCGGTAGGAGGCATGAATGAGTCTGGTGCCAAGTCTGGCGTTTCTCATGGCAAGTGAACATGGTTGGATGGGAATGGGTTAAGATGCAAAGTGTTGGAGCCATAGGGCAGGGTTGTTGAGGTATGGATTGGTGTTATGGGTAGACATAGGCATGGTTGTAGTTTTATGGTAACGTGAGTGTGGTAACAGAGTTGTGATGTGTTTGAATGTGGGCAATAGGTGGATGGTAAGGTAGAGTGTGCTAACCAAGGCTTTTGGAGAGGAGACTTGAAGGAGTGAAAGACTGTTGGGGACTGGTGCATGGTGGCAAAATTGACCAGGGCTTGCAGGCAATTGCATTCATAAAAGTGCAGAGGGCAGTATTGTATAGCAATAAGTTTGCCAAGCACTCATTTAAAGCGAGGTGAGCTGAATAGATAATATCAAGATAATATCACAAATGATTTGGGACATCGCTACTGCTAAAATACATTTTGATAAGGTCAGTCAAGGTACAAGTACAGAGACTAACAGCTCGCTATGCTAAGTGGCACGACATACAGACAGGCTGGCTGGTGCACTAGATACAGACAGTACGGTGCCAACAGAGCGGCTGTAAAAGCCTGGCCGAGGTTAGCTGTTCACATAACATTGAGGACACGTGCGGAGGTTCAGGAGCTATTAGGTGGCAGTGCAGGAGCAGGGTAGATGCAGCTATCAACTGGCACTTCAGCAATCAAATGGCAATGTAGTAACAGGCTAAATGCAGCTATCAAATGGTGATACACTAACAGGCTAAATGCAGCTATCAAAAGGCAATGCACTAACAGGCTGAATGCAGCTATCAAATGGCACTTCAACAATCAAATGGCAGTGCAGTAGCAGGCTAAATGCAGATATCACGTGGTAATGCACTAATAGGCTAAATGCAACTATTAAATGGCAGTATAATGCATGTGCAGCTGTTAAAGGCAATACAATAGGTATAACTGACAGAAGGTGATGCAGCAGGTGGCTGGGTATAGATAATATGTGGCAATACATGAACTCGTATACAATTATCAAATGGTACTGCAGGTGAGGGACAAGTGGTAGTACAGATACAAGCAGGAAGTACTCACATTTAGGGTTACCTCTTTGATGTAAAGTACTGCGTCTGCTAAAACCTGGTTAGACCTCCAATGAAGCCTGGTGTACTGCGAGGGCAGAGTCCAATGCTCTAGACCGGGGCGTCCTAGAGTGGCTCAGGTCCTAGGTAGGCAGGGGCTAACTTTGTGGGCAAGTGGGGCAGTAGCCAAAGTGAATGGTGGCAGAGCTTAGTGCCCTGGTGCAGCCTGCTTCTCGGTCAGCTCATTCAGGATCTGAGCCTTTTCTCAGAGCCTTCTCTCGAAGGCCGGTTCTCGCCTGACAGTGTCCTGATTGGCCTCTAATCAGGACAGGGAGCCAATCAGAGTGTGTGGATGCAGCCTCAGAGGGGTGAGGAGGTGGAGGACCTAGAATTGGCCATCTTGGAGTGGCCAAAACCTTGTGCTTTTCCAATGGGGGTATGGCACCTGGTGGATGCAAAGGAAGGCAGGTCCTTTGTTTGGGATAGTAGCTGGGTGCAATCTTACCATCTTCTGTGTTGCAGTAGCAGAATAATTATGGTGCCAAATTCGGCGATTTTTCGGATCACTCATGCTGGGCAGGGAGAGGGTGAATTAAGTGGCCCCCTGTTCCCTGCATATGTCAGAAGAATGTGGTGAGGAGGGATGATCCTGGATGCGGGTGATCCGGCCCAGAGCTCCTGCTCTGGTGGCGACGACCTGCTGCTGGAGACTCAGTCAGGATCTGAGCCTTTTCTCAGAGCCTTCTCTCTCGAATAGCCCAGCATTTCGGTGCTGGACTGCCCCTGGGCAGGACAAAGACTGATATGCAGGGATATTTCTTCTCTGTGAAAGGGACAGTGAGCTAAAGACTTGGTTGAGACTCTCCCAGGGGCCATCCATGCAAGAACAGGTCAATGGGCCGTGTTCCTGCTGGTAGAGAGACTCCCAGACCCCCCTTTGTTTTGCATATTAAGTGACTTTGGGTCTCACCCTAATTTACCAGGGGAATCCAGATATGGACCCCTTGCTCACTGTTCTTAGAGAGGCACAGTTCCACCTCACTGATGAGGCCCGAATAGGCCAAAACATGTGTCTGGGGTTGCTGTTGGTACTCTTGTTCAGAGGGGAATTGCCTAGCATTTCGGTGCTGGACTGCCTGCCCCTGGGCAGGACAAAGAATGATATGTAGGGATATTTCTTCTCTGTGAAAGGGACAGTGAGCTAAAGACTTCGTTGAGACTCTCCCAGGGGCCATCCACCCAAGAACAGGTCAATGGGCTGTGTTTGTGCTGGTAGAGAGACTCCCAGACCCCTATTTGTTTTGCTAATTACAGTATATGTTGTAAGAATGTTTGTGATAGGAGCGTATGTCGTAGACATGTTTGTCGTAGGAGCACATGTTGTAGGTGCATGTTTCATAGTAGCATGCTCTGTGTACATTTCATGAGAAAAGTGTTCACTTATTCCATCACTTTAAAATTGACATTAAAAGCAATTCATAGGCTCCATGGATAGTTTGTATTGATAGTGTACATTTATTCCATAACCTTAAAACGCAAATTAAAGTCAGTTCAGACTTGCATTTAATGTGAAATGTTAGGAGATGTTAATTGTGTAATGTACATATTGTAAAACTCATACGCTCTGTGGACTGTTCCTATTTAAAGTGTGCATTTATTCTATCAACTTAAAACGGACATCAGTGTCAGCTGTGACTTACCTTTGATGTGCGTTTTTAGGCAATGTTAATATTGTAATGTACCATCTGTAAAATGCATGCAATCTGTGTATGTGTGTGTAGCTCATGTTGTAGGTACTTCTCTGGTAGCAGGATGTGTTGTAAGAGTGTTTGTTGTGGGACAATGTGTTGTATGAGCGCATATCATAGGATTGCATCATAAGGGTGTGTGTCCTAAGAGTGTGTGTGGTAGGAGTTTGTGTGGTATGAGCATATGTGGTAAGAGTGTGTGTCATAGGTGCCTGTGTATTAGGTGCATGTGTCATAGGTGCATGTGTCATAGGTGCATGTGACCGCACATGCTGTATATCGACATGCTAGGTGCAGTAGGCACATGTGTGGTAGATGTGCATGTCTTAGGAACTTGTATGATAGGATTGTGTGCTGTAGGAGCACTTATTATAGCTGTACCACATGTCCCTCAATGGTAGGAGTATGTGTTGTAAGAGTGTGTATCGTTGCACCATGTGTTGTTGGAATGCATGTCATAGGATTGCATCATAAGAGTGTGCACCATTAGTGTGTGTGTGGCCAGAGGGTGTGTGGTAGGAGTGAGTGTGATAGGTCTGTGTGTGGTAGGTGCATTGGTTGTAAATGTAAGGGAGAGCATGTGACGTTAGACCACATGTGATTTGCAGTAGGCACATGTGTAGTAGGTGTGCGTGTCATAGGGACATGTATGATAGTAGTTTTCCATATAGCAGCACTTGTCATAAGAGCGCATGCCATAGGAGCAGGTATTATAGGAGTGGGGTTCTTTAGACTGTGTGTTTTAAGTGTGTGTCAGAAGGATGTTTGTGTCAGGAGGATGTGTCGTAGGAGCATGTGCCAAAGGAGCATGTCATAGAACCATGTGTTGTATGAGTTGTGAGAAACCAAAGGGTGTCTCACTTGCTAGTCCCAGGGGATATCCCTCTCAGGTGGCCATAGAATGGCCATTACCTTTGAATACATCCCTGGGGATGGACCAGTGCAGAAGGATCACCTGGGTGGGAGATCTTCAGGGAGTGGGGTTGAGGCAACCAATGGTGAGACACGGTATCCCCCTCTTTCCCATGCCAATACCCCATACTATTTTATAGGATTCTCCAACGTCCCAACTCTACCCCCTTTCTACACAAACACTGGGCTGAGGTAGAGGGTCACTAAGAGTAAAGAGGCTAACACTTAGATACCTTATTGGACATATCACATTAATCACATACATCGGATACCCATTAGCGCCCCCACATCAATAAAAGGAGGAACATAGAGACACACTCTGAACAAGGTGAGACACAAGAAGGAGCAGATCTTCCAGGTCGAAGGCAACCCCACTGGAGCAGGACGACCGATCGAGGGACCAGAAGTTCCTTGCAGGAGGTTGTTGCCTCTGGGAAACCGTGAAGGAGATGCAGAGAAAGCCAAATCCCAGGCAAGAAGAAGCCTGCATTGTTCAAAGATGGCAGCAACCCTTCTGGGTGAGCAACAGAGTTGTGGAGGCAAGGCAAAGCCTGTGGTATCAACTTTGCCTTGTAAATCAAAGCCGCAGAGACAAGAAAGGAATGCACATAACCGCTGAGTTAGCAAAAGATATGAAAGGCTGGTTTGTGTCAAGGAAAATTGAAGCTGCAACAGTGTATCTCACAATTGAAAGTTGCACGCATGCTGATCAGACGCGAAAGAAAGCAAACCAGTAAATACCAGGAAACACTTTTGAGTTACCCATAATTGTGAAACCAGTGATACAGAGTAGCAGAGTGATCCGGCAAAAGGAAGAAGCTCATTTGAAAGTCTTTGCAAAATGTTTGATGTTTTGTTATAAAGCGGTGAAGCGAACAAACTTTGAAATGCGCCATGGTCAAGATAAACCCAGATGAAAGGGGAAGTTATAAGGTAATTGCTTTAAGAGGAAAATTAATTTGAACTTTTCTGATTGTGGTATGGAACTACCAATACCAAGAGACATTGGGGAAAATAACATTAAGGAAGAGCTGAAGTGAAAGTCGAAGTAGCCCTATAGAGATCTGTGGTAAAAGCCTCGCATATTCGAAAGTCTTGCACATCAGTGAATGGTCCCAGCCGGGCTGATGGAGACCGGAAACATGAAACGGGGAAGGGAACCACTAAAGAATGTGAATGAAGCTTGGTGAAGTGAACCTCTGCAAGTGCTGTGATTATGAGTTCCGAGCCCGGCTGAGGGAAATTACGTTGAATCAGGTACTTTTTGGTTGAAAGGTCTGAGCTCGACTGAGGGAGACCTACGTGAACTATTGATGCCTTGAGAGGTCCGAGCCTGAGAGAGTGAGACCTACGTGAGCTTGTGTTGAACTGTGAAGGAACTTTTGAAAGCTGGAATAAGTCACTTTAACGTGGAAGGCCAAGCGGGCCAATCAAAATTGCTGTAGCGGAAAATGTGTTGCTTTGTAATCTGTATAACAGGCCACAGGGCCACCAAGGAATCTCAACACTACACAGCTTCTAAAGCATGGTCAACACAAGGGGTCACCTAAAGAGTTAAATAACTGTACAGTAGTGGCCGGTGACTTGAACCTCCAAATTGAACCTTTGAAAAACATAGCAGGCCTCTGGGATGATCAAGACCAGCTGTGGGGCATACCCAACCTCATTGCTGACCCACCTAAGAGAATCCATCCACATGCAGAGGAATCATTTTGTGTTTTACAGGCTCTCAATTTGAGAGCATGCAAATCTCAATTTATAAAGGACCAGCTGGGAAAATTGACCTTTAATGGGGGACCGGTGGAATCTTTAAATGATTACATCATTCAGGATTTGGATGGTCAAGTTAGACCCGAAAGTGACCACCACCCTTTGATTTTCAGCATCCTATTATTAGGCGTGGGTAAGGAGATGGCCCGTAACTCCACGAGTCAGTACACCACCTCTCTGATGGGCCAGGTGTGTAAATCAATAAAATGGGACTGATTAAGAGAACATGGAGGCAAACCGGCACTGTGCAGTGCGATTCAGGGCAATGTGGAGACTATTTGTAATGATAAGGCCACTGATACTGAAATAATAAAGGGGATTGAACTCCTGAAAGAAAATCTGGTCTCACACATCACACTGCCCATAACAGCTGTGAAAAAGAAAGTGTAGCCAGTTACTGGTTGGTATGATCATTCCTGTGCTATAGCTAAAAAGAATTTTGTGAGGCGCGTACAATCAGATATAGGGGTGGATGAAATGAGCTAAGGTCCCTCAGATGGGAATATAAAAACCTGATTACATAGATAAATATCACATTTGCGGCCAATCATTGGGCTGCTCTTACAAAAGCAATGATCACACTACATTTTGCAAGATGGTCACAAGGAAATTGGTACGGGATAATACTAACTATTGCATGATATCTGCTCTTTCATGGCACTCCCACTTAGGTGCCCTTTATAAGAGCGAGGACGGAACATTCCAACAAGCCGGTCAGCCATGCTCCACAGGGAATACGGCATCCTCGGGAAGCCAATATCAATTGATGAAGTCATGAGGGCCCTGAAGGAACAGAGAAGTGGTTGTGCGGAAAAGTAGGAAGAGTTCTGCTTGAAAATGATGTAGGTCTTCAAGGAAGCAGGCTTGTCTGCTTCATCTTCCTCAATGAAGGAAACCGTTGAGCCCACCGTGCACAAAAAAGCCAGCAGGGTCTTGGAGCACCATCCTCTTTGTGCGCCTAAGAGCTCTGGAAAGGTGAAAATCTCGAAAAAAACAGAGAGCTCCCAATGCCACTGACAGCTTGGTTGGATGCCCTGTCAATCTACGTCTCGTCGGCTCCGCCTGCATCAGCCCCAAAGGATCTCTTGGCATGGACAGTCAAGGAATCCTCAACTTCCAGATTTTGCCTGCAGTCCTGAAGGGATTGCATGACTTCCTTGAAGGCCATCATCGACGCAGATGATGACCCGATCCTTTTCGGGCGTTTAGCCCATAAGTCATACTCGACAGCCTGAGGCATGTTAAACCGAAGATAGGATTGCTGATCTGGCATCCATTTTTAAAAATGCCTGTGTCCTGGACACCTCCCGTGAGGTGGATTTTCCTCAGGCTGATCCTTAAACCCACCCAATGTGGCATATAAGAAAATGATAGCCAAGGTTCATGATGTGTTGGGATGGGAACCCCTGCAAAGGAGATTATGGAATGGTGTCTGGGGTAACAGCAAATCCGGTCTAACACAGCACCTAATTAGACACTTGGTTCCTAGGGACCCTTACCTGAAGATTCCCTGGCTTAGGTATATAAAGGAAATGTTGTCAGAAGGCGCCATGGCTCAATATTTTCTCCTGAGGGATGTTATGCTGTGCATTGTTTTAAGAGCTATAAAAGTAAGGGTGCTTCTGCGCACTCTGGATAATAGGGAATCTTCCGAGATCCAGAGTCCCGCTAAAAGAAAACATGAGATTATTGCGAACCCAGGTCTGCAGAAATATTTGCTATGGGCACAAAATAACTCTCAGTGTGTTGTCATCACCAGGGCACACTTTCATTGTATCCATCTAAGTGGTGGTGTCCTGGTCGAATGGCAATGAAAATCAATTTAGTATTTTTTGTGATGCGCCCAGTGAAGACTTGGCCCATTTCCTACTGTTTTGTCCAGCTTTCTCCTTAATTAGAGACCCTACGCTTAAACCGCTTCTGCAGTGCTTGGGGTTTTTCCAGTACGAACCAGCACTGTGCTACCTGTTATGGGTGCACTTTATTATGGGGTTTATTATCATTTTTAAAGAATGCACTAACTTAAAGGACAGCAGTCTATAAGGAATTGGCGAGAAAGTACAAGCCAGCATGCTTCAACACGTAATTTATCACCAGACACCCTCTGCATGACAACCTTGTGATTCAGGCGGCTACTGTTAACACAAAGGCAAGCTCATACACCTCAGTACCTCTGGAAAGGAATGACAAAAGGTGCAATGTTCTGGTTCAAAACGTCTTTGGGCCTGATTCGTGGAATCTTTTCAACAGATCAAAGTGACTTTGTGCACTGAAGACACAAACCCTGATTCATGAAACTGTGCAAATGTATTGTTGCAGTGCAAAGTCCATGCAAAGTGTCAGTGCATAGTCATTTAGAAATACACTTTGCAGATGAATCAGGGTTTGTGTCGGCTGTGCAAAGTTACTCTTCAGCACTGCAAAGTCACTTTGAACCATGCAAAAAATTCCATGAAGCTGCAGTTTTGACTTTGGCAGCTTGGCTCTGAAGGTGGTGATTGTCTCTCATGCACTCGCTCAGTACACACTTACCTTATAGTTTGTAATTTCTGAGGCAGAACAACATAGCCCTGTAGGGGAAATGATTGAACATTTTATAAATATCGTAGAGGATGAGAAAGAGACAATATGCCAATCCCACCCATTTGGACTTGACATGGCTGAATGTGTCGGAAGGGCTATGGCGGTGAGATCTATCACAAGAAGATTTGCCTGTTTTTGGAAATCAGGTTTTGCGCAGGATATCCAATCAAAGTTTCTTCATATGTCCTTTGATGGGTGCCATTTATTTGGACAAATGGCTGACAATAGCCTAGAGAAATTGCAAGCCTGCAAAGCACAGCAACATCTTTAGGAGTGGTGGTAAGGCTGCCTACTCAGACGTCCTCACAGTATAGAAGCAAGCAATTTCCATACTACAGCTATGGCCCGGCCTAAAAGTAAAAAAAACTACTATCTACCATAGTCAAAGAAAATGTTCCATACCTTCCAGAGGTTGAGTGCTAAATTATCCCAGGTGCCTTCCAATGTGGCCCTAGCCGCAAAACTGCCCTGAGTACTTCTCCCATTCCACGAAAGTAGGGGAGTGTCTGTCACACCATTTTACAGAATGGTTCAATATTACTACAGACACATGAACATGGCAGGTGAATTCCCTTTTAAAAGCATTCGCTGGACTGCTATTCTCTTTCCAGATTTCCCCTGTTCCACACCTACTGCTCCAGAAAGAGGTAATCTCTCTTCTGGAGAAGGGTGCCATACAACTGGTACCGATACAGGTAAGGAACAGGGAGTTGTACTCCGATAATGTTTTGGTCCCAAAAAGGACAGAGGTCTCTGTCCCATCTTGAACTTAAGATGCTTCAACAAGTTCCTCAGGAAGGACAAGCTCAGATGGTAACACTTTTGCAGATGCTCCGGGACCTGGACATTCAGGATTGGTTGGTATCACTTGAGCTTCACGATACTTACTTTCATGTGCCCGTACACCAAAGCACAGAAAGTACCTGAGGTTCATCATAGGTGATGCTCATTACCAGTTTTGGCGCCCAGGGATTTTCTCCAGGCTCTTGAGGGAAGTAGTTGTCAGTCTCAAGAAAGGAGGAATTCACATCTTTCCCCACATGGACAATTGGTTGATCAGGGTGTGTTCCCCAGCTCAAATAGTAGATCATCTAGATTGCACCTGCTACCTCCTCCACAGGCTGGCCTCCTCCTTCATTTTCAAGAAGTCTTATGTGACACCTTCTCAAACGATCAATTCATGGGAGCGGTTCTGCATTCTCCCTCAGGCAAGACTTTCCCTCCTGAGAACCGGGCTCTACTCATCTGGGCACCAGATTTCTGAACACCTAATATCTGGCAGCCATTGAATTCCTACGGTTTCTCAGTCTCTTAGCTTCCTGCATTTTTCTGCTGCTAGGCCCGGTTGAGAATGAGATTGCTCCAATATGTCCTCAGATCTCAATGGGGGCAGTTCTACTGCAATATGAGAGACTTGCTTCAAGGATCTCCTGTCGTGAACTCGCAGGGAGATTGTGATGGCGGGAGAACCATTTTGGCAAATGTGGCAGGAAGCAACAGTGGTGATGGACACATCGTTAATAGGCTAGGATGCTCACCTGAACGCGTTGATGGTAAGTGGGCTATGGTCCCTGTTGAAGACAAAACTCTACATAAATTTGTTAGAGCTGAGGGTAATCAGACTGGAGTCTATCTAATCCATGGTAGGACAGAATCCATCAGAAGAACAAATTACCCATGGGATTGTACTTTCAGATGGATGTTGATCCTATGGCTTCCTCATCGCCCTCTCTGCCTAAGTTTAAATCTTTAACGGTAACATAGGTGCCTGGTCTATATATATATATATATATATATATATATATATATATATATATATATATATATATATATATATATATATATATATATATACTTTGTTAAAGGGACGTTATGGTTAAGTTGTTCTACTAAAAACCTATGAAATTCAGTAAAAAACCTTTGTTAAAGGGACATTATGGTTCCAAGTAAAACCGAAAAACCCTTGAAATTTGCCAATTATGGTAAGCTAAGCAACCATAACTTGCGACACCACCATGCACTGCTAAGACTAACACCCACGACATCAAAGATGACATCACAAATGTCATTGATGACATCACTGATGACATCACATGTGTATGTACTTTTCATGAAATATGTGTACAAGGGATTCTTATTATAATGTTGCGAAAAAAGTGTCAAGGATCATTGCAATAAATATCATACCCTAATTAGTGCATTGAACGATGCATTGATATAAATAGCATTCTATTATGAGGTTCTGTCTAGTATACTAAGCTACTAATGCAGAAACATAGCATTGTGTGCAGCGTACAAGATGAAGGTATAATATCCGTAATGTTAATATGTTGAATAATGAAATGATAATTTTTTTCTAAATAGATTGTTGTGTACTGTGAAATATGTAATATGTAGCTAATAAAACCCATGTATTACATAATTGCATTACTATAGACAAAACACAAAGAGACAAGAACACATACCAATATGGGTATATACAGGGAAAGTGAAGTTAGCAAAAAAGCACAAGTAGTAGCACAAACAATTCATAACCTAACTGATTATTTTCATGCAAATAAATGATTGCTCTGTTTCAAAGCTGCTATTTACCCTATGTATATGTATCACTTGATGTGATTGGACCCTAAGGAAAGTAGTGTGAGTACAATGCATACAAATATGACCATATACAGGGAAGGTACAGCCATAAAAAAACAACATAACTATCAGAAAGTGCTGATAAGTCTATTAATTATCTTTATGCACAAAAAGGATTGCTGTCTTTCAAGCTTGTGTCTTCCCCTATGTATACGTTTCATATGATGTGACTGGACTCTAAGGGAATTACTATAAGAACCTACTTGTAGGATACGTCTACCTATAAAATTCAATTTTTAATTTCTGACTGTTACTGAAGAAAACCATGTGGACTAGATATGTCAGCAAAAGAAAAAAGAGTGAGCCAGACATGTGATGTCATCAGTGATGTCATCAATGACATTTGTGATGTCATTGTTGATGTTGTGGGTGTTAGTCTTAGCAGTGCACGGTGGTGGCGCGAGTTATGGTTGCTTAGCTTACCATAACTGGCAAATTTCAAGGGTTTTTCGGTTTTACTTGGAACCATAACGTCCCTTTAACAAAGTTTTTTCACTGAATTTCATAGGTTTTCAGTAGCACAACTTAACCATAATGTCCCTTTAACAAAGTTTTTTTACTGAATTTCATAGGTTTTTAGTAGAGCAACTTAACCATAACGTCCCTTTAACAAAGTTTTTTCACTGAATTTCATAGGTTTTCAGTAGCACAACTTAACCATAACGTCCCTTTAACAAAGTTTTTTTACTGAATTTCATAGGTTTTTAGTAGCGCAACTTAACCATAACGTCCCTTTAACAAAGTTTTTTTACTGAATTTCATATGTTTTTAGTAGCCTAACTTAACCATAACGTCCCTTTAACAAAGTTTTTTTACTGAATTTGATAGGTTTTTAGTAGCGCAACTTAACCATAATGTCCCTTTAACAAAGTTTTTTTACTGAATTTGATAGGTTTTTAGTAGCGCAACTTAACCATAACGTCCCTTTAACAAAGATTTTTTACTGAATTTGATAGGTTTTTAGTAGCGCAACTTAACCATAACGTCCCTTTAACGAAGTTTTTTTAATGAATTTCATAGGTTTTTAGTAGCGCAACTTAACCATAACGTCCCTTTAACGAAGTTTTTTTACTGAATTTCATAGGTTTTTAGTAGCGCAACTTAACCATAACGTCCCTTTAACAAAGTTTTTTTTACTGAATTTCATAGGTTTTTAGTAGCGCAACTTAACCATAACGTCCCTTTAACAAAGTTTTTTTACTGAATTTCATAGGTTTTAGTAGCGAAACTTAACCATAACGTCCCTTTAACAAAGTTTTTTTACTGAATTTCATAGGATTTTAATAGCGCAACTTAACCATAAAGTCACTTTAACACATTTTTTTTTACTGAATTTCATAGTTTTTTATTAGTGCAACGTAACCATAATGTCCTTTTCAATGGAGGAAGACCACTAGCATCCTAGGTTCACGAAGTGGGAACCCGGGTGGTAAAAAAAAGATTTTTCTTCCCAAACCGGGACGCCACAGGCAGGCGTCCCGGTGTAGGAAGGAAAATCTTTTACCAAGATGGACACCATCGAAAGGGAAGGCAGGGTGTATAAAGAGAACACAACAGGGCATCGGCGGGGGGTCGGGAAGACCAGGAGAGAGAAACGGTGCATGAGTGGGGGGTAACACGAGGGAGACACGGGGGATGAGCGGGAGTGGGGGGGTAACACGAGTGAGACATGGGGCATGAGCGGGGATGGGGAAAGGAAGACACAGGGCATGAGCGGGGGTGGGGGGAAAGAAGGGAGACACGGGGCATGAGCGGGGGGTGGGGAGGGAAAGAAGGGAGACACGGGGCATGAGCAGGGGGTAGGGGGTGGAAAGAAGGGAGACACGGGGCATGAGCGGGGGGTGGGGGGGAAGAAGGGAGACACAGGGCATCAGCAGGGGGTGGGGGGGTGAAGGGAGACACGGGGCATGAGCGGGGGGTGGGGGGAAAGAAGGGAGACACGGGGCATGAGCAGGGGGTGGGGGGTGGAAAGAAGGGAGACACGGGGCATGAGCAGGGGGTGGGGGGAAGAAGGGAGACACGGGGAATCAGCGGGGGGTGAGGGGGAAAGAAGGGAGACATGGGACATGAGCGGGGGGTGGAAAGAAGGGAGACATGGGGCATGAGCAGGTGTTGGGGGAAAGAAGGGAGAAATGGGGCATGAGCAGGGGGTGGGGGGTGGAATGAAGGGAGCCACAGGGCATGAGCGGGAAAGAAGGGAGACACGAGGCATGAGTGGGGGAGGGGGGGAAGAAGGGAGACACGGGGCATGAGCGGGGGGTGGGGGGAAGAAGGGAGACAAGGGGCATGAGCCGGGGGAAAAGGAGGGAGACAGACATGGAGCATGAGCGGGGGTGGGGGTGAACAGGAGATACACGGGGCATGAGCGGGGGTAGGGCAAGGTGGGGCCCCCACCCCCACTCATGCCCCGTGTCTGCCCTGTTCCAACAGTGCTGACACAGGACATGAGCGGGGGGTGGGGGGGAAAGAGGGGAGACACGGGGCATGAGCAGGGAGTGGGGGAAAAAGAAAGACACAGGGCATGAGAGGGGGGTGGGGGGTTCAGGAGGGAGACACGGGGCATGAGCAGAGGGTGGGGGTACAGGAGGGAGACACGGGCATGAGTGGGGGTTGGGGGGAACAGGGTAGACACGGGGCATGAGCGGGGGGTGGGGGAGGAAGAAGGGAGACACGGGGCATGAGCGGGGGTGGGGGGAGAAGGGAGACATGGGGCATGAGTGGGGGGTGGGGGGGAGAAGGGAGACACGGGGCATGAGCAGGGGTGGGGGGGAGAAGGAAGACACAGCGCATGAGCGGGGGTGGGGGGTGGAAAGAAGGGAGACATGGGGCATGAGCGGGGGTGGGGGGAGAAGGGAGACATGGGGCATGAGTGGGGGGTGGGGGGAAGAAGGGAGACACAGTGCATGAGCGGGGGGTGGGGGAGAAGAAGGAAGACAAAGGGCATGAGCGGGGGGATGGGGAAGAAGGGAGACATGGGGCATGAGCGGGGGGTGGGGGTACAGGAGGGAGACACGGGGCAAGAGGAGGGGGTGGGGCGGTACAGGAGGGAGACACGGGGCATGAGCGGGATGGGGGGAAAGATGGAAGACACGGGGCATGAGTGAGTGGTGGGGGAAGAAGGGAGACACGGGGCACAAACGGGGGGTGGGGGGCAGAAGGGAGACACGGGGCATGAGCAAGGGGTGGGGGGAAGAAGGGAGACATGGGGCATGAGCGGGGGGTGGGGGGAAAGAAGGGAAACAAGGGGCATGAGCGGGGGGCGGGGGGAAGAAGGGAGACATGGGCATGAACGGTGGGTGGGGGTAGAAGGGAGACACGGGCATGACCCCACCCCCGCTCATGCCCCGTGTATGCCCTGTTCCAACAGGACAGACACGGGGCATGAGCAGGGGGTGGGGCGGAAGAAGGGAGACACAGGACATGAACAGGGGGTGGGGGAAGAAGGGAGACACGGGGCATGAGCAGGGCGTGGGGGGAAGAAGGAAGACATGGGGCATGAGCACGGGTGGGGGGGAAGAAGGGAGACACGGGGCATGAGCGGGGGTGGGGGGAAAGAAGGGAAACATGGGGCATGAGCGTGGTGGGGGAGAAGGTAGACACGGGGCATGAGCGGGGGGTGGGAGGGAAGAAGGGAGACAGGGCATGAGCGGGGGTGGGGGGAAGAAGGGAGACATGGGGCATGAGCAGGGGTGGGGGGGAAAGTTGGGAGACACAGGGCATGATGGTGGGGTGGGGGGAACAGGGCACACATGGGGCATGAGAGGGGGTGGAGGGAACGGGAGGAACACACAGAGCATCAGTGGGGGTGGGGGAACAGGGGAGACACAGGGCATGAGCGGGGGGTGGGGAGGAAACAGGGCACATACGGGGCTGAGGGGGTGGGGGGAACAGGGCACACATGGGGCATGAGCGGCAGGTGGGGGTGGGAAAGGAGGGAGAGATGGGACATGAGCGGGGGTGGGGGAAAGGAGGGAGACATAGGGCATGAGCGGGGGTGGGGGGAACAGAGGGGACACAGGGCATGAGCGGGGGTGGGGGGGAAGGGGAGAGACACACAGGGCATGAGCAGGGGGTGGGGGGTTAGGGGAGAGACACACAGGGCATGAGCAGGGGGTAGGGGGGAGGGGAGAGACACACGGGGCATGAGGGTATGAGTGGGGGGTGGGGGAGGGGAGAGACAAACGGGGCATGAGCGGGGGGAGGGGACATACACATGGGGCATGAGTGGGGGCTGGGGGGAGGGGAGAGACACACGGGGCATGAGCGGGGGGCGAGCGGGAGGGTTCAGAGACACACGGGGCATGAGCGGGGGTGGGGGGATTGGAGAGACACATGGGGCATGAGCTGGGGTGGGGGAGGGGAGAGACACTTGGGGCATGAGCGGGGGTGTGGGGGAGGGGAGAGACACACGGGGCATGAGGGCATGAGTGGGGGGTGGGGGGAGGGGAGAGACAAACGGGGCATGAGCGGGGGGTGGGGGGAGGGGAGAGACACATGGGGCATGAGCGGGGGCTGGGGGGAGGGGAGCGACACACGGGGCATGAGCGGGTGGGCGAGCGGGAGGGTTCAGAGACACACAGGGCATGAGCGGGGATGGGGGGATTGGAGAGACACATGGGGCATGAGCGGGGGTGGGGGGAGGGGAGAGACACATGGGGCATGAGCGGGGGTTGGGGGGAGGGGAGAGACACACGGGGCATGAGCGAGTGATGGGAGGGAGTGGAAAGACACACGGGTCATGTGCGGGGATGAGGGGAAGGGGAGAGACACACGGGGCATGAGCGGGGGGTGTGGGGGAAGGGGAGAGACACACGGGGCATGACCGGGGGTGGGGGATGGGGAGAGACACATGGGGCATGAGCAGGGGGTGGGGGGAATGGGAGAGACACAAGGGGCATGAGCGGGGGGTGGGGAGGAGGGGACACATGGGGCATGACTGGGGGGTGGGGGGAGGGGAGAGACACACGGGGCATGAGCGGGGGGTGGGGGGAGGGGAGAGACACACGGGGCATGAGCGGGGGGTGGGGGGAGGGGAGAGACACACGGGGCATGAGCAGGGAGTGGGGGGAGGGGAGAGACACGGGGCAGGAGCGGGGGTGGGGGGAGGGGAGAGACACATGGGGCATGAGCGGGGGGTGGGGGGAGGGGAGAGACACACGGGGCATGGGCTGGGGGGAGGGGAGAGAGACACGGGGCAGGAGCAGGGGGTGGGGGGGAGGGGAGAGACACACGGGGCATGAACGGGGGATGGGGGAAGGGGAGAGACACACGGGGCATGAGTGGGGGTGGGGGGAAGGGGAGAGACACACAGGGCATGAGCGGGGTGTGGGGAGGAGGGGAGAGACACACGGTGCGTGAGCGGGGGGTGGGGGGAGGGGAGAGACACACGGGCATGAGTGGGGGTGGGGGGGGGAGAGACACACGGGGCATGAGCGGGGGGTGGGGGGAGGGGAGAGAGACACGGGGCAGGAGCGGGGGTGGGGGGGAGGGGAGAGACACATGGGGCATGAACGGGGGATGGGGGAAGGGGAGAGACACACGGGGCATGAGCGGGGGTGGGGGGAAGGGGAGAGACACACAGGGCATGAGCGGGGTGTGAGGAGGAGGGGAGAGACACACGGGGCGTGAGCGGGGGGTGGGGGGGAGGGGAGAGACACACGAGGCATGAGTGGGGGTGGGGGGAGGGGAGAGACACACGGGGCATGAGGGGGGTTGGGGGGAGGGGAGAGACACACGGGGCAAGAGCAGGGGGTGTGGGGAGGGGAGAGACACACGGCGCATGAGCTGAGGGGTGGGGGGAGGGGAGAGACACACGGGGCATGAGCTGGGGGGTGGGGGGAGGGGAGAGAGACACGGGGCAGGAGCGGGGGGTGGGGGGGAGGGGAGAGACACACGGGGCATGAACGGCGGATGGGGGAAGGGGAGAGACACACGAGGCATGAGCGGGTGTGGGGGGAAGGGGAGAGACACACAGGGCATGAGCGGGGTGTGGGGAGAAGGGGAGAGACACACGGGGCATGAGCGGGGGGTGGGGGGAGGGGAGAGACACACGGGGCATGAGTGGGGGTGGGGGGAGGGGAGAGACACACGGGGCATGAGGGGGGGTTGGGGGGAGGGGAGAGACACACGGGGCAAGAGCAGGGGGTGTGGGGAGGGGAGAGACACACGGGGCATGAGTTGAGGGGTGGGGGGAGGGGAGAGACACACGGGGCATGAGCTGGGGGGTGGGGGGAGGGGAGAGACACACGGGGCATGAACGGGGGATGGGGGAAGGGGAGAGACACACGGGGCATGAGGGGGGGTTGGGGGGAGGGGAGAGACACACGGGGCAAGAGCAGGGGGTGTGGGGAGGGGAGAGACACACGGGGCATGAGCTGAGGGGTGGGGGGAGGGGAGAGACACACGGGGCATGAGCTGGGGGGTGGGGGGAGGGGAGAGACACACGGGGCATGAGCGGGGGGTGGGGGGAAGGGGAGAGACACACGAGGCATGAGCGGGGGGTGGGGGGGCAGGGGAGACAGACAAAAACACAGACATGAGTTTGTGTGCAGGCGGCAGATCCCGCTCCTCGGCCCTCCGCTGGCCACCGTGTGCCGATGGTGTGAGCGGGGGCTGGAGGAACATGAGCGGGGGTGGGGGGGAAGAACGGAGACACGGGGCATGAGCAAGGGGTGGGGGAGAAGAAGGGAGACATGGGGCATGAGCGGGGGTATGGGGGGGAAAAAGGGAGACACGGGGCCTGAGCGGGGGTTGGGGGAAGAAGGGAGACACGGGGCATGAACGGGCGGTGGGGGGAAGAAGGGAGACATGGGGCATGAGCGGGGGCATGAGCGGGGGTGGGGGGAAGGAAAGAGACACACGAGGCATGAGCGGGGGGTGGGGGGAATGGGAGACAGACACAAACACTGACATGAGTTCGTGTGCAGGTAGCAGATCCTGCTCCTCGGCCCTCCGCTGGCCGCCGTGTGCCGATGGTGTGAGCGGGGGCTGGAGGAACATGAGCGGGGGCGTGGGGGGAAGAAGGGAGACACGAGGCATGAGCAAGGGTTGGGGGAAGAAGGGAGACACGGGGCATGAGCAGGGGTATGGGGGGGGAAAGGGAGACACGGGGCCTGAGCGGGGGGTGGGGGGAAGAAGGGAGACACAGGGCATGAACAGGGGGTGGGGGGGAAGAAGGGAGACATGGGGCATGAGCGGGGGCATGAGCGGGGTGGGGCCCCCACCCCACCCCCGCTCCTGCCCCGTGTCTGCCCTGTTCCAACAGAAGGAGGGAGACACGGGCATGAACGGGGGGTGGGGGGGCGAAGGGAGACTTGGGGCATGAGCGGGGGGTGCAGGGAAGAAGGGAGACATGGGGCATGAGCAGGGGGTGGGGAAAGGAAGACACGGGGCATCAGCGGGGGTGGGGGGGAAGAAGGGAGACACGGGGCATGAGCAGGGGGTGGGGGGAAGAAGGGAGACACAGGGCATCAGCAGGGGGTGGGGGGAAGAAGGAGACATGGGGCATGAGCGGGGGGTGGGGTGGAAAGAAGGGAGACACGGGGCATGAGCTGGGGTGAAAAGAAGGGAGACATGGGTCATGACCAGGGGGTGGGAGGAAGAAGGGAGACACGGGGCATGAACAGGAGGTGGGGGGTGGAAAGATGGGAGACACGGGGCATGAGCGGGAAAGAAGGGAGACACGGGGCATGAGCAGAGGGTGGGGGGAAGAAGGGAGACACGGGCCATGAGCGGGGGGAAAAGGAGGGAGACAGACACGGAGCATGAGCGGGGTTGGGGGTGAACAGGAGAGACATGGGGCATGAGCAGGGGTATGGGGGGGAAAGAAGGGAGACACGTGGCCTGAGCGGGGGTTGGGGGAAGAAGGGAGACACGGGGCATGAACGGGGGTGGGGGGAAGAAGGGAGACATGGGGCATGAGCAGGGGCATGAGCAGGGGTGGGGGAAAGAGAGAGACACACAAGGCATGAGCAGGGGGTGGGGGGAATGGGAGACAGACACAAACACGGACATGAGTTCGTGTGCAGGCAGCAGATCCCGCTCCTCGGCCCTCCGCTGGCCACTGTGTGCCGATGGTGTGAGTGGGGGCTGGAGGAACATGAGCGGGGGGTAGGGGGAAGAAGGGAGACACAGGGCATGAGCAAGGGTTGGGGGGAAGAAGGGAGACATGGGGCATGAGCAGGGGTATGGGGGGGAAAGAAGGGAGACACGGGACCTGATCGGGGGGTGGGGGGAAGAAGGGAGACACGGGGCATGAACAGGGGGTGGGGGGAAGAAGGAAGACATGGGGCATGAGCGGGGGCATGAGCGGGGGTGGGGGGTTGCATGAGCGGGGGTGGGGCCCTCACCCCACCCCCGCTCCTGCCCCGTGTCTGCCCTGTTCCAACAGAAGAAGGGAGACACGGGGCATGAACGGGGGGTGGGGGGGAGAAGGGAGACTTGGGGCATGAGCAGGGGGTGCGGGGAAGAAGCTAGACACGGGGCATGAGCAGGGGGTGGGGAAAAGGAAGACACGGGGCATCAGCGGGGGGTGGGGGGGAAGAAGGGAGACACGGGGCATGAACAGGGGCTGGGGGGAGGAAGGGAGACACAGGGCATCAGCAGGGGGTGGGGGGAAGAAAGAGACATGGGGCATGAGCGGGGGTGGGGTGGAAAGAAGGGAGACACGGGGCATGAGCTGGGGTGAAAAGAAGGGAGACATGGGTCATGACCAGGGGGTGGGGGGAAGAAGGGAGACACGGGGCATGAGCAGGAGGTGGGGGGTGGAAAGAAGGGAGACACGGGACATGAGCAGGAAAGAAGGGAGACACGGGGCATGAGCAGAGGGTGGGGGGAAGAAGGGAGACACGGGGCATGAGCGGGGGGTGGGGGTGAACAGGGAAGACACGGGCCATGAGCGGGGGGAAAAGGAGGGAGACAGACACGGAGCATGAGCGGGGGTGGGGGTGAACAGGAGAGACATGGGGCATGAGCGGGGGTAGGGCCCGGGGGTAGGGCCCCCACCCCCGCCCCGGGCCCCCACCCCCGCTCATGCCCCATGTCTGCCCTGTTCCAACAGTGCTGACACGGGGCATGAGCGGGGGTGGGGGGAAAGAAGGGAGACATGGGGCATGAGCAGAGAGTGGCGGGGAAAAAGGAAGACACGGGGCATGAGTGGGGGTGGCGGGTACAGGAGGGAGACACAGGGCTTGAGCGGGGGTGGGGGGTACAGGAGGGAGACACGGGGCATGAGCCGGGGTGGGGGGAACAGGGCAGAGACGGGGCATGAGCAGGGGGTGGGGGAGGAAGAAGGAAGACACGGGGCATGAGCGGGGGTGGGGGGGAAGACGGGAGACACAGGGCGGGAGTGGGGGGGAAGAAGGGAGACACGGGGCATGAGCGGGCGTTGGGGGGGAGAAGGAAGACACGGGGCATGAGCGGGGGGTAGAAAGAAGGGAGACACGGGGCATGAGCGGGGGGTGGGGGGGAAGAAGGGAGACACAGTGCATGCCCCGTGTCTTCCTTCTCCCCCCACCCCCGCTCATGCCCCGTGTCTGCCCTGTTCCAACAGGACAGACACAGGGCATGAGCAGGGGGTGGGGGGGAGAAGGAAGACACAGGGCATGAGCGGGGGGTGGGGGGTGGAAAGAAGGGAGACACGGTGCATGAGTGGGGGGTGGGGGGTAGAAGGGAGACACGGGGCATGAGCAGGGGGTGGGGGGTGGAAAGAAGTTAGACACAGGGCAAGAGCAGGGGGTGGGGGGAAGAAGGGAGACACGGGGCATGAGCGGGGGTGGTGGTGAACAGGGGAGACACGGGCCATGAGCGGGGGGAAAAGGAGGGAGACAGACATGGAGCATGAGCGGGGGTGGGGGTGAACAGGAGAGACAAGGGGCATGAGCGAGGGTAGGGCCCCCACACCTGCTCATGCCCCGTGTCTGCCCTGTTCCAACAGTGCTGACACGGGGCATGAGCGGGGGTGGGGGGGAAAGAAGGGAGACACGGGGCATGAGCGGGGAGTGGGGGAAAAAGGAAGACACTGGCATGAGCGTGGGGTGGGGGTACAGGAGGGAGACACAGGGCTTGAGCGGGGGGTGGGGGGGTACAGGAGGGAGACACAGGGCATGAGTGTGGGGTGGGGGGAACATGGCTGACACGGGGCATGAGCAGGGGGTGGGGGAGGAAGAAGGAAGACACGGGGCATGAGCGGGGGCTGGGGGGGAAGGGAGACACGGGGCAGCGGTGGGGGGGAAGAAGGGAGACACGGGGCCTGAGCGGGGGGTGGGGGGGAGAAGGGAGACACTTGGCATGAGCGGGGGGTGGGGGGTGGAAAGAAGGTAGACACAGGGCATGAGCGGGGGCACAGGGGAAGAAGGGAGAATCGGGGCATGAGCGGGGGTGGGGAGGAAGGAGGAACACACAGGGCATGAGCAGGGGTAGGGGGAACCCAAGGGAGACACGGAGCATGAGCGGGGGGTGGGGGGAAACAGGGCACACACGGGGCATGAGCGGGTGTTGGGGGGAAGGAGGGAGACACAAGGCATGAGCAGGGGGTAGGGGGAACACAAGGGTGACACGGGGCATGAGCGGTGGGTGGGGGGAAACAGGGCACACACGGGGCATGAGCGGGGGTAGGGTGGGGGAAACTGGGCACACACGAGGCATGAGCGGGGGTGGGGGTGGGAAAGGAGGAAGACACGGGACATGAGCGGGGGTGGGGGGAAAGGAGGGAGACACAGGGCATGAGTGGGGGTGGGGGGAACAAAGGAGACACAGGGCATGAGCGGGGGTGGGGGGAGGGGAGGGACACATGGGGCATGAGCAGGGGGTTGGAGGAAGGGGAGAGACACACGGAGCATGAGCGGGGGGTGGGGGAAGAGGGAGAGACACACGGGGCATGAGCGGGGGTGGGGGGGACAGAGGAGACAGACAAAAACACAGACATGAGTTTGTGTGCAGGCGGCAGATCCCACTCCTCGGCCCTCCGCTGGCCACCGTGTGCCGATGGCGTGAGCCGGGGCTGGAGGAACAGGGGAGACATGGAGCATGAGTGGGGGGGAGAAGAAGGGAGACACTGGGCATGAGCAATGGGTGGGGGGAAGAAGGGAGACTCGGGGCATGAGCAGGGGGTGGGGGAGAGAAGGGAGACACGGAGCATGAGCGGGGGTGGGGGGAAGAAGGTAGACACGGGGCATAAACGGGGGTGGGGGAAGAAGGGAGACACAGGGCATGAGCGGGGGGTTGGGGGAAGAAGGGAGACATGGGGCATGGGCGGGGGGTGGGGGGGAGGGGAGAGACACACGGGGCATGAGCAGGGGGTGGGGGGAGAGACACACGGGGCATGAGCGGGGGGTGGGGGGAAGGGGAGAGAGACACGGAGCATGAGCGGGGGGCATGAGTGGGGAAGGGGGAGACACACGGGGCATGAGCGGGGGGTGGGGGGAAGGGGAGACAGACTAAAACACGGACATGAGTTCGTGTGCAGGTGGCAGATCCCGCTCCTCAGCCCTCCGCTGGCCTCCGTGTGCCGATGGCATGAGCAGGGGCTGGAGGAACAGGGGAGACACGGAGCATGAGCAGGGGGGTGGGGGGAAGGGGAGAGACCACGGGGCATGAGCGGGGGGTGGGGCGGACAGAATAGACAGACAAAAACACAGAGATGAGTACGTGTGCAGGTGGCAGATCCTGTTCCTCGGCCCTCCACTGGCCACCGTGTGCCGATGGCGTGAGCGGGGGCTGGAGGAACAGGAGAGACACGGAGCATGAGCGGGGGGTGGGAGGGAACAGGAGACCGACACGGGCATGAGCGGGGGTGGGGGACTTACTGTGCAAGCGGCAGATCTGTCCTGACAAAGCCTTAAGCCTCTCATGCAAGAAAGAAAGATGGTGGGCATCTCTGAAGCCACGACGCACTGCACGCTTTCACCGCATCCAATGAGAGAGCACATCAGATGTCCGCGGACATCATGCAACCCGCTTGCCCAATCCCTGTCCTGTCCACGGAGCGAACAGGGAAGTGTGTCCATGAAGCGAACACAGATATCACTAATTTTTTTTTTACCTACTTTTTGGTCATTTAAAAAAAAACTACTGGACGGATTTTCATCAAATTTGCAAAAGCATGCTTTCAGGACCAAACCGCTGCTCCTGGTCCAAATTTGGTGAAAATCCGTCCAGCAGTTTGGGCTGTAGGCGCGAGCAAAAAATGTTTCCCATTCAGTCTATGGGAAAAAAAAGTTTTGGGACCCCCCCTATAACTTTCCCCCCCTGGACGAATCCTCACCAAACTTTGCAGAGTGGGCCATATACTTTTTTTGCAAAGTTTGGTGAGGATTCATCCAGGGTGAGCAAAGTTATAAGCCGGCCAAAAAGTGCTCTTCCTATGGAAACAGCAACTTAACCACAACTACATGGCCACTACCGTGGCCATGTAATATATATATATATATATATCAGCCACCAATGGTGGCTGGTGAGTTCTTTTTTTGGAGGGTGTAAATATTTGCCACAGCTATGTGATTGCGACTTAGCATTGCGAGGGAGCACTAACTAACGAAAATGAGTTAGGGGATATGGGGGGTTGAGGGGAATTCTTCTCCCTCCCAGAGTAAATGTTTTGAATAATGGGTTAACATGGTGACACAGCACACTTTCTAGGAAAATGTGCGTCAAAGGCTAGCAATATGGGTAAAAGGCCAACAATCGGTTTTGTAGGGTGTAGGGTAAATCATGAAAAAAAGTGCAATAGATGCAAGTCACCAAGTCACCAAAATTGCACAGGGCATTTTCCAATGCATTATCATGCTGGTCCCTGAAAAATATGCCAGTATAAAAAAAAACGTGTATGCTGGCTGTGCACATACATTTCCATGCTGGCTCCACCATCATATGCTGGTATTTCCATATAAGACCATACTTATGTTAACTTTAAGATTTTAAGACTTTTTCTATTGTATCATTACTGGCACTGGGCACAAAACTTCTCTGTCAATGTATGCCAGTTATCCTATGTAAGTACATACTCCCGTTGGTTTGGCTATTAAAACTGCCATGATATGAAAACCTGTCCAATCTGGTTCCTATGTAAGCCAGTCTAGACCCACAAGAACACTCATCTGGCTTGATTCATAATAGATTCTCAGTTAATAAAAAGTCATGCTACAGTGAAGAATGTATAGGCGCTACACCAAAACATCAGTCTAGCTAGGTACCACTTCTTATCATGCCTGTTTTTTGAAAGATGCTGAGTAATAAATGTCATGCCACAGTAAGCAACGGCAAGACTGGCTGCACCAAAATGCCAGTCTAGACAGGCACACATGAACTTGCCTTTGCCCAAAAATACCAGCAAACATGTAAAGTCAATAAAGGATGTGGCAAAAATGCTCCATTGATCCCCATTCATTCAGAGCCTTACACACACATGCATCCCCTTTCACTCACTGGTCAGTCATCCATACATCTCCTCTCGCACTCACTCACACTGGATTCACCACACAGGTGCACACCAAACCCCACCCAGAACATTCAAACACACACTACCACATGTATGCTCATTCACCCACCAGTCACTCACTCATACACATTTTCTTACCTCCACCCATTGTATTTTCTACACAGGCACACACCAACCCACCCACCCAGAACATTCAAAGATACACCATCACATTCATACTCAATCACCCATCTGTCACTCACACACACATTTTCTTACACCCACTCATTGCATTATCTACAAAGGCACACACCCATCTACTCATTGCATTCTCTACACAGGAACACACACGCCCACCCGGACATTAAAAAATACACATCACATCCCTTCTCACTCACCAACCAGTCACTCAGAACCTCTCTTCCATTCACTCATTGCATTCTCTGCACAGGCACACATCCACTCGCCCAGAACATTCATAAACACACATCACATCACTTCTCATTCATCCGCCAGTCACTCACACCTTCTCTTACATCCACTCATTGCATTATCTACACAGGCAAACACCCATCGACCCAGAACATTCAAACACACACATTACATCACTTATCATTCACCCACCAGTCACTCACACCTTCTCTTACATCGACTCTTTGCCTTATCTACAGAGGCACACACCCACCCAGAACACTCAAAAACACACATCATATCACTTCTCGTTCACCCACCCAACAGTCACTCACACCTTCTCTTGCATCCACTCACTACATTATCTACTCAGGCAAACACCCATCTACCCAGAACATTCAAACACGCACATTACATCACTTCTCATTCACCCACCAGTTACTCACACTTTCCCTTACATCCACTCATTAAATTCTCAGCGTAAAGACACCCACACACCCACCCAGAACATTCGAAAACTCACATAGCATCAAATCTCATTCACTCACCAGTCACTCACACCTTCACTTAGATTAACTACACCGGCACACACCCACCCACCCAGAGCATTCAAAAAAACACATCACTTCACTTCTCATTCACCCACCATTCACATACATACATCTGACACACACTTCACACAAGCAAAACACACATCATATTACAAAAAAAAGCCTTCTTACCTTTTTATTGCAGCTCCTGTTTGTCCTTCCAGGCCTCCTCGGCTCCTCCGTGCTGCTCACAAGCAGGAATCAGGTAGCTGCAAGAGCATCCTGGCTCCTGTATATGTTAGCTGCAAGGAAGCCGAGGAAGAAGGTGTTGGAGCTGAACGTGGAATGTGACATGTGCCACATGTCATGGTCAGCTCCAACCCCTACTGAATGCCTCCCCGGCCCAGTCTTCACCCTGATGGGTGATAACTAGGCAGGAGACCCACCAGACCTGGTGTGGTGTGCCCCCATGCTGTGGGAGGGCCTGCTACACAAGGAGCACCCGTTTTTAATTTTTAGCAACAAAAAAACATTTTATTTTTCATTTAATGTTGGGGTCACAAGGGAGTCCCAGGGGTTGCAACTGTGGCCCCCAGGGGGTCCACGTCTGGGATGAGGCCGAACAAGGCTGAAACACATGTATGGGGTTCCTGTTGGTACTCTTGTTCAGAAGGGAATTGCCATAGCATTTCGGTGCTAGACTACCCATGTGAGCGGGACAAAGACTGATATGCAAATGCATATTTCCCATCTGTGAAAGGTACAGTGAGCAAAAAGCGATGGCTGCTAGCACTCAAAGTGGGAAAAAACACAGAACATGTTATCATGCCATGTTCTTTCTGGAGAGGGGCGCCTGCTACCTTTTTTGAAAAACGTTTGCAAGGAACTTGGGGTTGGTCACCATGAGTTACCTGGGGGAACCCAGACGTTAACTCCCTGCTCACTGTGCTCAGAGAGACACAGCTCCACCTCACTGATGAGGCCCAACTAGGCTGAAACACATATATGGGATTGCTGTTGGTACTCTTGTTCAAAAGGGAATTGCATAGCATTTTGGTGATGGACTGCCCATGTGGGTGGGACAAAGAATGATATGCAAATGAATATTTCCCATCTGTGAAAGGTACAGTGAGCAATATGTTTTAAATGGGGTACGTATTGCCAAAATGTGAAAACTATCGGGCAATTTAGTAGTTTCAAGAGAGCTTCTCATTGAAAAAGTGGATTTTCGCATGAAAATGAACACATTTTTAATTTTGTATCATGCGGTGCCATGCGGTGGAAAGTTGCTAATAATGATGTAGTCAAGAAGGAGTGATATGTTGTATGGAACGAGGATGGGATGAATTCAATACGTTAGTCATTTCCCCACAATCCAAACACTCATGCAGCTCCAGCATTCATGGCCCATGTTGCAATGGGACACACCTGTTGTTGGCCTTTTATTGAGTTAATTCAGATTGTGCACGTTGAAATGCAAGTTTCAGAAGGCACCTCTAATATTACTCCAGTGTCACATCATATTCATTTATTGAAAGTTGATGGGCTGCAGAAATGGGAAAAGGAACATTACTTTTTTAAATGTTGCTTTATTATGTGATCTGTTAATGATGTTAAACAATACTGTTGCCTTCTAGCTCTCCTTGAAGTCTCTAAATATCTAAATATCCATGAGAATGCTCCAAGTGTAAGAGCTTGCTTGATTTCAAATAATGTTTAAATGATCCATGTAGGTCAATGTGTGTGTGTGTGATTTTTTTCATTATCAACATGTACTTAAATATTTACCATCGCTGAAATGTACATGTAAAAGACATGCAATATTGCTCATAGTGACTTATTGAAAACAAACGTTGGCAAAGTCAACTTTTTGTCTTTAGCAAAGTTAAGTAAAGGTGGGAAAGTGCAATGTGGTACCTGAGTTTTTTTAATAAAAGGCAATTCATGAATTATGAAAGTTTGAGGGATGTTTAAGTGTGATTCCCATAGTCATTATGTGACTACAAATGTTACATAGGATAACACAACATGCTTGAATGTAAGAGGTGCACTGTGTTCTGGTATTAGTAATATGCGGGCAGGAAGACTTGTAACACAATGTGTATTGAAGTATTTAAGAAAACAGATACATGTGAATTATTCACAGTAATGGTAAACGCTTTGAAAAAAAATGGTATTGTATCTATTTTTTCACATATTTGTGTGCTGAGTTTGTTTGTCTTGTGTTTCTAAGTGCTTTCATCCCTAATGGAATCTAAACTGTTGATATGTAATATACAGACACAGTTCCTCAGCAGGGACTCAAGAGACTCAACTGCCTTAAAGGAAAGGAAAATCTAGCACCATGCAGCAATGCTGCCAAGGCTCCCTCGTTTACAGAAAGCTGAAATGTTGTTCTTCACTGGGGAGTTAAGAGCACCCCAAAGAAAATCTTCAGGTTCCAAGAATGGATACGGCTCCCAATTTTTGACTAATGTAGCACCCTCTTACTAAACTGCACTTTCTGGTATAGACCCTCATTACTGACCTGGCAAAGGGAACCAACAAAAGTGTGGTAGAGTAACCAAATACATGAAAATGGGCAGAGACGCAGGAGTTGCACTAACAAAGCAAGTGTACCGCGTTAGGCAGAGTGGGGTCTGTGGTCAGGGTATGCCGGGAAATGTTTGCCCATGATGTCACAGCATAGATTCTTGTTATCTCCTTTGCAAAGGATTACTCAGCATCCCTTACCAGGCAGGACTGGCATATGACATTTACAATTAAATCTGTTAATATCTCAAGGCACAACCAAATCGACAGATTTCTATGAAACTGTCCATGTTGCCACCTGTGTAAGTAGAAGAATGGCAAGAGAGTTCCAATGTTCAAAGTGCTTAAACCATTGTCTGACGTAAAGACCAACCACCCAGAATGTGTCAGGACATTAATCAGAGGCTCCTGGTGGCCACAGTTTGTATTTACGGATAGAGACAGTGGTCAGAAAGCAGTGAAACCTATATAGAGGTGCTCCAGAATGCGGTGGACCTGAAACCTCAAGTCTATATTTACCATCTATCATTTTATGCTGCTCCTAAACTCCACACACAATGCTGCATTAATAAGAATATACGCAAGGGGGACATGATGGCCGTTTTTGTCAACCAATCAAAGAGTGACTCTTGGTTGATTTTGTTATCGTTATATTCATATACCATGTTTCAATACCACCAAAGTGTACCTGTAAGGCTTCCTAGAGGGTAATTCCTCTAGCCTTATGAGAGACTCTAAAAAGAATCATCTAAGGGCGCTGTCAACATTTTTGAATTGTTCACGTAGCTGCAATACATATAGACATGCATGTGCTGTTATTCTGTTTTCGTTACAGCCATAAACATAGTAATGTCGTTTAACCGTGGGCAATGTTTTCGGTGCGCCGAATACGGGAGGCACGTGTACTTTACTTAATGTTGCAGTTCAACAGCAGGGCGCTGATTTGAACGTGTAAGGTTTGGTTTCTGTTACATTACCGAATTCATCTGTGGTGCGAAATCTGGCCACTGAAGGATGTGCTGCTCCGACAAAACAACAGGAAGTAGCTCACTGAAAGGAGATATACAGGACAAAACATGCTTTGCTCTCATCGACAGTTCTCTCCCTGCTGTGACTTTCATTAAAGGTCATTCCCTTCAATTCCGTTTCCAGCTTTGGTTCAGATTACATCTACTGCTTTATCCAGAAATCCCGCACCCTTAACATGCCACAATGTAGTGCAACATTAACACCTTCAAGCTCTAAAATGTTTAAAAAACGAACAGCATCTATGTTCCTGTTTCAGTTGAATTTAGAAATCATAGAGACTATAAAATGATCAACAAGAAGGTTAATCACTTTTACAATGTATAAGAAATGATAAGAACAGGGATGTGAACGATGATAACTCCTGGGGAAGGGGGGAGCAAGTCTTCTGTTCTGATGGCGCCATAAAGGCATTCTGTGTTGGAGTGATTATAAATTGAGGCAAACAATAATGTGTTAGAATTCTGGGGATATATTTGAAAACCTATAGCGTCATTCGTTCACATATATGCCTGAGTGTTTATTATTTTTCTGTAAATCCTAGCAGAGATTGGATAGGGAAATCACCACTTATTGACTGGTACAATGCTTGCCCCTAGGGCTCCTTAAGACAGACAAGTGCTGCAGGACTGCTGAGGCACCACTTTCAAAAGCTCTTGGGGCACTGGGTGAAGGCCATCTGTGGCTCTATCTTGGATTATGCTGGCCCAGAGAGATTCAAACAATGGGACATTATGCTTGGCCAGAGGTACGTCAGGTTGCCGTGGCCCCATAAGCCGGATGTCGTCAGACCAGAGCGACTGACCCAGAAGCAGAGGATCACGTGATCACGTGAGACAGGATGGAAACGGAAGACTGACTACAGGATTGAACAAGAAGGGTCATTGTTCGGTCTTGGGGACGGCAGAGGTTTAACAGATGTCATGCTTATTGTGAAGGGCCAGACCATGTGGAAATATAAGCGGAAGGCAAATTGGATGCAGGCTGGGTTAGTATGGGTGGTGGGCTGATGGGGTGCTGTCTGTTTATGTGATTTGCAAACCAGAAATACATGTTATCTTTGTCAATTATTGATCAGACTCATGAGTGCTTTGTTTGCGATTTGAGTTGATAGATGGTGACCGCAACTCGGACCTGTCGTGCGATTCTGCAGAGCACAGACTCCTGATGACCTCCATCTGGAGACCCCCACAAGCGCTTAAAATGATAATCGAGGAGACCTATTTACATTTCTCCACAGGGGGCTTCCAGAGGATGATATCTGGGCTGGTGAGTGTGCATGCTGGGCCGCATGGGGAGCTGTGTGTACCATTTGGGACCAGTTAATTAAAAACATGGGAAGGGATGTTTTTAGGGGATATGCTATAAATGGGATGGACATTATGGGCTGGGTGTATAGTATTGGTAGTAGTGTTTTCTAGTTTAATACCTGTGATTCTTTTAGTTCTGTAATACCAAGATTAACCTAGCAAACTACCAAGGGTAGGGACCGAGCCTGGTATCATCCGGGCATGGGTCAGGGTAAATGTTTGGGAAATGAGGAAAGCCAATATTTAAATAGGGACAGGGAGATTATTGTGTGGTGAGAGTCCTTTCTCTGTTAGGACCACTTTGTAGTCTCTCTGGTTGTTAAACGCAAGCCCTTTCCCACTGTGAACCACAAAGGATAGGTGTCAAAGAATGTGTGGAGCAGAGGTCCCTGGGTAATAAAGCAAGCGACCGGTGTATTCAGATTTAAATAGGGAAAGGAAAATGGGTAGACATCAATCAAAACAGGTGGAGGAAACCCCAAAAATGTCACCCACACATGATATGTGTATGTAGTTTAACAGTTCATTTTGTGATTATCTGGACTGATGGCACTATTTGGGCCTCATTATACGGTAGGCGGTAAGGGTTAATGGTCACCGGTAATGGTACCGGTGACCATTAACCCTTACCGCCTTACTACGAGGTCCCTTAGCGGGTTGGTACTTTAACGCCTGCTTTTAGCAGGCGTTAAAAACCAACCCACTAAGGGACCTTGGTGCTAATTACGGCACCGCAAATTTGCGGTACCGTAATTATGCCCCTTCCGCATTCCCATTATGCCCTATGGGGCAAAAATGGGAATGGGGAAAGGCAATGGTGGAAGGGGGAATTACCGCCCCGCCAACCTTGGAATAGGGCGGTAATTCCCCTTTCCACCAAGGCGGTGCCAGTATTTTACCAGCATGGACCAAGGTGCTATTAGTATCTTGGTCCACTGCCTACCGTGTAATGAGGCCCTCTGACTCAATGTAAAAGGCAGACTCAATTTCTGATCCAGGGGACATTTAAATTGGATACACTGGGAGTCCTTAGAAGGTTTCTGGAAAAGGAAGTCACTGAAATACCAGCAGTACATTATGGAGCATTCACCACATGGCTGAAAGTAGCCACAGTTAGGAGAACGGAGAAATTAGAGTCCTGATGGAGATGAATGAGCGATTGAGGGGAGAAATACAATCTTTGAGAGGAAGGAGGAGAAAGGAAGGGGCTCATCTGTGCCCTCCAATAGTTGAGAAGGAGAGAGTGATGGACATAGACAAGGCACGGGATGATCAGGAAGATAGGTATAGCAAAGCACCAGATTATATACTTGAATTGTTTACTGGTATAAAACCACTTATAGTGCCTATAACCAGCAAAGGCATAACAGGAGGCACTTGTGGTGTATATGTCTCAATTGATGCCCTCCTCCCCCAGAGCGTAGGGACTGAGTGCGATGGGCTTAGCTGGGGCATAAGGGTCCAATGGGTCGCCACACTTGTATGACCCCTCGGTGGTGAGGGGAGCTATGATATATGGAAGGGATACAAAAACCTGTGGGAGTATGGGCTCCGAATTTCAACACTTAGACTCAGCATTTGAGAATTCACATTTTAGCAAGGGTTTGTACTTCAAGTGGGGCCCAGGGTGTGAAACTCATTACTAGACTCACTCAGAATCTCAAACAGAATTAAACAGATTCCAATTCACAGAGCACATGCTTGAAAATGCATATTGATCCATGATGCTATTTCCATGAACGGAGCTGCATTGAATATAATACTTTTATAATCTAGCATACTAATTAACCCAACCCCAGTTAACATGTAACTGAATCCCATAATGACATTTAGTGCAAATTAGTCCATGATGAAATTAGCTGAATGCAGAATGATGAAAATGCATGGTGCTCTGAAAATGGGAAGAAAAATTGACTTTAGCCGTGCAGGCTGATTTGTGTGGTAGCTGAAAAATGTGAAGTTCTGTTATGCTAAAACGTAACTTTGTTTTGGAGCAAAAAGCACACAGAGGCATATGGGGTGATTCTTATGGTATGATCGGGTCAAGGCTAGGTGCTCGTGACTGAAAGGGAGCATCACAGAAAAGGGCTTAGGAGAGGGACATTTTTTTTGGGCACTGATGGACAAAGGAGCAGAGGGCTGGCTGGGCAGAGTTCTTGACTGGAAGCTGACTAAATCTGAAGCTGTCTCCTGTGCTGACAATCCTTAGAAAAGCTGCAGTCTCAATAACCCTTATCTGCGTGTCCCTACGCATGGCAGGCAGTCAGGCTGAGGAAGATGTCACTGCCAATCTTAGTCAGGAATATCGCCAAAAGATCTAGGTAAATATGAGGTTAAGTGAGGTGCTGGTTTTGTGAAAGATACTAGCTGGTCCAGATTAAGTGGTCACTTCATTTTAGGTACTGTATCAGAGATTCTAAGTTTCAATGTGCATGTATTACTGTGTTTGTATTTCTCTAAGTTTTACTGTTTTTTTTAAAGAGAATTTTCCTTGCCAAGTTCATGAAGCCAAGGGCAATAGGCAGGGCTTTGCACAGATAAAACACTGAAAGCTATTGCAAAAAGAAATGTACATGGACTAGGAAATATAACGTGAGCATAAGTCTCACTCTGTGTAACTTGCCTAATTCTATTTTACAATTAAGAACACATTCAAAAAGTAATGTAGTCTCATTATATTTATTCTGCATTCAGTCTATTTTATTTGACATGCTTTGTAAGAAATATCTCAAAGTAAAGCAGCCTCAGAGAGATGTTTATCTTGAGAGATTGAATGAATGCAAAGTATTTCAATTGCATGCTTTACATTTGTGGAAACTCGGCCAAAAGAGTGTAGTGTGGTATTGTACATAAGGTACCACAGGTGGCATGAGCCATCTATCCAGAGTGTATTAAGACCAGTACTTGTTGTTGTTAGTGACCCTGGTAAAGATAATTATTAGGCCGTATTCTGAAATCAGTCTCACCACCAAATTCCACCAAAAGACAAAGTAATAGATATAATCCCAAAATATATCTTACAAACCTTTCAAGGTCCCCTCAAACCAGTACCATCTTGTCATGAGTATGGAGAGCAACAGCAGGGTCTGGTTGCAGTCCATGTACCATGGACACTGAGGTACCTTAGGAGACTGACTGAGGAGTACCCAATATAAGGGAAGAGATGCAACAATTTCTGAAGGAACTGCTAACAGTGCTGCAGTGTTATAACACATTGTGTGCTGAAATGAATCAACTCATGAGAATAGTGATGCTATCAGAAGTAAGACAGTGATTAGTGGAATGGGTAGCCTGGCCAGCCACCAACCCAGGCACAGAGGATGCCCTGGTGCAAGTGAGGGAAAGGAATGTGACAGTGGTTGCAGAGGTGTGCCCCAGGAAGACTGATTGGGCAAGAATATTGAAATGTAAACAGAACAAGGGCAAATCTCCCAACAATTACTTAGACAGGCTGAAGGTGGTGTTCACACAGCATTGCGGTATTACAAAGCCAGAGGAAACAGCTCAGGAGAGCTACTCCCAAAGGTACAGATACAGCTTATTAATATATGTATTGGCTGGCAAACAAGGCCATTAGAGGAGCTGGAGGTAAATCATTGTGTTACTTACCAGGATCAGACGAAGGAAACGTTTGAGAACAAAAGTATGACCTTGCAGATTAAGATTCTTCAGGGACATTTGCAGGGTCGGTTTCAGGGAATGGCACACTATCTTGGAAATCAGGCCCAAAGGGGGGTGACAAAGGGGTAGATGCAGAGGCCGAGAACCAGTGGGTTCGCAAGTATATCCAACTCAGCAGGGGTATATATAAGACAACAGCTGCAAATGAGACAATGGGGACAGTTTGATCAATAACAGGGGTGTGCGCAAAAGGGCAACAGGTACAGGGAAATTGGAATAGCCAGCAGGTTCTTAGAACCATGGCACTGAATCCATCAATGTGTCATTATTGTAAGCAGGAGGGCCATTGGAAAAATGAGTGCCAATTTAGACCACAACCACAGAGATCACATCCACAGGGTAACAATATTGTGAATAATATTCAGATGCCATAGCAAGGAGGACAAGTCCAAAGACAGACAGTCTGGGCCAGTGCTTCAATTTCCAAACCCAAACAATAGGGATAGCTCAGGTGCAATGCATGGCAACACAGGTTTGAATCCTGGTCTTGTGCTTAGAAACCGGTGTCTGGTATTAATTGCTTTATAAAAGAACAATTGAAACTCTTTCGTCTCTGGTGACCTACAAGGGTCTGCTTGGGATTTAAATGGATTCTGACAACAAGGTGGAGAGGAATTATGGAAGCACTAATTATCCCAGTGGACCAGGAGCGTCCTTAAGAAACAGGAGAAAATAGATCTGCTTTGTGAATGAAAATGTGTCCTCATGTTATGATATCAGGAGAGAGCGTTAGGCATTTCAAATACCACTGTTGTACAACTAGTGACTGAGCTATTTAATGTCACTCAGCGGCCCATTTACAGATCAACATGCTTTTATAAGTCCCACATTGACTGCACATGTACTGGGGAGAGATTTGCTGTGCAAATTAAGGTGCACCCTGAATGAGCTGTTTTTAAGTCTACCCTTAGATAATGCAGTAGCAGTGATGGCTGCATTGAGGTTAGAAATGGGAGAAAGGGTAGTGGATAAAGATGAGCAATGGTGGAAGGACATACATGACTTGATTGATTCCATCCCAGAGAGTTTCTGGGCCACCCATAATAATGAAGTGGGATATAGACACAGTGTCAAACCAGTGAAGATAAAGGTATACCTGTTTAAAAGCTTGCCCCACACATCCCATTACCCGTTGAAGCCTGAAGCAGAGGAAGGTATCACTCTGGTCATCAAATTGCTGCTGAGCCAGGGGATTATTGTTCCAATCAGCAGTATATGCAATACTTTCCTGTGAAGAAGCCAGGGACGTAATATTACCATTCTGTACAAGACTTACAAGCTATCAATGCTGTCTGATACCTTCATTTCCTGTGGTGCAAAATCCAGCCACCACATTGTCCTGTATTTCACCAGAGGTCACATATTTGACAGTGGTCGATTTGGGCTCCACTTATTTCTCTGTTCCTATACATAAGAATAGTCAGTATATATTTGCATGCTCACAGGGGTATACAGTGTCCCTGACCCTCTTTTCACAACAGCTAAAGAAATATCTGGATGATATACAATTGTCAGGGAAGTCAGTGTTGATACAATATGTTGATGATTTCTTAATTGCATCAACCTCATATGAGGCTTGTAAAGAAGATACCAGAATCCTGATAACAGCGTTCATAGGGAAAGGACATATGACTTCAAAGAAGAAGATACAGATATGTGCCCCGATGGTACATTATCTAGGACATGACATTATGCAGGGATGATGACTGATATCTGCTTCTCAGAAAAAGGCTGTTTACCATACCCTTAGAATAAAACCCAAATACAAGCTTTTATAGGGGCCGTAGGTTAATGCTGGCAATGGATATCAGGAACAGCAGAAATAGTGAAACCACTTCAGCAGTATCCCCATTTGAGCACTGTTGAGCCATTACAGTGGACACTAGAAGCAGAAGAGGATTTTTCTAAGATCAAATGGTTATTGGCTGAAGGCCCTGCATTGGGCCTACCTGATTATAAGAGTGCATTGACCTTGTACTGCCATGAGAGAAAGGGATTTGCTCTGGCTGTACTCACCCGGAAGCACAGGATCCATAATAGGGCTGTAGCATATTATAGTAAAAAGTTGCATCTGGTTGCCACAGGAATGCCACCCTGTCTACAGGAAGTGTCAGCTGCTGCCCTGGCAGTGGAAAAAAAGTGAAGTTATATTATTGGGGTCACCCTTAGAGGTGTCCCTGCCCCATGTGGTGGTATCAGTTTTGTTAAAAACAAAGACCCAGCACATGTCTGTTTCGAGAGCCAGCAAATATGATGCTCAATTCTGAATCTAGAAATATTATTGCCCACTCCTCAGGGTAGGTGCCCACGATCACACTCCCACATGACTCTGTGACAGTGACCAACAAACCTCTCTGATGTAGGACTGCCTGACCCAGATCTTGAGTACATCATGGACAGGTAGTATTTTAGAAATTAAAATGGGCAGGTGGTTGCGGGGTACGCAATATGTGCCCCAAGGGATGTGGTAGAGAGCAGCCTACTGCTCCAATTAACATCAGCCCCAGTGGCAGAGTTAGTGGCCCGGACACAAGCCTGCTGGCTTGTGGCCCAGCAGTCTGTTAATGTTTATGACGATTTGCAATAGGCATTCGGCGTAGGCCTCAAGTTTGGTGATCTCTGAAAAAATAAGGCCTTCAGTTGCAGTCAGTATGTATTAGCTCTTTTGGATGCCATAATGTTGCCTGAGCGTATTGCTATCATTAAGTGTGCCACACACCAAGCACTGGATGACCCTATTAGCATTGGAAATGATTTTGCAGGACAAACCACCAAATTGGCTGCCAAATTAAAGACAGTGGTGTGCATGTATTACCAGTTCAAGCAGTGCAGGGGGGACTCCATATAACACATTAGAAGGCATTGCGCACATGCAGGAGAATGTGCTGTCTAATGAAAAGGATAATTAGATCAGGAAGGGCTTAGTTTGCATGAGGACTCTTTGTGGCGAGATGAGCAGGGTCATTTAGTAGCTCAAAAAATAGCGACAAATCTGATCAGGATGTACCATGGGCAGCCACATGTTAGTAGGGATGGAATATTAATACTTATGGGATGTCCAAGGTTTGCACCAGGGTTTACCACTATTGCTCGGGGATACTGTCATAGATATGTAATGTGTCTGCAGAATAACATTGGGAAAAGTATGTGAAATAAACCAGTGGTATGTCCTCCCCATTATGGCCCATTTGTGGGGTGACAGATTGACTTTCTCCATCTGCAAAAGTAAAATCAGTGGCAATACCTGTTAGTGATAATGGATGTGCTTTCAGGGTGGGTGGAAGCTTATCCCTATAGGACGGCAGATGCAGTGACTGTTGCAAAAATATTGATTGAGAATTTGTACCCAGGTTTGGAATACCTGTATGTATCACCAGCAATCAGGGAACCCACTTTGATAATAATACCATTAAAAAACTGTTATCCACATTGAAAATCCAGCACACCCCAAATTGTCCGCACCACCCACAGTCAGCAGGGAGAGTAGAGATTAAATAGGGTCTTGAACCATAAATTCACATCTGCACTCCACAGTGCAGCACTTACTTTTGTTTGAGAGCACCGATTGTCATGCTCGCATGGCAAGCTGCACACACAAATGTAATGAAACCCTCTCCGACATACTTCCACATTATAATGTGTTTCATTTCAGCTGGGAACACTGCTTACCATGTGTGCATGGCAAGTAGTGTTTCCAATAGGAAATCAACCCTCCACAAAATTCTCACATGTTAGGTGGGTTTAATTGTAACTGTACACACTCCTTGCCATGCTCAATGAGTGTGTACAATGGATCCCTATGAAGTCCCCCTGCTTTCACTGGTGCATAAAGCAGGCAGACCGCATACGGTTCTCCAGCATTTGTGATGGCATACAAATGCATGCCGGCACGGATGCTGGAAGATTTGTATAGTGGAGAGGAAGGGAGCAGCGTGAACGCAAGTTGCATTCTGACCCCTCCGTTGTGCCATACAAATGATTGAAAATGTGGGGTAATGTTAATGGAAGGGGTAAATGCCTTACTATAGGCTTTTACTCTTTCCATGAATATTACATCCGCATGGTCCCATAGTACTATAATTTGTATCAATCCATGGGCCTCATGATGAGATTGGCGGTGCGGTAAAAAAGTGCTGGCAATTCCAATACACCTCTATTTTGAAAGTTATGTATTTACCACCTAGTTTATCACACCACAACATTCCGAATTTGGAGGGAAAGTGCAGGATTCACCACAAGTGATACTCCAGTTCATCTGCACTCCAAAAATAGGGATTTACACCACCCTACAACTTCCCATAATCCTGTGGGAATGCCACTGCAGGAATAGTAACAGTAAATGATCTTCACAATAAATTGATATTTTTGCTACTGATTTGCCACTAAATATTAAAGCAGGTTACTTAAACTTTTTCTCTGAAACTTCATGGACAATTCATCTTAACCATTATTATGTCATGTGCATAAGAACCTCGAAAAAATGAATTGCTAATAACTTTTGACTCATGCGATAGATTTAGTTGATATTTTGAAGTCAATTAGGAATTCCCCCCTCTGCCAACTGCAACGTTTGATAAAGATTTGCAAAAAAATAAAAAGTTTTGCCTTACTTACCATTAATTTTCCCATAAACAAAAAAGGTACATCTTTGCTGGACCGCACAGCACAAACTGCTGAACGGATTTGGACCAGGTCCAAAACAATTTGGGCAGCAAACATTGACTTTTGTGGTTTGGGATTAGCCCGGGCAGTAGTTTTTTCAATGTTTGATGGGAGATGGGGTACACCCTTCCCACAATAAATAGCCATATCTTGGGTACATTGCCAAACTGGGTGTTTTTAGAAATTAAACAGCCACTATCTTTGCTTTTGCTCGATGCGAGAGACAGCCGCGGATATAGCTGAGGGTATCGGCAAATGAAATACAGGAAAGAAAGCCATTTGCTGTTAAGAAAACATGCACATGTCATTAGTCTAGAGGTGTTTGCATGGCAAGAGAACACCAAGTCACATTTGGGAATTTGAGGGAGTCTACAGACTGAGTTTTCAACACAAAATGTTTCTGTAGCCTCACCTACAGACAAAATAGGCGCAAATAGCCAACATTTGAAAGCTAACTGCATCACAGAAACACTGCCTGTTGTGGGGCAATTGGGTAAGGTCAGTGGAGGTGAGGAAGCCATCATGGGTGTGTGGGCCGCAGGAACAGAGGATGGGGACACTTGGTGAAGGCTTGGGGGGGCAGGAAAGCACTTTAGTTTTCAGCCATTTTTCCGATATTCATGTCTATAATATGACTACAGATAGCCGAGGAAATGTATAGTTCGGTACCCAGGGCTTTAGAAATACAAGTGAAAAAATTAACTAGCTCCTTCCTCGCTTTGAAGCTAAGCTGGGTCAGTTTCGGTTACTGAATGGATGGAGCCAGTCCACTGTCCATGGTGCTGTGTGTTTTCTTAGTTTTAAATATCTCATAAAACACTAAGAAAACACTTGGCATCCTCATTTTTGTTAAACTGTAGTACTGTCATATCTTGAAAGTATTCTTTTGCACTCATAGCCAGTGTTTTTTGTTTTGGCTTTTGCTGAATTGCATTCTGCTATTTTTAGTCTCCCAGTCAAGATGCAGGGAGTAATGCCACAATTGTGCACTTTCTACCTGACATAGCTCTATAATGATTTATATATTTGAGTGATATTGTGGTAGGTGTACTTTTCAAGTTATCTTTATAAAGTAGAGTAAAGTAGAGTATTGTTGAAAGCCAGACATGGGGTGAGGAGGGGAAATGATGAGAGGGCAAACATTATTTGCCTATGATGTGGCAAGAGAGTTTGCAATCCTGGACACTGGTGCAGTATATTTACCCCTGATTGTGGCTGCTTTAAGGGCACAAGTAAAGGAAACATGTGGGTGGACAGCGTAACCTTTTTCCAGTGGTGGGCACAACCCCATGTGTATTTTTAAGGTTGGCAAACTTGCTCAAATATTTGGCTACCAGGATTTTACTCACATCATGTTCCCAGAGCAGATGCCTGCCCACAAGACTACAAGCATTTGTGTTGTATTGGGATTTTGTTTTCCAGGGAATATTTCATGACAGATTGCTGGGTGAGCAACATTTATGCCTTGCCAGCATATTTATTGGAAGACTTCCTCTCTTAGGTTATTTTTCTGGTATTTGTTACTTTTTTAAAGTCCAGTGCTATTTTGTCTTGCGCACTTTCTTACTAGGGGAAGGTCAATTGAACTACATTTGCATATTTAACTTAAAAATATGTGTTCACTTACTGTGCATATATTCATTGGTGCAAGCTTTTGATGTCTTCTATCGGGCACAAGTACCTGGGCATATGTTATTCTTTTAGCTGTTTTTTTCTTTCCCTTTTCCGTGCTGCTTAAATGCAGTTAGTTGGGGTGTGCAATGGATCACAACAGTTAAAAATAGACTGGACATAAAACAATAAGCTTGTAGCATGCTGCTTAACCAAAGTGTGTGATCCTTGGCAAAATATTTAATCTCACTGAGCATTGCCTAAAAACATTGTGAGTTCTCAAAGCATGCAATCTTTTATCCATAAAAATAGCACTGTCAGTACAGGTCAAACTCACTTTGGGATTGATGGACATCTTTGAGAGATCGGCTGAAAATGTTTTAAAATATACAGTGGCCGTGCCCACCAGCCATGGCCAGTGGTCTGGTAGTGTTTTAAAATGGACAATGGGCACGTCAAAGACTGTGACCACTGGTCATATGCAGAACAAATCTATGGAATAACACAAACCTTGGAATTCAAGTAAAAATTGTTAGTTGCAGGGACATTAATGTGAGAAATACATTGTAACAAAACCTTTGAAATTCAAGGAAAACACTTTATTTGCAAGGACGTTAAGGTGAGAACTTAACTTAACAAAACCCCTGAAATTCAGCTAACGCCACCTTAAATTCATGCCCCCTGTTGTACAACCTATGACCACTCAGATGACATCACAGATGACATCACTGATGACATCACTAATCATATCAACAGTGATGTCAGGGCTTTTCATCTTAACATCCTTGCAACTAAAGTTTTTTTCCTTAAATGTATTACACGGCCTGCATTGGCAGCGGTGTAGTTATGGTTAAGTTGCTCAACTCATAGAAAGAACACTTTTTGGGTGTCTTATAACTTTGGCACCATTGGATGAATCCTCACTAAAGCATGCAAAAAAGGCATATGGCCACCTCAGAATGATTGTGTGAATTTTGGTGTGGTTTTGTCCGAGGCGGTTGGGTCGGAGTTATAGAAGGGACAAAAACCGTTTGAAATCCTCTTAGTAAAAATAGAAAAAAATGTTTGCTTGGGTCTACAGTGCAAAATGCTGCATAGATTTTCACCAAACTTGCACGAGGAGAGGCGGCTTGGTCCCAAATGTGTGCTTTTTCAAATTTGGTGTAAATAAATCCAGTATTTTTTTTTTAAATTGCAAAAAAATGTAGGTACAAATAATTTGTGATATCTGGGTTCGGTCTACAGACTCACTTCCTAATTCGGAGCCCTGGACGCCTCTGGAGCAATTGGTTGTCCACTTTGTGCCCTCAGACATCAAAAATGCATACTGAATGGATGTTCAAAATGTGAGGTGCATCATAATTTTGGAAATGGTCGCCACGGACCACGGCCTTAGTCTGTGGACAGCTAGTGAGAAAAAGGTCTGGAAAATACATTTGGGGTTTTTCTGTGGCAGAAAGAGTGCCTGGAAAGGGTGGGGGAGTGGGATAAAGTTGTTATGGAGCTGTTTCTATAAGTGTAAAAAAAAGCTGTATAGGTGCTGCAGTCAATTTGACGCTCCGCGGACATCTTTGGAATGGGGGGGGGTCTGGATGAGTCTTGTTATTTACAGCTGTATTATATATACCTGTTATATGGTTTTATTGTATTGTGATAGTTGTGGCCGTTGGCCAGATTCTTGGGGGCATGGTCGTAGACAGTGCCCTCAAGAAACTGGCCACACACACTATAGTAATATGTTTATTACACGGCCTGCATTAGCGGACATGTGGTTATGGGTAAGTTGATCAACTCATAGAAAGAGCACTTTTTTGGTGGCTTATTACTTTAGCGCTGTTAGCTGAACCCCAAAAAACTTTGCAAAAAGAATTATACTCCACCTTGGAATGATTTTGTGAAGTTTGGTGTAGTTTTGTAGAAGTGGGCAAAGTTAGAGGGGGGGTCCACAAACATTTCGAAATCCTCATAGTCATAATGGAAATAAAATGTTTCTCATGCCTTCAGTCTAAACCGCTGTACAGATTTTCAACAGGCTTGTGCGTTGGATTGGTCCTAAAAGCATGTTTTTTGCAAATAGTAATTGTATGTACTATAGGGGGAGTATACGGTGTTTGAAATAGGGTGGAATGATATTACTGAAGTGTATATTGTATTTATGATCGGAGTATAATTGAGGATAGTGCTTATGGAATTTGTAATTGTTTCTATAATGAAATTTGTAAAGGTGTTTTCAAATATTACTTAAAAAAAGGGAGAAGGAGTGGGCACTGCTTATAGTTCTGTTTGTTTCAAAATGAGTTGATTCAATGTGTATTTCTTCATACGTTGCTGCTTGTATGTGGAGCTACAAGGTTAGAATAATCAATGACACTCGGGCAATGTGAAAAAGTGACCAAATGAAAACAGAGTGGAATCCACCCCGTAAAGGCCAGTGCTCCTCTTTGCTCCACATTAGGAGCTAAATTCGTTCCTCTGTAAATTTCAAAAAAGTGTATTGCTTGTACTCATATTCAAAATATACTTTTTCTCAATGCTGTAGAATTCCAGTATTCAAAGGTGACATTTGTAAAAATATCACAAACACTTCCTCTGAGTATTTTATAAATAGATTGTGTTTTAATCACACAAGGTTTCAGGCAAAAAAGAAATTCCTAAACTTAAAGTATAAGCTGCTGTCAGTGCATTTTGGTGCCTAGCACCATCTTCAGGGTTAAATTAATCAAAATAAATATAAATATAATTACATTACAAATTGTTCATCACCATATAGTCTCTTTATGAGTTCCCATTCATGTGCCTTCATGTTCCCATGTGCTTTAGATTTAAAGTTGATTTTCCCAAGTTCTTTGATGGTCTGTTTTTGGAAGATCTCAATAGATCGCACATTGATAGGTGGAATAAATCCACTCTTCCCTCTGAACTCGTTAAGTTCGTCTTCATCCATTTTCTCCCTTCTGACACCTCCAACTCATTGAAGAATACTTTTAGCTTCATTTTCCTCAACAGTTTAAAATGTTCTACCCGTGTATCAAATAAAGAACTGTTGTATGTGGGTACAAAACTTAGACCTTTGTGTAAGGTCTTTATCTCTTGTTCTGTTAGTGTTCTTGAAGACAGATTCAATACTAAACTCTTCTCTGTTTCTGTCTCGTTGAGGGTCCTTCCCTTTGCTTTCCTCTTCCCCCTCCTTGTTCTCTTTGTTCTTTTTGGCCTCTTTGTAAAAAAGAGAAAGAGTCGCTCTTAGAGGTGCTTGGTCTCTGTGTTGGACTTGTATTTCCAATTTCTTGGTCTTCCTCCCCTTGTGCATGTGTTGGATTACTCTCAGATCCAGAACTTGATGTTTCGCTGGTATTACCAGATCTAGGTTTAGGTTTGCCTACTGGTGGCCCGTATTTGTCCATCCAGGTGTATACCTCTCCATTCAGATAGTCATATGTATCTCTACGAAATTTTCTTCCATTTTTTGCTTCTAATTCAGATTTGTAGTCTGCCATTTTTTTGTTTATGTTGTCAAGAATCGTCTGTACCTCTTCTTGATTCAATATTTTCACCAACTCCTTCTCTATTTCTTCTATTTCAGCATGAAGTGTTGTTAAATTATTAGCCAATTCCTGTATTGTGAATAATATCATATCTAAGGAGCATTTATTCAGAATAGCCTCCCATTTCCTTACAAAATCCTTACTCTCCTTGCAGAGCGTTGGGCATAACTGGATTAGCAGCCCTCGTGGTATCTTTTGTTTTTATAGTATCTGCCCTGTATGATAGCGTGTAATTTGGGGTTAATTTCTTTCCTAATTAAGTGCTCCAATTGTTTGATTTTTCTAGCTGGGTCCTTTCCAGCTGTTGAGCTTGTACTAAAGGAGGAATCAGTAATTAAACCTAATATCTTGTTCGCCTCTTCAGCAAAAAATCCTAGGGTTTCTGCTTTGTTGCTTGTAAGTGCTTCAATATCTGCAAACGACATGCCGATGTGCTGAACGTACCTCTGTTTTCTGTATTCCTGTTGTAATGTCTCTGTTTCCAAAGCACTTTGTATGTGTGCCTCCACCTCCTGTGTGTCTAGAAAAACAATAGGAAAAAAATGGAGGTGAGGTGGGCATTACTAATAGTCCTTATTGTTTCAAAATTAGTTGATTCAATGTGTATTTCTTCATACATTGCTGCTTGTATCTGCAGCTACCAGGTAAGAATAGCCCAATGACACTTGAGCTATGTGAAAAATTAGAGTGGAATCCACCCCGTAAAGCCCAGTGCTCCTCCTTGCTCCATGTTAGGAGCTAAATTCATTCCTCTGTAAATTCCAATAACATGTATTGCTTGTACTCATATTCAAATTATACTTTTTCTCAATGCTGTAGAATTCCAGTATTCAAAGGTGAAAGTTGTAAAAATATCAGGAAAGAGAAAGCAAAATGCATTCATTAGTGTCCTAAACCGGATTATTTGAATTACGAGAAGCAGCATCACTGCACGAAAAGCACTCTTTGGATGTAACTGCAGAGAGGCTCACTACATTCTTTTACTATAATCGGGAGGTTGTCCCGACGCATGCACTTATTTGCAAGGCGAAACCAAGTCCGGAATTAAACTAAGGTAATTGCCATTACAGATATTGAGAATTCACGTACGGCTTTGAAAACAGTTTTTCAAATAATCTGGTTTAGGACACTAATGAATGCATTTTGCTTTCTCTTTTTTTACCTTCCTGTATGAATTGGCGCGCCATTCAATATTCATTTACATGGCAATATGTACATTTGAAATTAACTTGAATGTGGATTAATGATTGTAATGTAATTATATTTATATTTATTTTGATTAATTTAGCCCTCAAGATGGTGCTAGGCACCGAAATGCATTGGCAGCAGCTTATACTTTAAGTTTAGGAATTTCTTTTTCACCTGAAATGTTGTGTGATTAAAACACAATCTATTTATAAAATACTCTGAGGAAGTGTTTGTGATATTTTTACAACTTTCACCTTTGAATACTGGAATTCTACAGCATTGAGAAAAGGTATAATTTGAATATGAGTACAAGCAATACAAGTTATTGGAATTTACAGAGGAATGAATTTAGCTCCTAACATGGAGCAAGGAGCAGCACTGTGCTTTATGGGGTGGATTCCACTCTGTTTTCTTTTGGTTAAAATATTACTTATACATTCCTGTGCTATGTTTTGTTAAATGTAGATATTGTTGAATCTGCAAATCGAAATCTTTGAGAGTTTCACAGTGATCTTTGATGAAGGTGGCTATGACTAACAGGAGACACGTAGTCTGAGAGTTCAAGAGTACATATGATGCATTGAACTGAGATGACAGGGTTACATGTAGAGTTTTTGGATGTTATTAGTGGATGGATATGTGACTTCGAAAACAGACAATGAGGGAGTGTTACAAACATAAAAGTAAAAAGTGCACAAGGGGAGCCCTGTGCAATGGAAAGGGGACTGTGGAGACTGTGCAAAGTCGCAAAGGTCTGCAGATTATATTCCTTACTGTTTGCTAGAGAAAAGTATTTGGGACAGAAAAATGTTTCTGTCCTATTTTCCTTTTCTATATATACAATTGTTCATTATTTTCATGAGCATAGTACAATATGCTAATGTAAATGTTGGAGAATCATATTGATTCTAACTACTTTACTGAAAAATATAAAGTAGACAGAGCCTGTAAGATCATTTTCAGTTCTATTTTTTAACTGTGGAAGGGAGCTCTAAAAGGAACCTTTTTTGGTGTTTTTTTATTTTGAATTAGGTGGGCATTTTCTTTCTTTTTTCTAGAAGAGTTGAGGAAGTAAGGTGGGGCAGGGAAGTGAGAGAAGGGGCACCAATCACTGATATGCAGGGGCAGGTAGACAGGGAAGTTATATTGGGAGTGCCTTAAATCTAAGGTAGTGGGCGGCGTTTCTCATGCCCTTGAACGCAGCTTTGAAAGCACTTTGAAACTGCACCACCCTGCAGAGTGGTATGTCGCAGTTTATACAGAGTACTATTGTCCTGGAAAGATATGGCTCAACAGGCTCTTTTATGGCCTGCGGGCAGCTGGTCGGACCCTGTGCCCCACAGGAGTAGCCTGTGTGATGTTAATGTTAATGTTAAAGGACATTTGTACCGCGCACTATCACCACCAGAGTGGTCCCCTGGCGCTCCGGCTGCTCTGAAAGGGGAGGGGAGGTTGAGTTAGTGGGAGGAAGCAGGGGTAGTTGACTCAGATTCCGTGCGTGCCGCCTGTGTTCCAGTCTATCCGGTGTTACCCGTCCAGTTGGCGTGGGAGTTACCCTCTCGGGTCGGGGATGTCCATGTCCTTTCCGGTTTAGTCATCATTTTTCCAGTTTTGGTTTCCAGATTTAGTCTGTGGTGTTGAAGAGCCAGGTTTTTAGTGATTTCCTGAATTTTAGGTGATCTTCAGTGTTTCTTATTTCTTTTGGGATGTCGTTCCAGGTTTTTGCGGCTAAGTGGTAGAAGGAGATGCCTCCAAGTTTTTTCTTAAGGTATAGTTTGAGTTCCAGGCGGATTTCGTTGCTTGATCGGAGGGGTCTCGTAGGTTTGTAGACTGTTATTTTCTTTTGTAGGAATTCTGCTCCTTGTCCGCTGATTGCTCTGTGTGTTATGCACATTGTTTTGAAGGTGATGCGTTGTTTTACTGGGAGCCAGTTTTTAGGGCTGCAGTGATAGGGTCTCTTCTGGATAGTTTGAGGAGTAGTCTTGCTGCTGCATTTTGAATCTGTTGCAGTTTCTTCAGGAGGTATTCTGGTATTCCGAAGTAGAGGCTGTTTGCATAGTCGATTTTTGACATGATTAGGGCGACAATCGTGAGTGTTTTGTGCATGAAGGAGAGGAAAGGTAGAATTCTTCTTGCTGTGTGGAGGAGGAAAAAGCATTTCTTCACTGTTGCATTTATTTGTGGTTTCAGGGTTAGGGTGTTGTCCATTAGGACTCCCAGATTTTTTACTACCTTCGATGGTGTTGGTGTGTTTCCCATTTCCGTAGGCCATGGGATGGTGGTTTCATTCTCCTGGTCTTTGGATATGATCATGATTTCGGTCTTTCCTGGGTTGATTTTCAGGTTGTTGGCATCCATCCAGTTGAAGACTTCTTTTAGACAGTCGGTTAGGGCTGAGTGGTCGGCATCGGTGTCTTTGATTTTGTAGATGATCTGAGTGTCATCTGCGTAGTTGTAACATGTAATGTTTTATTTTTTTAAGATTCTGATGACCGGAGTCTGATAGATGTTGAAATATAGTGGAGATAGTGAGGATCCTTATGGCACTCCACAGTCGTTAACTCGTGGAGTGGATTTGAAAGGTTCAAAGGTGATGACAAGAGCAGTTGAGGAAGATGATGTAGAGGAAGCTCAGAGCACACAGATGATTTGAGCAGTTGTGGCTGCGCCTGGAGGTGGTAAAAAAAGAGCACTGCCAGAGTTTTCCGTGACTTAGTATGATTTCACACTCAGTCACTCAATGTATTCAGCATGGGCAGCCCAAGCCTTTGGTACCCCTTGTACAGTCTTAAAGAAATGCCACTCCCATGATTCTCTCTGTGTGCTGGAGGTAGGCATTCTCTCTATCTCATCCTCCTGGCCCTCTTGATCCTCCTCTGCATCATTGCACCTGTTCCCATGTCCATGCCCTCCAGATGGTGGTGGTGTTGGTAGTGTTGTTGCGGGCGGTCTCTCCTGGGGAGTAGGGATGGCCATGACTGATGCCATTTTTTTAAGTTAAATAACAGGTGTGCAAATAGTTTTCCAAGTTGGTTATCTCTCCTGGACTGCCAGATTGAGAATGACGAAGAATGGTTCTCTGAGTTATGGAATGGTATGCTTCCAACTTGAAACTTTCTAGATCGCCCAAAAAATGACAGTTACAAAATGTCCACAAAGCACAGATGTGTTCACAGACATGTCTCCACGCCACAAGGGTGCTGTCATGTGACACTGTCCGGGAACATCCACAATGTTGTCACATGATCACGAATGTGACGAACAAAAATAATGGTGTAAAAAGTTGTTGAAAATGTATGGAACTGTTACGAATGTTGGTAGGAGGTGGGGAGAGGCACAATTTTCACTTTAAACTTCCTATATCGGTCAAAAATACCCTTTAAAAATGTCTGCCAAGCACTGACCCATTCACAGACATGTCATCAGGGCGCGTGGAGGTGGTCACATGGCACTGTCTACGGACGTCCATGATGTTGTCAGATGTCCACAATCGTCGCCGAGCAGAAAACGGCTTAAAAGTTTCTAGACGTTGATAGACGTGTTAGAAATGTTGCTAGGAAGTGGGGGAATGGCACAGTTTTCACACAGAACTTCCTATATTGGCTGAAAATGCATTCTCTAATGTCCGCAAAGCAAGGAATCTGATCACGGACATGTCATCATGCTGCAAGGGTGTGGTCAGGTAATGACATCCACAATTGCGCTATGACGCATGCAGACCGGGGCAGCGGGACATGCCGGACGGACGCATGCACGTCCACAATCAGAGCTGCGCTCTGAGGACTTAAAGGTGCGTCATCTGACATCGGACACTCCCAGACACGGCATGATGTCCACGAATGTCATAAATTGCGCAAACGGACCCGCACATTGCTATCGTTCGCCGACTACTAATTAGGGGATTTTTTGTAAAAAGTAATTATGCCAGAATAATATACAAGATGTTTATAGTTTAAAAAATACATGTATTTATGAAAGGGATGGGGTATCGGAAATGGAAACATAAATGGGAGAATGTGGCATTTCTATGAAGTAATAGTTGGGGGAGGGTGGAAGAGAAGTTTCATCAAACCGTCTTTTATTTATGTTTTGTGAATTAAATTGGGATGATTGTTGGGGCAGGTGGACAGGTACAAGTAGTGCAGTTATAATCAACATGTCTAACATAATATAGAAGTTCTTTAAAGCGTACTGGTAAAATCCTTTGAAGTTTGGTGAAAAAACGTTGTTAAAGGGACTTTATGGTTCATTTGTACTTGTGTAGAATTTAGTTTTGCAGATAAAATGCATGTTCCTTAGTCACTGGATTGCAGCCTTGGCATTCTTTGAAATGGACCTCTCCAATTCCCCTTCCACTCTTTCAATTGTCTTCCTCTCCATTTTTCATTTTCCCCTTGCCGCACGTTTAAATGGTTTGGTCTTCATACAGTGCGTTTCAGAACTCAGAATAAAATACAATAAAACAAGCTATATTCTCCTGGAAGCAGCCTACAATGGAGGGAGAAAATCCCACACTTTGCCTATCATGCATCCTATGTATTCTGAAAACATAGAGCAAACTTAATGGAATTTCCCAAAGCTTGCTGTATTCATTTAGTTATAGAAATGAGACAGAGACAGTGGAGGCATGATTGGACCTATAAATATATCCCTTAAGGCCTAATCTTCTTCTTTTTCTTCTCGTCATTATGTTTTGGAGTGCTTTCCGTCAGGTTTGACGATGTGCGTGCACTGTCACTTCATTATATCATTAAATGCAATCTTCTTTTTTTGTGTCCATGATATACGTCAAAGTTACACGATATTTGGCATAGAAGGTTGTATATCGAGGTCAAGATAATTAACAGAGAGATGCCATATTTTTCGACTGTGAGTGTAGTTTGTTATTTTCCACACAGTGTGAGTGTCCTCTTGGAACGCTCCGATTGTGATGACACTTGTGTTAGTGTCGCACAGTGTTTGTTGGGAAATCGATTTTAGGTATTCCTGCGCCTGCTTCATATTTAGTCTCAGACATGACTGCTTGGCCCTTTTTCCATTTCTCTTTCAGTCCATCAAATGCACTTGTATGTGATTTTATCTCTCCCACTTCTCTTTTGGTTTCAGAAACAGTATCCAACTATTGTCCTGTTGAGAACTTCTTTTCACTCTCTGGACTTGGTGTATCAAATCTTTATAATAAAACACCATACAGTTCACACAATGAATTGTGGATAGGACATGTGCACAATAATAACTATAGTGACAATATGAATTTACATTGTGGTACCCCGATGAAGAAGTGGGTGGGCTCAATTTGTGGCTTCTGTCCATTTTGACTTTGATCAAGAGTTGCATGAATTGGCCGAATTTCAAACAACAGAGAATGCATACTCTTCATTTGGGCTTCCCCTTCACGTCGAAACACGTGCTGGCTCTTCCAATAATATTCACAATAATGGCCCTACTAACAATTTTCACAATCATGTAAACGGTTAGTTTTATTGCTTGGGAAAATGAGTGAGATCTAGGGCAGGAGGTGTTCTATCACATATTTTCAATCATGTGTTTTGTTTCAGAATATCTTTGCACATTTGAGCACATATTTTGTATTTTGGATGTTTTTAAATATGACACTGCCTTAACTGCAACAAGATATCTTGTGTCAAGTTGTTGGTGACTTCCTTGGGTGTAACATTTGTAACATTTTTAGACAAAGGCTTGGGTTTTGGTGCCTGCAAGGGGTTTGTCTGACACCTGGGACCTACCGTTCCCTGGTGTCCCTTTTGAGCCTGGTGGAGGCTATCTTACAAGAGAATGTCCTTCTTAAGCACATTGGCCATTTGCCCATTGCTATGCCGTCTGCCATGCCTAAGCGGAAAATCTCAATACTTCCTCATCCAGCATCGCCAAGAAAAAGTCTGATAGTCCCACAAGCCCAAGGTGGATGCAAACATTCTGATTAAAGAAATGAATCAGTTTCTTGGAACTATACACAGTTTTACTAATCTGGACCCTAGGAGGGAAATAGTTAAAGACAACGACACCAAGGATGACCCACACACTGAGAGCAAGAACAGTGACATTTACAGCAGTCCCAGGCTCCGGGCAATAGATACCCTAGATGATGTCACAGCAGGCATAACCATGTCTAGGGATATGCCTCCCACCACAGATTGACTTGAAACCAGCCCATGCGAGGCCACAGGGGGCTCCAAGGACACTATGATGATAACTGCCCCCATTGATGTTCTGACTCCTATCCCGTGCCCACCTACTATCTATGTCACGTTTATAATTTTCACAACCATAACTAGCAAAGGGGAGGATGAAGCAGAGTCCCCATCAGCCTGCCTGGGCTTGATTTCTCTGAACTTTCTCCATGGAGGCGGTCCACAGGGTGGGTCCCACTGGCTGGCAATAGTCTCAAGAGAGACACCACAGTTTTTAATATAATGATGCTGGGCAAACCACAAGGGCATGCAATTTCCTTCTCAACCGAGCCTTAAATACCTCTGGCCTGTCATGGAACACAGGGAATATAATAGTTGCACTGTTACCAAGACCAATGCACTACCCCTACCATAGTTCTAGACAAGCAAGAAAGGGCAGACTAGGTGCGCCAAGAGTGGTCTCCTGTCCTGCAGTAGTGTTCCCTGCCCACCTGATACTCCAGGCCCATCTATGACACACCCCCTTGACCAAGTTAGCAATGGGGCACCTGTGACTAGTGGGTGCCAATGTAGCATAGTTCTGAAAGAGCTAGTGGAACTTAAGAAATTGCTTGTTTCCCTCCTAGAAGCCGTTGGAAGAGGAGGAACAACTGTGGAGTTACCAATCAGTATTGAGGGTTCCACTGGGAATATGCAACCATTGGATGTAGCAGACATAAATAACGCTGATGCTTGTACAATCATAAATCACACCAATGTGGCTGTATCAGGACCCATCTGATAAAACAGAGAGAGCAATGATCCCAAAAGTGTCTTGCCCAAAAAAGTGGCCCAGGTAATAAGCTATGTAGGCTCCCCTGTACACAGCCCAAGAATACTGAATCTCACAGCACACCCACCTCTGCCGAAGTCTATCTGGTGGGCAGATTGTGCACCAAGTGCTGATCTTCGGGCTGGTAATTCAGCTATCAGGGACCTTCCTGCAAAATCCAATCACTACCCTTATGGTCTCATAGGAGCCACCACAGCTTGGGCAGCGCAAGAAAATCAGCAAGGTGACCTAACACCATCCGGGGGGAGGAGGGGGATTTTTTTGGACAAGATCCCTAAACCAGGGAAGCTCTTAAAAATATAAGCATCAATGTGTTTAGTGCTGTGAGTGGCTGTACATCGATAATCATTGATGATATCCTAAATTGTACCAGGTTTCACTACCAGGTAGAAGGTAATGTCGATTCAGATTCATCACAAGTTGGATTTAGAGAGCAGAGAGTGGTTAATGGTATATTGAGCATGGGTACGAGATCCCATCCTCCACTAAATATCACGATAGAAATTAGAGCACAATTGCCACATAAGGTTGATTCCTAAAAATCAAGCTGCTTAGCCCTGTGTTCCCTGGCACCAATTCATTGCCTCTAGGAAAAGGGATAGTGGGCAACACCATTTGGTCCAAGCCATCTTAGAGGAGACATGCTCATGAGGGTTTGGGATGTGCATGAGGCTGCATTTATGACATATCCGCATATTAGGATTGAATGGGCTGGTACATGAAATAATGGTCCACAGCACGCATCATGCAATATACCATTTACCCCAGATAGCACTTAATAAGAGAATTGTAGAATCAATCAGAGTTGTTGAACCCGTATCCTTTTTTGTAGAGACCTCAACTGGAAATTGAATCTGCAAGTTAATAGCTGTATTCTGGTATTATAGTAGTTATCTCTATAGTAATGTGGATGAAACGCATATTTATTAGTTTTACTGTTGCCTTGTATGTGTCATGATGAACGTTTATGGCCTCATGGCCGAAATAAATTTATTGGTGATGATGATTGTACAAAGTATGTACATGGGAGGTGATTTACCACATCGGTTGGTTTCTTGTTTTTAGTATATGTTTCGGCTGGCCAATATATCACGAAATACAAGCATTATACACAAGCCACAAGGGGTTCAGGTGGAGTTACTAATAGGAACAATTCAGGAGATATAATAAGACTATAATCATCTTTTATCTAGGACATGCTTTTCAAAACTTACTTGATGCGTGCTAGCTTTTGAAAAGCTCATCACGTTTTCATAAAACAGAGGTCTAAAAATCTGTTGCTACTGTACATGGAACATTGTAATATTGATGCAATGTTAAATTTGAGCACAATATTAAGGGCTTGGTGGGGAAGTTGAGTTGAACACCTCAGTGCAAGGTAAAGGAAATTCCACAGACAATTTAGGGATGATTTAACAACCCTTTTTATTTATGAAATAAGACACTAAATTGACCATGCTAGGCTTTATACCGTGGCATTTAGGTTCAATCAGATCACTTTATTGCATTTTGACAGCATTAAAATATATTCATAGAAATGCACAAAAGCATCGCACACGCTCACTTTACACATTATAAGATTATTTGTTATAAACAATCAATTGAAGCAAACCTATAAACAGGAACCAGTAATTAATTCAATATATCATGGTACATGTGCATTTATTGGTCATAATTGTGTATTGTTCTTGAGAATGTGCATTTAAATTGAATTAATTTAAATTGCTCAATTTAAATGCACACTGTGCATTTAACATTGTGCTCAATTCTTTGGCTCGGCAAGAGCAAGTGATACACATTTTGGGGCCGATTCATGGAACAATTGTGTGCCAAGATCGGTGGCGCAAGTGTGAAAAATCCAGCGCACGTGTTCGAATCGCACAAAAGTGATTTATGGAAGTCTGTGTGCGTGTTTTTCCTGGGAGATGCGCCAAACCTGCGCCTACATTACATGTCAATGCGACATCCCGAACGCCGTACGCAACACGCACAGCGAAAGTGCACAATGTGGGCAGGCGTAGTATGGCAATTTGGACCCACTAGTATATTGCATTTGTGTTCCGACACGTAGCCCACAAGGAAGTCCAGTTTCTGCTTGTTGAAAGGCTTCTTCCTTGACGTGCTGGAGGCCGGAGCCGTGTGTGGGGGGCAAGCTTCTTGCGCAGGAGCAACCTTCCTCCTGTTGGGCAGTGGTACGGACACTGACTGGCAAATGCCGCCCTGATCAGTAGGGGCAGTGGTGCTGGTGGACCGGACCAAGGGAGTGGCTGGTAGAACCAGGGCAGAACCCCTGACTTGAGTCAGTGGCTGCTGGGTGCTGTTGCCAGGACCCAGTGCATCAACTGCTGCAGTGGCAAGGTCAGTGACCAAGACTGTCCTGGCTGGCAGAAATAAGGCGAGGTGGTGTTGACTGCATCTGCCCATGCAGTTGCCACCACCCGGCTGCTTGGGGCAGCAGATGACAACACTGCCTCAGGAACATGTGCCTCGGTCAGAGCATTCCTGCGTGCAAATTGTTTGTGCCTCCTGACCACCTCGAATTCAGCCTGTGAGTCCTCAGGTGTCAACGCATCATGCGCTGGCCCACCCAGAGCCTGGGTGGTGGTCGCCACAGCTGCACCTGCAGCTACTACTACCATTGGCCCCGTGACAGTAGATGAAACTGACTGCCGGGTCACATGGGCTCCAGTGTTGAATTCAACAGCTGCATCTCCCGGAGTCTGCCTCTTCCCCCTCTGCAGCCACCCTGGCCACCCTGGACTCCCCTACTCCCTGGTCATCCCGGCCACGTCTCTGACCATGCCCAACATGTGGAGGATGCCTAACTGAGGCACCCCTCACCTTTTGTGGCCTCCCAACCATGGCACGGATGTACTAGTGCCAATGGGAGGTGAACACAACAATTGTCCTCTGTAATTGCGGTGAAGGGGGCAGGGTACGTGATGTAAACAGCCCCCCTGTGCTCCTGCAAGGCTGTATGTGACCCCTGGGAGAAATTAACAGGTCATGCAATGCTCAGACACCCCAAATAAACAATAAAACTGTGCACGCAACCCCCGGTCGCCCAAGTGTGTGGAATTAACCTCCCGCAGTACGCGGTGGCACCCAGAGACACACAAAATATCGTATGCATCAGACACACAGGCTACTATGACCTCGAAAACAGGTACGCGATACACAGGGGGAACCACAGTGGGGAAAATAGCATGCGCGACTCACTGTCTGACTAGCATGGGAAAGAAAAACACGCATAGGCAGAAACCTGCCAAAAGAAGAGGTACGTCCTCGATCCACTGTGAAGAGATGGTGTGTGAAACAACAAGAAGCAGAAAAACACAAGCGTTGGTCTCCATGAAAAGCACGTACAGTGAACTGCTGGCCCGTGCTCACCTTTAACCCGGGCCAAAGGAAATGCCTGCATGCAGCACATCACTTACGTGTTTACGCGCTAAGGCCCTTTCCTCGAATTACACACTGATGTGCTGTTTTTTCACATGCTAAATCACTCTGCATTGAGCTGGCCATGTGAAACACACAGAAGACTACGCTCCTGCCCAGAAGGCCTTTTACCTGCCCCCCAGAGCCCTGAGCAGCATCACACGAGCCATCTGCTGCTGCCTGCCTGTCTGCTGCCATCGTGCCCTGCTATTTGGTGCCTGCACATAAGCCATTGCCAGAGTCCAGTTGCTGTGACCACCCCTGTTGGAACAGAAGACTCCCGACTGGTGTTCCATCACTCCACAGCCCAGCCCCAGGACCCAGTTGCCCACCCACACCTGCCTCGGGGGTTGCCATGTCAGGGCAAACACCATCTGAGACCACTGGCAACCCCCAGCCAGAGAGGCAGAGGGCTGTCAGCTTCTCAGCCATAGAAGTTGGCATCCTGGTAGAGCAAGTCTTGGGGCATTACGATGGCCTCTTCAGATGACCGTGCGCTAACAAGGAAAGACAGAAGAGGATCTGGTCGGACATTGTGGTTGCCATCAATGCGGAGGGGGTGGCAACCTGCGACTTGAAACACATCCAGAAGCGCCCCGAGGACTACACGTCCAGAACTCTCAAGAAGGCCCAGCACCTCTTGTGTGAAGCAGATGCAGGGGGTGCCATGTCCAACATACTATCGACCAGATGAGGGTTTTGCAACGCATCAACCCAGTTCCTAGAGAGGCAGACCCGTCTGGAGTTGAGCGGTGAGTGTCTGGCCTATCTCATTCCACACAGTGAATGTTGATGTGTGGCAGGAGTGTGCAGCTTGGACATACGTCTGACATGGCCCATGTATGGGTGTGTGTGTGCAGGGACATGCCCGTGCTGCATGTGAGTCCAGGCATGTGTGATGCACATCAATGATGTATGCGTTCCAATGCATGATGCTCAACTGCATGTGGAGATGCACAAATGTTTGCATTTCTGTGTATGTACTATGCCATGGTTGGTGTGTGACACATGGATGATGGTCCCACCTTCATGTACATGCACGGTGTACATGTGTCTGTTTGGCATGTGTGACAGTGAGACACCATGGATGCATGTGACCCGGACATCTGGGTACCTGATTGGCAGATGTGACATAGTTGCTAATGATTGCACTGTGACAGGTGGTGGAGATGAACAGATGCATGTCTGTCTGGTGGTGTGTGTGGATGTGATCAGCATTCCCCATGTTGCTTGTGATGTCATGCCAACCTTTGGATGTTCAAGCAGTTACATATGTATGGATGCTGATGCATGCTGCACGATCCCATTTTATTTGTGCATGTGTGTGGGTTCAAATGACATGAGTGTTGGGGAATGTGATCCCATCTGTGATGTCTGACACTCATGTGCAACTGTGTAACAGACTTGTACGATGACCTGAATTCTGTCTCTCCCTGTATGCAGTGTCAACTGATGAAGAGGGTGGAGTCAGTGCTGTGGAGCCCAGCGGCAGGGATGCCACTTCCAGCTGGAAAGGCAAGGCCCAGCTCCCCTCCCAGGTTCTGATATCTTCCGGGAGTGAGGAGTCTGGTGCCGTGTCCATGGTCGCAGCTGCCGAGGGAAGGTCCAAGAGGCCAAGGTTGGAGGTGGACTCCTCGGCAGCAGAAGAGGCAGTTGAGCCCCCACAGGGGCGTACTGAGGGAGACAACACTGATTCATCCAGGTTGGTGGTGGATGTGGTTTAGGAGGAGGCTGTATCAGCTCCATGCATGGGGCCTGGAGGGGGTGGTTCCACTGGTATGAGTGGTGCAGTCCAGGGGCAGGGGCAGGAGGCAGCACAGGTTGCCGTGGAGGTGCCTGTGTGTAATCCTGTCCCTGATCCTGTGACTACATCATCCTGCACCAGCAGGGATGCCTCTGTCCAGGCCCATACGCAGGTATGGGATGCATCTACAACAACTGGCTGTGCTCTCCCTGCGGACATGGCAATCTGTGACCATATGCAGCCTGTCCTAGTCGGTATGGCGTTACGCACGCATGGTATTCAGCGTGACGTGCATGGTTCCAGGCAGGACAGTACACGTCATTTTGAATACCTGCTTGGGCGCCTCGACTTGCTAGGACAGGTCACTGGCGCAGGGTTTCACCGTGTGCTGGACCCTCTTGCGACCCCCTCCTCAGCTGCACCCCCTATGCACCAGTTGTCCTCTGTGCCATCTTCCCATCCATGTATCACCTGGGCCCCCATTGGAGATGCCCCTGAGCCTGCGGCCAGGCTGGTGGAGAGCACATCCCTGCCACAGTCGGGAGTCGGGGGTCCAGCAGGGGCAGTCACGCCACCAACTGGACCCCAGCAAATAGAGGATGTGCAGGCATCATCAAGTATGGCTCGTGCACGATGGCGCCAGGGGATTCCATCAGCCCGGAGGACGTTGTGGTAGCAGAGGAATTCGGCATTGAGGCAGCAGCAGGCTCGTTGTGGGAGGGATCATCACTCGGGGCCAACAACATCCCATGGGCAGGCATTGGCCGACTCTGGGACATTGATATGGAGTTGGACTAGCCCGCAGCCTTTGTACATAGTTATTTAGGCATAGGTTTCCTTTTGTTTAATTTATGCTCCTCCTTTTTGTATATATTTCTGTTTTTGATTAGATTTTGGATAGGTTTCCTTTATTTTTGGGATCATGGACCCTTGTTACTTACATTGTGAATAGTTCCAGACATGTACATACATTCTTTTTTTTTCCATCCCATGGTGTAATTTTTTTTGTGGTTTTCAATGTTGGTTTTATTTCTGTGGACTTTGGCAATGGACCACTTTTCAGTTTTGATGTCTTGGATTTTTATTTTTCCTTGGATTTACCTATCTTTTTGGTATTGCTTTGATAATTTGTTCATTTGCATGTGTGGTTTTGAATTTGTCATTTTGTTTAGTTTTTAATACATTTCACAAATCTTCATTATTGGTGTGGCCTACTCTCATTAGTTTTGTGCATGTGTCACTTTCCATTGCCTCTGTAATGTGTCACCACTGTGGCGCTCTGTTGGGCATGTCTTTGGATGCATGTGTGTGCTTTTTTGAATGTCAAGGCGTGGTGCTTTTAGTGGGGAGTGGGTACAATATATGATTTTCTGTTTGGACTGGGGTGCTGTGGTGTGGGGTGGGATTTGGGTTGGCATTTCTGACAGAAATCTCTATTCTGACAGCACATTGGATGGGGGGACATGTGGCAGGTCCTGCTTGCAGGTGCCCGTCACTGGTGGGGGGACATGAGTCGGGGTCTGCTGGCAGGTGCCCGACACTGGTGGGAGGGACATGTGTCAGGGCCTGCTGGCAGGTACCCGTCTCTGGTGGGGTGGACATGAGTCAGGGCCTGCTGGCAGGTGCCCGTTGCTGGTGGGGGGGACATGTGTTGGGGCCTGCTGGCAGGTACCCGTCTCTGGTGGGGTGGACATGAGTCAGGGCCTGCTGGCAGGTGCCCGTTGCTGGTGGGGGGGGCATGTGTTGGGGCCAGCTGGCAGGTGCCCGTCACTGGTGGGGGGACATGTGTCAGGGCCTGCTGGCAGGTGCCTGTCACTGGTGGGGGGACATGAGTTGGGGCCTGCTGGCAGGTGCCCATCACTGGTGGGGGGACATGTGTTGGGGTTCACAAGTGCATGGTGCCATGTGTGCTGCCTGCGGGGCATGGTTAGGGGTTGTATGGATATCCCATGTGGTGTCCCCATTGTCACTTCAACGATACACCCTGTCTATCCTCCCCATACCCTGCAGGCAGCCCACACCACAGGGGACACCCCTACAACCCCTGGCCATGCCCCGCAGGCAGCCCATCCACCCTGACCATGCCTCGCAGGCAGCCCATCCACCCTCCACATGCCCTGCAGGCAGCCCACACCACAGGGGACTCCCCTAAGACCCCTGCCATGCCCCGCAGGCAGCCCATCCACCCTGACCATGCCCCACAGGCAGCCCATCCACCCTCCCCATGCCCCACAGGCAGTCCACACCACAGGGGACACCCCTACAATCCCTGGCCATGCCCTGCAGGCAGCCCATCCACCCTGCCCATGCCCTGCAGGCAGCCCACACCACAGGGGACACTGCTACAAACCCTGGCCATGCACCGCAGGAAGCCCATCCACCCTTACCATGCCAGGTAGGCAGCCCACACCACAGGGGACACCCCTATAACCCCAGACCATGCCCAGCAGCCAGCTCACACCAAAGGGGGGACTTTTTCCACCCAATTTGCGTGGTGCGAGCAGGGTACCCACATTCTGAGTGGTGCGCGGGGAGTTTTACACGTGATTGGGCTGGTGCGAGCGGGGTACGTGTATTCTGAGGGGTGCGCAGAGAGTTTCACATGTGATTGGGATGGCGGAAGTGGGATACGTGTATTCCGAGGGGAGCTCAAGGAGTTTTACACGCGATTGGGCTGGCACGAGCGGGGTACACGTATTCCGAGGGGTGCATTGGGAATTTTACATGCGATTGAGCTGGCACAAGTGGGGTACGCATATTCGGAGGGGTGCGCAATGAGTTTTCATGTGATTGGGCTGGTGCGAGTGGGGTACACATATTCATAGGGGTGCACGAGTAGTTTACACGTGATTGGGCTGGCGCGAGCGGGGTAAACGTATTCGTAGGGGTGCGCAAGGAGTTTTACACGTGATTGGGTTTTCGCGTGAGGGGTGAGTGACTTTTTTAGCGTGATTTTGTTGTTGGGGGCTGTATGCTGGTCCACTCGCCATGTAGGGGATGTGTGCTGCTATTTTTGGTGCAAGGGGCAGGGTTGGGGGCGTAACTGGTGCTGCTGCAGGGTTGCTCGCCACGCTGCGCCACGGCTGGTTAGGGATGTTTAAATCCATGAATAGGCGGTGCGTCAAAATGAGTTTTGGTGCACGCAACTGGGTCAAGCTGGTGCACGCTCCCTCTGTACGCCAGCCGCATGCAGCACTTCTGCGCTTGATTCCATGAATTACCACCTTTAACTTCATAGAAACAAACCACAGTGAACAATAGGATGCATCACCTTGGAACATTTAGAAATATGATACAGGAGTAAAACATATAAGGTGGCTGTTAGTCATGGGAATGCAAGTTTGCTTCTAATCAACGGAATAGAAAATGCAGCTATTTCTTAACTAATCTCAGGAATTAAACATGCTGTGATTTGAGGATGGAAAGCCAAAATGAAGCCTTTGCTTTTCTTAATAAAATTGAAATATTTCTGCAAAATGAGATGAGCACTGTGAAAGCAGACCCTGAACGATCACACCAGAGAGAATACAACCTGCTAGGGAAGAAAGGTCCAAGTTGATCTTTTAAGGATAACAAGTTTAATCTCATGCGCAGATGAGAGCAACAGCAAAGAACTCTCCTGCTAAGAACGTTCTGCCATAGACAGAGGTACAAGCAGAAACTTTTAAAGCAAAATATTGTCATAAGTGATGCAATACATACAGTGAAAACCATTGCAGCTGATTGGATGAACCCTATACCGGTGCTGGCCTTATCCATATGGGAAGGCAGTTTATTGGTCCCAGCCACGTCCATCCGTCTTCCATCATGTAGGTGCCTAGGGGCTTATCTTCTTCTCACATTGAAGGTCAGAAAACAAATTAATTGTACTCCTACTGTATTGCTAGTTTACCACTCATACTGTGCACTTGGCAGGCCTTAAAATGACCACACAGGAGGTTCCAGGATACTTTAACCTTCACACACACATTTCACTCACTCTCTCTTCGCCATCCGCCTCCAAGGTCTCTGCCCTCATTTTGAACTATAATGTATCCCTCCCAGTGCATCACAATACAAATCACATGATTGTCACTTCAACGATACTCCCTGTCCATCCTCTGAACATTTCAGGACTTGGTACTTTGGGGTTGGTGGTCAAAGGGCACCTGGTGTCATGAAATTCGGGGATCTTTTTAGTCAGTTAAATGGGAAAAAATGTGTGGTCACTCGGGAATGGCCCAGGTCATGCTTTGGCCAAAGTGAGATGACATGCACACCAGGTGCCGGCCTCTAATCGTGGCCTTGTAGGGCACATTCCACTTGGGTGAAAGACACATCTTTGCAACGCTTTCAAGAACAATAAACAACCAGTATGGCGGGTGGGGGTGTGAAATGTTCTCATGGGAGCTTGGGCATGACGGAGATTTCTGTGGCCTCGTGGATTTGAGCCTAATGCACGTAATGCCACCTTTACGATGCTTACTGTGCAATCCTTCTCTTCTAACTAGGAATATTAATATCTAAACAAAATAGCGAAGCCGCCTGCACCTTTGCCCACACCATATGAATACACTATGACTGATTATATTGGCGTAGAGTCCTGCAGAACAGGAAGGTGTCCCTTGCACTGGCCCCCCATACCCCTGGCTCATCAAAGAGCCTCAAATGCATTTCACCTTACTTTAAAGAGCCTAGGGGGGACGTGGCTTCTACAGTAATGAATTCTGAAATAGTTATGTGCTCCCACTCCCCTTTTCTTCATCCACATATAGATTGTTCATTTTTACTGGCACCCCTTCCCTGCATACAGATTTCAAACTCTCCCCCCTACGTGCATACTCTTCAGGTGAATAGGTCATGTAAACACACCCCCTGTGCCCCGCCAGGTCCACTCAAACCTCTGTGTAATTTTCTGGGTCAGGGGGTGGTGAAATGATAGTGTGCTATAGAGGATCAACTTCATCCCCATATGGAATGGGGAACATTTCATACATCGGGCCACCCTGTGGGGCATTGCTTTGCACTTCAATGTTTGTTACGCGAGGTGGTTATGAACCCCCAATTGATACCATCATCCTTGCGCTATCTGGTGCCACAGTTGCACAGTATCGAAGGAGCAGCTGACACCTGCAGAAAATGACCAAGATGAGCACAATTATGGGCATTAACACCTTCACAATTGCTCCTAGCCACCATGTGGCCCAGTTGAAATTCATGCTCAACCAATTATTGTCCTAAATTCCTCCCTCCTTTTTCATACAAACACCTAGGCCAAGGCCAACTGCAATGATGTGGGATAATGATGCATTTTCCGTGTTCTCTGGAGCTACAAATGTGCAACCGAAATCGCCACATTGTTTGCAAACCCCACCCTGGATAACATATGGAGCACATATCTATTCTGCAATGTCATAAGTCTTTGTTCTCGCAACTCAACCTTGATCACGGTAAATCCATTCTCTGCGTTGTTTGCAAGCTGAACCAGTTCCCACCTCACGATCTGGAGCCATTTAGCACTTGTTGCAGCCTGCTCCCTTGGCAAGAGTAAAGAAGCGCAAAAGGATTCTGCTGAGCTGAAAAGCTGATATACTTCTCGTATTTCGGCAAGCAAAGTGGAATATTCTTTAGTAATGTAATTAATTCAATATTGCAATTCTCTGCGGTTGCTGGAATTATCTTTTTCGTAGCTGGATGTGAGGCTCTTGTGTGGGCACCAAGCTCTTTTCTTCAGGTTGTACTGTGGGGAAACTCAGCCGCTCTGCAGGAAGCACTCCCCTTTTCAGGTGATCTTCTGAGATTATCAATAGTGCTGATTGCAATGTGGCCAGCAAAAAACAGGCCCTCCATGAAGCTGGGATGTGCAAGTAAGCTTGTCAGCCACAGATCCAGTAGGAATCCATCAGTGCTGCCATTTCTTTCTTCATGTCTGGCGATCAAGAGAGTTTTACTACAATGTTTGTTTGTGCAAACAAAGACTGTACCTTTGCTGCGGAAACAGACCTTATATTCTTCTTCCTTGTGCACTTGTACCCGCTTTTCCATCATTGCAATCTATGTCAGCTTTGTGATATGTTCTGTCCAGATTCACGCACGGAAGTTGACCACTCATGCTATTGTTTCATTGCTATATGTTACCATTCCTTCTGCCAAGCAAGGTATTCTACTGTCCTGCCAGTTATTATTGACATACATCCATCCCTTCACCATCAGATAAGGTAACTCCACACACTTGATACTTCTTTGGTCATCGCAGCAGTATACAAAATCTGGGTCCACCATTTGCAATTCCACACTGTGTGCCTGGAACGTTCCTTTTATTCTACAGAGTGTAAGATACACCAAGCATTGTGCTTCTATAAATGGGACTGCTTGCGGTACTAACACCTTGGGAGCTCCTGACCCGTGCGGAATGAATGAACACACATAACAGCTCCCATTTACAGCATTTCTCTCCATGTCACTCATATCGTTGTAAAAGGAATGAGAGAATTCAGGGTGATGAATATCCTCGATCGCGTCAATGCCAAACCCTAGATACATGTCAAACTTTCATCTTACTTCTCTTTTCATTCTACTATACACATTCTCAAGCATGAATGTTTCAGTAGTACCATCAGAAAGAGCATTATACCAGTATAGTACATCCTATTACTGCTTTCTTCAGTGGTGTAACCTGTGTATCAGAGTCATTTAATACATTTCCATTATTATTATTAGTGTTCACATTGGTACTGATACATGTAACTCCACTCATGTTATTAACATTAATATGCATTGTTCCATTTGGATAATATACAATCCTATTTCTACCACCCCCCCTTTATAAGACCTCCTCCTATAATACACTCCTCAATACACTCCCAGTAGTATTATAAATGTCACACACACTCCTCCAGCAATTACTGATGACCCACAATTTCATATATATATATATATATATATATATATAAAGAAACCCTTCTCAAAAGGGTGTGCATGCGCCGACCAGTTAACACTTCATGAGGTTACAAATGATGGTGTTTGCGTGGCTGCGTGCATAAACTAAAAAGGGCAAGGGGCAAACAGTACACCCAGTTTTTCTTTACTATGGTATACAATTTAGATAACTTGCTCTTAAAAAGGCCATCTATTCTCTCCACAATGCTGTTGGCCTGTGGGTAATAAATCAAACACATCCAATGCTTGATGCAAAGCAGTGCTGTAACATGTTGGAATAATGCATTGAAGAAATGTGTTGCATTATCTGACCTCAAAACCTTGCACACACCCCAGCACAGGAAAACATCCCGCACTAGAAACCTCGCAGCACACTTGGCATCTGAGCACGCACATGACCCTGCTTCAACCCACCTTGAGAAGGGATAGATCACCACCATGAGGTAACTAGGTACATTGCAACGTTCCCCCATAATCGGTGTAGTCTATATATAACCCACGGAACAGCCCAGTACGGTGGGTCAACGTGCCCCCGTCACGTTTGTAGTGTCATCCATGCGCTAAAAATTTGACATGTGGGGCCACGGATGACCATATCAGTGATGCTCTTCTGATTATTTGATGTGTACCAGTCCTCCTGTATGTCTGCAGCTATGTGTTGTTTCAAACTATAGGATGGTTAGTGCAGTTGTTTAAATGCTACTGCTAGCAATTCCTAGGGCATCACTGTCTTCCCAGAGCCCTTCTGCTTCTACAACAGATCAGTCATGGATGCGTATATCTTCTCTGGGGAACACAAATCCTTTTCCCACTCGGGGGCCCTTCCTTGTAGTTCAATAATCTGGGAGATGGGCAATGTAGTATAAGGCACTGGTTGTTCATCTGTCGGTGGGGCACTCAAAGCATACTCAGTGGATATTTCATCTAACTGGTACATAGCCATTATGGCTGCCGCATTGGCAGCTGCATTCCCCCTTCAGAATTTGCCTGTCCCATGATTATGGCGGTGCACTTGATGACAGCCACAACAGATGGCTATGATGATGCTTCTATCAACATCTCTAACAATAGTGTGTAGGCAACCTTTTTTTGACCACTGACTTGTACCACCCTCCCTCAAGTGGTACAACTGCTGCCCATGTCCATCTCTGTCCATCCTCCTGATCAATTATGGATGACCCATCAACGAAGAGTACCTCACCTTCTGTCAACATACAGCCCTTGCTTTGGGAGTGTCATTCTCCTCCCCCTCATATGTGGCACAGTCATGTGCCGTCAAGTCCTCTGTCATGCCATATCTGTTTAAAAGGTGGAAGGATTCACCGTCTTATACCTAACCACTTGAATATGGGGTTTGGAGATGATAATCTCATATGCAGGTGACCTTTGCATAGTCAGGGTGGACTTCGACCCCTCCAAATCGGCAAACAAATAATGTTCCACATACACCGTTACTGAACACCCCATTACAATTGTAGAACTTTTCTGTATCGCAAAGGCAGCAGCTGCTAATGTGAGTTCACACATGATCTGTCCTTTCATCACTGCATCTAAAGTACCGCTGTAATAGCTAATGGCTTCTGGTCCATAGTGCTCTTCTGTGTCAGCACTGCTTTCATAAGATAACCATCAGAATGCAAAAACAAATATAATTCCTGTGTATAGTCCGGGGTAGCCAGTACGAGTGCTCAACTGGTGACTTCTTTTAAGTCATCAAAATGTCTGATCATTTCTGCCATCCACAGTAACTTGTGGCCCTTTGGTTTCTGTGCTTCCCTCAGGGCCTGCAAAAGTGGCCTTGTGTATGCTGCGTAATCTAGAATCCAGGCCCTGCAGTAGTAACACAAGCCCAGATATTTCTGCATCTTCTTAACTGAGGCGGGTCGAGGGGTGGTGTGTACTGACGCTTCCCTATTGGGTAAGCATCCTCTTACCATTTGGTGGTGTGAACCACTCCAGATAAAGGACTTCCTGCTGGCAATAGTGTAGTTTATCCTTGTTAACCTTGATCCCCTTGCAGGTCAGTAATTGTAGGAGTGTAATGGAGTCCCTTCGACATCGTTGTTCGCTGTCACCTCATACTAGCAGATTGTCCACACAGGATGCAGCATTCTGTTAAAATTACATCAGGCTCTCGCAGTACCCCTGGTGTAACCTAGTATGTTTGAACCACATCTGGCCATGTGTGAATGCAATGAGGTACCTCAACTCAGGATGGAGTGGATTGAAAAGAATGCATTTTTCATATCAACTACAGTGAAATATATGGCATCCTTGGAAATATACAAAATTGCTGCAGGATGCAGAACTATTGGAAAATCGTTCTGTACCACATCATTTAGGGGGAGCAAGTCGTGGATCATTCTCCAATTTCCCCCCTTAGATTTAATAACGTAATATATTGCTGTGTTATATGGGGACATGGATGGCATGATAATCCCCCGATCCAGTAAGGTCTGAATTGTTTTCCTAATGCCCTCCTCTGCCTCTCTTGACATTGGATATTGTCTTACCCTGAGCAGCACCGGACCTGGCTTCAGGGTTATACACACAGGATTTACATCTTTAAATAACCCTACATCATGTGGATTTGTGGTACATAACTGTGAGGGCACAACCTATACATCTTCATTGAAAAATGGGGATGGAGTAACGACTGCCATTAAAGGACACTGCACTCTTCTATACTGTGTCATTAAGTCACAAGGGATGCAAATTATCCAGTATTATTTCCCCCTCTTTGTCATTATTCTTAAATAGTTTGTCATCTGTTACCTCCTTTAGCTGCACTGTGCGCCACTCAAACCTGTCCCTATCCATCCCTAATATGACTACCCTTCTGTCTGACATTAACAACCCCTGCAGGTCCAGCGATAGTATCATTCCTGCCACCACGTTCGGTGACGCAGCTGTGCGAAAAATGAAATCAGTGGGCACTCACCAGCATTGCTTGACAATCTGGGGCACCAACTTCACAAGTACTCTAATACCATAGACAAACTTGTCCGGTTCTACAGCAATCCTATGGACCACCACTTCCCTTGTCATTGTGTGGATTACCAACATCGCCATTACAGCACATATCCCTTGCATGGAACATACTACTCCATGGTCTCTGAAGGATATGGTAATGTTTTACTTGCTGAGTAGGTCCCTATCCAGTTGATTGACGGGGGAACTCTTAGAATACAGTATGAGTGCACATACTATCTTCCCTCCCACCTTCACATCCAGCTCCTAAGTGTATGGAACCTTGGAATTAGCCCTAGAGAATCCCTGCATGTCAAGATATTTTACGGATAGTGGAAAGTTGCCTTCCATAATACACTATTTAGTTGCACCAGAATCCACCATAAATATGAATTTCTTATTTCCTATCTCCCCCTCAGCAAGGGTTTTTCTTCAGGATGGGTGTTTGTAAACAGGACCAGACACGTGAGTGCTCTCTGTGGGCTGTCCTAATCGGAATAAATGCTTGTTACAGCAAATGAGAAGGGGCTACCACCTGCTACTGCTGCTCCGCCAAAGGGAGTTGTTGCTCCACCTGTCGCCTTGATTACCGGGGCAACAATGCCCTGTTGTTGCTGTGGCGGGTGTCACGCTTGTGTGTCCGGTGCTTGGGGTTGCTGGTCATACATAAGTTTGTATTGCTCCTGAGGATACTCCTGGTTCTGGTAGCCTTGGCCCTGTTGCTGGTACCCTAATCCTTGAGGTCCTTTGGGCCCTTGGCCCTGCTGCAGCATCCTGTAACTATACCCCACTGCTGACCTGCTCTGGCACTCTCTGGCGAAATGCTACCACCTTAAAAAATGTCAACACTGAGAATGCCCAAACCCCTCTCCCCTAGGTCTGAACCCTTGTCCCCTTGCTTATACTTCAACTAAACACATCATCTCATAAAACCAATAGAAAATACTGTACACAAACTCACCCCAAAGGAAGGAAGGAGAACATACAAATGACTAAGGAAAGTACCACTCTGTGTGTGGTTCCAGGGGTGGTAGGTAAGTTACTAGCCAGAAAAAGGATATGTCACCATTTAAAACAGGTGTAATCATTCCATAACCAGTTTTAATGGTCCACGTGGACCAAAATGGCCCTACAAGGATAAAAGTAGCTGGATTCAGTTCTTGGTGGGCTGATAAAGTCAAACCCCAAAGTTGAATGTTGATGCGAGCAGATCAAGCTCAGTGGGCATCGGGTAGGGGAGAATGTGGTCGCTCAGAGTCGTTAAAGGGTGGCTCTCAATGATGAGGATCGTGCAGTCCCAGCATCTCTTCACAATTGGGCCAGGGCAAGTTCGAATCTTGCCCCTGATTTGAAGAGCAAGCAATGGTTTGTATTGGGAGAGGAGTGCAAAAGCCAATGCTGGCCCCTTCCCTCTCATTCAAGGTGCTGTTCACATGGAGTGACCAGTCTTGAGCAGTAGAACAGGGAGCATTGTCTGGTCTGGCCATCTGGCAGCTTTGAGGTCCATTCAGGAGAGCTCAAGGACAAGATGGTTCCATCAAGGTCTGCTTTACCAGCTCAGGAGATTCCACGTAAGAGTGGTTGGTGCTGGTCCACAGCAACATGTCTCACCCGATGTGACCTGGGAGTGGGTAAGGGACAGGTCTTCCTTCTGCCTTGGATGGCTCCTTCTCCATCTCATTTTGAGTGCTTTGGAGAGTATGACTGTTGCAAAGGAAGTCCACAGAGCTCTTTCAGAGTGAATCTGCAAGCCTTAGAAGGACCCGAGAGGATCCAAGTGAGTGCGAAGAAGGGGTTCCAGACCCCTTCTTTTAAAAGCAAACGTCATCAGGTGATTGAGTTAAAGCTAGCCTGCCTTAGAGGTCCAAACCCTGCTCATGGAAGGAGTGGACATTGCTCATCTAATGCCACACCCAAGTGATTTGCTCTAGAGTAAGTGTTAGACACAGGAAAGGGAAAGAGACACAGAGAGAAACAAAATGGTGGAAGTCTCCTTCGATTAACCAGAGCACTCCAGCCAACCCTAATCCCACCGCTTTTCCTTATCACTAAGATAAAAGGCCTTTAGAGATGCAGCACCTGGTGTGAGTCTATTCCTTTTGAATGGGTCTGTTCCTTCGATGCCCAGGCCCAGGACCTCAGCCTGTTGTGTGGCACTCTCTGGTGGAGGGTCTTACCTGACCTCAGAAAGAGAACAAATAAGAGGCCGGTCCCCCAGGTTCCTGTCCTGCCATTTGGCTGACTCCACCCAACTGAGCAGAATATTCATCAAATTGTACAGCAGAGATGACTAACGGGAGCTCACTCATGTGCAATATAAATTGGGATGTTGGGGCCTTGATCATAAGTAGCGACATATACTATGCCTAAGCTCAGGTGTAGCCTTATTTTAGAGTCTAACCTGGCACTGGCGTGGGCCACTTATGATCATCTTAGATTTGGTACAGTGGGGCATAATTTAAATGCTGTGCTGCAGAGAGTTGGCTGTTGCTGCAGTGATTGAGTGGTCATCTAGTGACCTTTGAACTGACTCTACATGACAAGCATGGAAGGCACTGTGTATCAGGCTGATGGAGCAGGGCACAAGTACTCTATGCTTTTGGGATGGAGTTCACGAAAAATGTAGCCTGGTAAGCATATTGCCCTTTTGGAGATGGAATTACCCAAATCAATGTATGTAGTATTACAAGTACAATAATCCAGGACTTTGCACCATTGCCACATGGGGAATCCTCACAGCGACAAGTTTTGGGAATGACACAGTCTTCCAATGACAAAGAAGAGTGAATGTGGGGTAATGTGAATGATTATTATTGCACTACTGGGATCAGAAATGGGGAGATGTGGCAATGAATAAATTAGGAATGGTTAGTGAGACAAGGGGTAATGCAAAATACAATTATATTAGCAAAATTGTAACACTTATTACATAAATATACTAACTTTTGAGAAATTAAGAAGTTAGCTATATTAATTGTGCAATCTACTGTTTTCCTGAAATTACAAAACGAAACACAGAAACAATGTTATAGTTGTAGTCAAATTGTAGTCAATGTGATATATTATTATGTAGTATAAAGGTAATAGCAATATTGTTTTCTAAAATTGCTTGGTAACCGAAATGTTTTTAATTAGTGTATTCTGCACTGACCTACATAGTTGGACATATAGCATCCACAAAGTAAGCAAAGTGGTTTAAGATGTTGTGATAGAAATTAATTACTCACTGATTGTCTTTTATTTGAACTTTTAAGAAATGGATCTTTTGGAAATACATTTTATGAAACGGAAAATGTTAATTGTGTATACAGTAAAATTGTACTGTTCTACTGTATTATTTATTTTACATGTATCTACCATGCTGTTTTATTACACTTCTTTGTTTTTGAAAATTAAATCATATATGCAGGATGTCTTCTGATGGCTTTGGAACCTGAAAGCAGAATCTGTAGAAGGTTGAAAAATAGCATGTGATATAGCAGGCTCTAAAGCACAGCACAAATGCACTCTCAGAGTTGAAATGCATCAGAACTGCTCAGCTGCGGTGAGCAGGTTAGATGGATGGTTTGTACATTGTATTGTTGGATAACTAATCGACTGTTTGAATGTAACCAATCACAGTCCTTCACAGAGATAAGGGTAAAATGATACGAAGGGATGCTCTGTGTCCTTCACCGGAGGTTTGTGCACATAGGCAGCTGTTGTTGGATGGATCGTGTGTGCCACCAGGCACTTTTTAATGTACTGCAGGGAAAGAGGATTGCTGTGCCCGTGGACTCTGCGGATGTCGACTGACATTGGAAGGCTCACCCAATCAGGCATTCAGTTTGTGGAGGAGTTGGATGGTAAATGATATAAAAGAATGTTTGCAATTTCATTTTATGCCTTTCTGGAAGTATTGAGCTTAGCAAAAAGACTGCTTTGATCATTGGAGATTCCTGGGTTTATTTGTTGAAGATGCATGCAAAGGTGCTTGGTATCTCACATAATCTTGGCTTTGAAAATGTGGAGGTGCTCTGGTATGGATTTTGTGTTATGAAGTGGAATCAAAAGTTTGCTATGTGTTTTGTCATTGGACATTGCAACATGCCGGGCCCACCGTTAAGGTCAATCCTACATATCATTGCTCATGGCCGTGGCCAGTTGCCAAATCTCAACAGCAGTCCAACACACCCACAGCCCCACATAACAACACGCCAACCTAGCACCGTCTTTCCATACCAAAAACAATTTGCCTAATGCTAAGTAGAAAAGGCAACTGTGCAGCTCCTTAACAAAACTAGGGCGCACGTTCACATTTCCTTATCTGTAAAATAATGGCCATTTACCATTTCCCACATCTTGCACCATTGGACCGTCTCCACGATCTATGTGGCTATCTTACAGTCAGACCCACTGTCCACAATACATGGGACGTGGCCTTCAGCCATTTTGCAAATCCCACTAAACAGCCCAAAGTACACATTACCCATGCATCAGGTCAGTAACATTGTCAGCATTAATATAAATACTATATTGCAAACTTTCTTATCACACAGTAAACATTGTCTCTTGAAAAAGACCAGACCCAAGGGACATATTGCAAACCCACTAATCATTTCAAAGAACACATCGTCCCTTGCAACAATCAGACTCACTGCCAACTTCAATCCCTAATATCATCCCTCATAGCCATAGCCATTTTCCACATTGTTCAGGGCCTGGTCGCCATGGCCATCGCATCCACTACCCCACATTCCAACAGACCAACTTACCACACTCTTCCTATACCCAGAGCAATCTGGTTCCTGCCCGAGTTCAAAAGACAACTTTATACCCCCTTATCAAAGCTAGGGCTCACACTTACTTTTCCATATCTGTGATATAATAAAACCCACCACAACATACATATATTCAATATACATCATTATTCATGGTCATGGCGAGCAGCCAAATAGTTTGGGGCATGGCCAAACGACTAGACCATGGGCCTCATTTCGAGATTGGAGGTAGCCATGGCACTATTTACGCCATGGCTGCCTCCAATACCGGGTCCGGCACCGGTCTTGTTCAATGGGGACTTACTGGTGCATTCCAACCCTGGAGGGACCGGTAAGTCCCCATTGAACAAACCATTCCCCATTCCCACTGAGCCCCTATAGGGCTCAATGGGAATGGGGAGGGTGCTAATAACGGGCTCGCGACTAGCAAGCCTGTTATTAGCGCCCTGGTCCCTTAGCGGGACCCATAAGGGACGTGTGGTCAGACCACACGTTCCTTACGGTTCCCGCTAAGGGACCTCGGAATTGGGCGGTAAGGGATTACCGGCACCAGTCTCCTTACCGGTGCTGGTAATCACTTACCACCCAACTCATAGTGACCCCCCAATGTCCTCAACAATCATGCCACTGGCTGTGACCACAGCCCAACTTAATCAGACCACTAACCATACCAACATACCAACATCACCTTGGCTAACATACAAACCAACTCACATATCCCTATCTGTAACATCATTTCCATTGACCACTTCCCACATCTTTCACCCATGTACAGTCTTGACAATTCCTGTAGCTAACTTATAAACATACCCACTGCCCAGAATAACCGTGACATGGGTTTTAGCCATTTTGAAAACCCCTCTAAACATCTCAAAATACATATTACCCTACGTGAGAACCTGAAGGTGTCTCCCTAGCTAGTCCCCGGGGATCTGTCATCCAGGTGACCAGGACATGGCCATCACTATTGGATCCAGTTCCTGGGGGAGGATTTGTATTTGTTTTTGTATTTGTTTTATTTATAACGCGCAAACCATCAGGCCCGGGGCCATCAGGGTGCAATTTGTACAAGTTACAAGAATGCATATATACAGACATAAAAATTACAGAAATTAACATTAACAGGAATATTAACAGGGTTCCTATCTACAAATATTACAGTGGTTTCAGTGCCGCTAAGGCTTAGCAGTGGATATACCCATAGGGTGTACAGCAGGAGATAGAACCGGCGGTCGGCAGGTCAAAGCAAGTAAGACAAGGGTACTTATCATGTCTTAAAGTTGGTCGAAAAGTCAAGATTTGGTTTTGGCCTTGAATGTGTTGAAAGAGTCTTCAGCTCTGATTGTAGTGGGGAGGGAGTTCCATAGCTTAGAAGCTAGGACATGGAAGCTCGAGCCCCCCGCTTTTTGTAGTTTAAACCTAGGGATCAATAGACAGTGGGACTGGGAAATTCTTAGTGGTCGGGAGGATGAGTGGGGCAACAGCCAGCTGCAGAGGTAGATAGGGGCCTTGTTAGCCAAGCATTTATGCGTAAGGGAGAGTGTTTTAAGTGAAATTCTTTGCTTGACAGGTACCACTTTAGGTTGGTTCTAGATTCTGAGATGTGGCGGTTGCGGGGAATGTTTAGGGCAGCACGAATGGCATTGTTCTGGGTTGTTTGGAGTTTTTTCAGGTTCAGAGCACTGCAATAATCAATGTTAGCCATAATGAGGGTTCTAGCTAGTGTGACACTTTTAGGGGTGGTGAGAAACGGTCTGCAAGCTGCAATAAGTTTGCAGGTATATGCCGAGGCAGATCTGACTGCATTTTTTGGATGGGATAATGATAGGGTGGCGTCAAGGTAGAAACCTAGCATTTTAGTATATTTCGAGACTTGTATGGTGCTACCGTCAATGGTGAATGATTGATAGGACGGCTCTAGTTTGCTCAGGCATTGTGCGGTGCCCAGGATCAAGAGCTCCGTCTTGTCATCGTTTAGGAATAACTGGTATTGGGCCATCCAGGCTTGGGTGACCAGGTAGACGTCGTTAAGGGCCTTGGTGTCAGCTAGATAATCACCTGAGATGGGTATGAGTATCTGGGTGTCATCCGCATAGTTAGTGTAGGAGACACTTAGATAGTCAAGCACATCAAAGAGAGGTTTTGTGAAGATGTTATAGAGTGTAGGTGATACGCAAGATCCCTGAGGTACGCCTCAATGAATTGGGGAAGGGTCTGCGGCTGCAGAAGGGGCAAAGACCCTCATGGATCTGTTGCTCAAAAAGGATTTGATCCAAGCCACAGTAGAGGACAAGAAGTTGGCAGCAGAGTGGAGGTGCTTGCAAAGGATCTGGTGGTTGACCAAGTCAAATGCGGCAGAGAGTTCGAGAAGTAGTAGCATTGCTAGTTTGCCCTGATCCTTCAATACCTCAATTTGGGTTTTTAGGTCTATTAAAGCAGTTTCCATCCCGTGTCTGGGGCGAAATCCGGATCGTCATAGACCTAGCAAGTTGTTAGATTCCAAGTAATTTTGGATCTGAAGGTATGCTGCGCGGTCTAGAATCTCAAGCAAAAATGGAACCGTGGTGATCGGTCGGAAGTTAGTAGGTATGCTTGGGTCTAGGGATGGTTTTTTGAGCAAAGGGATCACCGAAGTGTCCTTAAGGTTGTCAGGGACAATACCTGTACTAAAGAAGGAGTTGATAAAGGCCGTAATGAATGGGGCCAATCATGTGCAGAGTCCCTAATGATGGGAGCTGGGCAGGGGTCACCTTGGCAGTTGGACGGTTTAATTCTCAGGATGATATTTTCTACCTTGGTAACAGTGAGTGTGAGAAGGCAAATGGTTTGGTGTTAGCAATGTCTGGTGGGGGGGCTCTAGCCGGGGAGTGAGAACGGTTGACGAGCTTTAGGCTGCCCTGCTTGTCTTTAATTTTAGATTGTAACGTAAAGATTTTATTAAGCAAGGCTGCTTGCATGTTAGCACACCATTTCCTGTCTTTCGTGCAGGTATCTGGGAAGGATATTGGGGTTTCTAGCTCTTAGGATTTTGAAGAGCTCCATTAGTATTGGAATCAGCTTGCAGAATGTGATTGTTAAGAGATTCTTTTTTTGCCAGTGTAAAGTAGTAGACGGTACTCGGACTGCAGGGTTCACAATGAATGATTTATTGCTGGGTTAAACTCTCAAACAGCCTCTCATTCTAAACAACAAAACATGCTTAAATGTGGTTCAGCAGGCTTGCTCGGAAAATGGGTGAATCAATTCAGAGTTCGCATGAATGTCCTCTTAAGCTTGGCTCCTCTTTCAAAACAAAATTACATAAATTCCTTTCCCCGGACACTAGCTTTCCATTCCTTCGCCAGCTGCCCAAATTGGGTTTTAAAAAAAACGAAAAACAAACAGAGAGGGTAAACCCACGGAAACACTGTCCTTTGAAAATGGTTTATGGCCAGACTTTCCTTGTCAGTGAATCCGCTTCGGTAGTGTTCCTGGCGCTGCCGCTCTTCGAGCCTCTCCTGGCGGAGGGTCTGCCTCTTGATAAGGATCTCCGCGGTGCCGAGCCTTCAGACTCCTAGTACGCCCAGTGTACATCACCTGGGTATTCCTCCCACTTCTCTGTGGTCTCCGGCCAGGGCTGCTGCTTTAATGAGAGACACCTGATGAGTTTCCCGAGGCTTCTTTTAACTCATACTTTGCTCCTTCCCTCCCCTCAGCTTCCACCCGCCTTTCCTGCCCACTTCCCACACCTGAAGCCAGTTTGCCTTCACTCCTCCAACCTGCTCCATGCACTGTTTGTCCCACACCTGCAGCCAGCTTGCCTTCATACCTCCACCCTGCTCCATGCACTGTTTGTCCATCCCGACCTGTACTACTATGGGGGCATCTGTCACTATCACTACCGCATGACAGGGCTGTATCTATACCGCTTCCCTTTGTTCATTTTATCTTTTCCCCACCTGGTCTCCATTTCCTGTGGTAGTTTATGGGACATGTAGTTTTGTTCTGTCCTGCTGATGTAACATTTTGGGTGCTTGGTCTGAAAGTTCGAATGGGGCTGTCTTTTATCTCCATTGCCTCTTTGACCTCTTCACATACTCCCCCAGGGAACCAGGCCGTTCGGGCCGGTTCAGTGCCCTGGATAAATAATCAGAGACTAACTGATACTTTCCGGGTTTATGCACTGTAACAAAATGATAGGGCTGAAGAGTCAAAAACCATCTCAGAACCCTATGGTTTGAATACTTCTGGGTGGCCAGCCATCTGAGAGGTGCATGATCTATAAAAATGGTAAACTTCTACCCTAGTAGGTAATACCGGAGGGACTCTACTGCCTATTTTATTGCCAGACATTCTTTTTAGCGTGGAGTACGGTATCTCATGTGGCAGGAGTTTTCTACTGATGAATGCGATTGGGCAAAGGTTTTGTTCCGTCCCCTGGGATAGCACTGCACCTAGACCGCATCCTGATGCATCTGCCTGCAAAAAAAAGTCTTTAGAGAAGTCCGGGCAGTGTAGGACCGGTTGGGTTGATATTAGCTGTATTAATTGTTCAAAGCCCTGCACCGCTTCAGGAGTAATTTTAAGTGTCTTATTGGTTTTCAAGGCGTCTGTCAGTGCTGCCGCAATTGTAGAAAAGTGTGCTATAAATCTTCTGTAATACCCCACAAACCCTAGAAATGCTCGGATCTCCTTTCGTATCTCTGGAAAGCATAGTTTTTTCAAGGCCTGTATTTTGTCCACCAGGGGTGTGATTACTCCCCCCTCCCACCGAATATCCCAGATACTTAGTGGTTTTGGTGCCAGTTTGGTTTTCTTGGGATTAATATGTAGCCCGGCCTTTTGTAAGGATTTAATTACTTTGGTGAGATGTTCTAAGTGTTCATCCCAGGTTCTACTGAAAATAACTATGTCATCCAAATAAGCCGACGCATATGGTTCATATGGTTCATGAGGTTTTAAAATATTGTCCATTAAGGCCTGAAATGTGTCAGGAGAGCCGTGTAACCCAAATGGCAACACTGTAACCTGAAACAGCCCTTGGGGTGTTGAGAAGGCTGTTTTCTCCTGATCCGCCGGGTTGAGCGGTATCTGCCAATATCCTTTGGTTAAGTCCAAGGTGCTCAAGAAGGATGCTGTTCCCAGCTTCTCTACTAATTCATCAATTCTGGACATCGGGTAGGCATCATATCGGGAAATGGCGTTTAATTGCCTAAAATCCATACAAAACCGTGTGGTACCGTGTGGTACCATCTGGTTTGGCCACAGGTGAACACCATGCGCTCTTGAAGGGAATAATGGTACCTAGTTTCAGCTTACTATCTATTTCTTGTGCTATCTCTCCCCTTTTTGCTTCAGGTATTCTGTAGGGTCGGAGACGTACAATCTTGCCTGCCTCTGTGGGGATGTAGTGGGTAGCCATATGGGGTCTTCCTGGTATACTCGAGAATACTTTTGCCACAGGTTCCAAGATGGAAAATAACTGAGTTCTTTGGGTGTTGCTCAATTGTTCCCCCAATCCCACATCTTTTATGCCGCTAGCCGAGGTTGCGACCATTTGTTCTGGGACCGACAGCTCTGCCAGGGTTGTACACAATACAGTTGAGTCCCCTTCTTTCCATAACTTGAGGAGATTAATGTGATAGTTCTGATGTTTGTTTTGCCTATCAGGTTCTTCTACCTCATAGTTTACTGTGCCCAATATTTTTGTGATGCTGTACGGGCCTTTCCATTGGGCGAGCATTTTGTTGGTGTGAGTGGGTAATAGTACCAACACCTTGTCTCCTACTTTAAGCGTTCTCGGTCTGCTTCCTTTGTCATAATATTCCTGTTGTCTTTCTTGAGCCCAACCCAGGTTTTCCTGTGCATAATCTCAGAGTTTTCCCAGGTGCTCTCTTAAGTCATTAACATATTCAGTGAGGTTTGTTTCCTCCTGGTTTTCCCAGGTATCTTTCAGTAATCCCAAGATAGATTTTGGTTATAATTCAAATGGGGAATACTCTGTTGAAGATTGTGGAGTGTCACGTAAAACCATCAACACCCATGGCAGCACTTGCTCCCACCCGAGATCAGTGGGACTGGTGGCTCTTTTTATCATTTGTTTGATGGTTTTATTATATCTTTCCACCAGCCCATCTGTTTGTGGATGGTACACAGAGGTTCTCAAATGGTTGACTCCAAGGGTCTTGCATACCTCCTTCATGACAACTGGCATAAAATTGCGTCCTTGGTCAGTCACAATCTCCAAAGGAATCCCTACTCTGGCAAAGTAAGGGAAGAGGGCATCACATACTTGTCTTGCAGACATTCCTCTTAGTGGAAAGGCTTCGGGGTACCTAGTGGCATAGTCCACTACCACTAGTATGAACCGGTATCCTCTGCTGGTAGGTTCCATAGGCCCCACAATGTCTAGCCCTATTCTCTGAAAGGGTTCTTTGATTAAGGGCATCCTTTGTAGCGGGGCTCAAGCCGGTATATGGGGGCTTGTTTTCTGACATATCCCACATTCTTGGCAATACTTTGACACCTCTGTGTATACTCCGGGCCAGTAGAAATTTTGCAACACCCTTTTTATTGTCATGTTCTCAGCTAAATGTCCCCCTGTGGTATGGTCATGTGCCAGCTGTATCCTGTAGGACTGGGGAACCTACAATTGCTCTTTTTCTATGTTATCAGGGCCTTGAGTTACTCGATATATGAATCTGTGTTTTTCTTTAAAGTAAGGCGTAGTAGGGTTGGTCCCGCTAGCGTCTAGGACTTGTTCTCTGGCTCTTTTCAGCGTTTCATCTAACCCAGTTTCTGTTCGAAATGACGGCATATGATCCCCTACTTTCCAGTCTATAATGGAAATGTCTCTGTACTTTTCCTGATTCCCTCGGTTCATCCTTTTCTGGGTTTTGGATAATTTTTCTCGACTGCAGGGCCCCACTAGATTGGTTTGGGCAAAGGGGGCCTTTCTTAACCATCTATCAAATTCCGGGAGATCTGTTCCTATCAGTACCGGGGTGGGTAGGGTAGGAATAATAGCTGCTTTGATTGGTATCTCCTGCCCCTGCAATCCCAACACAATGTCTTTGTTAGGATACCCTTTGACATCCCCATGCACACATTTGATGCCAATGGTTCTCACCTGTTCGTGATCTTGCTCGCTCACATCGGGCTGTATGGCCGTCTGCCGACTTCCGCTATCCATCTTTGCTTGACGGGGATGTCCGTCCACTGTGACTTCTATCACATAAGGTAACGGTTTACTTCTATATTCCTGAGTTTGTAAGGTCCCAATTTCCATTGGTTCAGGTTTAGGTTTTCGGGAGCAAAATCCAGCAATATGACCTGTTGGGTATTTTGTGTAGATTTGGGGCCTGGCGGTATTTTCTTACCGCCAAAAATAATAATTTAGTAACGATCACTCCCTACATTCAGATTGGGCCATGTACAACAATAACACAGTGGATATGCATTATTTCAGCACACAGACCTATTTAGATGGTATGCGCGGTTGGTATGCATGGTTGGTTTGCGTGGTTGGTTGGTATGGTGGTGAGCATAATTCCTTTGGTTTATCTGTGGCCCCAAAATCCAGAACCCCTTATTTTTGTTTAGATTTTTCGTGTAATCACTAGAGACCTCAGGCTTGCATTTCAGGAACACCACGTTTTCATTTTTAGTGTGCCACCATGGGCAATTTCTCGCTGTCTTATCTACGGCAGCAAGCTATCATGTGGTATTTTTCACTAACTTATATACGGTAGTGAACTATGTCCCGGGTCTCTATTTTTGCTGACTCATGTACCTTCAGCAAAAGGCTACAACACACACAGTTATTTATAATTGCTCATACTGAATGACATGCACACAGCTGCAGCCAAATCTTATTTTTAACTACCTTAAAAATGACAATTGCACTGTCTAAATGTCTCCCCACATCATCAGCATTGTATTGGTAAATATAAAACACACCACCCGTCTGCTTTCAGATGTTTTTGTCTATTAGAAACGTTGCATTTATACACGATCTCACTCTTTACAGAAATAAATGAAATAGTACAGTAACAGCATTATTTGTGATACACTGAGAAGAGAGTGGCGTGGAACCAGAATTCAATTTGCAACATTAAACAGGAGGGTAAAAGACAGGAATCTCCATTCCTACATTGACTGAATATTTTCGTACACACTTATTCGAGGTCTTTGCTTCCCGCAGTTACTGTGGACAGAACACCAGAGCAAAATGAAAAAAAAAAACAATGTGCATTTAAATAATGACTTTCAGAGCCTGTCATTTTCCATTCATGTTGCACTGAAGAACACATTATTATTAGTGGGTTATGATTAGGTTAGTTGTTAATGTGGTTAGTTTATTAATTTTCAAATGTGTCTCTTGCAACATAGGCATTTCGGGTGAAAAATAGTGCGCATTTTGAATGTACAAATGTGTGCTTTTAACTGTGAAAAAATATGATTCGCATTTTATATGTAAAAATCGTTTTTGACTGAATAACCTGCCCTCACTTATATGTCCATGTTACACTGGCAACACATACCTTGAAGCAATTGCATTAAACCCATGCAGTGGCGCTGCATAAAAATGCTCAATAACAAACGTCTTGCTGTACCACATTATATCAATGCACCAAACCCATGCAGTGGCGCTGCACTTCAAAAAAAATGCTATACATTGATCTTGTGCAGTGGTGCTGTACTCTGTGCTCCCAAAACATGCTAAACAATCCTACATATACCCTCCTTTTTTTGAGAATTTGGCTAATCCGAGCCACAATTGGAAAAAAATCCAACTTGCTCCTTTTCTTCTTTCAAATTGTAACAATCCAATACAACTAACATTCTTGTTGTGAAGATGAAAATTGAAAGTCACCGTTCAATCAATATAATATTAAAATTCATCTGAATTCATCAATTCTTATAAAATGTTCTACATTTGCCTTCCCAATGGAAGTGTCAAGTCCAGTGTTTCAATGTTATACTTGAAGTCAATTGAAAATAATAAAATAAAACAACTAACTAAAATAAATAATTAACATAACAGATTAAAACAATTAATTAAAATAATAAATACGTGGAACTCCATATGTCAGGACACTTGTCTGCCTCTTTTGGTTCATTTGGGTACTCTTTCACCTTGGTACTCTTGGATCCTTCTCTAGAGAAGTCATCTTTTCTTTGGCATTCCGGCTATTTTGTCTTCACCTCCACCCGGAGGCAGGCATCTTTTGGTCTTCATCCAGGGGACTCCAGAACTCCATCGTCTCCCTTGACCTCCGGTACAAATATGTTAATATTCTAAATCAAATAGAAAAGAAACAGATTAAGTATATAGCACAATACTAATTTCACCCTTTTGCAAAATAAAACATGCCTTGTAAAATGTTCTTTCGCCTTCTGAAATTAAGCACAGGTTATAGAGAACAAGCATACCTAAAACAACATTCATGTTTAATACATTTTCATTCTGCACACCAATCCCATAAGCTTCCATTATATATTTTATTTATTTAGTTTTTTATTTTTGTATATATTTACATATATTACAGTGTTTATGTGCCATTACAATAATCAACTTTGTAACTTCTCTGTCACTGCCTCCTGACTGTACCCATGTATTTTTATCTTTTTGTGTTCAAGGGACTTTCTGTTGTATTGTGTGCATCAGTGGGCAGTAGCCATAGGGCTTTCTGTTTCTACATGCTCAAGCTGCCTGATCTCGTGTCTTGGATGGCATGGCTTGATCTGATTTACATGGACAAACTGCTCTATCGCTGTTTCACCTTGATTCTTCAAAATTTTATAAACTACAGGGGAGATCTTATCTATAATTCGAAATGGCCCCTGCCAGGCTGCTAGAAATTTAGAATTTTTTTGTTTACTTTTTCGAAAATGAAACTTGTACACCTGATCCCCTACACATTATTCTCTCATTGATGTTCTTTTATCATAGTATGTTTTAGCACTGTCAGCAGCCCTTTCCAGATTTCTCTGCACAAACGCAAATGCATGTTGCAAATGCTTCCTCAGTTCATCAATGTACTCATGAACTGTGGATGCACTCACAAGTGTCTGCTCATGTGTTCTGTATAACAGGTGTTGTGGTAACACCATTTTCCTACCTGTCAAGACCTCATGGGGGCTAACACCTGTTGCTTTGGCAGGAGTTGATCTGATTGCCATCAAAACCAACGGTAAACGTAAATCCCAGCTGGAACCTGCTTCTGCCACAAATTTCTTTAAAATATCCACAACAGACCTATTGCTCCGTTCAACTCCACCTGAAGAGGCTGCCCGATATGCGATATGTAGTTTCCTTTTCACACCCAGTATTTGCCATACCTTACTCATTAGAGTACTTGTGAAATGACTTCCTCTGTCTCACTCAATTCTTTGTGGCAACCCAAACCTTGAGAACACATGGTTCACCAGCAATGTGGCTGCTGTTTGCGCACTACAATCTGGTGCAGGAATACATTCAATCCACTTCGACATCAAACATATCACACTTAAAATGTAACGGTGTCCTCTGCTCGACCTTTTTAAAGGGCCTATATAGTCTATTTGCAAATCTGACCATGGGAGAGTTAGGCCTCTTTTCATCAATGGGGCTCTATGCATTGGTGAAGCAGGTTTAAATTGGGCGCATACTAGACACCCTCTATTATATAATTCCACATCTTGGGACATATGTGGCCAGTAAGCATAATCTTTTAGTATTTCCAATGTTTTTTTGTGAACCTCTGTGGCCTGCAGTTATTGCATCATGTGCATGTTGTAGCATTAGCCCTCTGAATGAAAGGGGTACCACCCACTGTATCTGTCCTGTTATGGACTCTCTAATCATGAGTCCATCTTGTAATCTAATTTGTTTTTTATTCTTTAATAGTACCCTCAACTCTTCTTTTCCCATATAATCATTTTCTGTTAAAGGGTTTTGTTCAGGATCTATCAAATAATTATAATAGATTCCCAAAATTCGATCATTCTTTTGTGCCTCAATCAAATCTTGGTCTGGCGTGTCATGGCCCCATTGCACCACTGGTTGATCTACCTCCTTTGGTGCTTTAGAACGTGTTACTGCATCAATTTGTATTTCACCCAGTAAATCATCAATAGGTAGCAATTCTCCCATCACAACCCCAATTTTAGCCAGGTGGTCTGCCTTATCATTTCCCTCTGTATCCTCTCCTGGTGTTTTTAAATGTCCACACATTTTTCTCCAGTATATTGTCAAATCATTTTCTGACACCAATTTGTCTATGGCTTGTATCATTTTTCCATGTTTAAGTGGCTTTTTGCTGTATGTAACCATGCCTCTCGCTTTCCAGCCAGGTAAATACTCCACAAAGCTATTTCGTGCATAGTCAGAATCAGTCACCAGGACAATTTCACTGAATTTATTATCAACTGCAGTAGCAATTGCTTTATAAATGGCCGCCAATTCCGCCACTTGACTGCTTCTAGCTCCAATCCTCATCCCTACACTGGGGACGCCTTCACATTTCAACCAGACATTCCCTATTCCTGACACTAATTGTTTATTACAGTCATTTTCAATGTGAAAAGCACAACCATCCACATATACAGTTGGCAGATCCTTGCATGTTTTTTCATCAAACGCTTTGTGTGGTGATTGTTCACATTCCTGCAAACTAGGTTCCACTTCCATTTCGTTTGATACTTGTTCAGCTGCACAGTCATGTAAGTCAGCTAACCCTTGAGCAATTGGGCTCTTTTTATTTTGTCCATATCTCACATCTACAGGAAAACCTTGTAATGCCAGCGTCCATGAAGTGATTCTGGACTGCGCTAGATTACCTGACCTAATTCTTTTACTCTCTAAAAACTGCAAAGGTTGATGATTTGTTTCAATAATCACCTTTTCTCCCTGAACAATAGGGCGGAAATGTTGTAGCGCCCACACAGTGGGTAATATGGCCTTTTCAAATTCATTGAATTTCATTTCAACTTCGGAAAATGCTTCACTTGCATATGCAATAGTTTTGTGATTCACATCATGTTTTTGTGATAACACTGCTGACATACAATGTTCAGAGAACCCTATTTCTACAAAGAAATCCCTACCCTTTATGGGATATGCTAAACATGACATTCCTTCAATTTAGCTACTGCCTCAGATTGCTCTTTTTCCCATATCCAGGGTGTATTCAGTTTAAGCAGTTTAGTCAATGGTTGAGTAATTTCAGCATCATTTTCAATGAATTTTCTGTTATAGCCTGTCATCCCTAATAAACTTTTTACCTCTTTTACATTTTTAGGGTGCTTTAGTTTTTGTATGGCCTCTATTTTTTTCTTTTGTGGATTTAGCCCATGTTCAGTCACTTCATGGCCTAGAAAGTTTACTTTTTTCTTGCACCATTGTGCTTTTTGTAAAGACACTTTGGCGCCTGCTTTCTGCAATTGGCCAAGCACATGTCTTATTTCATCAAAATGGCTTTTCAGGCTTTCATTTTTTATCAGGACATCATCCACATAAACTATGGTTCCTCTTTCCGCTGCATCTGGCATGGCCTTTCTCAAAAATATGCCAAATTCACTCCCACTATTGATGTACCCGAACGGAGCTCTAAGCCAGGCGTTTTGAGTCCTGTCAAATGTAAAGGAAAATAAATTCTGTATCTCCTCTGCCAATGGCACGCACCAATATCCAGAGGTGAGATCTAATGTGTTAAACACTTTTGAACCATGTACCTGAGCTAAGCCCTGATCAATGAATGGTAGTGGCCATCTGGATACTGGCACTCTTTTATTTGACTCCCTCAAGTCTGCACATAGCCGCCATTGACCATTTGGCTTTAACACACCTAAAATAGGTGTATTGGATGTGCTATGTATGAGCCTGATGATTCCCCGAGCTTCCAAATTCTTTATCATCTCTGCTAATGATTCTAAACATGCCAGCGATAGTCTATACTGGCGTACAAATACTGGACCTCTGCTACACCCTTCTGGTAGTGTGGCCACATGTAAATCAGTCAAACCGCAATCATAAGCATCTTTTGCAAATACATCCTTAAACTCCATAAATATCTACCTCGGATTGTTTCTATCCTCATCACTGTCACACGCATCCGCTAAGGAGATCTGCTCTTCTACCATTTTGGAAAATTCTGGAAAATCTTCTGGTAAGGGAATCTCAGCGCTTTCCTCTAACTGTGTGGCTGTGTCTTTTTGTAAAGCTGCCACTTTTAAATATGTTGGCATATCAGCTTCCACTTCAATGGGCTGATTTTCTGTTTCATTTTCATTTAAATTAAATATTATGCAATCCTCTTGATGGCAGCACACTGTCTCATTTGAATCATAAGGATACACAGAATGAATTGTAAATATTCCTTTGGGCTGAGAATCCAGGTGCTATGGCAACTCACCCTTGGCATCTACATACTTTTCAGGGATATTTCCAATCACCATGTTATTTAAATCTGCCGTATAATGTGATTTTTGTATGGCCATTCCTAATGGGGAGTTTTCCTCTAAATGAATATCCTGACAACCTTTATTATTTACCATAATTTTTACAGATCCTTCACCAATATCTACCAATGGAATGTATTCATAATCCAGGCCTTGCTGTTTTATGGATTCTATTCAGGCATACACATGCATCAGAGTCTTTCATCTGCTGTCCATTTTTGCATTTCAGTGTTATTGCAAACTGTTTTGTAAACGCAGGAATAAAAGTATCTTTCCTCACTTGTAATTCAATTGCATAAGGAACCAGTTGTGCACAATGATAAGCCCTTCTTTTGTCTTCAAATTCAGGTGCCAGCCCACCTAGGTGTGACAATATTTTTTGATTAAGGAAATCTAACACCATACACATTCTGTGCATGATGTCATTGCCCATGTAAAAGTCATTTTGTGCTCCAATCACTATCCATACATTATGGTAAATAGTTTTCTGCCCAATGCTAATTTTAAGCATGCAATTCGATTTTCAAAGTCTGGACTGGCCAACCCAGAAACATATTGGTTTTTAATCCTAAATATCGGGATTTCCTCCCTCTCCATTATTTTTTGCAACAATTTCTCATTAATGAAGCTCCTCTCCTGTTCAAGCGCTAAAGTGGTTTTTATTGTTTTAAAACAGTCATTTATACCAACATGAACCCATGGTTGCTCATCTTCCATGTTTATTTCAGCAAGAGTGGTAATGTGTTTTTCTGAATCTGTTTTAGGAGCAATATTCTGTTTGATTGTTTTCTCTTTTAAATAAAAACGTAATGTGTGCTCATCTATGGCAGTCTGCCAATTTTTCCTTGGGTCCAAGTATATTTATACAGGTAGTCCTTCATTGTCGCCCTGCATTTTGTCTTGACACATTGATATAACAGTGACACTAGGTATGCAACTATTCTGGAGATATACCTCTACAGCATCATTTGTTTTGGCAACGGTGTGACATTCATTTATGTTGCTGTTTTGTGATTTTGGTTTCTTAGGTCTCAATGGTTTTTTGGTTAAGGACCGCAGCACTCCATTCACCCCATCTATGAGAGGAGACAATCTTTTCAGGCAATCTGTCCCCATCAGAAATGGAATTTCACAAATAGATGTGATCAATACCTCTTTTTTCATTCTGTGCTTTCCTATTTTTATGTCAACCTCAGTTACACCTATGATGGGCACCTCCTCCCCATTAAAGTTATGCACTGGACCTTGATTTTCCTTCACTGTGATCTGATTCTGTGGGGGTCTCCCTTCATTGATACTCTTTACCAGCTCCTTGGACATAATTGTGGCCTGTGCGCCCATCCATCTGGGTAACATCAGGGACCACATTGCAACCTTCCAACTGAACATGTGTAACAACATCATTCAGCAATTTGTCATTGTTTAATTCTGTGCATTTGTGATCATTTAGTGTGATACCAGCCCTTTCAGCCTCTTCAAAAATATGTGGCTCAAAGAATTCTTCAGGTGATTGACCTGTACCCTCCTTTTGAGTATTTCCTTTTTCTGCCTGTGTTTGGTCATTGTTTTGCTTGCCCAGGGAAGGAGCTATAGCATCCCCACTTGCGCCCTGTTCACGGGTATTCCCCATGCATGAGTCATTTTTCTTAAATCTGTCTCTTTGTTCTTTTGGAATTTCCGGTGTTTCTTTTTTATTTGCACAAATCTTCAGTGTTTGATTTAGTTCTACGTTAAAACGTACCTCTTTTTTTAGAAGTATTTGCATTTTCTGTTACATGTTCATTTATTGGTGCTTTCACTTTTAAATCATTAGGCATCTCAGAGTCAGTATGCAAAATTACATCAGGGCAATCTGTCCTTTTGGCACTGCAGGTGTCATAAGTACTTAGTCACTTCTCAGAAGCCCCCCGGTCATTGCTATGGCCATCAGCCCCCTCTTTGGAAGGTTGTTTTTGTGCTGTGTAGAGCTTTCCTATTTGCTCAGCTAACATTTTTACTTGGGCCTCAAGGCACTGGAACTTTTCCATCTCTCTAGAATTCTCTTTCTGTGGCCTAGGTCGATATTGGTTGTTTTCCCCCTGATTGGATTTATTCTGATACCTCTCAGGTGATTGATGTCTGTTGGGATGGTTTCTGAACTCTTGAATCATTTGTGGAGGGGAGCGGGCTGCACCCATCCTTTGATTATAGTCCCCTGGTGGGGAATCATTGTACTGACATGGATTGTAGTTCATGTTTTACCTCATATCCTGTCTCTCAGATTGTGGGTACTGGCCCCTATGTTGATTTCCATTATTAGTAAATCGATCCACATATCGGGGTCTATCCTGATTACCATATATCATGGTGTTGGGATCAAATCTGCTCTGTGTCCCCAATGTCTGGTAGGGACCATCATTTCTTTGATCTTGATTTTGTCTCTGGTTATTGTTCATACCTGACATATCAGGCCGATATCCTGCCTGGGGTCAGTCCCCTAAATACCTAGGGCTGATGTAGCTCTCCCTATTACTAGGATCATGTGATTGGAACATTGGTACAGGAAAGGCCGATCTTTGTTGATTACCCCTTTGTTCAGGTGTCACATTATTTTTACCTGGGCTTTGAGCAGACTCAAGGGACATTTTGGCTGACCTGATTTCCATTACTGTGGCTGAGGGTTCTTTAGATTTGGGTCTAGTATCTTTCATGTTATCACTTTCTCTACCCTGACAATAGAGTACCTCATACAGTTTTGTGCTTTGATGTACAATCCATTCAAGGGACTTGTCACGGTCAAATTCACAGACCAATTGGGATATGATGTCTTTCTGTAGCCCATAGAAGTATGCAGTTTTAAACTCATAGGAATTTGGGTCAAAAGATACATCAAAGCGAGAAAATGCTCTTTTTAAGTCTTGTAAAAATTGGCGAGGGGTTGTGTTAGGCCCAGCAGTGATTGTGTAAGCGACTTTCTTTGCCTCCTGCAATGACTGAAAAGGAGAAAAATGACGCCTAATTTCTTTTTCAAACTGCACCCATGTCATATTCTGCTGTTCATTTAATCCCCTTATGATGCTGGCCGTCGGGGCATCTAAAGTTAAATGAAAATATTGTCTGTACTGTTCCTTAGGTATCTGGAGTGCTTTCAAAATGTCATGAACCGCTTCTAAGTGATCCTCAATACAGCATTCACCTCCCCTTTTAAATGGTTTGATCAGGGCTTTAATAGATTTCATTATTTTTATGGGGCTACTTGTTGCAATGCATGGAATGGCACTACTTTGTGATTCAATCCTGGTTTCAGGTGTATGGGATTGGTGGCTGCCCCCAATGGGAGTATCAAATCCCCCAAGGGCACTGCAACCAAGTTCAGTCACCGGCCCAGTCACTGGAGCACTAGCTCTTTGGGCAGAACATTGAATTCTTTGTTTCTCTTGTCTTTTTCTTGAATCATTTTAACCATTTCTTGTTCTGCATCTTGGAGATCACTTTCTTTTTCAAAATGTTCTTTTTGTAAAATCTGCATTTCTGAAACAATCTCATCTTTATCCTGTCTAATGTGGTCCACTAAGGCTTTAAGTGTACCAATTCGTGTTCACTATCCTCAAAGTGTTTCTTGCTTTTGGATAACTGAGCATCAAAGTCTCTGCATTTTAATTGCATGTCTTTTTGGCATACATCCAATTCTGCTCTTAACATTTCCTGATTTTTACTTGCCCCATCTAAATCAGTTTTTAACCTGTTAATTAACTGGGTATCATTTTCCTGCATTCGCAGGGACCTATTCAAAATAAACCATATTTTGGCGCATAGCCGTATTAAACAGTCTTTATCTGCACTTTTATCGGCTGCATTCAATAATCTTGTAAGGCAGACCTGAATTATGCTGCCTTCTGCAAAAATATTGTCTAGTTTTTCTTTCTGCACCTCACCCTGAATGTGGTCATGCCATTCTAAGGTACTGTTCGACGACCACGTCTCATGTGCAAACAACTTTGCCTCTAAATATTGCACTAGGTCTGAGAATGTGGTTTCCCTTTGTTACATTCTGAAATTCATTTTTAGTAACACACTGCTATTATGAAAGGGGTTCCCTTTAATGTACAGATGGCAGTGTGAGACACACTTGCCACGCCTAGTCGGTGCTCTGTGATCACTTTCCCGGCCTGCAACGCACCATAAATATGTTGGGTATTTTGTGTAGATTTGGGGCCTGGCGGTATTTTCTTACCGCCAAAAATAATAATTTAGTAACAATCACTTCCTACATTCAGATTGGGCCATGTACAACAATAACACAGTGGATATGCATTATTTCAGCACACAGACCTATTTAGATGGTATGCGCGGTTGGTATGCGTGGTTGGTTGGCCTGGTTGGTTGGTGTGGTGGTGAGCATAATTCCTTTGGTTTATTTGTGGCCCCAATATCCAGAACCCCTTATTTTTGTTTAGATTTTTCGTGTAATCACTAGAGACCTCAGGCTTGCATTTCAGGAACACCACATTTTAATTTTTGGTGGGCCACCATGGGCAATTTCTCGCTGTCTTATCTACGGCAGCGAGCTATCATGTGGTATTTTTCACTAACTTAAATATGGTAGTGAACTATGTCCCGGGTCTCTATTTTTGCTGACTCATGTACCTTCAGCAAAAGGCTACAACACACACACAGTTATTTATAATTGCTCATACTGAATGGCATGCACACAGCTGCAGCCAAATCTTATTTTTAGCTACCTTAAAAATGACAATTGCACTGTCTAAACGTCTCCCCACATCATCAGCACTGTATTGGTAAATATAAAACACACCACCCGTCTGCTTTCAGATATTTTTGTGTATTATAAAAGTTGCATTTAAACACGATCTCACTCTTTACAGACTTAAATGAAATAGTACAGTAACAGCATTATTTGTGATACACTGAGAAGAGAGTGGCGTGGAACCAGAATTCAATTTGCAACATTAAACACGTGGGTAAAGCACAGGAATCTCCTTTCCTACACTGACTGAATATTTTCGTACACACTCAGCCCCCACACCTCAGCAAGATAATTACCAGGCTTATTCAGCATGTCACTTCTTTGGCTGTTCACCTTCTGGAGGGGTTCACCCAGCAAGGACAAGCATCTGCTGTCACTCAAACTGGGACTTGTTGACTGGAAATCCTAGTCTCTGCAACCAAGTTGAATCTGCTTTAGGAATCAGGCATCCCCAGCTATCAACCCAGTCCTTCTTCGAGCTGTGTCAAGATGTCTCTCCCTAGCTCCTACCTCGAGATTAAATAAGAAAACTCTGGTTACCTCCTACCAAAGGATCCTAACCAATAAAATTCTATCATGCCCTAACCACCCTCTGTACACAATGGCTTGGCTTATACAGTTGCAACTGTAACCAAACTGATTTCCTGCTTATTCGATGTCTTTGCTTCCTGCAGTTACTGTGGACAGAACAGCAGAGCAAAAAGAAAAAAAAAACTGAGTGTGCATTTAAATAATGACTTTCAGAGCCTGTCATTTTCCATTCATGTTGCACTGAAGAACACATTATTAATAGTGGGTTATGATTAGGTTAGTTGTTAATGAGATTAGTTTATTAATTTTCAAATGTGTCTCTTGCAACATAGGCATTTCAGGTGAAAAATAGTGCGCATTTTGAATGTACAAATGTGTGCTTTTAACTGTGAAAAAATATGATTTGCAGTTTATATGTAAAAATCGTTTTTGACTGAATAACCTGCCCTCACTTATATGTCCATGTTACACTGGCAACACATACCTTGAAGCAATTGCATTAAACCCATGCAGTGGCGCTGCATAAAAATGCTCAATAACACATGTCTTGCTGTACCACATTATATTAATGCACCAAACCCATGCAGTGGCGCTGCACTTCAAAAAAAATGCTATACATTGATCCTGTGCAGTGGTGCTGTACTCTGTGCTCCCATAACATGCTAAACAATCCTACAGACCCCATTCCCCACATTCAAAACATTGGGGTGCCGTTCCTTTGTTTGTAACAATCCCATTAGGTCGAAGTTCTGGCCGATTCCTTGGTTCGGTGCTTGGCCCCTTGTAAAACCCACTGCGTAAGGCGGGAGACTCCACACTTGGTCTCAAGTGGGTCGCTTTGATGCGCCGAGTATTACCTGCCTTCTGATATGCTGTTGCCACATCTATGGCCTTGGTTAAAGACAGATGATGATGTTGCCTAACCCACCTCTGTATGGGTCCGGGTAAGACATCAATGAATTGTTCCATCATTACTTTATCCTTAATTTGTCCTATTGTAGCAGTGCCTGTTTGTAGCCATTTTTCCGCCAAATCTTGCACTCTGTAGAACATTTGTCTTTGGCTTTCGCCGGGTTTCAATCTGGATTCTCTAAACTTGAGTCTGTAGTATTCTTCATCCATACCGAGTCTTTCCAACACTGTTTTTTTAATCTCGGTATAAGGAGTGTCCCCTGTGGGGTTGGCAGCTTGGTATGCCCCCTGCATTGGCCCTGTGAGCAGGGGTGCGAGGTAGAGGGCCCATCTGTCCTGTGGCCATTGAGCTGCTCTGGCTATTCTCTCAAAATTCACAAAGAAAAAACTGGGGTCTTCTCCTACTTGGTATTTCTGTAATACTGTGGACGGTATCGCGGGATGCGTCCGTGTGGTCGCCACTGCTTCTCCCAATATTCTTAAAGCTTCCCGTCCTTGCTCTTGTGCCACACTTTGTACTTGTATGGCTTGTTGGAGGGCTTGTCTGTCTGTCTGCGCCTGATGGCCTTGCACTTGTATAAGTTGTTGCAGTTGCTGCTGCCCCTCTGCGAGTGCCTTTATCACAGCTTACATTTTGTCTGCCTTGGCGTTCTCTTGAATCCCACCGCTGCCACCACTGTAAAGTAGTAGACGGTAGTCAGACTGCAAGGTTTACAATGAATGATTTATTGCTGCGTTAAACTTTCAAACAGCCTCTCATTATAAACAACAAAACATGCTTAAATGTGGTTCAGCAGGCTTGCTCGGAAAATGGGTGAATCAATTCAGAGTTTGCATGAATGTCCTCTTAAGCTTGGCTCCTCTTTGAAAACAAAATTATCAGGTCACATAAATTCCTTTCCCGGACACTAGCTTTCCTTTCCTTCACCAGCTGTCCAAATTGGGTTTTAAAAAAAACGAAAAACAAACAGAGAGGGTAAACCCACGGAAACACTGTCCTTTGAAAATGGTTTACTGCCAGACTTTCCTTGTCAGTGAATCCGCTTCGGTAGTGTTCCCGGCGCTGCCGCTCTTCGAGCCTCTCCTGGCGGAGGGTCTGCCTCTTGATAAGGATCTCTGCGGTGCTGAGCCTTCAGCCTCCTAGTATGCCCAGTGTACATCACCTGGGGATTCCTCCCACTTCTCTGTGGTCTCCGGCCAGGGCTGCTGCTGTAATGAGAGACACCTGATGAGTTTCCCGGGGCTTCTTTTAACTCAAAGCTTTCTCCTCCCCTCCCCTCAGCTTCCACCTGCCTTTCCTGTCCACTTCCCACACCTGCAGCCAGTTTGCCTTCACTCCTCCACCCTGCTCCATGCACTGTTTGTCCCAGACCTGCAGCCAGCTTGCCTTTATACCTCCACCCTGCTCCATGCACTGTTTGTCCATCCCAACCTGTACTGCTATGGGGGCATCTGTCACTGTACTGCATGACAGGGCTGTATCCATACCGCTTCCCTTTGTTCATTTTATCTTTTCTTCCACCTGCTCTCCATTTCCTGTGGTGGTTTATGGGACATGTAGTTTTGTTCTGTCCTGCTGATGTAACATTTTGGGTGCTGGGTCTGAAAGTTAGAATGGGGCTGTCTTTTATCTCCATTGCCTCTTTGTTACACATCGGAATGGAGAGTACGTAAACAGGCCGGACCTCTATTGCTGGGGAGTTGCTTGAAGGAGCTAGGGTTGGAGCCTCCACCCAAGCCTCCTCTCTGTGAGGGAATGAACTCTTTAAACCGATATGACCACCTGCTGAACTGTACAGACAAGGGGACCGATCGATCAAAAAAGCGGGGAGAACAGACCGTCTCAAACCCAGGCTGTAAAGGAAAGGATAACAAGTTAAACAATCTGCCAATAATGAATCTGGTTTTTTCCCAAGACTATTCCCCTTTAGTAGTACCTGGTTTAATCTCCCCTTAAGCCAAAGGAACCGGAGCAACCTATAAATTAGAGAGGCTTTAGTATATGGCTAATGTATAATTCTTCAGTATGGAAAAACCAAGAAAACTATACTTTACCCCTGATGGAAATAGGATTGACGTAAAGAGTCCTGGGAAACAACGAAAGTATAAAATAAAAAATAGGGAGGTTAGTAAGGTAGCTATCCCCGAACGGAACGAGGGTCGCACTGGTTCCGGGATGGTGCACCACAGCAAAGCGTTCAAAAGATGCACTTAGGAATGAACTCGAATTCCACAGAAGATGGGATTCCAATTAGAGTCTTTGTTACCGGAGTAGATTCTATCTCAGAGTCCAGGAAGCAGGCAAGGGGTCTGGTACACAGGTGGTCACGAAACACAGCAGAATCAGTGTCCAAGAGTTCCGGAAGCAGGCAAGGGGTCTGGTACACGGGCGGTCAAGAAACACAACAGAATCAGTGTTCAAGAGTTCCGAAAGCAGGCAAGTGGTCTGGTACACAGGCGGTCACGAAACACAACAGAATCAGTGTTCAAGAGTTCCGAAAGCAGGCAAGGGGTCTGGTACACGGGTGGTCAGAAAACAGTTCAATCGAGGATTCAGAAGAAGGAGTCCGTGTGCAGGCAGGGTCGGTACACGGGAAAAACAAGGACTTCACAAATCAAGATACAGGGAGAGCACTTCGGAAAGTATGCCGGTTGTAACTTTAAACAGAAGCAGCGTTCTGTATGCCGCTGTGGAATAAATAACAACAAGAGGCGTAACGTTTGAAAATGAGGCTCCCCTCTCAATGCCGAGAACTACAACGTAACAGTTTTTCTGGATACTGTAGTTCGTGTAGAAATTTGCCATGGCAGCTGCCAGCGCGATAAGAAGGGCGCATGCCGGCGCCGTAACCCTTTATGAAGGGCGATCACTTTCCTGTCCCTTATTCTGGTGTTACCTGGAATTCCCCAATTGTTCTTGCACATACGAGAGCAACGAGGCAGAACCCGGGAAACGTGGCGCAGCCGAGGGCGAGGTGTAACAGCATCCACCCCCAAAGGTGGCGCAGACCCCCTCCGTGCATGGAAACGGCGCAAGAGAGTCGGAGAATGTATATTGCATAAGGGCTCCCAGGACCTGTCTTCGGGACCGTACCCCTTCCAATCCACCAAATAAAAGGGGCGCCCCCTACGGAGACGAAAACCCAGGATGCCCGCCACTTCGTATTCGTCATCCCCATCCACCTGAATCGGAGGAGGGCGATCGGGCAGCTGAACAGAGGGTGTACAAGGCTTCAGGAGACATACGTGAAATACCGGATGTTGATTCCACGAGGTAGGTAAAGAAAGGCGTACAGCCACCGGATTAATAATCTCAGTAATGGGAAAAGGACCCACGAATTTAGGCAACAACAAGCGTTTGCCAGGAATCCGCAAATTACGGGTGGACAACCAAACTTTCATGCCCACCTTATAATTAGGTGCCGGTTTTCTGTGACGATCAGCATTTGTCTTTGCCCTGGCCTGAGCTAGAAGCAGATGAGAACGAACCGTACTACGGGTCGTCACCAATTCCCTTACACAGTCCCGAGCCGCCGGGTTGTCAATGGGAAGCGTAGGATCAAAAGGTAATGATCGTGGATGGCAACCATATAGAGCAAAAAACGGGGAGACCCCTGAGGCGGTATGCATGGAATTATTGTAAGCGAATTCCGCAGAAGGAAGCATCGTCAACCAGGATGCTTGGAAACGAAGGCAGAGACACCGGAGAAATTGTTCAAGGGTGGCATTTACCCTTTCAGTTTGCCCGTCCGTCTGAGGATGATAAGCAGAACTGAACCGATCGTCAGTACCCAATGAAGCAGTCAAAGCCCTCCAGAAACGTGATGTAAATTGAGAGCCACGATCCGAAATCAGGATGGCAGGCAATCCAAAGTACCGAAAAACGTTCTGGAGAAAAAGGGAAGCCAAAACAGGGGCAGAAGGCAGACCTGTACAGGGAATGAACAACGCCATCTTGGTGAAATAATCAATTACTACCCAGATAGTGTCAAGACCTTTCACAGGAGGTAGATCCACAATAAAGTCCATAGAAATCATGTACCATATTTTGTGAGGCACAGGGAGAGGGCGTAACAGACCCACAGGTTTAGAACGGGAGACCTTGCATTGGGAACATACAGAACAGGATGCCAGATAGTCAATCACATCCCTTGACATGGTAGGCCACCAGAACCAACGGCGTAATGCCTCCAGCGTCTTTTGCTGACCCGGATGAGCCGCACATAGGGAATCATGAGACCAAGCTAGAGCACGTAATCGTGCCTGTCCTGGAGGCACAAACAAGCGTCCTTGGATGTAGGGTAGGCCTTGAACCACATCAAGATTGAGAGTCTCACATTCTTCTTTATGCGCGGAGACCCAATCCGAAATCAAAGTCCGCAGGCTAGGTTGAGGAGTGCAGGCACAAACAACGTTACCAGGTAACAAGAGCGGTTTGTCAGAGGCTTTGTTGTCAGAATGGAAGGCAATGCGTGACAAAGCATCTGCACAAGTATTCAATCGGGCTGGTCGATATGTGATTGTGAAATAAAACTGGGAAAAGAAAAGATGCCAACGAGCCTGTCGCGCAGTAAGACATTTCATTGATTTAAATGCCAAAAGGCTCCGATGATCCGAAAAAACTGTGACCTGATGTCGAGCCCCCAAAAGATGGTGCCGCCATTCGGAAAAAGCGTCTTTTATGGCTAGGAGTTCTCTTTCTGTGATTGGATAGTTGCGCTCATAGGGCGTCAATTTTCTTGAGAAGAATGCAATCGGATGGGCTTCCCCTGAGTCTGGACACCTTTGAGATAGAACCGCCCCAATAGCCGAGCCAGAGGCGTCGGTCTCCACCAAAAATGGGAGTAACGGATTAGGGTGCTGTAACACTGGGGCGGAAGTGAAGGCTGCTTTAAGGGTGTCAAAGGCTCTTTGTGCCTCCTGGTTCCATTGATAGGATTTCTTAGAGCTGGTCAAAGCCATCAGCGGTGCTGATACAGAAGAAAAAGAACGGATGAAGCGCCTATAGAAGTTCGAGAACCCCAAAAAGGATTGCAAGGCTTTAATCGATGTAGGAACGGGCCAATCCAAGACAGCCCTAACTTTAGAGCGACTCATTCTTATACCCCTACTAGTCAGGTCGTAACCAAGAAACTCCACCTCAGTGGAGTTGAAGACACATTTTTCAGCTTTGACAAATAGGTGGTTTTCCCTCAACCGTTGCAAGACAATTTGCACGTGCCTCGTGTGCTCCTCGCTGGAGGGTGAATATATGAGGATATCGTCCAAATATACCACAACAAACTGATCCAAACAGTCATGGAAAATATCATTCATGAATGCCTGGAAGGTGGCCGGGGAATTACAGAGACCAAACGGCATCACCAAATATTCATACAGTCCGTAGCGTGTTTTGAATGCGGTCTTCCACTCGTCCCCTTTTCGCATTCGAACGAGATTATATGCACCCCTAAGATCCAGCTTAGTAAAGACTACAGAAGAACCGAGCTGGTCTAAGAGTACTGAAATGAGCGGGAGGGGGTATTGATTTTTTACCGTCACCACGTTTAATGCCCGATAATCAATACAGGGGCGGAGGTCACCCTCCTTTTTAGGGACAAAAAAGAGCGGAGAAGCCGCAGGGGACCTGGAAGGTCTAATGAACCCAGTGGCCAATGCCTTGTCTATTTACTCCTTTAATACCTTATCTTCTGGAACCGTAAGGGAATAGACCCTACCCGCCGGGACCTTAGCACCTGGCAGTAAATCGATTGGGCAGTCGTAAGGCCTATGAGGTGGCAATTGGTCTGCCCCTCCCTTGTCAAACACATCACAGAAAGACTTGTATTCAGGAGGGATTTCGGTTTCGGGAGATTTAGTGATGGCTCCAATTATGGACATAGATGCTACCAAGGCTTGACAAGAAGACTCAGAGGACACACTAGTGTCTGGGAAACACTTTTCGTTACACTCAGTGGAAGGAAACTGCACCGTTTTTCTTGTCCAGTCGATGGCTGGGTTATGATGTTGCAACCAAGGGATGCCCAAGATGACCTGGAATTGAGGGGCTTTAATGAGATCGAAGGAGATCGACTCAGCATGTCCTTCCCTGGTTTGCATATGAATCAAGGAGGTATTTTGTGTGACTAGGCCAGAGACCAAGGATGTACCGTCCACAGCATGAACAGCCTCGGGTTGGGCTTTAGAGACAACCAAAAGGTTCTTACTTGTGGCGTAATCGTAATCCATATAATTCCCGGTGGCCCCGGAATCAATGATCGCCAATGAAGAAAAGGTACTATCTTCAGTGGTAAATACCACAGGAAGGCTAACAGGAACAGAAACAGCACCATGAGAGTCCAAGGAAAGCACCCCCGGCGTAGGGATCCTGTCTATCGCCGGGTTCTGGCGTTTCCCGGCTTTTTGACAGGTCTCTTAGGGCAATCCTTCAAGAGATGTTCAGCAGATCCGCAATACATGCATAAATTATGCGTTCTGCGATAATCCCGTTGTGCAGAAGTCAAAGGACCTCTTACTGCCCCGATCTGCATAGGTTCCGGAAGTGAAGTAGAAGGAGAAGATTGTTCCACCTGCAGAGTAACAGGGGCTGGTGACTTGCGTTCACCCCTTCTTTCGGTTCTTCTGGCATCTATTTGTAATACCAAGTCTAACAGTTCACCAAAAGTGGTTGGAACCACTGGTACTGTGGCCAAAACGTCCTTTAACTCATCTGACAACCCTTTGTAAAACACGGCTGATTTTTTCTCCTCCGGCCAATCAGTTTCAGCTGCCAACTGATTGAATTTAGTAAGGTATGTAAACAAAGAGGATGTGCCTTGACGCAGATTGAGGAACTCCAGGTCAGTAGCCTGGGATTTATAGCGGGTGTCAAATACTCTGTTCATGGCCGTGATGAGAGCATCACAGTCATAAAGGACGTAGCTATTAGATTCCAGTAACGGATTAGCCCAAGCGGCTGCGGTACCCCCAAGATGAGAGAGAACAAAGGCTGCCTTCGTAGTAGAATTAGGGAAAGCAGTGGGCCGACAGAGAAAATGTAATTTGCACTGGTTGATAAACGTGCGATAATGTTTAGGATCCCCAGAGAATCGTTCTGGGGGGCCAGTGGGAATTGAGTAGCCATAAGCACCGGGGTAGTAGTAAAGCCAGAGGCAGAGGGTATAGGCCCGGTTGAACCTGATGCCGTAGCAGCAGACGTATCCACCCCCAGGGTGTGGGGGCTTGGAAAACTCTGCAAAGTGTCGATCCTTTGATGGATAGCACTATGTGCGGCTGTCATATCAGAACGAAGTTCAGATACCAAGCGAACCAAGGTGGTTAAAGGATCAACTTCTTCCATGGCTTCTGTTTCTGTTACTCACCGGAATGGAGAGTACGTAAACAGGCCGGACCTCTATTGCTGGGGAGTTGCTTGAAGGAGCTAGGGTTGGAGCCTCCACCCAAGCCTCCTCTCTGTGAGGGAATTAACTCTTTAAACCGATATGACCACCTGCTGAACTGTACAGACAAGGGGACCGATCGATCAAAAAAGCGGGGAGAACAGACCGTCTCAAACCCAGGCTGTAAAGGAAAGGATAACAAGTTAAACAATCTGCCAATAATGAATCTGGTTTTTTCCCAAGACTATTCCCCTTTAGTAGTACCTGGTTTAATCTCCCCTCAAGCCAAAGGAACCGGAGCAACCTATAAATTAGAGAGGCTTTAGTATATGGCTAATGTATAATTCTTCAGTATGGAAAAACCAAGAAAACTATACTTTACCCATGATGGAAATAGGATTGACGTAAAGAGTCCTGGGAAACAACAAAAGTATAAAATAAAAAATAGGGAGGTTAGTAAGGTAGCTATCCCCGAATGGAACGAGGGTCGCACTGGTTCCGGGATGGTGCACCACAGCAAAGCGTTCAAAAGATGCACTTAGGAATGAACTCGAATTCCACAGAAGATGGGATTCCAATTAGAGTGTTTCTTACCGGAGTAGATTCTATCTCAGAGTCCAGGAAGCAGGCAAGGGGTCTGGTACACAGGCGGTCACGAAACACAGCAGAATCAGTGTCCAAGAGTTCCGGAAGCAGGCAAGGGGTCTGGTACACGGGCGGTCAAGAAACACAACAGAATCAGTGTTCAAGAGTTCCGAAAGCAGGCAAGGGGTCTGGTACACAGGCGGTCACGAAACACAACAGAATCAGTGTTCAAGAGTTCCGAAAGCAGGCAAGGGGTCTGGTACACGAGTGGTCAGAAAACAGTTCAATCGAGGATTCAGAAGAAGGAGTCCGTGTGCAGGCAGGGTCGGTACACGGGAAAAACAAGGACTTCACAATTCAAGATTCAGGGAGAGCACTTCGGAAAGTATGCCGGTTGTAACTTTAAACAGAAGCAGCGTTCTGTATGCCGCTGTGGAATAAATAACAACAAGAGGCGTAACGTTTGAAAATGAGGCTCCCCTCTCAATGCCGAGAACTACAACGTAACAGTTTTTCTGGATACTGTAGTTTGCGTAGAAATTTGCCATGGCAGCTGCCAGGGCGATAAGAAGGGCGCATGCCGGCGCCGTAACCCTTTATGAAGGGCGATCACTTTCCTGTCCCTTATTCTAGTGTTACCTGGAATTCCCCAATTGTTCTTGCACATACGAGAGCAACGAGGCAGAACCCGGGAAACGTGGCGCGGCCGAGGGCGAGGTGTAACACTCTTTGACCTCCTCACAGCCAGGATCACCTGGTTGTGGGTCCTTGGGGAGATGGAGTGGGATACTGATTCGTGAGATGCAGTATCCCCCTTCTTTCAACACCTTGTCCCCATCCTACCACAAGGATATTCAAACACAAACACGTCTCTCAACATGAAAGATAACGGACTAACACCAGAGCCATTTACCTGACATGTCCCAATACAAGGATCAGGTAAAGTCAGGCAATTGACCAGAATCACTCACACCTGACAGCCCTTTCCCTTCCCCACAGGGATAAAAGGTGGAGCAAAAGAGCACACGACGTGCAAGTCAGACCGCACAACTCAGCATGTCAGTTCAAGAGGAGGAGAAAGATGGCACATGCCAAGAAGGTGACAAGGAGAAAAGCGACCTTGCCCTTTCTGACCAAGGCCTGTGAATCCTCTGCAGAAGTAATTATAAGACTGTGACCAATAGCCAGCCGGGGAGATACTCTTTTCTCTGTGGTACCAACCTTTACTCCAAAGAGAAAGAAAGCCAAGCAGTTCATCACATCCGGTGAGTCGAGGGGAGAATCGATAAGAAACCAATCTATGTTGAGCGAAAACTAAATTGAACTTTGAAAGGTTTAAAGAAACCATTGATGAAAGAGGGCGAAAACCAACAGCATAGAAGGCCTGCACCACATGTATGCTCCCTCAGGAAACTCTGGGCAATTAACCGATGATATAAACTAACGTATCCAGAAGCCCTTGGGAAGAGGTGGAAAGAGGTCAAAGTGGTCATGCAGGGGTCTTGTAAAATCCTCTGTACCGTCGAAATTCTTTGACCGACAGATGATTGCGAAGCTAAGAGAATTGAATCCTGCTTGGTGAAACATGAAACAAGAGCATGAACAGTGTGTTGTAAAGGTTGGCAAGTGTGAACCCGGCAGCGGGAAGCTGACAGAAAGAGCCAAAGCCTAAAGTAAAGATTTGGTTGAAAAGACATTAAGACTCATGAAAGTAAGAAAAGCAAGAGTAAACCCAAATGATTGAGGCTGCCTTGTGAAAGGAGTCCGAGCCCGAAAGAAGGAGATCCAGGCGTGGAAAGTTATTTTCCAAAGTTCTTTGGAAAAGGAACTATTTTGTTGATTTGTTGAATAAGATTTGTGAAGGGTCTATGCCTGGACGAGTGGGACTCAGGGTGAATCCATCACCTAAAGTTTACGTGGAACAGAACTTTGTGTTTGTTTGTTGGATAGATCACGCCTCGAAAGCCAGAGACTTTTTATTGAAAACAGACTTAACCATCGAAGAACCTGATGGCTGTTATGCAACTGTCGGCTCGTGATGGGAAAGCTCTAGTATGTGCTGTGCTCAGGAGATCAACCTTGTCCTGTGCTCAAAACATGGGAAGGGAGACTCCTGGCAATCACATCCTGCCTTATTTTTTGTGAATATCTCTTTCTTTATTGAAAACCCTATCCCACATTCTTTCTGTAATTAGTTGTAAGGATTTGGCAACCATTTATTGTTTTATTATAGGCCTTTTACTTTGCCTAATCGCCAAATGGACTGCCTTATCATTCATTTGATGTTCGACGCTTGCTCCCATATTAGATTTAGGTTTAGGTTAGGCATTTTTTCATCCTGCATTTACAGTTTAATAAACACCCTTCAACTGTGATCATTAGTGTCTGGCTTTACTTTTGCCACCATGGGTTCCTTACATATGTGGTCAGAGTGGGATGTGACTGAATTGAAACTAATTGGGGAACCCTGCAATTTTAAAAACTTAGTCAGAGAGCCTCTAACCCTTCCATCGCCATCAAGGAATCAGTAGGGTTTGGTATCTGTAGCAGTAGGGAAGCTACTATTCCCCTGGGAAAAGATAAATTAATTCTACAGACTTAGTTTTGATACCCCCTCCGGGGTATTACATTTGATTGGCCCCAAAATCTGTCCTAGCGTGGAAGTTCAGGATAGACGTCTTAGCAGGCGTTATTGATCTTGACTTTAGGGGAGACGTGAAGGTTCTCTTACAAAACCATAGCAATATGCCTTTTAAGGTACTTCGGGGAGATCAAATTTCCCAGTGGATTCTGGAAAGAGCTCTATTTCCTCAGTTTAAAGAAAGTGAACTAGATAAAACAGAAAGAGGTGATTTAGGCTTTGTGGAGGCTGATGAATCAATTGACATTGAAGAAAGGAAGGGAGAGGAACCCACCATCTATCCCAACCTAGCCTTTCGCCCATCGGAATAATCCAGTTCTCGTGAGGGCATTTTTACAAGCAATTTCCGGAAGAAGGCGGCTTACAGAAGGGGAGTCCCTTTTTCTTTCTAAAACAAGGATTGCTTTATAGAGAAGAAACCTCTCCAGAAAGTATGCTAAAAACGCAATTGGTCATTACCAAAAGCCACTGAAAATTCGTACTAGAAATCGCGCATTCCCATCTTACCGGGGGCATTTAGGACAATCTAAAACCCTGGTGCATATTGGTGGAACGTTTTACTGGCCAGGTATCCACGCTGATGTAAAACCATTCATCCAGATGTGCGAAATATGTCAAAAGACCAGTACGCACATCCCGTCACTTGCCCCTCTGTACCCGTTGCCGATTATAGAAATCCCCTTTCAAAGAATTGGTATGGACATAATTGGACCACTTGAAACCTCCATATTAGGCAATAACTATGTCTTTGTGATAGGGAATTATGCAACCCGATATCCTGAGGCATTCCCAATGCGAATAAATACCACCCAGCAGATCCTTAAACATCTTCTACCGTATTTCTCCAGGGTCGGTTTTCCCATGGAAATACTAACAGACCAGGGTTCTAATTGTATGAGTACGCTTATGGACGAAGTCAAAGAGCTACTCCACATTACCACCTTGCGAACTTCTGTGTACCATCCCCAAAATGATGGTCTGGAAGAAAGATTCAATAAAACTTTAAAACAAATTTTCTGAAAACTGGTAGACAAGGATTGGAAAGACTGGAACCAAATGATGGCATTGGCACTATTTGCAGTGAGGAAAAACCCCCAAGCTTTCACAGGTTTCTCTCCCTTTGAATTGCTCTATGGAAGAGAGCCAATCGATGTCCTGGAGATGCTCCACGAAACCTGGGAAGAACAAGAGGACGCCCTTATTCCCATCTCGCAAACTGCCACCCGAATGTGAGAACATATGAAGTTGGTCCGAGACTTAGTTTCTACTCATATGGAAAAAGCTCAGAGCCAACAAAAGGACACGTGTAGCAAGAAAACTAATTTAAGATCATTCTCCTTAGGACAGAAAGTACTGGTCCTCTTATCAACCTCGGAAAACAAGCTGGTCTTCAAGTGGACCAGACCTTATGAAGTATTAGAACGAACGGGAAACTGGATTTATAGAGTAGCCCAACGTGATAGAAAACAGAAAATCCAATTATATCACGTACATTTCTTGGGTGTGGAAAGAGAACCTGTCAGCCACCCATGCTAAAGTACTCCTGTCTCATTCCCGAAGACATAGATAACTTTGATTTAATTCCTTTCGAGTCAGCCACCCAACACCAACAAGACTTAAACGATGTAGTAATTTCATTCCCTGATGTATTTTTGGAAAAACCAGGAAGAGTAAAAGATACATACCACTATATTAGAACACCTAAAGGTAAAGTGGTACACGAAAGCATATCGACTCCCAGAAGCTTATAAGCAGATAGTGATGGAGGAAGTCAACAAAATGTTGAAATCCAACATTATTGAGCCATCTTCAAGGCCATGGTCCTCTCCTATCATGCTGGTCACTCACCCTGACCATTCCTGGAGATTCTGTATCGACCTTTGTCAAATTAATGCCATATTAGACTTCTATGCCTATCCCATCAACGACCTTATTTATAAACTTGGAGCAGCCACCATCTACCTTAGATTTAACAAAGGGGTACTGTCTAGTTCCCATATATGAACCGGATAAGGAAAAAAATGCATTTTCAATGCCGCTAGGATTATTCCAATTTAAAGTCCTACCTTTCAGTCTACATGGTCCGCCAGCCACTTTCCAACGACTGTTGGATAAAATCCTACAACCCTATTCTGATTTCTGTGAAGTTATATAGACGATATCATCATTTATAGTAAGACTTGGCAGGATCATCTCTTCCATTTGTATACCATCATGAATGTCCTCCGAAATGATGGCCTAACTGCTAATCCAGGTAAATTCAGATTGGCAAAATCAGCCATAAAATATCTTGGCTTCTTTGTAGGGAACAGGAATATACAACCACAACATGAGAAGGTAAAATCTGTTTTAGATGCACCAACTCCCAAGACCAAAAGAGATCTTAGACCTTTTCTCAGGATAATAGATACTACCGAAGGTTTAGCCCCAACTTTTCAGACAAAACAGCCCGGCTGACAGATAAACTTAAAAATACTGAACCCAGAAACTTCATTAGAATGACAAGGATGACAAGGATGAGATATGTTATAATACCTTGAAGCAGACACTGTGTCAGAACCCATCCCAAAGGTAGTCAACTTCTCTGAGGAGTTTGTTTTACAGACAGATGCCTCCCTTACTGGGTTAGGAGCCGTCCTAGATTTGCAATGGATTGGAACATCCCATACTATTCACCACCTGCACGCTGTTCCCACATGAAATTATTACTCTGTGTTGGAACTGGATGGCCTGGCCATGAAGTGGGCCATTATCCATATTAGGTACTGCCTATTGGGACGGAAGTTCACCCTCATTACAGACCACTCACCCCTAGTTTGTATTAGCCAATGCAAAGACTCCAGCCCTAGGGTCATGCAATGGTTTCTAGACCTACAACCCTATTGTTTCACTGTAGAATACCAAAAAGCAAAAGACCAGGGAAATGTAGATTTTCTTTCCCGGTTCCCCTGGGAAACAAATGTGGCTACATCGCATGGAGGACGAGTGTGTGAGAAACCTGAAAGTGTCTCCCTAGCTAGTCCCCAGGGATTTGTCATCCAGGTGGCCACGACATGGCCATCGCTATTGGATCCAGTTCCTGGGGGTGGACCAGTGAGAGTGGATAACCTGGATGGGGGATCCTTGGGGAGTGCAAGTGGGACACTAACAGGTGAGAGGCGGCATCCCTCTTCATTCAACACCTTTTTCCTGTCCTGCCAGGTAGGATATTCCAAAACACTGCCCCCCCCCGCTTTTCCGACACAAACACTTTTGCACAACATGAAAGACAACAGAATAGCACCAGAACCATTTTCCTGACATGTCCCAATATAAGGGTGAGGCAAAGTCAGCCAATTAACCAGAATCACACACACACCTGATGGCCCTTTTCCTTCACCACAGGGATAAAAGGTGGAGCACAAGAGCACAAGACGAGCAAGGCAGATCACAAGACGTGAGAGCTAACTCAGAACAGCAGTTCAAGAGGAGGAGAAAGACAGCGCATAGCGAGAGGGTGTCAAGGAGAGAAGTGACCTTGATCTTTCCAACCAAGGCCTGTGAATCCTCCACAGAAGGAATCATAAAACCACAAACAATAGCCAGTGTGTCGCATCAGGTGGCAACGGTACATGAGACCCACCTTTTCTGATTACCAAGCCGGGGAGAGACAATTGTCTCTGTGGTACCAACCTTGACTTCAAAGAGAAAGAAAGACAAGTGGTTTATCACAGCCAGTGAGTTGAGTGGAGAATTGATAAGAAACCAAACTGTGTTAAGCAAAAAAGTAGCCAACGGCTAAATTGAACTTTGAAAGGTTTAAAGAAACTGTTAATGAAAGAGAGGGAAAACCAGCAGCAGAGAAGCTTAGCACCACGTGGGTGCTCACGCAGGAAACACTTGGCGATTACCCGATGGTAGAAACTACTGTATCCAGAAGCCCTTCTGAAGAGGTAAAATGGGGTCAAAGTGGTCATACAGAGGTCTTGTAAAATCCTCTGTAGCGTCAAAAGTCTTTGACTGACAGACGATTGCGAAGCTAAGGGAAATGTATCCCGCTAGGTGAAATGAGCGCATAAGCAGTGTTTTGTAAAAGTTGGCAAGTGTGAACCTAGCAGAGTGAAGCCGACAAAAAGGAGCAAAGCCTGAATAATTGTTTGAAAATACATTTAGACTCATGAAAGAAAGAAAGCCACAGTAAACCCTAAGAAGGGAGGCTGATGTCTGAAAGGAATCCAAGCCAGAAAGAGAGAGATCCAGGGGTGCAAAGTTATCACCCAAAGTTCATTGCAAAAGGAATTGTTTAGTTGATGTGTTCAATACGATTTTTGAAGGGTCTATGCCCGGAAGAGGGGGAACCAGGGGTGAACCCATCATCCAAAGTATACGTGGAACAGAACTTTATGTTTGTTTGTGTTTTGGATATATCAGGCCACGAAGACAAGAGACTTTCTATTGAAAAGAGACTTAACCATTGAAGAACCTGATAGCTGGTATGGAACTGTTGGCTCGTGCTGGGAAAGCTTGAGTATGTGTTGCGCTCAGGAGATCCACCTTGTCCCGTGCTCAAGACACGTAGAAGGGAGACCCCTGCCAATCACATCCTGACTTATTATTTGTGAACACTTCTTTCTTTATTGAAAACCCTATCCCACACTCTTTCTGTAATTAGTTGTAAGGATTTGGCAATCTTTTTTTTTTACATAATCCTTTCACTTTGACAAGACTCCACAAGGACTGCCTTATATTTTATTTGATGGCAGAAACTTGCTCCCATCTTAGATTTAGGTTTAGGTTAGGCATTTTCCCACCCTGCATTTATAGTTTAATAGACAATCTTGAACTGTGATCTCTTATTCCGGTCGTTACTGTTGCCACCATGAGTTCCTTACACCATGTAGCAGGTGAGTCACACTGCCAATTGTCACCTCATATTAGGAGTATACTGCACACCCCACTAATGAACTCAAAGTATACATTGTCCCTTGAAACAGACGGGCCCAAGGACTATATAGCAAACCCAAGTAACGGGAGGATAGCTCAGGGGACACTCATTTGTCTTGGAAGCTAGACAACGCAGAGCAACACAGGTTTGAATCCCAACCCCATACTTAGAGACTGGTGTGCGGTATTAGGCGTGTAATAAACATTGAATTAATTAATTAATTGCAATGTACACATTGTCCCTTGCAACAGATCTGGCCCGCTGCCAACTCCAATATCTAATATCATCCATTTTAGCTATAGCTAGCTTTCACATTGTTGAGGGCATACCCCATTGCACCCACAACTCCACACCCCAACAGACTAACTTATCACCCCCTTCCCATACCCAGAATAATCTGGCTCCTGGCCAAGTCTATAGGGCAACTTTACATCCCTTTAACAAAACTAGAGCTCACACTCACTTTTCCATAGCTGTAATACAATACAACCCAGCCCAACAAACATGTATTCATCAAAGTTCATGGCCACCCCTACATTAATACAATCAATATACATAATCACTCATGGCCAGTGGCCAAATTGTTAGGGGATGGCCGAATAACTAGACCATACCTTGAACAACCTGGCCACTGGCTATGACCACAGCCCAATTTAATCAGAACACTAGCCATACCCACAGGTCAGCATCCCCTCAACAAACCTATGCATGTGTCACTATCTATAACATTCTATAACCCATGCCGATTTACGGACAATCAATACACACTGAATACACCACGGTAAGCGTGGCATCAGACTCCCACCATAGTTAATGTGCTGGTGTGTGTAAACAGATAAATAGACCAGGAAAACAGCACCCAAAGAATACAATTTTCTGCCAATGAAGCATATATTCTGTGTCTTCCTACCCACCCATAACCACCATACGGATTATTTGATTACAAACTCTAAAAGTGTTTTTTACATTTTGGACTGTGGTGTCTGTGAATAAAAGGCATGGATTGCACAACCAACATGTTGTCTGCTGAAAATATTTTGATGCACCTCACATTTCTTGGTTGACATATCAGCGACTCTTTATAATGTCCAAGGAAGTTACTAGGCCCTCTGATTGGTCCAGAGCCATCTACGGACACCAAATCAGAAAGTGAATCTGAGGTATGGAGGTCACTACATTTGTTGCACCTATTCTTTACATATTTTTTAAAACAAATGCTGTCCAGATTAACACCAAATGTGCAGAATCATGCTTTCGGGACCAGGCCACCACTCCTAGCACAAGTTTGGTGCAAATCCATCGAGCGGTTTGGGCTGTGGCTGTGAGCAAGGTTTTTTTTCAAATTGAAATTCATCAGGGTTTGGACAATTTAGAACCCTCCCCCATTACCCCTCTTGACCCCTCCGATGTAACCACAACACAGTTTCCCAAAGTGCGGAGTCTATATTTTATGTTTTACAAAGTTTTGTGCAGACTTGGTAAGTGACCCACAAAGTGCTCTTCCTATGGGAATGCCAACTTACCCACGACTAAAAGCACATAAAAGAGCAATTGCACGGGTGGTAATACAATTGTTCATGTGCAAAATTCGTCTACTCTCTAGAATGTTTTGATACTCCAGCTCTTGGATGCTTTTCTTAACTGATGACAATTTGCCACACAGCTCAGCACTGCATTTCAGGACCAGAGTCAAATCTTTTGGGATAGTGATATAGTAGACACAAATGCCTTATATAGAAGTAATTGTGTCTTAACAGGCACGCTTACCTATCTTGCCATCATATTTTACAGTTTTCTCACGTGTATCTCTCCTTCCTTAGTTATTGTCTCCTAAAAACTTCCTGTCCTGGCATTCTATGCCTACGCCTGCTATCCAGTTGTAAGTTGTACTTTTGCAACAATCTCCTCCCCACAACCTGTGCCCCATAATGAAAACATTACAAGAAACAGTCTTTTAAGGATGGTGCATATCACCCGATCGTTCTTTTCAGAGCTCCACGACCACAATTTCCATTACGTTGTTTTGAGTAGGTTTAACATTTGAGTTTCGAAAAAAAGGAAAATGTACCCTTTATCAAAATGGACTACAAAGAAGAGTCTACCAAATGTAATAATCTGACTTCGAAACAGCTTGTGAACCTTTATTTTTATGACAAGGTCCAATTAATAATTAGCGTTTTGTTGATTTTATAATAACATTTCACAGTAAATTATGTTAGGTTTGAATAATCTAGAAGCTACATGCCCACAAAAGGGGCTGGCATCATATAAATTCCATGTTCCAAGTGTAGTGGATATGGATACAGATAGGATCTATATCTTGGTAAGAATCATATTGTGTGGTATCCTAACATTGATTGCCATCTCTAGACTGCCTTGTCAGAAGCCTGAAGTATTATTGGCTGCATCACATTTCATGCTGCAAAATGTGTCTGGTTTCTTGGTCCGCATAATGGAGACTGTCGAAGGAGACCACTGCAGCGTACTGCGGTAAGTGGTGGAGGTTAGAGACAGTGGCAGGGAAAGGGATGTAAAACTTGGACTTTGCTGGGGCTGTGCTTCATGTGTGTCTCCTGCAACATCAATCTTTTTATTGCAGGGTTCAGATCCCAAAACATAAGCAAATGGACATGACTGAAAAATGGGTTGGAGGCTCCCAGTAATCTTGCAGGACACTTAAGGATTACAGTTCGGGTTCTGTAGGTGGCAATCAAGGGGACACGATCATTCATATTCTGCTGTTTGTATTCCATTATTTGCAAGTAGTACCATTGACTTTTTAATTTTTTTGGTTTGATGACTTAATATTTCCATGAAATTACATCTATAAAATATATATTACAAGATGAAGGAATTTCCGAAAACGTTTTACATAGAAGAGTGGCTAAGGTATTAAACACATGTTGCCATGGCATGCTTTAGGAAATAAATGCTCAAGAGGAAACATTATATTATTGTTAAGTTTGTGAATGAATACAATACATCTCATTTTATATCATCCTCATTGGAAAACCAGCTCCCTCCTTTCATTTCTCTCTCTGGCCGCCTTCTCTGAGCTGTCTTCCTGCTGCTTCCTGTGAAGATAAGAACCTTGGGGTCATCTTTGACTCCACAATCTCCTTCTCTCCTCACATCTCCGATGTCTCTAAGAAGTCAAACTATCAGATGCCCCTCCTCAGAGGTATTCTTCCTTTCCTCACTTTCCCCCAGAAGCTCACTGTCTCCAGACCTCTGGTCCTCTCTAGGATGCACTACTGCAACAGCCTCTTTCTAAATCTTCCTGCCTCTACACTCTGTCCTCTACAACTTATCCAGAACAGGACGGCGAGACTTGTCCTTGGTCTCAAGCCTAGGGTTGTATCTCTCCAGCTCTGAAATCTCTTCCTTGGCTCCCAGTGGCAGCAAGGATCAAGTTCAAGACCCTCTGCATTGTCCACAAGGCTTTCTGGGGCCTCGAACTGCACTAGCTCCAACTCTCTCTTCCTAAACATCTCTCTTCTCGAGCTCTCTGCTCATCCACCTCCAACTCTCTGAGGGTCAGTCACTTTTCCAAGCAGAGAGTTGAGGGCAGAACTCTTTCTTTGGCTCAGGCCTCCCTCTGCAACAGCCTCCCTGCCTCTCTCAAACTTGAGCAGAACCACCTCCGGTTCTGGAAGCAACTCATGACCTTCCTCTTCGCTTCCACTTTCTCTCTTCTACTCCCCTGCTGATGACGCGTCTGCTCCACGCACTGGTCACCTGGCCACCCTCTGAACTTGGGCCCAGATCCCTGCCTGTCCAGTTGCACCTCGTGCTGCCTCTTGGCTCCCCCGGCACTTGTGGTCTGTATCTGTAAACCTACAGTCCCTTCTCTCTGCACTTATGAGCCACCCATTGGCTGCACGTTCTGATTACCTGCACTGAGCCACATGCTGGCTGCACTTTGATTATCTGCACTTCTCCACCCACCTGTCTCAATTGGAACTTCTTCCCTAACCCTTCCCTGCACATGCACGATCTGAATGACACAAAGCCTAGTAAGATCGTTGTTTCTGCCCCCCCTCTGTGTCCCCCTCCTTGTCTTGTCATGCCTAGAAACACTTTTGGACAGGCACGTTATAAATACCATATCATATCATATCATTATATATGATAATTGTGTCTGGATTAGCACAGAATACACCATTCTCAGACTGATTATTTTTTGTAAATGTTTGCAAAGTCATTTCTTTCATTTAGTGTAACTGAGTTGATTTTGTAAGTAATATGCAATTTCTTCCACTGTCTGTAAATGTACAATCAGCATGGCTGATGCGGTGAAAGATAAATTGTTGTAAGAGTTCTATTAGAAGATGTAACATACTGTCATCACTCTCAATATGCATAATACCATTTCATCAAGAAATCTATGTAGCTGATGCTGAAGATTAACACAGAAGCACACACCAGTTTTAATTTAACAATGTAGAGAATAGTGTGCTGTAATATCCTTGCAGCACTGGTACTCAACATCTGAACAATGTTGAGTATAGATTCCTAGATTCCTAACAGTAAATTTGAACATTAAAAATTGAGCACTGGGCTTTGCGAAAATGCCTGTGCCAAAAATAAAACATCCTGCATATTACATGCATTATCTTCAAAACTACCCAATGTTAATGTCCTTAAATGTTATTGAGGGAGGTCACATTAACCTGCTGCATGATCTCATCATTGGAAGAATTATCAGCACTAAGACAGATCATCATTGAGACAGGCAGCTGAAAATAGAAACTTACCTAGAAGCATTCATACATTTGATGATTAATACATATGACTGAAAGAGTACACTTTCTTCATTGAAATTCATGTTCACAGCTACAAATGCAACGGTTTCCTGTACTCAAAAGTCATAATGGAACTTTGATAGCTTCGTACCTTGGTAGTTGACATATTTTAGAGTGCAATCACCATGGAACTAGATTTAGGTGGATTCCTGATTTCTTGTTGTTGTATTTATTCCTTTAATTGCTCATTTGGCTGAATTTATTTTCCTTAATTAAATATCAATGTGTGTTTGTGTGTTTGGATACAGCACACACATCCGGTACTGTCAGAATTATTTGATTTCTGATAGCAGATCATATAACCCCCCTCCCACAGAGCAAATACCCCTGTTTTCTATGTGATTTACTGCACCTGAATAGTACTCCTCCTAATTAATTCAATATCCTTTCAATGTAAGAATGTATGTGTGAGAAGATACACTCCTTCAAGAGGGGGGTGTACCGCTGCTGATCACAGCCCCCACAATGTGGATTAATATTCCACATTGTTGAGGGGTTGCTGCTTGTCTGTTATGATCGGCCCATCACATTCCATATCCTCTTAAAACTGCAAAATAAGGATACAGAGAAATAAGGATTCTTACCCCATTAATATTTTGCCCACTCTAAATGATAATCTTCAATTTAATCTCCAACATGGAATATGTCAAAGCAGTCAAGTGCTTGCTTTGTTCACCTAGTCCCCAGCATAATGTACTGTACCAGAAAACATTCCTAGCTCTTAAATTTTGGTTTATGAAACATTTTGGATATCCCTTTCCAGAAAGAAGGTATGCTAATGTGAAAGACTGTCTGTAAAATTCCTCCAGACTTCTGAGGGATAATACCAGAGACTAACGTATTGCCCAAAATTCCCTAAGAGACAACGGTGGTAATGTGAATAATACATTTCTGTATGGACGTGGATTGTCTAATATTTTCATATCCTTTACGTTTTGGAACCATTATATCTTTCTCAATCAATGTGATGAGAGTTTCTTGGCAAAACAAATATATTATACGCAATCTAGATTTGTAATAAAATGGGTGTGTGAACATTGATAATGTTGAAAAAACTGGTAAAATTATTAAGAAAATCAACCATTGAATTTATATTAAATTAATTGAACAAACAATTAATTTAGTTGGTTACTTGTTTAAGTGTGATTTAATTCATCATTTAAACTTTCCACACTCTTACAGCTATATTCATTCAATATACAAAATACAAATTACATTAATTATAAAAAAACATTTAATTCGATAATTATAAAATAAAATAAGAAAAACACGTTATTACAATGACTCTGATCCAGATGATATATAATTCCACAATTTCATCAATGCAATGATCAACGAATGTGAGTTGCCAGCTATGCACCAGGGCCGAAACTCATCTCTTTTTATCATGTCATGTTTGTGGACCTATTTTCTGAGGTACTTTATTCCAAAGCCCCAATCCTGAATATTGTTTTACAAGATGACATGTATTTTCCAGCTCAAAAGTATTCGCACATCTCAATCAGCATCGTTTAATGAGTTGTCACTCATGTTCTCACTCAAAAGGCCACAAGTCAAGGTAAAAGTTTAAAGTGCAATAATGAAACCATTCTCCATTATTTAGGGGAGGGAAACTAAGAGCTGCATTGTGTACTGTGATGATTTGCATGGTGTTGTCACTTCTCCCGAGGGGCAAGCTCTTTCAACTGAGAGTAGGGAGCTGCAACAGCTAAACCATGCCACTCCCTGACATTTGCTATCCCTCTTTCCGTACCGAGCCATCTCATCGAGAGTTGGTCCATGTATTTTAGTAACACATTGGATAGTGCCAGAACGAAACATACTGAGATGAGGAAGAACAAAAGGACCATGAAGAGAAACCAATTCTTATGTACTGCCATGAGGTAGCTCACCTGAGGCATGAGGAATTCCAAAGTGACATAATCTCCAGGTGTTGATGCTGCACTGGAGCAGAGTCCTGGTGATAATAGAGAAACAGAAGAGGGACTAAGGAGAGTCAGATCGTGGGGAAGCTGGAAGCCCACTGGAGCCCAGGAGATATAAACTCTGAGTGAGGCCTGGAAGGAAGGCTGTGCAGGCGACACCAGCAACGGGCTGCAAGAGTCCATTGTGGGTCTGAGGAGAGCAGACCAAACTGTGGGGCCAAAGGGGGAAGTGGTGGCGTGATGACAATAACATGGACCATCAGGCCACATAGCTAAGCCAAGATTGTAAGTAATGGAGGACTGCAAAGGTGCACTGGGAACGTTGAAGTGGACAAGAAGAGCAGAGGAAGCTGCTGACAAGGAACTGCATCCCAGGAAGGACAGGTGACATGCTGCATCCCAAGATGGTAAAGGGTGGCACACAAGGGATACGGGAGGCAGAGAGAAGGACACAACATAAGATTCCTCATCCCAGTGGCAGCTATAGGGCTAATGTGGGAAATAACTGTGTAGAGTGCATCAGGAAGGAGTGTCCTCATTCAGTGCTAACAAAGTAGCTGCTGGACACTGGACATGTGAACCAAGAATCTGAGGAGGACTTCTTTGTTGCAGTGTCAGCAATAAGCCCACTGACCACCATAGAACGGTCTGGGATGCTAATAATAGTGAAGAAAGCATCCAAGAAGCACTTCCTTGTCACAATGGCAGCAATAAATCCACTGACCACCAGAGAAAGGTCTGGGACCCTAACAACAGTGAAGAAAGCATCTGAGGAAAATTTTACTTGATGCAGTAGCAGAAATAAGCGCAGCAACCTCCAGAGGAGGGTATGGGACCCTAGTAACAGTGATGAAGGCATCCTAGAACGTCCTCATTGCAGTGACAGCAATAACTCACTGACCACCAGAGAAGGGTCTGGGACCCTGAAAACAGTGAAGCAAGCATCTGAGGAGAACTTCCACATCGCGGTTGCAAGGAGAAACCTATTGAGCTCCTAGGAGAGGTCTGGGACTCCAGTAGAAGGGATTTGAGAACCTAAAGAGAACTTTCTCGGCAAAGTGACTAAGATAAGGCCATTGACCACAGAGAAGGGTTTGGGACTTTGCTGGTTCTTAAATAGAGAGTGACAAAGTGCACGGCAAGTTGAGAGCCACAATTACTTTTCAAATACCAGAAGAAGTGAGTCCCTCTCCTGGGGAAGACACAAAAACACTTGGGACATATTCCAAAGAAGCCAGAGGAAGGGAGCCATGCCCCCTGGTCATATTTTGAACTGTACAGGCCAGCACCAGGTGTCAGCAGTCATTCTCCTTCTTTGGATCATTGACTTGCACATAGATGTTGTGAAACCCTCAAACCAGGGAAAAGGAGTTATTCCCCATGGTAACCTTTTTACAAGAGAACATTATTTTGAAGAGCACCTGAATACCAGGACAAGGGAGTCATTCTCCTGGGGAAGGAACTTCCTGTTGGATTATATTAGTCTTTTGTTGTAGTGTAAGGTAAAGATGTAGGTTGTGACACATGATGATGGACTTTGATTTTAACAGACATTCTGACAGACACGTTAGTATTAGTACGAGGCAGGGACACCCCTCTTAGATGATAGGTACAGTGAGGGGCTTTTTTCATTCAAAAGAGTCTATAACTAAAACCATGCCACCTTTATGTCAGCTTCCTTCTTCGACACCTTGCAGTACTTAGTCAATGCTTATTTATTAGAAATGTAATTGATTATATTATACCATCCCACGCTTTCATCTTAATGGGCCTCATAACAACTCAGGCGTTAAGGGTTAATGCCGTCGTTAACCCTTAACGCCTGATTCCGATTTTAACGGCTGCTTTTAGCAGCCTTTAAAATCCATGGCGCTAACCCGCCATGATGCTAATTACGCCACCGTAATTTACGGTGGCGTAATTAGCGCCTTCCCCACTCCCATTATGCCCTATGGGGCGAAAATGGGAATGGGGAAGGGAAAATGGGAAATGGGGATTACCGCCCCACTCACCTTGGAATGGGGCAGTAAATCCGCCATCCACCATGGTGTAAACGCAGTTTATACCATGGTGGTAAAGTTGGCATAATTACCACCTGGGTCGTAATGACCCCCAATGTGCCTTAACTATTTTAGAGCCATACATCCCATGCTCCAGTGAAACTTAGATCAAACTTAGATCAATTTTTCAAACAAATGTTTCAGTATATAAATATCAAATTCCTGGAGTATTATAGAAGAGCCATCTAGAATAGCCTTACTCATGAAACACAATCACAAATGCTAATTATTTTGCTTTGTATAAAAGTTCTTATTTTAGGGGCGTTCCATTGACAGCACCTTTTCATGCAGTTCTGTTCTGCAACCTGTTTGAATGTGCTGTCCCATCTGTGCCTGGGCCCCTAAATAAAACTATTGTATTTCTTGCACATGTGTACACTCCTTTTTGACTAATTTTGTAATTTTTTGGTGAGTTTTACAAGGCAACACCTGACAAATTTTTGGAGGTCCCAGCGAGATAGCTCAGAGGTTCGACTGAAGCGCAAGAATTCAAGTTGTGCTCCCGTACTAGTGTGGGAAAGCATCTGTTGGCTAGTACAAAGAGATCAAGCCATGAGAGGTCCATGGACGCCACTTTCAAAAGGTCTGCCTGGTCGTGCAATGCCTTGTCTCTGACCAAAAGTGCAGGACTTTAAAGGGAGACTGAGAGGTTGGAAGAAGTGAAGAATCTCCTAAAAGGATATGTGAGTGTCCTAGTGCATGAAAGCGCTGGGGGCTGGTGGGACTCTAGTATGGTATATAGGACACACCCTCAGTGGTGAAGAGGGTAATTGACCATAGTAGTATTAGATGTTAGGACTGCCATTTTGATAGGGAGCAGGTGGATAATGGAACATCTGTGCTAGAGCAGAGGGTTGCATAGTAAGTGGCGGACCTTGTTAGATAAGATTTGTGCATAATGCATGCAATTGGTATAATTGCGTATTGTTACTTTCCTTGAAGAAAACATTTCTTTGGGGTACATGCATGCATGTGTTTTGTGAGTAGAAGCAGTTTATTTTTCAGTGTTGTGGAAAGTGGTCGCTATGTTCATTTTATATAGCTGTGGAAATAATAGAAGAGCCAGAGAAAAATTAACTTGTAAATAGTGCAAAGCCACGTAGCTTGCTGATAAAGTTAAGCGAGAAGAGGAATAACCACTTTTTTTAACATACAAATATTGGTCTTGGTTGTTAAGGCGGTGGGCCTGAGGAAAAGACCATTTCTTTACTATTACAATATAACAAGGCAGGCCTGTGGAGAAGGTCATTGTATGCAAGTATTAAGTGCAAGGTGTGAAAGGGCTGGGCCTGAGGAGAAGGCCGGAGCGAGTGAAACAAGGCCGATCAAGCAAAGTTTTAAGTAAAAAAATCAAGCGAGTGGAAATGTGTGGAGAGAAGGTGAAAGTTTAAAAGGTGTGAAATAATAAGGGGAAGGAAGAAGTAGGCAGAGAAGAATATTTCAATAGAAAGAAATAAGGAAGAGTGAATGATGTCCTCTTGGATGGATGCTCCATTTAACCACATGTGTAGGAAATTGCCCCAATATCGCGATCAAATATCAAAGTACCATTTTGAGTGGGTACACAGCACAGTTGAAAAGTGTTATAAAAAATCGCCCGAGAGGGAACGTTCAATAAAGACATTATAGAAAGTATTTATGCATACTTGTCAGCTACACACAAAGGGGCGACACTCATAAAGAGAAACGATATCCTAGGGCTTTGGAAACTGTAGGGAGAACAGGAGCAAGAAACAGAGAAAGGGAAAGGAAGGAGGAGCAGGGAAGCGGACTGCTCCCTTCCTTTACGATATACCCATTGTTAAAACCCGCTGCCGGGTATGTGAATGTTAAAAGATTATCTCAAGATAAGGGAGGGGCACACAAAAAGAAAGAGGACAGCGACACAAGCATTATTATCAAAGATGAGAAAGGGAGGAGGACATATTTAAATGACATACAGAAAACCATGCAGCAGAATTTTGACAGTGTTTTAAGGAAGCAGAAAATGCAAAGGAAAGGGAGGTAGAGGAGAAAGGAAAGGAACATGAGACGGGAGCCAATGAACAGGGGTGAACAGCAGGGCACATACAGTCTAAAATAGACAATTGGGGATAGGACATGGACAATAGAGAAAATGACACGGCAGAAGAAGGGCTAACCATATCAGACTGGGAAGACATTGCTCACAGCAATCAGCGGGATGACAAGACTGATGCACACAAATTGACAGACAGGTGATGGGAACGGAGAAGAAACGGAAGAAGAGGAGGAAAGAGAAGAATCACTGGGTGACTGGAGAATTTGACTCTGGAGCAGGAAAACCAGAATAGCGGTAGCCAACAGACCACAATGTGGCAATAAAGACAGAGCTTGTACACAAATGCCCCTATTACAGAAGGTGAGGGGCGTGGTTCATTACATACTATGGCAGACAATGGACAGGGACACTTTAGTTTACAATTTACCTTTATTGATGGTGGGGCCAAGCAAGTGGAGTTAGGCTTTTGAAAAAGAGACAGCAGGAATCCATAGCAGTATTGGTTGGGGAGAGAAGTAACACAATATGGCAACACGCCAGATACTCTAGGGTAAAATTAAGCTCTACAATACACAATGTAGCATCCTTTAACAACTATCAAGCACATGTTTGGAAGGCTCTTAGGGATCTGTATGCAGACATGTCAGAGATGGGTTCCATCTTGTCTCGCAAAATGAAGCCTGATGAGGATCCCTTGGAATACATTCTATCCATACAAGAAATGTGGATGCAGGAAAATTAAAAGTAATGGGATGAAGAAATACCATTGTTTTACCACATCTTAGTGATGGGGTTCCCTGCAGATGTGCAGACTTCCTTAGGAAGCTGGAGGAGGATACGGAGAGAGTCAATAATGCTACCAAGGCAGAAAACAAATTAGTTCAGAAATAACTGCAAAAATACATATGGAAGGAGCTGTACTAACAGGGCCAGTTGTAATTCCGCAAGCTCAGCAAGCAAAGCTTCCAGTGGCTGCAGTAATGCCTCCAGGAGGTTAGACTCAGTTGCTACCCAACCTGCAGTGGGGAATGGTACAGATGCAGCAGCAACCCACATTCATAAAGGTGCAGCAGCCAGGGGTCATGCAGGCAGGTGGAGCAAGTGCATACATGGGACAGTATCAGACTGGGAAAGGATACTATGCACATGGTAGGGGAATGGGATACAGGGCAATGAATCAATGTTTCCGTGTACAGTGCTTCACATTTGGGAATTTTGGACATTTTGCACAAACATGGCGGTTCATTGCACAGACAAGGCAGCCACAGCAGAAAAACATGCAGTAGACTTTTCAACACGTGCAGGTCATGCCACAGCAACAACAGACAAACATGCATACATGCAGCAGACTCCACAGCTGGTGCAGGTAATGCAGCAGCAACAGCCATTGCAGATACAGCCCATACATAGACAGGGTATTACTACCCAGGGACAAACACAGGTATGTGGGGTGCATTTAAAGACCCTAAACAGAAATCTCTTTTCATTTGAAAAAACACACTGAAACTCTGCACAAAAAACGCCTGTGCTTTGCTTTCCCTATCACATGAGTGGCAAGCAGTTGAACCATGCAATCCAAAAGCTGCCTTGCATTGCTTTTGTTTCTCTTGAATGTCCCTGAAGTTATGCACTCCATCAAAAACAGCCTTATTTTATTTGTCATTCGCATGAGGAGCAAGAATTGCAATCCTACAACCAAACAGCGCTTTTGCTTTTCATTTCTCTTGAACATCTACCTATTGCAAATGAAAAATGGCTTGGCTTTTTCTTTGATTCAGTGTCAAATCAAAGAACCCTGTGGAAGGGGGCCTACCCCTCATTCTCAATGCACCAACAGGAAATGCCAACTCACTCAAAAAGGACAAATTAAGGAATCCTGTGACATACAAGATAGGAGTTCCAACATCAGTCGCAGAAATGACTTGCACATGTGTAAATAATAAATAAATGAATTATTTTAAAAAGCCACAGTGAAAGGATAGTTTTGTTCGCACTTAAATGTCAGTGAAAAATGCTGTGGGGTGAGGGATTGCTAAGCAATGGACATTATGTTCCCACCCACAAGACTTCAATCACCTTGGAAGAGGCTCACAATACTGGACAAACCAGTTTTTTGGGCTCATGCAGGAAACTTCTTAATTGAGTGCACTGCTCTCCACTGAATGTCGCACCTACTAGTGAATTAGCCTGCAAGGACATGTGATGTACTGAGGGCGTTATAATTCCCTGTTCTGCTAGACTTGAAGGCAGGGGCTCAGGGACTTCAAGAAAAACAAGTGTGGCTAAAAACTTAACTGGGAGGTGTGAGTTCCTCCTGCACCCACTACAATGGACAAACTGGCAACTTCAAAGGGGGTAATCAAAATCTCTGGTCACCAGCAGTGGGGGATAAAGCACCCTTCCCACAGAGATCCTCCAAATTGAAATTAAAGGACTGAGTCCATTTTTAGGCATTTTTGTAACAATTAGAATGAGAAATAATTTTGTTTTATGCTCTGTTGTTATGTAATTTCCAGAAGGTTTCTAAGAGCTATAGTGCATTTTCCTATGACTTTGGGGATTGAAATGGCCAGTTAAGACTAGTTTATGACTGCTTAGAAGATGTGACAAGTATGAGATTTAAAGTAAAGATGGAAGGTGAAATTAGGAATATGAGTGATCATTTGCAAAGTCATACTATTATACCTTTTATGAAAATGGCAAAAACGTGCCAAAGGGCCATGCTACCACATACGGAGTTGGTGATCAGCTTACCTAATTCCCTGTTACCCCCTCAAACCACATTTCTAATGCATATGCCATGGGCTAGTAGAAATATGGAGTTATGAGACATAACTGGGTTTTTGTCAAAAAGTGGGCAAGAAAACAAAGAAGGGTAATAAAATGCCAATAGACAGATGGTGTTCTCTTCCCTTGGAACAATCATGCCAGGAGGTGGAGAGAGGAATGATAAACTGTCTAATCCTGGGGGGTGGGGTAATTATAGAGTACTCCCCCTAGATTGTAAAGTGAGTGATGTCATTTGGGCTATAGCGGGGGGCTGTACTAGATCAGAGGACACACACAAGAATCCGGGAAACAGGAGAAGGAGAATGGAGAGGAGGCAGCTGAACCATACCAAGGAAAGTGCAGTGAACAGTTCCCTTGCCTAGCTGTCCAGTGTCGTGAGATCCAGCTGGCTGTCCAGAATCCCAAACCAAGGAGAGTGCAGTGACCATGACTCTTGCCTAGCTGTCCAGAGCAGAGGGTCCTGAGATCCAGCTGACCTTCCAGAATCCCAAACTAAGGCTTACTTTGTGAGTACCAAATAACTCCAGCCCAAATTGCATAAGCCCTTTTGTAGCATTGCACCTATTGAAAACCATAGAAAACCTAATTGAAAACCCCATTGGCAACCCAATGAAACCTCATTTCAAAATCTCACATTACTAGTGTAATTGAGTCAGCTTCCCATGGACGAATCTGTGTCTAGCTTGCGTATGTTCACATTTCCCCTTTGATAAACCTCTCAGTGTTTTTGTAAATCCTTAGCATATTCTTAAATCTATTGATTCCCCCATTCAAATTGAAATTGAAATTCATGGTACAAGTTGGTTAAAATTCAGAATTAACCCACTTGTCCCTAGTGTCTTTCTTTAATAATCATAGTCATTAAAGTATTGTCTCAAGAGCATTAGTCTCCTTGTACCTGAAAACCAAATTTGCCCATGCATTGTGTGCCTTACCCCATGAATTCCTATATGCATCTGTCCCATTGAAAACCCCAAACCATAGTCCCATTGAGAGCAATCTCTTTTGCCTACCAATCTATCTGTCAATGAAAACCGATTTTCCTATTCTGAGCTATACCCCTTCCCTGAGCTGCCTGTCATTGTAAATCCAGTGTAAAATCCAGTGTAAACCAAATTTCCATTTGCTGTTTGTATTTTTTCCTATTGCATTTGCTCTCTCCCCAAAACTGATTGTCCTACTTTATTTTCACGTCGCCCTGGTGTGCTGATTAGTAGTCTGTAAGCTTCCCTATCTCCTGAATTGTAGCAACACAAATTTCCTTTTTATTCTGTCCCATAGCAGTTGTGCATAGCATGAGTAATCGTCAAAATCCAATTCTGTCATTTTGCTCCAAAAATGGACTTTCACTTTCTTTACTGGCCTCCCATGCTGGGGTGGGGGGCTTTACTCAAAATTTGATATTCTCTCTCTATCCCTACTCCTTGCCGCTGCCTTCCTTTCAAAAGAATCAAGTTAGCTAATGTTTGGGGTTGAGTGTTGCAGGGGCGAGTGCTAAACCACTGGAGTTATCTCTTTCTAAAAAGTGCTCTTTTTCTGTGTAGCCAATAAATATTATGAGAATTGTAACCCTACATCTTCACTGAATTGTTTTATAGATATTAGTGCAGTTGTGTACCACAACAGTAGTAGCTGTAAAATGGTTTGATTTTCCTTTTCCATTAAATAATAAATGAATACATATCTTATTGATACAAACCGGCCTGATTCCTTTTCCATTGTGACACGGCGTGTTTGTGGAGGTTGGGTGTAAAACAGGTTGGAGGTCTACTCAAATAAAATTTAAAAAAGCGCTTTATTGTACACCACATTCATTGTCAGGGAAGGAGTCTCTGGCTGGAGTGTGTTGTGTAATAAAACAGTGACAGGTACGAAATGGGGAAATGACAGGAACTCAAGGTACAGTGAGTGTACTTTAGGCACCAGCACAAACACAGATATCAGAAGGGGTAACAATACTGAAACAGAATACCATACCCCATTACAAAGGAGTGACAACAGTGGGTAGTAACCCATTTACGTCATCCATGAACACTTTTTTCCCAATGGGGTTCCCACGGGGAGTGCAATTTTGTCCTGCTGTAGCAGTAACTGAATACGCAGAGGAGGAACTTGAGGTAGCAGTGCAGATACGAAAGAGGGGGTTTTCCTTTGTTATAGATGCTGGGACAACCAGATAAAGCATAAAGGAAGAAGGATTTCCATTATCTAGCAAAATGTTTAATGCACATGTCTTTTCTGGGACAATTTTGAAAGTTCCTCTGACAAAAGATGTAGCCTTGAGAATAGCATATTGTAGCAACTTTGCTATATATGCTCCCATCAATATTCTGGGGAGGGACCTATTCAGCAAAGTGAACCCACAATTTCATTCTTGGAGAAAGGGATGGTGTACATCACACTGAATGTACTCAGCCCGGGTGGCAGTACGGATTCAGGCATACCATTCACACAGCAGAATGAGAGGGATGCCCACACGTATAGGTACATGTTTTGTTGGGATGGTTGCCACAGATTAACGGGAAGGTGTTCTGGCTGTCCGACAAATTATTGTTCAGGCCTCTGTATCTCTCCTCAGTTAGCTCAGGCACAGACACTCTACTGTACTTGGAGGACGTAGTAGTACTGAAATACATGAGTTTACTGGTTGACAATGATGAGAACAACATAGATTGGAGTTCAATTTGATGCACTGATCCTACAGTGACCTTGACAGGAGTAAGAGACACAGAGATGTTTGCGACAAGGGACAATGAAGAAGGAGAGGTAATGTTCGAGCTGAGCATACCTTGCTGAGTATACATAAAGGAAAGGGCAGTGCCCCAGATGACACAGTTTACAGAAAAGAAAGCACAATATTTGCAGAATGATTGCAAAAAAGTACCCAAGATTTGTGGACAACAGGACCCCATTATGTAGGCATACTCAAAGGGGCAGTACACATCAAGTTAAAAAAATAAATATTGCCATGAGTAAAGTTGTACCCAGTTTCACAAGAAGCACATGAGGGCTTATATGAGACACTGCATGCCCTATGGCAGTAAGGCATAATACAGGTGAGCTCATTACCTTGCAATACCGCTATCTATCTGATTAAGAAGGCCAAGGGAGGGTTGTGGGGTTTTATACTGGATTTACACTCCCTGAATGACATTATTGAGTCAGAATATCCATCGGTTCCCAACCCTGTGATGATTGTTTGCATTTCCGCAGAAGCACACTATTATACATTAGTTGACTTAAAAAAACACATTTTTCTCAATTGCATTACACCCAGACTCCAGGTACCTTGTTGCATTTATGTAGGCGACACAGGAGGCAGTTAGAACATACTTGAATGCCTCGGAGGTACTGCGAAGGGACTAGCATCTTCAACAGAGTAATACAAATGGACCTGAGCAATTTGCAGGTTGCTAGCACAGTGATACAGTCTGTTGAAGACTGTTTGGTCAACAAAAGAGGAGTGTAGAAGGGACTCAGTGACAGTACTGACTTTGCCAGCAGACAAAGCATACAAGGTGGACAGGGAAAAAATGCAATACTATCAAAAAGAGTTGGTGTACTTGGGTCAGATTGTGTCAGAAGATGGGGGAAAAATAACACCAGCAAGGGTATAGGCCAAACACAAGACTCCACGACGAAAAACACTGAAAGAAATGCAGCAATTTCTGGTCTTGTGCAATTATTGCACACAGGTTTTTGATTATTCCACATACATTGGGCCATTGTTGCAAGCACTAAAGAAAGCACAGAAAAATAAAACACACAGAAAATGGACAGCTGAAATGGGTGAGCAGTTTGATGAGCTAAACATGATTAAGCACATGCACCAGTTTTAGCAACTCCCAATTACAAAGGAACATGTCACCTGTTCTCACATTCAGATGGAAAAGAAATGACAGCATTTCTGACACAGAGGAAGGGACAGGGACTCAAACCACTTGCATACTACAGTGAGTCACTCGATGCAGTAATGCAAGGACATTTCCCATGTGAGCAGGCACTTGCTGCTGCCACATTCACTATTGAGAAAACTTCCACAATAACTATGGGGTGCTCAGTATTTCTGTACTTGAAACATGCATTATTTGCCATTTTTGAGAAAACAAAATCAACACTGACAATGCAATGCAGAGGTCTTTAGGGTATGAGTTAATACTAACCAACCCCGCAATAGAAGCGGTGAGATGCGAAACAGTAAACCTAGCAGAGTTCATTACAGAGAAATTAGAAGACAGGGACTATATACATGAATGTGTAGCATGCATTGAAAGAAACGAAGGTAACCCCCTGTTAAGGAAGACTTGAGTGAAAGGGCAGCATGATTTTCATTGATGCAAGTTCCAGCATTGACAAGACCATGGGACAAAGACATTCAGGAATTGATAGTGTCCTCACAGACATGACTACCAAACCACTGCTCTGCACAGCAGCTGAATTAGTGGCCTTGATTGAAGTATTAAACATGTCTGAGGGCCAATCAGTGAAAATCTTCTCTGACTCAGCCTATGTCACTTCTACAGTGACTCAGGATAACAGATGGTAAATTAGTGGGTTTAAAAAAAGTGATGGTACTCCTGTTCAACATGCAGCATTATTGAGTAAACTATTGGAAATGTTACCGCTCCCAGTAGTGTTAGTATTAATAAAATGCAAAAGCACTCCAGGAGGGCAAGATTTTATATCACTAGGAAACAAAAAGGGATGACAGAACAGCAAAAGAAGCACAATATATGCCAGAGGGATCACATGTGCTGTTCCCTGGCGAAGAAGAGAAAGTACCTCTAATAGCAGTGCTAAAAGTGAACCAAGAGAAATATGCATTACCAGACAACTTTAATACAACCCAATATTGCAGATAATAGAATTGCAGGGAGACGAATCAGATACTGAAACAGATCTGTGGAAAAGGAGGGGATGTTCTTTATCCCCAACTGACTTGGTTTGGTGACAGGACAGCACAGGAAAGGTTGTTATGCAGACATTTTTTTTACAATTGACATTGGATCAGCTTCACTATCCTTCCCACATATTGAAAGAGCATGCGGATGCAGGGATAAGTGAATATGGGTTTGTGCCAAATCTGTTTGAGAATGTCACGGAATATGCCAATAATCATTTGACCTGCCAGAATTTTCTGCAGGTCACACATTGAGAGTTGTAAATTATAATTATAATGAATTATAATTGGTTATTTATAACACGTTTAATACCCAGAGGTTTCTAAGCATGGACCCGTGGATCAAACCTGTGTTGCTCCGCGTCATCTTGCTTCCACAGTAAGCTCATTGCCCCTGAGCTATCCTCCCGAGACAAACAATGTACAGAGAACTTTGCCACGACCGGAAGGCCCCTTCCGGGACTTTCACATCAATTACGTTGATATGCAAGAGACATGTATTTTGTACAAGTACATGCTTGTAGTGTGTGTGTCCATTCTCATGTTTGTTTGAGGCAGGTCCCTGTGCCCACAATGATGCCCACTCTGCAGCTACAATTCTGATGAGGCAGGGGTTCCTGAGGTGGGGGATGACATATAAAATTCACTCTGATAATGGGCAGCACTGTGCCAATGATTTAATGAAGGAAATCACAACTCTCCCGGGGATAATGCATAAACTATGCACAGTTTACCGTCCCCAAGCCAACGGTTTGGTAGAAAAGATGAATTTACTGCTTAATTTGCGATTGGCCAAACTTACGCAGATGCTTGAAAAATCATGGGTACACTGCTTGCATCTTACTTTGTTTGTGCTAAGAAACACACCTGGAGAAGATCACCTTCTGACTCCTCATGAGATTATTACAGGGCGGAGAATGCATGTGCCAATTCTGCCAATGTGTACAATCTCTGATGCACAATCTACCTCTGCTCTTTTGAGGGAGGGAATTGAACTGTACCTCAAAGAACTTACCAAGTCCCTTAAATATATATCATTGCAGAGGAGGACTAAAAACCAATCTGGACAATCAGGTGATCCAAACCGACATTTCCCACAAGCTTCAATTCTTTATCTGGGTGACATCGTCTTTGTGCGCAACCACATGAGAAATTGGACATAGGAACATTTCACAGGCCAGCACACTGTCATCTATTCAGCACCAATAGCTGTCAAGATTGAAGGACGGCACGGATGGATCCGCATAACGGACGTTTGCAGATGCAAAAGTACCATCTCCCAAAGCACAACATAATGGGGAGCATAACTGAGTTTTCTTTTCATTTTCTAACAGCCTTTAGAATGTATAAAAAGCCAGCAAAAGAGGGAGTTTATGAAGATTATAACGCAAAATGTGTGACAAAGAAAAAGACATGTACAGGTTTCTTGAGCATAATGATGTTAATATGTTTTAGTATTGTTTTAATGCTTTTGTTTTATTTGTTTTTTAAAGAAAAAAGTGAAATACCATTGAAAGCAAAATGAAAAAGGGAAAAGAGAAATGTGATGAATGGGGAGGGCTTCCACCATGGCACTATTTGGTATGATGAAATGATGCGTGTGGGAAGAGAGAGAGTAAATGGCACAAGCTACGTGTGCTCTCTCATTCCACACAAACTAGAAGTATCCAAGCTTTTTCTGCCTCAAGTTGTGTCCTATGAGGAGGCAGGGTGCCTGATACACCTGTATCTCTATAGAACTCAAAGTTTATTCCAGAGGAAAAAAGTAGCTGTTCACTGGGTGAATGAGGGCGAAAATGTGTATGAGGGCAATTTTGTAATATTAACTCAAATGCTTCAAAATGAGGAAACACGGCAAAAGGTGGTGGAGCATGTCACTGAGCATCCTAAACAAGGGTAATTACAAATAAGAGACCATAAAAGATTGCAATGCACAACTAAAGAAGGGCAAAGTGTCCCCTCGTGTCACACAAGGCCGCTGATGAGGATAGAAGGAGCAGTATGGTATAGAGACAAATGGGAGGGGGGAATAATGCAGTTTCATGCTTAAGGACTGGTGGGCTCTGAGTAAAATGTGGCAGACAAGGTTAATGACAGCTGCCAAGCAACTTGGTGAAAAAATGTTCATGCTTAACGTGGGTACATGAAAAACATCAACCAGTTGGCATAAGAAAGTTTACACGATACTGTTTGTGTTTCAGGTCAAATGGGTACATTTTCCTAGGCACTAATTCAGGATGCACCAAGGTGTTGAAGAATGTAGTGCTGATGTGGGGAACAGTAGTGTTCATGGATTAATGGTGGGCCAGTGGATCGGAAGCATATGCCTAGCTTCCACCTGACTTTAGTGGATTGTGTGCTCTCATCACCTTGCACAGCCTGCACTAGTGATGCCTCAAAATAGCACAGCCATGAAGATTGCACTGGAAGGAAAAGTGGGGCAACAAAATGAGAACGAGAAAATTGTGCAGAGAAGGAAATATGAAATCAATGATTTCTCAAAAAAGAACGCTGAGAACCTGGCTGCTGTGCCGGATGAGTACCGCATATTCTTCTTAGCTGCCACCTTTTCTCCATCTGTGTTTCTTCCAGGAGAGCAGGCTGCAGTTAAGACTAAATGACTGCACCTAACCTGTTACGAGCTATTGCAGCTGGCTATTCAACAGTAAAAGAGTTGAATGCAATCAAGGGAGAGATGAGGGCTTTGGAAGGAGGTGTCTGTGTCAAGCTGGAAGCAAGATTTTGCACCACGATACCTGATGATGATGATGCCTCTAATGGAACTTTAAGTGCAGCTTTACAAGAAATATGGACACTCCAAGGAAAGAGTGACTGTCCCCGTGTTATTGCTCATTCTCATCACCTTCTGCATTATTAAGAACATTTTAAAAGTTTATTTTGACAAGCAAAAAGGACATTTGATGTTACCCTTGAGAGTTGACAAAAACATAACTGAAGAGTAGAAATAAATTAATGGGGAAAGATGAAGAGGAGGATCCTGATGGATGGGTTTTTACACAGCCTGTCGATGTCAAAAATGATAAGGAATTCTGGATGCATGGGGCCTCATTACGACCCTGGCGCTAATGGGTTAACAGTGCCGTAAAAGGCTGCGGCGCCGTTAACTCATTAGCGCCGTACTACGAGGTCCCTTTGTGGGACCCGACCTGAACGGCTGGTCTAGACCAGCCATTAAAGTAGGGACCCGCAAAGGGACCTTGGTGCTAAGTACGGTACCACAATCTGCGGTACCGTACTTAGCGCCTTCCCCAGTCCCATTGAGCCCCATACAGCAAAAATGAGAATGGGGAAGGGCCAATGTTCAATGGGTAATTACCGCCCCGCCAACCTTGGAATGGGGTGGTAATTCCCCATTGAACATTGGCGGACTCGTTACGATACCAGCACCAACCATGGTGCTAATAGCGCCATGGTTTAGCGCCAGTATCGTAATGAGGGCCAATGTCTATAGGATGGGACAGGCTGGAAAGAGATTGGTGGGGACATGACACAATTGGAAAACATTTGGGTACTTAAAGATGAAGTTGCTAAAAAAGGAACGAGAGGCCCAAAAAGATTTAGTTATTAATTAATTAATAAAAGGGGGAATAATGTAATAAAAATGCAAGTGCAGTGCGGTATGAAGGCACGCACTTATCAGCTGGGAGTAGCTCTTTAAAAGGGGAAGTATCTCTTTCTGAAATCTGTGAAATTAAAGGCTTAATAAAACAAATCCATAAATCCTGGGTCCAGAGGTAAGTATAATCATGCATAGTGGTAGAATGAAACACAGTAAAAAGGGCCTAAATGCTGGTTTATGCTTTAAATGTGTGTGCACATTTTGTTTGTGGCAAAGGCCACTGCAGCTGGTGAATTAGTGCAGAGCCTGTGATCCCAGGCCAGCATTAAGTGAAGTACACAATGGTTGTTGGACAACAGATTAGGGCTCACAGGTTGTGTGGGAGTGACGGGCTGTTTGGGCCCCCCTCGTACATTCTGCACGATATGGACCACTTGCTCACGCACTAGCGGGGGGCTCCTCCATTGCCCTTATGCTAACATTAGCATAGGTGGGGCTATTGCGGGATACACTTGGCTTCCATTTTAAGTGCCCTTGACTAGGCCTCATCCCGATACTACTAAAAGGCTTTTCTCCCCTCTGCAGCGCCGTGCACAGGGTGCTCATGGCCCCCACCTTTTCTTCCACTGTCTGAAAGCCTCAGAAATCCCTTTCTCATGGATGTGCCAGGGATGATTCAAACACAAACAGAAATGTATCATCTCACTCTTCCTCTGTGATCACTGTCCTGTGTGTGAACCGGCTCGAACCATGACTTGTAACTCATCCATCTCCACAAACCTGCTCCTACCCTCTATCCCCTGCTGTTGGAAAATTACTGCCAATGTAACCCTGTGCCCACCTAAGGTATTCTCTTGATGTACCAGACGTGTGACCCTGCTGTGCAGCCCAACCTAGAGTGCCCCCACTAAATCCAGAACCTCCATCGCATATGTCAATTATACTCCCCACTTGCCTTGATGTGTTAAGAACCACCAAGTCACCCAGGTTATCACGAGGAACAAGACCCCTAAATCATGTATTTCATTAAAGTGTCAATGACAGAAGATGTAATCATGTGGATGCAATGTATAGGTTTGCAAAGATTTACTCAAGGGTATATTAATGATTGTCATTTATTATATGTCTAATGGTAGTTTATCATGTCAGCTTAGTTAATGTGAACTCTATCTCACCGTGAAATAACCCTCACCCCTCCTGGACACAGGCAGCTGGACCTCATGACGCTCACCCTCCCGCCAACTGGGCAGCCTATCAGGAAGAAGCAGCGCCTACAGCACTTTATGTAACATCGCTCCCCAACCAATCCTTTGCTAATGTAGTACCCTACGTTAATGATGTCATTGATGATGCTGTATGGCTTTATAATTCCATGTACTTGTATTGTTTGCAAGAGCGCTCTCGAGGCAGCAGAGTTCTCTGGATGCGACATTTATATAAAGACGTATTAATCTTGCAACCTGTTCTCCTAGTCTCATTCCCTACTGGGATGTGTTATACTTTATAAGTTTGTATTGGTAAGTCGGGGAGTGAGCCTTTACAAGGTTCTGCCAGCAAATATTGAATATATGACATTTTAATAATTCAAAATCATTTATGAAATGCGATTTTCTAATGGAGCCGCCATGAACCACTGCAGTTTCAAATTGCCCTGTAGATTATTTTTCCTGGGGAAGGGGTTACAGGCTAACCCAATATGCAACAGTTGTGCAGCAGTATGTCCGTGGTTTAAGGATCTGGTGGTGTCATGGTGTGCAGCCTTTCTCATGATAATCAGGATGAGGCCACTAGATTATTAAAGTTCTGCTGGTCATCTCAAATGTTTCAATCACTTAATTCTGGGCTGTAGGAATTGGGGGTGGATTGTGATGTCACAAGTTATAATTGAGGGCACTGTGGGAGGGTTCAAGGACCCAAGAGTTGATCGTAATTTATGTTTTTCTATAATGGTCTAACGTGCAAAGTCAAATCAGTTCTTTGTGATGAGATTTGTTCATGTCGCACGAATGCAAATGCAAATTATTTTGCTTTGTATAGGGGCGTTTCTTTGACAGCCTCTTTTTGTGTATTTCTGTTCTGCGATCTGTTTGAATTTACTGTTCCAGCTGCATCTAGAGCTCTGAATAAAAGTGTGTTACTTCTTTTATCGGCGTACACTCCTTTTTGACTTCATTTGTAATTCTTTGATGTGTTTTACCAGGAGACCCCCAACACAACACACTGGATGGTAAGATCTTGCATTTTGGTATGAAGAATGCTTCTATACATCTACAACATGGCAGACATAAAAGTCAGACTCAGCTCTAATCTGATACAGTGTACATAGCTGGAGTTCCAAAATTGGACACCATAGCTACCTGTCTATCAGGCCTAACTACATTAACGGTTTCTCCCTAATCATCTTTAGAGCGTACACTACAGCATGTGCACTTCTTTGTTGATATACTTACAAAAGGCCTTCCAGCGAGTATCCTGCATTTGACCAGAAAATATTTTTGTGCATGATATTTCAGACACTGCCTTGGAAGTTATTCTTTTCTTAATGCATTCAATACTTCATATACTACAAAACAACATACATAAGTAAATACACTTTTATTGTATTTGTCAATTATATAGCACCCTTGCCCCATTTGTATGGTCTCAATGTGCTTTGTGGTTGGAACGCCCTCGGTGACAGCAGGCCATGAGTGGGAGGTTCTAAGAGTTAAATAAACAATGCATGAGTGCATTTTGCGAGGTTAGAACTTAGGTGGTCTAGCTAGGCTCCAGTAAGCAGTCCGGAATTCAGGCACATAATGGGGTTCTGTTGGTGGTTTAGGGCAGAGTGCCTGTTTTTCAATGTGTGCCCAGCTAGATTGAAATGTTTCATAGGTTGTTGCTATATACTAATGGCAGAGGTGTTGTGGTATGTCAGAGGTTTCAGCGTGGACACCTATGTTAACTGCTAGGCTGGAAAAGCATAGCCATAGCTGAATTCTATGGTGCACGGATGAGTGTTCATGCCTGAGGCCTGTGTCCACACAAGTTGTGCAAGGTATACATACTGTAAGTTTGGATGGAGTGCTGCTTCAATATTGTTTTTCTTGGTCCAATGCGATTAGCTGTTCCCACTAGTCATGATATCCCTGGAACAAAAGTCTAAGCAGTGGGACATGGGCCCGGGCGGTGATGTATGATTGTCTGTCAGTGGTGGATCTAGGGGGGGAAGAGTTTGTCATGGTGTGCAGCTGCAAACGCTGTCAACATCCGTGGGGTCATTGGTGGATAGGACTGTTGGTGTGTTTGGGTCAGTGTTTCTGGGCACCTATTGACAGTATAGAGTGCAAAATGGTTTCAATAGGACAACGGGAAGAGCCAGGTTTAGAAGGCCTTTCTGAATGTGTTGTGATTGTCAATATTGCGGATGTGCAGGGGTGGGGAATCCCAGATGATCAGCACTTGGACATAGAAGGAGGAGCCATCAAGTCTTGTGCAGTTTTAATGTGGGACAACTAGAAGAGATGCTGTGCCAGATCTGTGTGTCCTTGAGGGGTGGTAGCGAGTGACTTTGTCTTGGAGCAACTCCAGGCCAGTGCTGTGGATGGCCCAGTGAGTCATGCACATGGCGTTAAAGGTAGTGTGTCGACAAATAGAAGTGGATGGAGGATTCTTAAGGTAGGGCTGATGTGTTCACTGGGAGGTAGGTTCATGAGCAGTCGGGCTGCAGCGTTTTGGATTCTGTGCATTTTCCTAAGTTGAAATACTTGTGTGCCTAGGTAAATGCAGTTTGTGTAGTCTATGCAGGAGAGGATGATAGAAATGATGGCAGAGAAACGGTGAGGATAGGTGAGGTATGGGAAGATACACCTGAGGATGCCTAGATGGAAGAAACAGGTTCTAGATATGGAGTTGATGTATTAGGAGAGGGATAAATCTGTGTCCATTGTGCATCCAAGGTTTTTTTTTACCAAGGTGGAGGTTGCTGGTTGGGGGGGCCTAGGGAATGAGGCCAGAGAAAAGGTTGCAGAAGAAGCTCTGTTTTCCTGCAAACTAGGATTCAAGTTTTCCCAGTCATTGTGAAGTCGTCTTCAGCCTTGTACTGATACAGGTGACGGGCCAAGGTGGCCCTGCTCTCCTGGGATTTGTCTTTCTGCCATTTGCGTTCTAGATATGTATATAGTTGTTTAGTGATCTTCAACTCAGGAGTGGTACCTATGCACGGCCACCGATGGTAGTTATAGTCCGTAGTTTCCCCTTCTCTTTGCGTCATGTCCATGATCTGCTCCCATTATCTGTCACCTGGTGACTGCCTGCTTGCAGCGAGTAGTGCACTCAGGTCATCTTAACGATGAAAAAACAAACCTGCTAGTTTGAATATTTTAATGGCGTCTAGCTCCCAACTCAAAAACATTCAATTGCAATTGTTTTGATAGTTTGCCTCTTTCTTCATACTGGCTCACATTTTAAGAAAGTTAGGAAAAAAAGTGTGTTTTTGTTGCCCTTTTAGAGAAATCTGCCCTGCGATGTCATTGTTTTTTTTCTTCTGATATGGATGCTCTCCTCATAAAACCTCATGAAGAGCCCCACTGTTCCGCGTATCCTTTCCCCTTTTGTTTCTTGGTTCAAATAATTGTTCCAGTATGCAAATAATCAGGGCCTACAGGTCAAAGTTTTGGACTAGCACTCTAGATGCATTCAGAGAATCCAATGAATGCAGGACACATGTTTGCAGGTATAAGAACTCAAGCCACCTTTCCATCAGTAGTAGCATTGGTTGAAACAGATACTGTGGGAAAGGGTCAACACTAGAAAATCGGTTGAGATGGAAAAAAAGCAAATGGTCTATGCCAGGGTTGTCCAACTCCAGGCCTCCAGGTCCGGATCCATGCCGGGTTTGTAGGATCCACATCATTAATATTAATGAGATCAATTTGCATACAATGATTCTAAATGTATGCACATTTGTCCTCACAAATATTAATGAGGGATAACGTGAAAACCCATCAGGATTCCAGCCCCTAAGGCCCAGATTTGGACAACCCTGGTCTATGCAATCATGCCATGCAGCATAAGTGGGTGTCTGTGACAGCATGACTTCTGCTTTGTATGAGTACAAGGGTGAGTTAAGTCCAAATCATCTACTCTGCCCTCACATTTTTACAAACTAACATCGATCCCAATCATAAAGGTAGAATGGGCACAGCTAAGAGATATACCTCCTTCGCCTTTTGTGTTAAGATTGGCTGATGGAAGGCTGTTCTCTCAGATGGGGTGTAAATTTGAGCCAGTGGCAACCCAAACAACAATAGTTGAACAGACCAAAAATAAAAGAATGTCCAATCAAAGGTAAACAAATATAGACTTTGAACACCCAAATAAATTGTAGACTTAACTCTCAAACACACTGCCAAAATCCAACCCCTGTAATGGAAGACAAAGACATGCAGAATGTAATCATGCAGCACTGTGGATACTTAGAAGGGAGGAAAATAGGCAAGAAATGCAACAAGAAATACAAAATGGTAATGTCGTATAGGGAAAATGCGCACAAGGGGCTTAGCCAGTTTTTAGCATCCCAACAAGTGGGCTGGGGGGTTGGGAGTGCTACCAACAGTATCTTATTCAGTTCTTGGAGGTTCAATGGTGTAGAATCAGGCATCTTATTGTTGTGCGAGTGGGTCGAACCAGTTTCGCATGCAGCGAATCGTGGCGGAGCAAGGCATCATGTAGGTTTCAAGCTGTAGATTAGAACAGTTCTTCACTGGTGTTTCAGACCTGAAGTTCAGGGGGCCTTTGGAGTCTGTTTGAAAGGCAAGCCAGTTTAAGATGTTTGATACTGCTGGTTAGGATGAATGAGTGATGCGCCTGTGGGTCATTCACCTCCAGGGAGATCCCATGCAATGATGTCTAAGCAAGCAGAGAGGCAGGCCTTACTCTAGCAGCAGGTCCACACCAATGTGCCCTGTGAGTGGATAGGGAGCAGAGTTTGCCTCTGCCTTTGAACGCTCAATCTTGTCCTCCATGGGGGACTGCTTTGTAAAGGATTGCTCTCCCGAAAGACGCCAAATCAATCCGTATTTAAGGTCCAAAATATATCAAGGAAGGGATGGGAGACACCCTATTTTATAAGAAAATGCCCAGAGGGAATTGGGCAAAATCAAGCCCACATGAAGGGGTCCATTTCCGGTACCTAGTTGTATCATACCCAAAGAATGTTGGACTAGTGTAGGAAAGTGCAAGGTACAGAGAAAGTAAAGATGGTGGAATGCTTCCTCAACTATGCTGGGCTCCATCTGGCGACATTAACCCAACCCCTTCTGAGAAGCATCGAGTCAAAGGCCCTTTGTTATCCAACACATTGGCATGTGGCTAGATCTTTGTTTATGGTGTGCACTTTGATTCCTGATTCCCAGGACTGCTGAGGCTGTTCTGCTCAGAGGACAGCTCGGAAAGAGAGTTGCTGCCTGTACTCATGAAGGAGAGGAGAGGTCTTTCTGTATCTTCTCATATGGCCTAGTAGAGATAGGCTGTCTGACTAGATAGTGGGCTCACAGTGTTGGAATGTGTATGATTCAAATTAGATGCAGATTTCAGAATTGTGCGCATTTCTAGCTATCATACCCCCAACTCAAGTATTGCTTATGTTTAAAGATGAAACTGCCACAGGGATGATAATTCCTCATAACTATTGACTTTTGGAACAGGGGTGCTGAGTTTTAATGCAGCATCTACACTGCAGTGACTTGGCTGTCAAAGGAGCTGTGAAAGGGGTAACTATGACCCTTGAACCTGCTCTGTGCCACTGCAGAGAAGACGCTGCAGATCAAGAGACTGACGCAGCAGGGAACATGTGTTAATATGCTTTTTCTATGGAGTTTTAATGAACGGAGGTACTCGTTAGTACCCCACCCTTTCTGAGACGTAATCATCCTTATCATTTTATATTGAATCCAATTCAAAATAAAACAGAGCTTCAACGCCCTTAGCAAATGGAAATCTCTCACACGCCACCCCGCAGCCACAATGCAAATGCAGGTGGTTAAATATCTCCTATTTTATGAGTTGGTATATTTATGGCATGGGGTAAATAACAAGGCCCTCGTAGGATAAACAGTTCTCATTTACCTCATCCAGTACTTTCAATGTACTGCATTCTGTAAGTATCTTGTGTAATCCCAACACAAAAGTAGGTCATATTTTGTAAAAAGGAGATATTCCTCTTTACTGCTTATTTAAATATTTTCCCAAAAACTCTTTTTGAGGCTGTAGTGAAAGCTAAAATTGACTATTCAATTTCTCATGTGCACGCTTGCCTCTGGAGAGCAAGATTTGCAGTCTGTTTACTTGTCATATACTGATTGTTTGTTGGCACGATTTCTAATCTCTGAAAATGGTACTAGTTTGTTGCCACTCATAGCATGAAACTTAACAAGACGCTGGCCCTCATTAGGACTCCGGCGCTAAACCATGGTGAAAAATATGGTGTGGAGAAAGGGGGAATTACCACCCCATTCCAAGGTTGGCGGGGCGGTAATTCCCCCTTTCTCCATGGCCCTTCCCCATTCCCATTTTTGCCCCGTAGGGCTCAATGGGAATGAGGAAGGCGGCAATTACGGTACCGCAAATTGCGGTACCGTAATTGCCATCAAGGTCCCTTTGCGGGTCCCTACTTTAACGGCTAGTCCAGACCAGCCGTTCAGGTCGGGTCCCTCAAAGGGACCTCGTAGTAAGGCACTAAGGGGTTAACGGCGCCGCAGCCTTTTACTGCGCCGTTAACCCCTTAGCGCCAGGGTCGTAATGACCCCCACTGAGTAATTATTACTACCTAGAGCCCCCCAGACCTGGGAACAGCAGCTTTAATGACACCACAGGGACCACACCATATTTTTCATACCGCTTAAAACAGTTCCCGCAACACCAGACATAGAGGAGCCTCACTATTTAAGAGTTAAGGTGAAGAGAAATAGGCTATGTTCTCAAGCTTAGTTTCTGGAGAAGTCCAAGTGGCATTTGAGGTCTAGTTACTCGGGAACAAAAGGATTATTCTTTATTTATTAAGGCATACAATTGAATCCACATATTTTCCTTGACTTGGGGAAACACAAATCAGTTGTACGAATGATGCACATTGCAGTAGCAGGTGGGCTACATGGACTGGGATGAATTTTATTTGGCAGGCGTCACTGAAATGCACTTGTGATATCTTCCCAGGGCTAATATACATTTTTCTCCCAGATGGAAGCTATCTGTTCAGTTAGATGTACTTAAGTGAGCAATACACCGGCCTGCGTGCCATCCTACTTCCAGTACAGTGTGTGTGTGTTGATTTATATAGTTTCAATGAAAACCAATAAGTAAAAAATGAAAAATGTCAGAGCTGCGTGTGGGTGATTATATTATATGGGATATTACTGGAGTTTGCCCAGCTTTTTGGTTTTGTTTTCTTATCTCACCTGTCAGTGAAAGGCTTAATATCCAGCAGCACTCTCAATAATGCAAAAGGTCAGGCGCATTCCCATCCTTTTTCTGCATTTCCCTCGCAGAGCAAGAGAGGCAGTTAATCACACCAACGCATTGATTCTGAGACTTAAGCAGAAAGGGGACGGTCCATATCTTATCTTTCATCTACAATACAGCAGGTACTTTATTTTCCTTTCTACCTTTTCAATATATCAGAATGAACAATGAGCTTATCTTGAAACTAAAAGGCGCAGTACAGACTAGGGAAGAGAAGCACGTATCGTTCATGAGAAATAGTCTAAATGTAAACATATTGTGGATAAGAAAGGAAAAAACAACCTGAGTATGATATCCCTTGTTTGGATGCAGTGAATGGCAGAAACCGTTCGGTGCACAGAGGGGTACATCGTATTACCAAAATAAGGTAATGTTAGTTCCTGCACAAGGTTCTTTACTTTACTGCCCCTGGTAGAAAATTCCAGGTGCACAATAGATGTGTATGTTTTCTTTCTCTCAAACTCTTTTTTCTTTATTTCTGCTCCATACTTCATAACTTCTTACTGATCTTTCTATCCATCATCCATTCCAGTTAGCTCAAACATATACATTTTACCACCTTTCCCCTGCATCCATCCACCCACCCACCTCCTTTTCTATCAATTCTTTCATTGTAGATTCGGTTCCATACATGCAACAGCATTTCCTTTCCAACCACGCCCTTTTGTGTTCCATCCATTCAATGTCTTGTTCCTTCCAGCCATCGATGCTTCCTTCATCTGTCTATTCATCCGTTCCTCCTTTATCAACCAATCAATCCATGACCCATTTTATTATGTGATATGTTGTTCTGTTTGTCTATTGATATACTTAAGTGAGTATAACTAAAAACTTTTTTTCATTATTTATTGTGGTTTGGTTACATATTAAACCTTTCACATTAGAAACAAAATGTAGCATTTAGTTCATTATACTTACTCATAGAAAGAACGTTATGATCAATAAACTATTACACTTAAGAAATTCATACATATGGTAATAAATATACAAAAAACAAATGTAATCTTCAAATTTAAAAAGGAATGACACATCATTTACTACTCCACATTACATACTACTAATTCATGTACCTAAACCATTTACTTAAAACATTGTATTCCGCTAGACTTTAAAGCTACTTTGTTACTCCCACTCACTCCCCTCCACTACTGCCCAGCCTTCTAACCACACTGATGAGGCCTCTAACACATCACTATTCTCATTCAGAGAGGTCATTGAGGCAGATGTCACCTTAATCATGAAGAACATCAAACCATCCATGTGTAAAGGGGATATCTGCCCAGTCTCCCTGATCAAGGAGGGTTCAGACCTTCTCACATCATTCATCACAGCATTTATCAACGCCTCCTTTGCATCATGTATGGTCCCTCCCAGTTTCAAAGAAGCTTGGGTTTGCCCCCTTCTAAAAAGAAATGCCCCTCGACCTATCTAATGCAAATAACTACAGGCCCATCCATAACCCATAACCACCGTTCACTTTTTACTTAAAATCCTTGACAAAGCAGCCTACCTGCAAGTCCAGCAATTCCGAGAGTCAAGCAACATCCTGGGCTCCCGACAATCTGGCTTCCGTCTCGTCCACAGAACTGAGACAGCCCTACTGGACCTCAAAAACCAAATTGAAGATATCAGAGACATAGGCAAACCTGCCTTACTCCTCCTCCTGGATCTCTCAGCAGTATTGGACCTGGTGGATCACAAACTAATCTGTCAACACCTCTCTACCTCAGCCTTTTTCTCACCTAAGGCAATCAATTGGATTGCCTCCTTCCTTCAAGGGAAAACTGTGAGCGTCTTCTCAGACCAAGCAGCCGCATCCCCATCCACCATCCAATTTAGAGTTCCTCACGTTTCCTGCCTTTCCCCCACTCTTTACAGCATTTACACCATCTCCCTTTTCAAATTATTTTACTCGCTCGGCATCATGTACACCAACTATGCCTATCATACTCATGTCCTCATCCCCTTGTCCGGTATCTATGAGGATGATTCCAAAATTCTCAACTCCATCGACAACACTATCCACACATGGATGGCCGAAAACTGTCTCTGTCTTAACAGGGATAAGACTGAACTACTACTGTTAGCCCCAACAGAATTGTGCATTACACTTGATGATCAATACCTATCATTTACCATAGAACACACCACTATCTCCCAATCAGTCAAAACCCTAGGATTTTATCTTGATGCCAACCTAACTATGTCTAGGCAAATCGCTAGCTCAGCAGCATAATATTCCAAACTCCTCAACGCCATCAGACCATTCCTCTCCACCACAAATTGCCTAGGCATTGCCAGAGCCTTAATAGGCTCAAGGCTGAACTACTCTGATGCCCTATTCTCAGGAACATTGGCTACAAACTTGGACAAACTTCAAACTATTCAAAACAATGTCTTGCGCGCTGCTATGGTATTCCCAAAAGGGAACACATCTCAGCAGCCAGACAACAAGTGCACTGGCTGCTTGTCCACCAGTGCATCCTCTTCAAAACGCTAGCACTCACGCACAACAATATACATCACACAGCACCTCCCTACCTCTCTCACAGAATCGTCATCCCCCACACTTAAAGACCCACAAAAACACCATACGCCAACCTATTGCCAGTTCCCCGAGTCAAACGTGCCAACGGGGTGGTGGGGCAAGCTTCCTGTTCATTGCTGCAAGGCACTGAAACTCCCTGCCTCAGGCCCTCAGAGCTGAACCCTCTCATCAAACCTTCAGTAAAGCAATCAAAAACCAGACTGTTCACCTAAGAAGTCACATGCGCCGTACTAGTCCCCCACACAGCCACTGTGATATATTTATGCCAAACATAGGTGGCCCACTGACACCTTGCTATGTATGGAGAAAGATGTATGTATGCATTTAGACAATCAACAGTAGCCAAACTCAATTAGGGGCTATTGTAACCTAGCCTCCTACCTAAATAATCAAACTAACTTTGTGGGCCAATGTAACCCAGCTGCCCATCTCTATATACTGTAACTAAGACGTTATCTTGTAACAGCGCCTCGTCGGCCCTGGGCTGTGTGCGTGCTATATGAATGCAAATAAATAAATAAACAAATAAACACATTTCTGCATTTTTATCACCTACTAAATTTATGAGTGCAATTGAAAGAGTTAAGAAGTCGCCCCTCACCAACGATCTGCAGAGACTGTGGTGAAACAGGTGGATGCATGCACAAAATCTCTCAAAATACTGTTGACGCAAATCCTTTGGTGCATTACAATTTAAAACCCAATGTTTTACAGTTTCTGAGTCTGGCACAGTGTACATGTCCTTTGCTCCAGGGTCTAAAATGTCGAGAAAAAGCAGAAGTTTAGTCTGAATCTTAAAAACATTCTGAATTGTTTTGACAGGGATTAAATCAGATATAGTAAGGGTTTGCACTGGCTTGCTGGGTTCTCCACATAGGGCCTCATTACGAGGTGGGCAGTAAGGGATTACCGGGACCGGTAAGGGCACCGGTGCTGGTAATCCCTTAACACCCTACTACGAGATCCCTTTGCGGGTCCTTCCTTAACGCCTGGTTTTTCCAGGCGTTAGGGACGGGACCCGCAAAGGGACTCTGGAGCTAATAACAGTACCGTTATTAGCGCCTTCCCCATTCCAATTGAGCCCTGGTGAATGGGGAATTACCGGTCCTGTCAACCTTGGAATGGACCGGTAATTGCTACATTCACCAGGGCGGAGTCGGAACATGTTTGGAAGCAGCCATGGCGCTAATAGTGCCATGGCTACCTCCAACCTCGTAATGAGGCCCAAAGTCTTTATACAGTTTATATTTTGTAATTCTATCCCATGACTCTGTCTTATCCCACTCTCTTAGCTTTTTCCTATAAAAAAATATCCTGCCTCCTCACTGATCACAGCTCGCTTTATAAACATCCAATATTCTACATATAGATCTCTTCTGTCACGAAAGATCCCTCTGAACATATTGAAAAGGAATGGTTTGCTCTCCATTTTAATTTTAAAGTATAGACTCAGTCTCTTACATTTATGCACCTGCCACCATGACAGAAAACCTAATTGCCACTGCATAACTGGGAGTGGCACAGAGTTTGATATGCCAACCACAGACCTCCATATGCGTCCCTCATTAATCTCTTGCCATTTCTTGATTGCAGGAGATAACAACTACACACATTATTTTCAGAAAAGCTTTCTGTTTATTGAAATGTACTAGAGGCAAAATGGAAAAGCAACAGAGGACCTCATCATGACTTGGGTGGGGTCCCGGTGGTAAATGCGCTGGGATACCACCGAGCGCAATTAACGTTACTGCAATTTGGTACTGAGAAAACTCTATGCAGATTATCGGCACAGCTTTTCGGCAATATTACCGCTGGCATTAATCATGCGGAAAATGGTCAGAAAGGGGAGGTTTTTACCTCCAACAAAAAGCTGGAGGTAAACCTCCCACTTTCTGCCAAACTCGGATTGGGCGGAGTGGTAAAGCAGTGGTAATAGCATTACTGCTGCATTTCTACTGCTCCGCCCAACCCCCAATGAGGCCAAGAATCTTGTGATAATCAGTTTCATTTGTATTACCAATGCTTCTAATTTTATAATCACAATATTTTTTTTTACAGAACAGATACTAGACTTTGTAGCAAATGAATAGCCAAGATAACTACAGCCGCCACCTCTGGTATTCTCAGACTGTCTATACTCCATGTCAAATGAGTATTTTTTTTCTTTTTTAATAATATGCCAATATACTTGGATTAACCTCTAGGTAATTCTCTTTAACATACTTACATTTGAACAAACAGATTAATATCAGCCGAATATAATAGCTAACTGACTGCTAGAGACCCCAGTCATGGGAGAAAACTATTAGGTGTGTCCAGGTTCTTCACAATATCAGAAATATGTAAATTGAATAATTGAATAGGGTGGGGGCAAGCACACACTCCTGTCTCACCCCCAACAAAACGTTCATTTCCTTTGTAGCAGCTCCTGCAGCATTTACCCGTTACACTTCTGCGACACTTATGTAATTCTGTTGGTATAGCAGTCTAATCATACTTAAAATGCCTATAGGAATATTCCAGTGTTTAACTGTCTGCCACAACCAATGCTGATCAACTTCATCAAAGGCTGCAGAAATATTGAGGCAAGCCACGTACAGAGGTCTGTTTTTAATAGTAGTGGCCTTTTCAGTTAATAAGGTAAATTTCGGCCCATCAGTGAAGTTACACATCATTTTCTAAAACCTGTTTGCCTCATGTCAAGGATATGTTGTCTTTCAGCCCATTCTGTAAGATCTTTTAAAATAAGAAACACAAAGAACTTGCTCATGGAATCAGTAAGGGTGGTAGGGTGATAGATGGATGGCTCACTTTTGGGACCTTTCATGTAAATTTGCGCTACTACGGCCAACTGCCATGCCACTGGAATGTAACTATTTGTACAAAAGGGACTACAAGATCTCGGCCCCTCACTCCATTTTTGGGTAAGCTCCTGGAAAAACTTGCCATCTCTCAGCTTAACCTTCATTCTGACTCTGTTGGCCCTCTCCACGACCACCAATCTTGCTTCAGATCTGCCAGAAGCATGGAAACTGCTCTCCTGAAAATCCATGAAGACCTGCTCTCCAACCATGACTCTAACATTCCCTCTGTCCTCATCCTACTTGATCTCTCCTCTGCTTTCGACACAGTCAACAATACCACCATGTTCAATTGTCTCTGTGACAACCTGGGTATCACCGATCAGGCTCTGGCCTGGCCAACCTCTTTTCTCTCTGATCGACCCTCCCAGGTACAACTTGGGTCCTTCCTATCTTCTATGTCCCTCTCTACCTGTGGTGTTCCCCAGGGGTCTAACCTCTCGCCCTGGCTTTTCAACCAATACCTGGCAACTCTCGCATACTGCATTTGCATATTTTGCTCAAATTTCCAGTGCTATACTGATGACACCCAACTCATTTTCAGGCTTCCTTCAGCCACCTCCTCTCCTTCCATCATCTCTGACTGTCTCATCACCATTCAAAATTGGTGTGCCACCAACGATCTCTGTTTAAATGCCAACAAGACTGAGATCCTCCTCATTGGTACACCCTCTCCATCCTTTCCCCTCACTCTCTGGCCAGCCTCCCTTGGCCCTCTTCCTGCCCCTACCTGCGAAGCTAAGAACCTCAGGGTAATTTTTGACTCCACACTTTCCTTCTCCCCACACATCTCTGATGTCTCTAAAAAGTCAAACTTCTTATTGCACCTCCTTGGAGGCACTCTTCCTTTCCTTACTTTCCCTCAGAAGCTCACTGTCTCCCAAGCTCTGATTCTCTCTAGGTTGGACTACTGTAACAGCCTCTTTCTAAATCTACCTGCCTCCACTCTCCGCCCTTTACAACTAATCCAGAACAGGACTGCAAGACTTGTCCTTGGCCTCAAGCTCTGGGATCGTATCTCTCCAGCTATGAAATCCTTTCATTGGCTCCCAATGGCTGCAAGGATTGAATTTAAAACCTTTTGCATTGTTCACAAGGCTTTCTGGGGCCTGGGTCCAAAATACCTTTAACTATCCCTCCGTCAATACCTCCCCTCTCGAGCCCTTTGCTTTTCTACCTCTAACTCCCTCAGGATCAGTCTTTTTTCAAAGAAACAAGCTGGAGGATCTCTGTCTTCAGTGGCCTCCCTTTGGAACTGCCTCCATGCCACCTTGAAACCTGAGGAGAACCATCTATGGTTCCGGAAGCTCCTCAATATCTTCCTCTTCGCTTCTGCCTTTGTCCCGCTTCTCCCCGGCTGATTTGCCTTTTTCCTTGGCACTGTGCACCTGGCCACCCTCTGTGCTTCGGGCCCAGGTACCTGCACACCCTGCCATCCTCCTGCACTGCCTCCGGGCCACCCCTTGCACTGGTACCTGTACCTGTACTCATACAATTCCCCACCTACTTTTTTTCTGCACTTATCAAATACACCCTATCTGACTAACCTAGCACCTTTGCCTCTTACAGGCTGCACTACCACCGCTAACACTCTATTTAATTATGTATTTACTTACTATTTATTTTGTTTCTCTCCTATGCTCTGCACTTCCCCCTTTTTCCCTTCCCCATGTACTTTCCCCCTTTTTCCCTTCCCCATGCCCTTGCGAGGTTCTCGATGTCACTGGGCCTAGTAAGATCGTTGTTTTTTTCTTCTCCCCTTTGCCCCTCCCTTCGCCTGGTTGCACTCTGAAACACCTGTGTACGAGCGCAATATAAATAAAATATCATATCATATCATATCACTCTGGATCATTTTTCAGCACTAAATTGGATATACCATCCTGGCCACAGGCTCTTGAATTGTTACATTTCATTATTTGCTCTTTAATATCTTGTAAATCTCATTGAATTGTCCATTTAAATTCTTCCATAGGGATGAGTAGACTAACTATTTTACATACAGAAAATATATTAGAAAAATATGCAAGCCAGGGGTCTTCAGCGATCCCATTACTTTGCATAGACTTCTGTTTTCCATCATCCCATTCAAAATCCACCAAATGTGTCAGCTAGCATGCTGTGCACATCTTAGTAATACCTCTTGATCTTGTTTAATACATTTCCCAATTTTGTATTGTTTAAGCCAGTTCTTATGAATTGACTTACTCCTGCATAAGCCTATTAACATATTTTTAACAATCATTCTATTCCTCCTTCTTATTTCTCGCTTCTTGTCTCTTATTATGTAATCAAACTCGTGTGTCTGGTCAGGACTCACCATCCCCTGCTTCCAAGAGAATGTTACTACCAGCTTCCTAACTAACCTTTCCAAAAGGTTTGAGAATTTATTGTGGAGAAAACAATCTTATTTAGAATAATTACAATGATTGCGCCATTATTCTCTAAGCACATGATTACATTTTCCATAGATCTTCACTGTATTTAGTACCCTTGTTAATGAGCATTTACTAAAAGACGTAAACACTGAGTTATTCTTACAGGTTCATAATTCAATGAAATGTTCAAGTTCCCCACCAGCATTGCATGGTCACTCAATGGGCTCCAACATATGTCAAGGGACTTCCCAAAATGAACATAGGTGCCCGAAATGTACACAAAATCAATCGTAGAAGTGGAGAAATGACCAAACCAAGTGGGTCCACATTCTGTGTCTCTTCCCGTTCCCATTTAGCCTGGCCACTTTTCCATATTTGTCTCCCATTTGAATCCTTTCATAATTTTGAAAACACCACCTATTTTCAGGAAAGAGGAGTTAGTTTCATCTTCTAAGGTACTACTATAAGGTTAAAGTCGCCTACACAGAGTATAGTCTAAGCAGAGTAACTTTCAACCACTTCAATAACACAGCATCTGATTCCTCCATCATATCATTATCTGCAGTTGATACAGGATTTAGATATACATTAATCATTAAGCCTTCAATTTCCATTGCTCCTCCAGATGCTTTCAAAATTCCCAACAGCAACCCATCAGATATTGTATTAAAGGGTTAAACTTCCACTCTGATGCGTTCTTTACCGCTATCATCAATCCCCAAAGGGGCTTCATCTCTGCCCTTTCCTAACTGTTTTGTAATTGAATCAGAGAAGCCTACTTGGATTGTTGGGGAAAGCAACCATGTTCCTTGTAGGGCAATGACATCATGAATCTGCAGCCTCTGCCATTTCTCTGACTTCAAGAAACTGTTGTGCCCCTGTTATTCCAGTTAAACATTTTAGTATAGGTTTTTCTAGACTCCAAATACTCAGCCTGATCAATCACCCGGTCTACGTGACATCCAGACCCATTCCCCATGCATGTCTGAGGAGTATTGGTGCTAAATAAATCTCTTTCTTCCCCAAGTATCAGACTTATACCTTTGATTCTCGGTCGGAGTGAACCTTGAGTCACCTTTACTACCTTTTTATGAATCTCCCTATTTGCGAGCTGAAAATGTATGTTGTTGCCATTTGGACTACCACCATAGCTAAATGACTGCAATATTCATCCTAATGCAACATCATAGCCCCTGCAGGGGAAATCTTCCTGTGCTGTTAATACAGCAGGAGTAATTCATGGAATAAATCTGCGTCGAAATTTGTGGCGCAAGCTGGCGCAAGCGTGAAAAATCTAGCGCACACGTGCAAATCGCATGCGTGCGATTCATGGAAGGCCCTGCGCGTGTTTTTTCCTAGATGTGCGCCAAATCCGCCCTTACCTTACACGTCACTGCGACTTTCCAAACGCGTGCACAACAGGAACGGGGAAAGCACACAACTTCTCGCACACACATCTAAAAAGTGGGCAGAACACAGGGAATGGGGAACAACGCGTGAAAAGGTAGGCGTAACTTGGGAAGTACTGCTGGGAAACACACACAATGCGCACACGCTAGTGAACAACACGTATTCTTTGAATCGAACAGGGAAAACCCACCCAAGTCAAAACACATGCACACGCACAAATACGTCCGCAACACGAAAGCAGGCGGAAGCGCCCCCGCACAGCATAAAAGTGCACTCAAACAACAAACAAGCATATTCAGCTATGATGAAAGTCCCAGACCCCGCATTTATTTTGCCCAGGACCAACCTTTTTGGGATGCCTGATGACCAGGTCTATGGCAGGTATAGGTTTCAACCTCATATCATCCTAGAGCTGGTCAGGGAGTGGGAGGATGAACTCACATCACCCACCCTGTGCTCCCAAGCATTGAGCTCCTTGGAGAAGGTGCTCAATGTATTGTATTGTTTGGCCTCTGGGTCATTTCAGCGGACAACTGCCATAGTGGGGGGCATCTCACAGCCCATGCAGTCACGTTGCCTACACCAGGTATTGGCAATCATCACTGCGTGCCCCTCAGTCCGCAGGCATATATACATGCCCAGAACACCCGCAGAAAGGAAGGCCATGGTCCTGGACTTCTACAGGGTGGCATACTTCCCCAAAGTGCTTGGTGCCATAGATTGCACCCATGTGGCCCTACTTCCACCTAGGGCCACTGAAAACATCTACCACAAACGCAAGCACTGGCATTGCATCAACGTGCAGGTTGTATGCGATGCCGAGGGAATCATCACCTCTCTGTCTATGCAAACTATCCTGGCTCCACCCATGACAGTTTCATATTCATAATGTCTGCCCTGAGCCGGGCCCTGGAAGCTGGGAAGCATGGCGACACATGGCTCCTAGGTGAGTACAAATGCCTGTGCACATGCATGCATGTCACACACAGACTAATAAACAAGCCCAACTAATGACAAACATTATCACCTTACCAGGGGACAGTACCTACCCTCTGAGTACCTACATGATGACGCCAATACGGAACCCCACCACACCACCCCAGGTAAGATACAACACAGCCCATATTGCAACCAGGGCCATAGTGGAGCGCACATTCAGAGTGCTCAAGTCACGCTTCCACTCCCTTGACCGCTCTGGCGGACAGCTACTATACGCACTCCCAGTAGTGTGCAGGATCATTGTGGCAGCATGTGTCTTGTACAATGTTGCAACACGGCATGGCATACAGATGGACATGTTGGTGCTCCCACATCCCCAACCACACGCACGGCTGCTGCACATGGGAGGGGAAAAGGCATGTGACGAGGCAGTCCGTGCCCAGCTTATGGACACATTTTTCACCTAAACTCCAACCCCTGCGGAGTGCACACAGGCCTAGCACATACCAGGTCACAATCGATTATGAGAAAGGGACAGTTAAGTCACAACCTTACCACCCTGAGAATGTGTCCACGGAAGTGCCACATTGTGTGCATCCCTAGCTACTTCAACACAACCTATACCATGTGACCAAAGGGAACACATGCAAGGTGCATATCTCCGCCCTGCAAAACAGGGTATGAAAGTACTGGTATGCCACCCAAACCTTCCCAACCCCCATGACCCCCGTCTGTGACACCATACCATGGTATGCAACAAGGGCATGAAAGTACTGGTATGTATGCCACCCAAACCCTGACAACCCTCATGACCCCCTTCTGCCACACCATATCATGGTATGCAATGGCAAAACATCAAACCATATGCACATCACATGACACAATAGTCATGAAGTGCCACGTGAGAAATGTAAATAGGCAACAGACAATCACACCTGCTATGGAATCTGAAGAAATGACTGAACAAAACCTCACACCATAAAAACGGTTGCACAAATGCATGCCACCAGTGGTGCAAGCAACAAAAGTCAGAATACCTGTTGGCATGCACATTGGACAATAGAAAATTGCCATTTCAAACACTGTGTGCTGCGTGTGTGTCCTCTGCAACACACCACTCACCGGACAACACAGTGAGTGTGCATTGCGTTGGCGGAAAGCCCTTGAGCATCATTTAAAAAAAGTGCAATCAACCAAATAGTACCCTGTCATGCATGTACACGATCAATGACTCAGAAGTGAACATGGATTGTCGGGACACAGCATGCCTGAGAAGGCAATCTGGGTGCACGTGTGTGCATGGTGTCAACGTAGTTGGTGTGGGTGGGCTTTGCCTAAGTGTTTGTGTCAGTAGGGACATGCATCGAATACATGCATGTGAAAGGAAGTGAGCCTCAGTGTCCTGTACACAGCACATGTGAACATTGCATTCAAGGACCCCCCCTGTGTGTTAAACCACACCCCTCCCCTGACACCTCAAAATAAAACACAACATAGGATCAGCCATTGACCAGCAGAACATATCATGTACAGAGGGTTCTACGTTTTTCGTCGACCACTTTTTCATCGTGGGACTTTTCATCGCTGACCCTTTCATCGCCAACATTTTTATTTTTTATTTTTTTTATTTATGGGGGGGCTGTGCCCCCCAAACCCCTCCCTTACTTAAATAGTCATACCCCAACCCGCACAAACACCCCTCCTAAAAAATAAAAAAAACATTTTAAAAATAATGTTGGCGATGAAAGGGTCGGCGATGAAAAGTCCCACGATGAAAAAGTGGTCGACTAAATACGTGTATACCGTACAGAGTACCCCACATCGACACTGGCAGACAGTGAGCAATCACTGATTCATTGAAAATCCTTATAGGGCCTACACACAAAGTTTATCAAAGCGCCTCAAGGAGGGAGGGAACAAAAGAGAAGAACAATACATTCCTACAAGTCCTTCAAACAGTCCAGAATGTGAAATTGAACTATCAAATCAAAGTACATGTTACAAGTGCCTGGAACTATAAGGGAGAGTCTAGGGAGGGAATGTGGGAAAACAAAACTAGGATCAACATTGCTAAGCCTGACGGCAATAGTTGCAGTGCAGGAGTCACATAAGGAGGGGAGTGAGGAAAGAGGAGGGAAGAGGTGAGGAGAGTAACAAAACAAGTGACAAACTGTGGAAGGCCGACAAAGAATCAAGATAGTGCTGGACAGGGGAAGAAGAAACACAGAAGGGAAAGGGGGAAGAGACAACCTGTAATCAATGGTGGAGGGACCAATGATGCAAGTAAGTGCCAAAATAATACTAAAAAAGGTGAAGGTGGGGGGCGGATGGACGGAGGCAGAGGGGGAAGTGTCTGCAAAGAACAAGCGTCTATGTATCACCATGCCTGATGGCAATTGGGGTAGTGGTGGAAAAAGACAGAGGACAGTGAGGAGGGGAAAGGGTGGTGGAGAGGGAGAGGGAGCAGAGAAGGGCAGAGGGGGCCAAGGTCTAAATACATGAAGGGGGAGATGGGGAAAGAAAGCACACATAGGGGGCAGAGGGAAAGAAGACGGTGCAGAATGGGAGGGTGTGTGATGGTGAAGAAGGGAGACAGAGGGAGACTGGCAGGGGAGACAGGGGGACAATCAAGGGACCCAGAAGGGTGGTGGACAGGACTAGACAGGGCCTCCATTGTGGGCCTTTGGTAGTCGTGGCAGGCTCCAGCCTCCTGGTTGGCTGGATTGTCACAAAGGCCAAGTGCAACCAATGGGAGGGGGGAGCAGGTCCAGGACACAAACATGACAGTCAAGTCAAAATCATTGCGGCCATACTTCAAATGGCACATCAAAACAACAGGCAGGGCTGCAAGATGGCCAAAGCAGGGCAAGCAAGGAATGGGGAGTCATTGAAATGTGTGGTGACATGGATAACTCAGCATGCAGCCTTCATGTGGCATATCAAAATCACTGTGGGGCAAGTGTCCCAATTCAACATTGTCAGCACACAGACCCCTCCCACCATCAGTGTGTGTTACACAGCCAGAGGGTGCATGGTACCACCTACAGCAGGAAGTGCATGAACATAGACAGTCAATACATAAACAATATCATAAGCAACATGATGAAATGCACAGTCAACAGAATACTCACCAAAGTGAAGTGCAGACAAGCATTGGAGAAGCCATCCAGAATACCCACTAGGGGTGTACACACAAGTAGGACTGCAGGCTTGCCACAGATATGACAGAATCCCAATGCCCCTCTGGAAGATGCTGTTACACCGAGCCATCCTTGTGAGCCCATGGAAAGGGGAAGCAGGAGTAGCATATGTGTCAGGACCGCAAGCAAAACACATACACAAGACAAGCCTCAATGGGCCCAGTTGGAACACACAGTGGATGCGTTCAAATGCCACAAAGCACCACACTGTCACATGAATGTACAATAGACAAATCAAAATGCAATAAATAAAAAATCAGCAGAAAATAAAATTAATAAACTAATGATTTGCAGGAAAAAAATAAACAGTAAATAAAAAAAATGAAAAAAATTATTTTGTTAAAAAAAAAATAATAAAACCAGAAAAACTAATATAAAAAACATTGCAGAAAAAAATAAAAATGTCAAAATACTTAAAAAAAAAATCTTTGTATAAAAAAAATATTTGCAGGAAAACAAAATTGCAAAAAAATAAAGAATGCCCATATATGACCCGGGGGTGGGGGGCACCAGGGGGGAGGTACAGGGTGCACCTCAACAACCACATGTGTAGAAATTGAGATTAAAAAAAACCTTACTGGGCTCAGGGCCTGCAAGGCCTGACCTATGTGGGAGACAGGTTGTCGTTGTCACCCTCTGGATGGAAATCAGAAGGTGGACGTGGCTCAGTTGCCTCACCACGCCTAGCCACACCTTGCCCCTCAACGGCAGCAAGCATGCGGGTTTGGTAAGCCAGGTCTTGCATGGCAATGACACATAGGTGAGCATGCATTACCTCATGTGTCACACGTGCTTCCTCCTGCAAGGACTGACGTGTAAGACAGAGTTCTGCCTGCATGGCCTCACATGACAAAAGGTGCAACTCTCGGCTTGCATGGAGTTGGAGCTGAGATGGTTCTTTCAAGCTGCACCATCCTGTCTTCTGCCCGCCTACTCTCATTCATCCAGAGCACAGCCAGAGTAGATCTGAGGGATTGGTGTTCCACCCTCAGGGACTCAGGGTGTGCCTCTGCTTGAGCATCAAGTGCTTGATGCAGAGCCACCATTTCAGCCCAGCACGCCCTGTCAGAGGTCACCATGCCCAGCCTGAGTGAGCTGCACGTGGACCTTGTAGCCTGCTGCTGGAGCTCCACTTGCCTTACAGAGAGGAGGATGGAATGGACCACACTTTCCATACCTTGAGCAATCATCTCAACTGCTCCCCGTGTTGCTTTGCTATGGCAATCATGGCATGCTCCCACTCAGTTGACCCCGGTGGCACACGGCCAGCGCGTTGCCGGACACCACACCTGCTGGGCCCAACGAGCCGTGGTCCTTGCTGGGTTGGTGCCACCCGCGGCTGCAGGACTGCATCCCTCTGTCGACCTGATGCACCAGGAACATGGCCAACTGGTGTTGAGTGTGACCCTGCACCCGTAACCACCACAGGCAGACATTCCAGCCCTGCCTGGCCCCCTAATGCAGGTGTCGCGGACAGAAGATTATTCAACACAGGATCACTTACTGGCGATGACACGTCATGATGCAGATCCGGCTCAACATAGTGGTCAGAGGATACATCAGAGCGTGACTCAGAGTCAGCTCTGGACACGATGGCCTGGAGCACCAGCGGGTTCTCGTGGGCTGCCACCCCACGACCACCACTGGTGTCTGGTTGTTGATGTGAACTGACCACCGTGTCTGGGATGACATCTTTATCCTCTGCCACCAGTGCGTCATCACCTGCAACATAAACAAAAGAAACATGAACACACATGTCAGTAGCACATACTACACACATACAGATCACAACATTGACAGCCAACTAATGAAGCAGCCATGTCACAGGCAACTCAAACCCCAACATGCATCCAGTGGCATTGCAATGCAAGGGTATCCCAAAAGCAGAAAAGGATGTGTGCAAAATGTGAAGGCAACACATGTATTGCATGTTGCACATCGCTGCATCACACACAACCTTTAGCAGGCACATATCCAAAACATAAATGAGAGATGCAACAAAGAGATGGCATGTAGCATAAGCATGGGGGAATCACACAAATAGCCACAGCTGGCAATCAAACCATGCACACCATGACACATGTAACATGCATGTTAATGTGCAGCACTCAACTACTATCAACTATGCAGAGTACTTGTGTCACATGAGGCACCTACTCTAGTGCCTTTATATACAGTGAAAGGAGGGACATGGGTACATACATGTCAGGTTACCATCACACAGCAGCATTGTGTTTGCATGTTGAAGGTCTGAACTTGGCACAGGAGTGGGTGTGTGAAGTGCAGTGCATGTGTAGCCCCTCAACTTCCAACATCAACACGTTTGTAGTGATGTCAATCTCCAAACATGACGGCAGTGTAAGGGCAATTGCAGCCATCATGTGCAAATGACATGCACCATGTAGCATGGAAACCGTGAAACACCCACCCTCTGGGCAATAGCAGGGAGGCACTGCATGGCAATGAAAGGTTCCCCACAGAACTGTGCATTGGCAGACAGTGTTGGCATGCATCTATTGCATCTCATCAGTCAAATGTCACTACAGCCCATGAGAAGTGGACATGATGAAGGACAGATGAGGAACCATCAGTACACCCATGCATGCAGAAGACACAACCCCAGTTGAAAAGAGGCAGTAGGCCTGTAACAGGGGGAGCCATGTGCATGACACAGATGTGGACAGCCTAATGTCGTGCGTGATGACACACAGATCCACAGTGAGCATGAAAAGGCTGTCCAAATAACATGACATCCTGGAGACATATTACAATGAGCAGGTGGTCAAGGACACCTAGGGGTATACATGCAATGCACATGGAACATGAATGTGCACACATGTGCATGCGGAGCCACTGCCATCAGCACAGTCAGAGTGAGACACACTGCACCAAGGACAAAGGATGTATATGACATGATATGACATCTCATCAAGATTGCACTCGTACACAAGTGGCTCAAAGCGCAAACAAGCAAAGGGAGGGGAACAAGGGAGAAAAAGAAATCAAAACAACTATCATACTGGGCACAGTGACATTGAGAACACGCAAGTGCATGGAGAAGGGATAAAGGGTTGAAGACCCTGGAAGGGGGAGAAGAGGAACGTGTCAAACAGAGGAGAGCAAAGAAGGAAAATGAAGTCCAATGATAGACTAGGCATTCAAAAGCTGGTAGTGCAGCCAGCAAGTGGCAAGTGCAAGATAATTTGGATAAGGCAAATCTGATGAGTGCAGAAGAAGAGTGGGGACTGTATGGGTACACGTACAGGACCCATTGCAATGGGAGGCCTTGAGGCAGTGCAGCAGGGAGGCAGGGAGAGCAGGTAGCTGGGCCCGAAGGACAGAGTGTGTGCACAGTGCCAACAGAGGAAACGGTTTAGCTGGGGAGAAGAGGGGCTAATGCAGGAGCAAATAGGAAGGTCTTGAGGTGCTTCCGGAAGCAGAGATGTTTCTCCTCAAGTTTCAACGTGACCGGTAGGCTGTTCCAAAGGGAGCTCCCAGCCATAGACACAGATATGCCCCTAGCGTATTTATTCAAGTAAGGACTGACCCGGAGGGAGTGTGATGTAGAGGAGCAAAGGACTCAAGAGGTGAGGTATTGGCAGAGGGATAGTTGAAGGTATTTTGGACCCAGGCCCCAAAAATCCTTGTGCACAATGCAGAGGGTCTGAAGTATCATCCTTGCATCCACGGGTAGCCAGTGAAGGGATTTCAGAGCTGGAAGATAGGATCCCAGGGCTTGAGGCCAAGGACAAGTCTTGCAGTCCTATACTGGATTAGTGGTAGAGGGTGGAGTGTGGAGGCAGGTAGAATATTGAAAGAGCCTGTCACAGTACTCCAACCTTGAGACAACCAGAGCTTGAGAGACTGTGAACATGTAGGTGAACGATAGGAAAGGCACAGTACACCTGAGGAGGTTAAGCAAGAAGTTAATATATCTCAAGATACGTCAGAAATGTGTGTGGAAAAGGAATGTGTGGAGTCAAAGGTGACCCCAATGTTGTTGGCCTTGCAGGTGGAGGTAGGTGGAGGGCCAAGGGGGGCTGGCCAGAGAGTGAGGGGAAAGGATGGCGAAGGTTTACTGATGAGGAGGATGTCAAGTCTTGCTGGCATTTAGACAGAGATCGTTGGCAGTACACCAATTTGAAATGTCAATGAGGCTATCAGAAATAAGGGAGGGAGAAGAGGTGTCCAAGGGCAGCCCAGAAATGAGTTGAGTCTCTTCAGCATAGCACTGGAAGTCATAGCAGAAAATGAAAATGCAGTAGGCGAGAGCTGCCAGGTGCTGTTTGTAAAGTCAGGCCGAGAGATCAGACCCCTGGTGAACACCACAGGTAGAGAGGGAGATTGAAGAAAGGAAGGAGCCAAATTGTACCTGTGAGGGTCAAACATGCCAAACACACTTGCCATTGAGTAACACACATCAATACTCACCAGACAATGCATCATAATCCATCCTCTCTCCCACTCCATGGATTTGTTCTTCCGGGATGAACTCTGCAGCGATCTCCTCATGCTGAGTGAGTTCATCCTCCTCTGGTGGTGGCCCACCACCAGTCACCAGAAACATGGAATAATTGGAGGCACACTTTTATTTTGCACTGCGTCGCAGGTCATTCCAACGCTTGTAGCAGTCCTGAGTCATGCACTCCTGGAATCCCATGGCTGTTACACCATCTGCAACATACTGCCAGTGGACCCAATGCTGGGGATGCGTTGTATGGCACTTTGGGCCCACAAGCATATCGCATTGGTATGCCGACACGTAGTCCACAAGGAAGTCCTGTTCCTGCTTGCTGAAAGGCTTCTTCCTTGACATGCCGGAGGCAGGAGCCGTGTCTCGGGTCCCAGCCTCTTGTGCAAGAGCACGCTTCCTCCTTTTGGCCGGTGGTACTGACCCTGAATGGCCAATGTGGCCCTGATCATTGGGGGCAGTGGCGCTGGTGGACTGGACCAAGGCAGTGGGTGTTGGTATGAGGACAGAAGGTCTGGCTTGGGTCTGACTCACTGCCGAAGTGGTGTTGGCTGCATCTGCACATGCAGTTAACACCACCCGGCTGCTTGGGGCAGCAGATGTCATAACTGCCCCAGATATGTGTGCCCCAGTCACAGCTAAACTGGACCCACGTGACCCGCACTTCCGGACAAGATGGAAATCATCCTGGGAGTCCTCATCACGCAATGCAACATGCGCTGCCTGACCCAGAGCCCGGGTGGTGGTGCCCACAGCTGCACCTGCAGCTACCAACACCAGTGGGCCCGTGACAATAGATGCAAGTTGCTGTTGGGTCATATGGGCGCCAGGTTGTGATGCAGGAGCCACGGGGAGTGGTGGCATGTCTGCACCAGCACGTGGCTGGGCATTCTGCCCCAGTGGGGCACCCCTGCCTCTTCCCCCTCTGTAGCCACCCTGGCCACCCTGGAAACCCTGTCCTCCCTGGTCTCCACGCCCACAAGCCCGACCATGCCCAGCCCTGGGAGGATGCCCAACTTTGCCGCCCTTAGCCTTTGTTGGCCTCCCAACCATGGCACAAATGGTAAATAGCCTATGGGAGGTGCACTCAACAATTGTCCTAGGCAATTGGGTGGAAGGGGGCATGGTACTGGATGGAATAGGTACCCCAGTTCTCCTGCAAGGATGTCTGTGACCCCTGGGGAAAAATGACAGGACACGCAACGCTCAGACCCCCCAAAAATAAAATAAAAATAAAATCATTTTAAAAAAAAATAAAACATTTACAAAAAATATAAACAAGAAATTGTAAATTTACAAAAGAAAAAGGTGCACGTGACCCCGGTAGCCCACGTGCATGGATGTAACCTCCAGCAGTATGGTGTGGCACCCAGGGACACAAAAAACACATACGCATGGAACACGCGGGCTACTATGAACATGAAAACGGTATGCGATGCACATGGGGAACCACAGTGGGTAAAATAGCCTGCACGACTCACCACCTGCCTTGCGTGGAAAAGAAAAAGAAAAACACACGTGCTTGTGTGTGTAGGCAACACCCCGCCAAAATAAGAGGTACGAACTTCAAACGCTGTGAAGTAATCACGTGTGATTCCAAAAGAGTAAACACACGCGTCAGTCTCCATGAACAGCACGTACAGTGGACTGCTGGCCCATGCTCACCTTTAACCCATGCTGAAGGCAACACCCGCGTGCAAGGCAACACCCACGTCATTGGCATGCATACACGCTAAGGCCCTTTCCTCGAATTACACGCATTCACAGGCAGCCATGCTGTTTTTGCATGTCCGGATGCACCCATGCCGAGGGAAACACCCGCGTGCGTAATGTCACTAACGTGCTTACACGCTAAGGCCCTTTCCTCAAATTACATGCTGACGTGTTGTTTTTTCACGTGCCAATTCACTCTGCATCAAGCTGGCCACGCAACGAGTTCCAGAAGTGGCGCGGGCAGGAGCCCCCACCATCAGCCACCCACGCGCTCCAACTCCTGGAGGCATCGCAGCGACCGCAACAACGACCGCGACCGCAACGGGCCATCCCTCCCACCCAGGCTCGGAGGTGCAACTACCAGCCCTGCCAGGGCCCCTCCATCTGCCCACACTGCCCCCACATGAAGACAAGCACCGGTGACCCATCTGGGCACGCACCGCGCCGACATTTCCTTCCTGAAACAAAATGTCGGGCGCGATGCGGCATGAAATCGAGGTTCGGCTTCCCCTGGTCGCCTAGCAACGAGTTATTTTAAACTCGAACTTCCGCCGGCAGGCGGAATAGCCGGCGGCCAGTCAAAGGCCAGTACAAGGCCCTGTTTTGCCCCTGTAGGAGCCACACGAGTTCCAGAAGTGGCGCGGGCAGGAGCCCCCACCAGCAGCCACCCACGCGCTCCAACTCCTGGAGGCATCGCAGCGACCGCAACAATGACCGCGACCGCAACGGGCCATCCCTCCCACCCAGGCTCGGAGGTGCAACTACCAGCCCTGCCAGGGCCCCTCCATCTGCCCACACTGCCCCCACATGAAGACAAGCACCGGTGACCCATCTGGGCACGCACCGCACCGCGCCGACATTTCCTTCCTGAAACAAAATGTCGGGCGCGATGCGGCATGAAATCGAGGCTCGGCTTCCCCCGGTCGCCTAGCAACGAGTTATTTTAAACTCGAACTTCCGCCGGCAGGCGGAATAGCCGGCGGCCAGTCAAAGGCCAGTACAAGGCCCTGTTTTGCCCCTGTTTAGCGCACGTGAGCGCAATACCAAATCTACATCCCGACCAAAACATTCTGCTGTGTTGGAGAATCCAGTACAGAGTCGAGACCTTTCCTTGAAGGAGCAAGAAGGTTTCCTGACGGACCCCACCAAAAAAGAGACTAATCTAACCGAGGGACAGCCTCCGCTATGCCGAGGAGGAAGCAGTACTCTCTACTTGCATTGTCTGGACTCAACCCACTGTGAGTAAAGCATAACACCCTAGTCGCTTAGTCTACCCTACGGTCCTCATGTGAATGTCTACGGCTTACTGCTAGTATAAACATACAAACTCGGTGAATTCACTCTTGCTAACCATTTGTTACTTATGAGCACTATGCTATTGCTACTGCTCTCATGTAACATATCGCGCTGCGCCTCACTAATGCCGCTGCAACTGTGTTGTGCCCTTTGGTCGCTCATAGACCACAGTAATTGTGTTGTGCCCTCTGGTCGCTCATAGACCACAGTAATTGTGTTGTGCCCTCTGGTCGCTCATAGACCACAGTAATTGTGTTGTGCCCTTTGGTCGCTCATAGACCACAGTAATTGTGTTGTGCCCTCTGGTCGCTCATAGACCACAGTAATTGTGTTGTGCCCTCTGGTCGCCCATAGACCACAGTAATTGTGTTGTGCCCTTTGGTCGCTCATAGACCACAGTAATTGTGTTGTGCCCTTTGGTCGCTCATAGACCACAGTAATTGTGTTGTGCCCTCTGGTCGCTCATAGACCACAGTAATTGTGTTGTGCCCTCTGGTCACCCATAGACCACAGTAATTGTGTTGTGCCCTCTGGTCGCTCATAGACCACAGTAATTGTGTTGTGCCCTCTGGTCGCTCATAGACCACAGTAATTGTGTTGTGCCCTTTGGTCGCTCATAGACCACAGTAATTGTGTTGTGCCCTCTGGTCGCTCATAGACCACAGTAATTGTGTTGTGCCCTTTGGTCGCTCATAGACCACAGTAATTGTGTTGTGCCCTTTGGTCGCTCATAGACCACAGTAATTGTGTTGTGCCCTCTGGTCGCTCATAGACCACAGTAATTGTGTTGTGCCCTCTGGTCACTCATAGACCATAGCAATTGTGTTGCCCATGTCCATATATACACCATACTGCCATCTTTCTGCGCCCTAGGATCACTGCAACTTAACACTATATGCCTGACCTCACACACTAGATAACAACATAGCAGACTTAGCAGCTACTCTGCCTGCACTCTACCCAAAACTATAACTCTAGCCATCATTCTAGATACAGGATGCTCACACATTATACAATGCTCCTTATACTATCCTATCTAGTATACCTGGCCTCCTCACTCGCCCCTTGGGAACGTCTCACCATGTCGCCCCTTATAGCAACCACAACACAACGATCCACTACACAATGTAACATAGCTGACAGAAACCTAAGACTACGAGCAAGACTACCCAGAATATTTGATCCACTCATCAAATACGAAACTAATACCATTCGAGCCAAAAAGGAACCCACTCGCAAACCATTCACCCATAACTACATTAAGTATAATAACTACCAAACAAACAAAGAAACAAATGCCACTCCTAATGCCGCAATAAATACTGCTACACACCCTAACCACACACCGAAAATCAAAGGAGCCTTAATAAACGCTAGATCCTTAATTGCCCACGCCATAGAAATATCTGAAGTTATCTTGACAGAAGACTACGACTTCCTAGCCATTACAGAAACTTGGCTGCATGAGGCATCAGGCCCAGCACTATCCCTAGCTGTGCCCAACAATTATACTATCCTCAGATCGGATAGGCGCGGAGCTCGAGGTGGCGGACTAGCCATCATCGTCAAAACTAAACTCGGGATGAGACTCACCCCCTCACCAACCATTGAATCTTGTGAGATAATGTCCACCAAGACACCCACAGCTAACTCACAAACTCTTAACCTTCACTTGATATACAGACCTCCAGGTCCTATCAAGAACTTCATAGAAGACTTAACTACCATCCTATCAGAAAACCTCAAAGATACTACTCAATCAATACTACTAGGTGACCTCAATATTGGCTTTAATGATATCAACGACTTACAAGCCACAGCAGCTTCCAACACCCTAACAGAACTGGGTTACACACAAAGAGTGCTTGAGCCCACCCATATCAAAGGGAGAACCCTTGATTGGATTGCTGACCACAACTGCAATATAGCCACTCTCTCCATCTCACCCCAAATCTGGTCAGATCACCATCTAATTTCATTCTCCTTGGACACTACCACCCCCAAACTGCAACAACCGTGTGCACCTCCTGCACTTACCAGAAACAAAAAAAACATGACATTAGACAAACTACTCCCCGGCATCATGCCCACTCTGCACGCTCTACCTGACAACCTTAACCCTAACAGCCTAGTGGAAGAATTTAACAACATCATGAACAAAACCCTTGACGACATCGCACCACTCAAGCTCAGAAACAGCAAGCCAAAGAGCCACCTGAACAACTGGTTCACCCCCCTCTTAAAAAATCTGAGATTAGAAAAAAGGAAATGGGAAAATACGTGGAAAACTAACCCCAGTCCAGAAAATAAACTGAAACTAGTCAACATCTCTTCTCATTATAAAAAAGAAATCATCCTAGCTAAACTAGAGACCTACAATAACAGAATCACACAAGCCAAATCAAGTACAAAAGAACTGTTCGCCATACTCAGAGAACTGGAAAACCCAATATCACCTCAAGATAACTGTCTCAAAGACAAAAAGTGGTGCTCTGAAATCCAGCAAGCCCTCTCTAACAAAGTCCGAAACCTCCAAAAGAAAATAGAACTAAAACGCGAGACCTTAGCACCCAATATATTACCGCCTATTAAGACACTTCCTAACTCCAAACCCACTACGCAATTCCACTTCTCCAAAGTCTCCATACTAGAAGTAGAGAAAGCAATACTCGGTCTAAAACCGTCCAACTGCAAAGGAGACTTATGTCCAGCACAACTCATCAAAGATGCCGCACGAGATCTAGCACCATTTATCACTAAGTTAATTAATGCCTCCTTTACCACAGGCATTATCCCCAGTAACTTAAAAGAGTCCTGGGTGCTCCCACTCTTAAAAAAGGCTACTCTAGACCCCACTATACCCACTAATTATAGACCTATTACTACGGTTCCGTTCCTCTTGAAGATACTGGACAAGGTGGCATACATCCAAATCCAGAACTTCCTGGAACAAAACCAACTATTAGGCTCCCGACAATCTGGCTTCCGCCCTCTTCACGGCACAGAAACTGCACTGATTGACCTGAAAGCCCAAATAGACAAAGTACGAGATTCTGGAAAACCAGCACTCCTCCTGCTACTAGACCTATCGGCCGCTTTTGATCTAGTGGACCATAAAGTCCTATGTAACCACCTAGATTCAGCAGCACACTTCTCCACTGAGGCTATAGCATGGATACAATCCTTCCTTAGTGACCGCACCATGAGGGTTTTCTCACCTACAGCAGCTGCAGACCCCATCCCTATTACCTGCGGTGTGCCACAGGGATCATGCGTTTCACCAACGCTATATAACATATTCACTAAGCCCCTGTTTGATGATTTGGACCATCTGGGTATCACGTATACTAACTATGCTGACGATACCCAGATCCTCCTCCCACTCACAGGGGTTTACGAAAAAGATCTAGCTATGGTGAACAAAATATACAGCATCGTTCAGGCATGGATTGCAACCCATGGCCTATGCCTGAACGATGATAAAACTGAGCTTCTTATCCTAGGCACCGCACCCCTCATCAATAAACTAAGTACAAATTACTCTTCCTTTACCATAGATGGGAACTGCATACAAGTTGCCAAAGAAGTTAAAACATTAGGGATCTACCTTGATTCTACCTTATCATTCTCCAAACAGGTAAACTCCCTAGCTTCCTCAACAGCCTACACATGTAAGCTCATTAGAGCAGGGAAACAATTCCTTTCTCAGCACAGTTGTCTAACACTAGCCAGAGCCCTTATCATCTCTAAACTAGATTATTGTAACGCACTATACATAGGAGCCACTAAATCCATCATCAACAAAATCCAGATAAAGCAAAATAAGGCCCTCCGAGCGGCATTGAACATCCCCAGGAGAGAACACATTACAGCAATAAGAAGGAAACACAAATGGCTCTCCACCCATGAGAAAATCAGACTCAAAACTGCATCTCTCACACACAAATCTCTACATAACAAAGCCCCTCAATACCTAAAGGACAGATTCACTAGATCACACCCCACAAGACAAACCAGACTTGCCTACACCAATCGCCTACAAGTACCACGCTTTAAACTGACCACCATAGGCGGAGCTAGCTTCCCAGTCAAAGCTGCTCAATTGTGGAACGAATTACCGACTACCTCAAGGCTAGAACGCTCTTTTTCCAAATTCAGGCAAATTGTAATTAACTGGCTAACGACAGTAACTGCTAATTGAACCTATGATAATGCTTACGCCTGTTTGCTACACAGCATCTGCACCATACGATTGTAAACTTGTATTGTAAACTTGCACCTGTAACTGGTAATTTCTGTAACTTGTAACTGTAATCTGCTGTAACTTATGCTCTAAGCTGTACATATTCTTACTTTCTGCGCCCTTATACCCCAGGGTCCGGTGCGCATAATAAATACTAAACAAACAAACAAACAAACAACACATGGAAGACCATGCTCCTGCCCAGAAGGCCATTTACCTGCCCCCCAGATCCCTGTGGAGCCTCCTACAAGCCATCTGCTGCTGACTGCCTGCCTGCCTGCCTGCCTACCTGCCTGCCTGCCTGCCTGCGTGCTGCCAACAGTGCCCTGCCATTTGGTGCCTGCAAATTAGCCATCTGCAGGGGTCCAGTTGCTGTAACCACCCCTGCTGGACAGAAGACTCCCGACTGGTATTCCATCGCTTCACAGCCCAGCCCCGGGACCCAGTTGCCCGTCCACACCTGCCTCGGGCATTGCCATGTTCGACGCAACACCATCCGGCACCAGTGGCAACCCCCCAACAGAGAGGCAGAGGGCTGCCAGCTTCACTGCCAATGAAGTTGGCATCCTGGTGGAGCAAGTCCTGGGGCCCCCTTCTCACCATCGCGCGCCGACAAGGAAGGACAGAAGAGGATCTGGACGGACATAATGGGTGCCATCAATGCAGAGGGGGTGGCACCCCACAACATCAAACACGTCCAGAAGCGATGGGAGGACTACAAGTCCAGGACCCTCAAGAAGGCCTGGCGCCTCTTAGATGCAGCGGATGCAGTGGGGCGCGAGGGCCAGCTTATCACCCAGCAGATGAGGGTCCTGGAGTGCATTTGCCCAGTGCTTCACCACCACATCCTCAAGATGCAGGCTCGTCTGGAGTCGAGCAGTAAGTGCCCATGCATTCCCATGTAAAACAGTGCATGTTGCAGTGTGGTGGTAGTTAGCTACTTGGCTGCATGTGTGACATGGGTCCTGTATGGATGTGTGTGTGCAGGGACATGATGGTACTGCATGTGAGTCCCATGATGCATGTGAGTTTCAACCCACCATTGGATGTTTCTACGGTGCCTTGGACATGGATGCAAATGTTTGTTGCATGTGCCATGCCTGTTTCTGCATGTGTGTTGCCTGCACTAACCCATGTGTTGTGGAGGGACATGATGGAAGTAATGTTTGACAGTGCCACTCATGTGCGATTGCTTTGTGTCTAGGGGAATATTGTACAGTACCCTGATGCTTACACACACAGCGGCGAGTGAAGAAGAGGGCGGAGACGGCGCTGTGGAGGAAAGTGGCTGGGATGCCTCCACCAGCCAGCGACGCAAGGCCCAGTCAACCTCCCAGGAAATTCCATCATCCAGGAGCGAGGGGACTGGTGCTGCGTCCGCCACTATGGCTGTAGCGGAAGGGGCAGGTGAGCTCCCAAAGGGGCTTGCGATGGCGGAAGACGGTGCAGAGCCATCCAGGTTGGTGGTGTGTACGGAGGAGGAGGAGACTGCATCCAAGCTGCACATGGGGCCTGTTGGGGGTGGTACCACTGGTGCAAGTGGTGCAGTCCAGGGGCAGGGGTAGGAGGCAGCACAGGTCACCAGGGAGGGGCCTGTGCATGTCACTGTCCCTGACACTGTGACTGCATCACCATGCACCAGCAGGGATGCCCTGTCCCAGGTCTGCACGCAGGTAGTAGGGAGGTCCACGTCATATGGCACTCCTCTACCTGCGAACGTGGGGACCCATGACAGGATCGAGTCATTCCTCATTGGTGTTGCGTTGCACACACGTGTAATTTGTGATGACGTGCATGCTTCCTGGGGGGACATTGCACATCATCACGAAGAGACGTGTGCCAACGTGGCCCATTTGAGAGGGCTTGTGGTCGTGGGTTTCCTCCATGTGTTGCTCTGTCTTGCGGCACTCTCCTCCTCTGTGCACACTATACGCCAGTCGTTCTCCTTGCCGTCTTCCGGCCCAGATGCCACCAGGGCCCCCTGTAGACCTGCCCCAACCAAAGCAGCAAGGCTGGTGGAAATCCTATCCCTGCCACAGTCGGGAGTCAGAGTTCCAGCACAGGTAGTCACCCCAGCAACTGGACCCCTGGCAATGTACGATGTGCAGGCACATTCTAGCAGGGCACCTGCACGATGGCCCAGGGTGTTGACATCTACCCAGAGGCAGTCATGGTGGTGGCAGCAGGAAGCAGAAAGGCGACAGCATGCTCAACGTAAGAGGCATGTGGCCTTGGGGTCATCAACATCGTGGGGCAGGCATCGGCCGAGGGACAGGAGGACCCTGGACTGGGAGTGTCTTCTGTGTGGCAGTGGTTGGGCAGGCAAATAGATGCAGAGTGGCATGCAGAGTGGCGGCGGGCGGAGAGGGCACGGCTCAGGATGGTCAGGGCGGAGAACTCCATGCACCAGGCTTTGAGGCGGGTGGAGGGCCTCAAGGAAACTCACAGGGAGTTGAGGGATTCCATTTTACTATAGATTTTATTGTTTGCAGCCTTCATTTTTGTTTCTTTATTTTGGACATTCGGACTTGGATTTATTGTTTGTTTTCTTGTGTGTCGGGGCTCCCAAGGGCATGGTGCCATGTGGCCTTCCTGTGGGGCATGGTCAGAGTGGGTGGGCTGCTTGTGGGGCATGGTCAGAGTGGATGGGCTGCCTGTAGGGCATGGGGAGAGTGGATGGGCTGCCTGCAGGGCGTGGGGAGAGTGGATGGGCTGCCTGCGGGGCATGGGGAGCGTGGATGGGCTCCTGCGGGGCATGGTCAGAGTGGAGGGGCTGCCTGCGGGGCATGGGGTGAGTGGATGGGCTGCCTTTGGGGCATTGGGAGAATGGATGGGCTGTCTGCGGGGCATGAGGAGGGGTGTAGGGTGGACCCCTGTGGTGTGGTCTGGCTGCAGGGGGTGCATGTGGCTTCTCACCACACTGCTGCATGAATCTGGGGATACGGGAGTGAGAATTACACGCGATTTTGCTGGCGCGAGCGGTGTACATGTATTCCGAAGGGTGTGCGTGGAGTTTGACACGCAATTTCGCTGATAGGAGTGGGGTACGCGTATTCCAGGGGTACGTGGTGAGTTTTACATGCGATTTTGCTGGTGTGAGCGGGGTACACGTATTCCGAGGGGTGCGTGGGGAGTTTTACACGTGATTTCATTGGCGCGAGTGGGGTACACGTATTCCGAGGGGTGCGTGGGGAGTTTTACATGCGATTTCACTGGCGGGAGTGGGGAACGCGTATTCCAGGGGTGCACAGGGAATTTTACACGCGATATCGCTGGTGCGTGCGGGGTACATGTATTCCGAGAGGTGCGCTCAGAGTTTTACATGGGATTTCGCTGGCGCGAGCAGGGTACGTGTATTCCAGGGGTGTGCGGGGAGTTTTACACGTGATTTCGCTGGCGCGAGCGGGGTACGCGTATTCCAGGGGCCCTGGGGAGTTTTACATGTGATTTCTCTGGTGTGAGCGGGGTACACGTATTCCAGGGGTGCGCATGGAGTTTTACACGCGATGTCGCTGGCACGAGCAGGGTACACGTATTCCAGGGGGGTGTGGGGAGTTTTACACACGTTTTACACACGATTTCACTGGTACGAGCAGGGTACACGTATTCCGAGGGGTGCGTGGGAAGTGTTACACCTGATTTTGCTGGTGGGAGCAGGGTACGCGTATTCCAGGGGTGTGCGGGGAATTTTACACGCGATTTCGATGGCGCGAGCCGGGTACTCATATTCCAGGGGTGCGCAGGGAATTTTACACACGATTTTGCTGGTGCGTGCAGGGTACGCGTATTTCGAGGGGTGCGCAGAGAGTTTTACACGCAATTTTGCTAGCTCATGAAGGCTATGCTCCGTTTTTAGCGCGTTTTCATGGTTGGGGGCTGTATGCTGGTCCACTGGCCTTTGCGCCATGTAAAGGGATTTGTGCAATGTTTTTGGCGTATGGGGCAGGGTTAGGGGCAAACTGGCGGTCGCTGCGCCACTCTGCACCACATCTGGTTATGGATGTAAGTATCCATGAATACGCTATGCATGGAAATGGGTTTTGGCGCACACGGCTGGCGCACGCTCTCTCTGTGCACCAGCCGCGTGCGCCACTTCTGCGCTAAATTCTATGAATTACCCCCAGCATCTCTTGTGAATTCTGTGTGGAAAATAAACATTACAATCATTAAAATAATTAACCTCAGGAAGACACCTGCATAATGTCATCAGAGGAGATCTCAATCAGGGCCGGATACGTTTTAAAATACGTAATACTCTCCTTCTCTTAGGTTATTGTATCACATCCTGAAAAACAGATGACATATTTACTTACAGGTACCTTTCTATTTGGAGTTCTCTACTCGTAATTCCCTACCACACTCCTCTTTAAGTCTCACATTATTTACATACATTGTATTCCTTACATGTCTATCCTGCTGAATCAATTCCTTCCCACTCATAGAGAGGACTAGATCACCAATGATGAATGCCGTTTAAGGAAATGGGTCAAGCGCCGCCTCCCTAACCGTTCTCTGTGCAGAGTTCAAAAAGTCATGATTTGCCCGTATAATTTTACCAAGACGTGCAGTTCCACCCGCCCCTATTTGTTGTTGAAAAAAACCTCTTATATCTTTCCAGGCATCAATCGTTTGTTTTTTGTGTCGAGTGCTGTTTCCCTTTAAATTTCTTTCGGGAGGATTCAATACCACCCTCAGCAAGATAATTTCCAAGTGAGTCCTAAGCAAAGGATTGGACTCGATTTAGTCCATTTCTCTCCTACTCGGGAAATAGAGCTTTAACAGCAGTAATGGATGGTGCAGTTAGGTCTATCTGCTCAAAGTTACTTTGACAAGCCTCATCAATCTGATTAACTACATTTAACATGGTCCATAACATTTTTCGCGAACCAAGCTGCTTATTGCATTAGTCATTAGGTTGATTTTATGATTTTTCTTTCTGATTTTGCCATTCACTTTGTGCAACCAGAGTACTCACCTTCCCTATTTCTCGTTCTATTTGCATGTGCGTATTGATTGCAATAAGCTCATCACACCTGGGAACTGCAGCATTAGACACATACATACCCTGTCCTTCACTAAACAGGTAAACTCCCTAGCCTCCACTACTGCCTACACTTGTAAATTGATCAGAGCAGGCAAGCCCTTCCTGTCCAATACCAGCTGCCTAATCCTGGCTAGAGCCTTAATTCTTTCCCGACTAGACTACTGTAATGCCCTATACAGTAGCGCCAATAAAGCCACTACCCTAAGACTTCAAATTCTACAAAATAATGCTCTCAGAGCTGCATTAGGAATAAAAAAGAGGGAGCATATCTCCTCGACTAGGCGGCAACATAAATGGCTCTCTACGGAGAATAAAATCCAGCTAAAAATGATCTCATTAACCCATAAGGCCTTAAATAATGCAGCTCCCAGCTACTTAATGGACAAAATAAAAAGAAAAACTTCTAATAGACCCATGAGAGTCGCCAATTCCAATTGTTTGGCAGTACCTAGATTCAGACTCGCCAAAATTGGTGGCGCCTGCTTCCCTGTGAAAGCTGCTAACCTGTGGAACGCCCTGCCACCTAACCTAAGAGCTGACCAACCCTTCCCCCATTTCAGAAGGAACCTTATCAAACACATTATCGCCAACAACGACTTAACACCTGAACACTCACAAGTGTAGTCCGACCCAATGCACCCTGACGTGACATCAACCTTTATGCTTATTACCGCAAATCCTGTATATTGCTAACTGTACATTCATGTAAATACGGCAAATCTTTATCTGTACATTCTTGTAATTTGTGCAATATGGTGTAATATTGTAAATTCATTTATATAACATTGTAACATTGTAAGCTTCGCATATACTTGTTGCTGCGCCCGGTAACCTAAGGGTCTGGTGCGCAATATAAATAAATAAACAAACAAACAAACAAACAAAACATAGATCTCATCAAGCTGATTCTAATTTGCTGTTCTTTAATGGAAGATAGTAAACCTGTGTTCATCCGCACTTCTGAGCTAACATTATCATAGGTTTGTTTATACCAGAGCTTGGAGAACCAGGTTAAACACTACAGATCCTTTTCCTGCATTCCCCTTGCAGAGAAAGAGAGGCAGGCAATCACACCAATATATTGATTTTGAGACTTAAGCAGAAAGAGGACAAGCTATATCCCATCGTTCATCAACAAAACAGCAGGTGCTTTATTTAGCTTTACCATTTCAATATACCAGAAACAAAAAAATGAGTTCATGTTGTAACTTAAACGCAGAGTACAGAATAGGGAAGAGCAGCACATTCTGTTCCTGAAAGATGGTGCATATGTAAACATACTGTGGATGAGAAAGAACACAACAGTCAGAGTATTATGTACCTTGTTTGTTTTGCTGAAGGCCATGACTAGTGGGCCCAAAGAAAGCTATCAGTGCGACATGTACAGTGGCCACGGCTGACGACTATGGCTACTGGTCATTGCTGAAGGCCATAGAAAGCTATTGGTGCATCATGGATAGTGACCAAGGCCAAAGGTCATGGCTGGTGGGTCTGAAGAAACCTATTGGTGGAGCATGGCAAGTGGCCGAAAAGAAACTGTTGTATAACAAAACCCTTTAAATTCAGTAAACAAAATTTAGTTAAGAGACATTAAGGTGCTCTGATTTAATGTAAAAAATGCATAGCAACTAATATTTTGAAATTCACTGAAAAAACGTTTTGTTTGAAAACAGATAAACAATACATTGCAACAAAACATTTAAAATTCAGTGAATAATCTTAGTTAGAAACGTAAAGGTGACAATTTAATAAAATCCTTGTAATTCGGCAAACAATTCAGACACCTGGGCAGCATATGACTACAATGATGACATCAGATATTACATCACTAATGATATCACTGGTGAAATCACTAACTACATCATATATGACATCACTGATTACATCATTGATGGCTTCACTGATGACATCAGACAGGAGACCAGTCATTATGTACGGTAAAATATGAATATGCAATATATTCGAAATACCGTTAATTTAGTTTAATAGCAAGCAATTAAAATAACCCATTGCATAGAATGTACCTGATTGTGGCAAATCTAGTTGTAAGATAATATAATATTGTATCGAGATGAATCCTGTGAAGGCCTCACTGATCCTCAGCTAGAGATCTCCTCCCATGTGGGAGTGGTATTATGAAGGAAGATCGTGTCGGAGGAGATGGATGTGAGGGAGATGTAGTGACCCCATCAGGAGGGATGGAGTAGTCTTCCCTTCCAGATGAACAATATCCTATATATTCCTAGTATTCTTGATGGCCTATTTCCACTATAAAAATCCCACCTGTTACAAAACCCTAAATCCCATTTCTATGAAAAATTCTAGGCAGAAAACCATCCACACCTCATATGAACCTAAAAGACACCCAACAACTCCTGTCTCTGATGTTTCTGTGTTAACCAAAAATCCCAAACAAAATCACCTCAGAAATTCTATAAGTCCTATGGACACCAATTCCCATAAAGCCTCAAGTATTGAGACGAGGGAGAAGAAGAAAGAGTTAATACAGATCAAAGGAATAACTTAACTGAACATGCTGGCTAGTTGTTGTAATGAGGCTCAACTGTGCGGGACATTTAAAAATGGTGTCCGCATTGGAGGAACAGAGAGAAGAAAGAAGCAGAGCTACGGGAGAGACAGAAGCATGGGAGCGGACCCTGCTGATGAGAGCGGGTGCTTTCAGCCTGCCTCTTGCAAGCAATACTTACCAAAGTGGCGTGAGGCCACAGAAGACTCCATGTAAAAGTATTGCTGGGGAACCGACAGTAAAAGAAGCAAAGCTACCAAGTGTGAGGTTGCATCCAGAAGCAGCAACCTTACCGACGGACGAACACAGAGCTGGCAGGAAAACTGATAGAAGGTCTGCAGCATGGTGAACGCCATCCCGAAGTGAAAGCTTCACCGCAGCAATGTGCTATGGGTCAGAAATGCTAGCAGACACTGGTGAGTCTGCCCAGAAATGTTGCGGATCCCGCAACGTGCCGACCGGCATGTGAGCCATTTAGAACTTATTTTGAATACCAACCAAGTAGAAAACAAAGAGAGACTTTGCCCAAATCCTCATGGATGAGATGTCAATATGGGGAAGGCTGGAGCAAGTATTACCACAAGCCAATGAATGCTAGTGACAGAGTTAAAAAGACAAAACTTGAACAAGTCTCCATAAATGAGATATTAATGTAGGGAAAGTTGGAGCAGGTGTTACCAAAAGCAGATGAATACTACTGACAAAGTTAAAAGGCTCAACTTGAACAAGTCTCCATATATGTGATGTCAATATGGACAAACGTCGAACAAGTAGTACCTCAAGCCAAGAAAGTATAAACAGTGAAGCGATTCAAATGTGCTATACTGAAAGACAGTGGAAACATTAAAAATAACTCCTGGTGAAAGAAGCACATGAGACAGTATGCATTTGGGGAGAAGGTACCTGGCAGAGAAGCATACCAGAGGATTTGCAGGCCCCAGAAAGGGATTCCAGGCAGGGGATTATACCAGGTCATTCTTTTAAAATGTGCAGAGGAATAAGACATTGTCGACAGATACCTGGCAGGAGAGTATACCAGGGGTTCTGAAAAACCTACTGAAAGCTTCCTTGCATAGAAGTATAACAGGAGGTTTTTAGTAAGAAATTACTGTTTTGAAAGAGACACTTTCACCATCCTTAAGAAATTATTGTTTGAAAAAGATACCTTTGCCATCTTTAGGAAGGGGTTAATTGAAAAAGACATTGTTGCTATCCTTAGAAAGTGGCTGCTTGAAAGAGACACATTTGCCATCCTTGAGAAGTGGTTGTTTGAAAGAGACACTTTTACCATCCTCGAAAAGTGGTTGTTTGAAAGAGACACTTTTGTCATGTTTAAGGAGTTTATTTTTGAAAGAGACACTTGATTTTGACAACAAGGCACACATTGATTTTTAGTTTTATTTTCTTAGGTAGGGTAATTTCTTTAGGATAGGGACAGATAGGCCTTTTTCCAACCCTTTTATTTAAATTAAGATGTCTGATGTTGAAAACACTTCCACTTTGTTCTGCCTCTCATTTCTGACCCCTCACTGTATATACAGTAGTAACACATTTTAGAAATAGATATAGAACCTGGAAGCTGAGGTGGAAGCAGTCTGGTGCAGTCCCTCTGTGTTGTGCAGTCTGTTGTCCATTACTACTGTGCCTGTGGGTGGAGACTACCCTTCAAAAACCACCATACACCACGGAGCGGTCGCAGAGATGGAAGCCTTGGTGGAAGCAGTCTGGTGCAGTCCCTCTGTGTTGTGCAGTTTGTTGTCCATTACTACTGTGCCTGTGGGAGGAGATTACCCTTGAAAAACCACCATACACCGCGTAGCGGCCGCAGAGCTGGGAGCTGAGGTGGAAGCAGTCTGGTGCAGTCCCTCTGTGTTGTGCAGTCTGTTGTCCATTACTACTGTGCCTATGGGAGGAGAATACCCTTGAAAAACCACCATACACCGCGGAGCGGCCGCAGAGCTGGAAGCTGATCTGGAAGCAGTCTGGTGCAGTCCAGGGCAGCACGGTGCAGGGTGCCCCCCCAAGGATGGAGGACGCAGGGCGTCGTCTGCGAAGCAAACGATCAAGCCGAGAGGACCCCGGCTTGGATATGAGGAGCCCTTTGAAGCATCCACCCCGACAACAACAACGACGCCCAGTTCCTGTGTCGCCAATTAATACTCTAAGACAGGTATGCAACAAAATGTTTTTCTTTTTCCAACAGTGGCCCCCATTAATACTGTTACTTCAAGTGTGCACGTTTCCCCGCTATACTTGGACAAAGCAAACGAAAGTCTACTAAATGATCCTCTGAACCTGATTGAGGATGAGAACGTCGAGAAAGAACTTGACTCAGACTTACACTTTGAACTAGAAAATCCTGCACTTCCTCAGCCTCCCCCCACAACCCTAAAGCCCATCTTACCTGATGGAGGACTTGGAGGGGTGGGGGAGGTGGTAACGGGGACCCGCTTGCTCTCCGCTGCGGCTGGAGCCGTGGAGCCGCTTGGTGCGAGTGAGCGGCTGCCTCTCCCGCGGGAGCTGCCGCTGCCTCTGCGGGATTCTCCGCGGATTCTGGCCGGAGGAGCTCCTGGGTGGAGGGAGGGGGTGTGCCAGGGGCTCCTCCCATGGTGGCAGAGTGTGCAGGATGGTCAGAGGGGGGCAAGGAGCCGCTGGTGGGGGATGGAGGGGCAGAGACCCCGAGAATGATTCTGGCGGGAGCTGCGGTGGGAGTTGCTCCTGCGATGTGTGTGACGGGCTCGCTTCTGGAGGCCCGGGAGGGGCCTGAAACAGACGTTTACATGCATGTGTCTCAGGAAGCCCAAACAGCGTTAAAAGTAAAAGCAAATCCAAAAAACCTGACAAATGTCAGCATACAGATCCATCCCTTGATGACAGGGCCAGATCTGATTAGCCCACGTGATGAGATCATGCCGGATAACGCAATATCGTCAATTGATGTGCAAGACTCAGAGGGCAATGATAAAAACAAAATAAATGCTGCCACTGAAAACGTGCATGGTGAATGCAGCACAAGTGGAACTGGGGATGCATTTAAGAATAACAATTATTTTCCAGTACGGGGCGAACCCCTGATCATGAAAACTTCAGTTAAACCTACCCGAAAAAAACTTGTTCTAAAAGGCAGAACAAAAAGAACGACGACACTGACACAAAATTCGTGTCAGCAGAAAAATTCAATGCCAACAAATAAGAGAGCATTACGCAAGATCATTCCAGGACTAAGGACAAAATGTGTAGCTTCAAATTCTGTGGCAAGACTTTTTCAAAAATCACTAATAAAAGGTCAAATTCAGATGGAGGAAGTGTCTGATGCTGACCTATTAGAAGGGGGCTAACGTGCCTACTAATGAGAAGCCACATGGGGTGGGTTCTGTCTGGTCAGGAACAAGAGAGAACACTCCCCGTACAAGTTTAAAAACTGGGATTCGGTATTTTAAAGACCCTGAAACACAACCTAGTAGGGGCTATCGGACCTTATCTATCCCAAATAAGCAAGCACTGGAGGAAACATTGGAGTCTTCAATATCCACTCTTGCCGTTAGCAAAAACTTTACAGCAAATGGCTGTGTTTTAGACTTGCGAGAAAACACCAAGACGAATATAGACAAAAGCATATATCCAACCTCCACTCAGGAAGCAATTGAACCACCTGTCTGTGGCAAAGATCTGCCTCAAAGAGAAATAAACCTGGCACCTTCTTTACAGGAGACACCCCTGAGGAGAGAGGCTCAACAGAAGCTACCGGCAAGAATCTCACTCGAAGAGGGTAGCCATGTAGAAAAGCCTATAAAGAATAAAGAGCAGGGAGTGAACAACACACCCTGTCCCCACCTGCATTCCCTGCTTCAAAGTAGAAGATCTTCAACCATGACTTCCAGTAACGAGAAAGAAACTCACACAAAAAAAGCAGACATCTTCTCCATAATGTCAGCTGTAACAATTGCCCTTGCACCTTTTTGTGAATTATACAAATCGATCCAAAGGATCATACAACTTTGGATGCAATGCTGCATACAAAAATGATCTACATTGAAGGGTACATTACAGCTTTGGAAGCGAGGGGCTCGATTCATTTAATAAACCACAGGGTGATAACACAGGAAATTTAGAGCAACCAGTTGTGCCAGACGGGGACAAGACGACTCTCGGGAATACTACGATTGCTGTACAGACTGAGGAACTAGCAAAAGCAGCATCAAACATAATCGGTGTAGAGGATGGACGACCAGTGAGTGAATTATGGAACGAAACAGCCAAACAGAACTCCACAGTGGAAACCTGTGAAGCCCTGAAGAAAGCCCCCCCAATAAAAGCATGGAAGCAACAGAGAGCTCCTCACCTGACGATAATTAAGAAACAACCACCTAATGGATGTGTAATCATGTCTGTGGAAAATAGTACACCGACTACAATAGAAATCGTAGAAGAACAGGAACCCGAGTCTCAAATTAAGCTGCCGGGGGCAAACCCTACAGGGTCTTCGGAACAAAGCGACTTAGACCCTCGAGGGAAGATCTCAAAATTATACCTGCTCTTTGCAAAGGGAAAAAGACTCACAAATAAGCGAGGAGTCCGAGTGGTAACAGCAGCAGACCAGCCCTCATATTCTGTTCAATCAAAGGGACAAACAGAAAATCAGAGAATAAAAGCCTGCTCTGGAAAAGAGGCAAGAAATAGATCTGTGGTCTTTCAGGTTTTCGGAACCATCTAATTTAGAAGAAGTGAGATTGGCCAACAGTCTAAACAAGAAACATCAGGAAACCGAAGACTCCGAAAAGAGTATTGACCTCTTGGATCTATTGTTATATACGGTTGAAAGTTTAGAATCAGATACCCCATGAAAGATTCAACAAGTAAGGGCTTTGGAAAAAGATTGTGGAAAGGAAGAAAACATTGACACTCAACAATGGAGTCCATGCCTCACTTTGGCAGAAAGACAGGAAAAAGTATTAAAAGTTTCCGGAGGAAAGAAAGTTATGAGCCCGCACTCTCTGGAAAGTGAGAACATAGAGAATTATCATAAAGGGAGAATAAGGGCCCTTCCGGCAATAAAATCAAGGCCTAGATCACCCTGCATTAACAGAGAGATTAATACCCGGACTCGGGAGGATGCTCATCCAGCATCTCAAAATAAAAAAAGAGTACAAGAGAAGAGTTACACCGGAACAAAATAGGGGACAAAACTCAAGAGATGAAAGAAATGAAGCCAAAGACAAAGAAAAAGCTACCCATACCCCGTACAGCTAAAAGTTAGGTAGTGAAAGGACTTTTAAGATGGAACGGGTAGGGGATAATCGAGATAAATTGATCTTGAATAGGAAAAATATTTTGGCATTAATTAACTGTATTCCAAAATTGAGACAGACCAACACGAAAGATATAAAAATTGTGGAGTTCAGCTCTACTGGCAAAAGAGATTGGGCCTCATTACAAGTACTCCGGTCCGGAATTAACACTGCCGGTAAAACCATACCGGCACCGTTTGCATGTCCGCGCAATCATGACCCGCGGCCCCGGTAATAGCACCACCCTAAACCGCCACCGCGGAAATAGGGTTCCCCTTAATTCCGCCTGCACGGAAACCCCTCCGTTACCGGCAACACGAAACACTGTGAGCATCACAACTAGCGCGGACACGGAAATACCGGGAAAAAAATGGCGGAAATACCGTGATCACGGTGGCGGAACCACCGCCACCGCGAACATGGCGTTATACACTGCCGGCTGAACTGAATCAGGGCACAGGTGCACCAAATCAGCCCAGCTGGACCTAGCAGGCCACTGGGAGCCTACAAAAGGGCCACACCCAGCCCAACACAACACAGAACCATGCAGGCAGCAGGGCTAGTAGCACTGGGACTGGGCCTACTCAACCAACAGGCAGTACTGCACATGGTGGCAGCAATGGCGCAGAGGAGGAGGCGTAGGCGGAGGAGGCGCAGGCGGCAACCAGCCAACCCTGCAGCTATGGCAAACCCCATTGCCCAGCCAGCCCGACCCCGCCGCCAGCCACCAATACCACGCATCAGGGCCTCACCCTGGAACCTCACCCCAGGACAGATCCACACCCTATACCGGCTGGACCGTGCAACAATCATGCACATCACCGCCATGATTGAGGACAACATCAGCAGCCTAATTGACACCCCCACCGCCATCCCCCCCCTCTTGAAGGTTGTCTCAGTTCTGCATTTCCTTGGCACTGGCACCTATCAACACACGGTTGGTGAGCTGCACGGCATTTCACAACCGTGTTTCTCAAAAGTCCTGGTACAGGTACTGGATGCCCTGTTGCGCCATGTGTCGGAACACATAGCCCTACCCCGCACCCTCCCCGAGGTCATTGCCACCAAGTTGGCCTTCCATGCGATGGCAGGCATGCCAAATTGCATAGGCGCAGTTGACTGCACCCACGTCGAGCTGACAGTACCACATGCAATTGAGGCGGTGTTCCGCAATAGGAAACAGTATCACTCTTTGAATGTCCAGATGGTTTGTGATGCCATGCAACTGATTACACACTGCTGCGCACGTTTCCCAGGCTCATCACATGACTCAATGGTACTGCGGAATTCCACGTTGCCACGGTACATGGAACGCTATGCCGGACAAAGCACATGGCTATTGGGTGAGTACAGCTGACGATGCTACAACCCTGTCGGAGTGGTGTGTGTGTGTCCAGGCAATGAGCATTGTGAGTGTGCCGCTGTGACCGCACATGCATCACCCCCCTTCCATCTACCAAATACACAGCGGATGCCAAACATCATGAAGGAAGACATGACAGGGCACCACAATGTGCCCGTGCACACGCTGCCACAGCCAATCCCGTCACGGTCCCATGAACCCTGTGCCACTGCAGACACCCACCCTCAATTGAAACACTGCCCCAAAAAGCACGAGAGGCGTGCAAATGATACGACGAGTATTTACTACTTCCGTACAGTGGAGTCACTCTGCCATGTGTGGACAGCACCGCACCATGACATGCACACAATCAAATGTTACCCGCAGGGCACAGCAAACATGCAAGTTAATGTGTAGGCCCATATGCAGTCAGGGACATTCCTCGTGATGGCCAAAACATACCTCCAGACACTGCATGGTTCATATGCATGAATGAATGATGATACAAGAATGCACAGCAGCAGATGAGGACATGATGCCACAAACACTGACATGTTCCCCCATCTACATCCCATGTAGGTGATGCGGGATATGCACTCACGCCATGGTTGATGACACCTGTACGGAGACCAAGGAACAGGCATGAAGAGGCATACAATAGGGCACATATCCGCACACGTGGAATGATTGAGAGGACATTTGGACTGCTGAAGGCCCGTTTCCGCTGTCTGAGCAGATCTGGCGGATCACTGCTGTACAGCCCAGTGAAGACGGGCAAAATCACGCTGGTATGTGCCATGCTGCACAACATATGCCTGCGCAGGAACATCCCAATGCCACCAGACGCAGATGAGGAAGATGGGGATGGGGATGGAGATGGGGATGGGGATGGGGATGTGGATGGAGATGGGGATGGAGATGGAGATGGGGATGGCATGGCACCGCCTCCCCCTGGGGGTGCACATGATGGCCAGAGAGCACGGGATGCCCTGATTCGCATTTACTTTTGAGTCACAGCACATTCACAGTAATGCACAAACATGGTGACGACAATGAATTAATAGTTGCACTGCAAAATAAATGATCGATGTCCACACATGTATGTCTTGATTTGAAATGGTGATGTATTGATGTAATCACAACAGGGAAGAAGGTGCATTGGTTAGGGAAGCTGTACACCCGGGGCCACCCACCACCCAAACGTGCCCACCCCCACCCAGAGCCCATTGTCCAAACCCCCAAAACTACCTACCCCACCACCCAAACGTGTCCACCCCTCTCACACCCTTGTAGTCCACATGTGTCCTGCACTGCCCCACACACATGCCATCACTTCCGTGTGCGCTTCTGTGCAACCTTGCCCAAGGGACCCGTTAGCCTACTCGAGCGCCTCCTTGGACTGGCAGTAGTGGAGCTGGATGGGGTGGTAGTGTTTGATTGGCCAGAATCAGGGATTGAGGGCATCCGTGCCAGATTTGCCTGTTGGCCAACCAACATGGCCTCCACAAGCCTGGAGGTGTGGTCATTGCCCTCCCGCACATGGCGTGCAAGGGTCACTATGGTGCTCGCAAAGCGTCCTATGGACCTCGACAGGCGACGCACTGAGGCGCTGTAGCTCTCCCTCTGCAGCCTGGATTCCTCTAGCTGCCTCTCCACCAGCTGGGTGAGGGTAGCCTGCTGGTCCTCCATCCGCTGCATGCGGGCATTCAGTTCGGCCATGGATGGGGTGGGCGACCTCATGGGACTCCCCAGTGAAGTGGGGCTGAACCCCAGCTCATGGAAGGAGCCCAGGTCTTCCAATGTGGGCATCTCCCCCTGTGGCCCCGTTTCCGAGTGCTCTTGCGGGGCACTGTTATCACTGCAGGCCGCCCCCTCTGCAGTGCTGCTGCCTTCGGTGTTGTGTTGGGTGGCCATGATAGGTTCCTGTGGCACCTGTCTGGACTCAGCCAGTGTGGAGATGGTGGGGATGTTGGTGGTGGTGTGCTGCACATCTGTTGTGGCTGGTAATGTGGCCAGTGGTGCAGAACTGCCGGCAGCATCCTCCTGTGTGGTGGCGGTGGCTAGTGTACTTGCCGATGCTGATTGGCTGGCCTGTTGTGCAGTATCACTGTCACTTGAAACAGCTGTGGGGACACAAAGGGCATGCAATTAGTGTTGTTGTGGTGGCAGATGGGTGCATCACATGCGTCATTAAGATTGTACATTGAATAGTGTTAGTCACATGCATCTGATTGCTGGTGTCTGCATTCAGTGATATTGGTTGCCATACGGATCATAATGGGTCCTTTGGCCCACACATGCACTGCCTGGGGGGGGATTGTTAATGGGTCCTTTGGCCCACACATGCACTGCCTGGGGGGGGGGATTGTTGATGGGTCCTTTGGCCCACACATGCACTGCCTGGGGGGGGGGATTGTTAATGGGTCCTTTGGCCCACACATGCACTGCCTGGGGGGGGGATTGTTAATGGGTCCTTTGGCCCAGTACTCACAACTGCATATTTACATGTGGCATTCATGTTTGGGCACTTACCGGCATCTGCAGGTGGGCTCACTCCTGCCTCAGCCTGCCCAATCCCATGGATTCCCTCTAGGTGGAGGACGCTGCTGCAACGCTCCTCCCATGCTTGCAGCCTCAGTGGGGAAGGGGGTCCTCCGCCTGTCCCACTGCTGCGTTGGCGGTGCGTGGAAATGAGGTTGCGTACCCTCAGCCTCAGGTCGTCCCAACGCTTGTGGCAGTCCTTCACGCTCCTCACTGCCACGCCCACAGCGGTGCACTTGCGTGCAGCTTCGGCCCACACCTCCTTCCTCCGCTGCTGTGTGGCACGCCGTTGGTCGGCGCTGAACAGCATCTCAGCATTGTCCACAATGTGCTCCACCAAGACGGTTAGCTCCGCCTCGCTGAAGCGCTGTTTGCGCTGCCTCTGAGCAGGAATCCTGGCAGACATGCTTGTGGTCCCTTTTGGCTTCTCAGAGTCAGGATTGTGCTTGTGCTGGCTCTGGATGGCAATGGATTGTGCTTTTATATGATGGCCGCCTCTCTGTTTCCTGTTTTGGCGATCATGGTATTTCCGGTTCCGTGTCCGTGGCGGCGGAGCGGAAACGGGTTTTGCGCCACTTGTGGCTTCGTTATTTCCATTTCCGTGGGGTATTCCGTGACGGCGGTAACAACGTTTCCGAGTCCGTGTGGTGCGCGCGACCGACAGCGTGTAATCGGGCGGTTTTTCCGCACCCTTGCGGACACGGAAACGTTTTTACCGCCATCACGGATTTTGCACGGTCCCGGACTGGCAGGTTGTAATGAGGCCCATTGTGTTTACTTGCATTTTCCTTCCCCTATAATCAGATCAATGTTGATTTCGGAACAAGAAGGTTTTCAAATGTGAGGCTATGACCTGTGGGACTGTCGAACAAGTGGCGCTAAAACAGCACAAGAAAAGCGACAACAGGGGCAAAATGACAACCCGCCTTTAAGGCAACGGGGATTGTCTACTCGCCTGGAAGAGCCTGCACTTCGATCAACTAAAGGGACGACACAAAGAAAGGAAGTTACCATGATTGAGAAGCAGACTAGTGCCCTTGAAAGGGTCGCTCAAAGAGCTAAGTCAAATAAATCAAGCCAGGATGGAAATATTCATCAGGATGTTGTGAATAACGACAGATATCCAAAAGGCCCTCTTCAGACAATAAAAATTACATTTGCTCAACAACTTACTGAAACGGACAACGAACAAATAGCTTCAAGCAAAAAACCTGAGGACGTGGACGAAGATGAGCATGCAAATTGGGCGTGGACTTCGAAAGCCCTAGTGGAAAGAAGTTAGCCATGCAAGCCACAGAAGGAGAGAACGGTGGAAGCTGGGATTGATGGTCGGAAGGCCTCGGGAAACGAAAATATCGTCATGGTCTGCTGGAACACTCGAGGGTTCAGCCATCTCCTGGCAAAGAGCGATGTCAATTTAGGGGAGTTTGATATCATATGTCTCCAGGAGACGTGGTTAACTAAGAGGCCATTCTTGGAGGGTTATGAAACTTACCTGTCCCCAGCTGTACGTTTGGAAAAAGGACGACCTTCATCAGGTTTGCTGACCGCTATTAGATCTGGATGAGGAATACATTATGTAAAATCAGTGATCTCAAAAATCCATTTTCAAGTGTCTCTTCTGAACTGGTCAAAGCAACCGTTGGAAAACAGTCAACATAATGTAAAGGAAGAAGAAATAATCTTATTGAACACATATTGGAACCCTGCTTCGATTAAGAATGAGAACTATCTAGAAATGGCAGATAATATCTTGGAAAGAATACATCTGGAGTGGATGCCGAAATTCATTATTCTGTTTGAAGATCTGAACGCGGTCTGCCCTAAATCTAAATTGCAGCAGGAGATTGGAAAGAAGGTGCCACTGAATATGGTACGTGGACACTTATGGACCACAGCAATGTCTTCTTGGGATCTCCAGAGTTTAGAAACATCAATACTCAGAAATAACCCGAGAATACTGACATGGGAAAGAAATAACTCGACAGCCAATTTAGACCATATATTTCTTTCCAACGAGCTGTTGAAGATCGTAACTGAGTATGAGGTTGTGAGAACAGTCAATAGCAACCACAATCACTTAAAGGTAAAATGGACCTGTATAAGAAAAGTAAGATCGAACATGGTTGCGGAGATTGAGACGTGTAAGAGTGTCACGAAGCTAAGACTGTCGGCTAATGCAGTTATAGAACTTACGGACACATATATAAACATCTGTAGGACAAATCTGCGAGTGGGCCTGAAAAACAACATCAATTATCAACCTCTGCTAGAAGTCTACGAAGTTAGAAGAAAGGCTTGGCCAAATAATAAGATAAAATCCATCTACATGAATATAACAAAAGTATTGTGGAAGAGAGAAAAAAATTAAGGAAACTAAAGCGTCAAGTAAATAAATCAACCACTCCTGAACTGGTAAATGAATTAAAAGTAGCAACAAGGACTTACAAAAGCTGGCTAAAACAACACAGAGAGAATATTAATCAAGCAGATGCTGCTGGTATGTTGAAGACACTGTGTAGTAGGAAAACTATGGATTTCTGGACTCTAATTAGAACAACCTTAGAGTCACAAAACAACTCAATAAATAACTTTGTGGGAAAAGAAGCCTGGTCCGCCCACTTCAAAAAGCTATTTCCGAAAGTTGGTCATCCTTTCCTTCCTAAACAAGAACGGGCAAACATATCTCTTAACCATGACTTGTTAAAACCATCATGGGAGAAAATCTGGGACCAGGAGGACATAAAGAGAAAACTTGTTCAATTGAGCAATTCAAGAGCTCTGGGGCCCGACGGCATTACTAATGCAGATTTGAAGGAACACCTTATAGAATGGACTGACTTCATCCATGAGGTAATAAAAACCTGCATAAAAACAAGATCTATACCTGCTTCATGGACAACAGCAACTATTGTTCCGATTTACAAATCGGGACCAGAGACCAACCTAAGAACTACCAATCAATCGCACTATTAGATGCAGTTGGGAAAGTGTTTGGTTCACTGTTGCTGGAAAATTTCCAAAAATGGTCTAGGACAATGGGACATGAGGACCCACTACAATCTGGGTTTGTGAAAGATGGGGGAACTGCACCAAATATTCTTCTATTAACCACTCTAAAGGGTAAGATCCAGGAAGGAAGTCTGAAGATCCATCTTGCTTTCATTGACCTGGTCCAGACTTTTGACCAGGTCAATCATGAAATTCTTTGGGAAAAATTAACAACAAGAAATTGCCCGGAAAGCATTTTAGAGCCTATTAGAGCCCTTCATCAAGACACTTCCTTTAGAGTGCGTTTAAACCAAGGGGGGATGTTATCTGATTTAATTCCAATGGCAAGAGGAGTGAAACAAGGGTGCCCTCTTGCACCAACACTGTTTAAATCGTGCCTCTGGGATATTGAAGAAAGTGACCAGGAGATCCAATCTTTCCCCCCAACAGTAGGGAAGGTTAAGATCCTGAGATTGCTTTATGCAGACGATCTCATTTTGATGGATTATACCCCAATTGGCTTTCAACGCCAATTAAATGAATTGGTGATTTATATAAAGAAGAACAACTTAGAGATCAACAAGGCCAAAACCAAAGTCATGACTATGGAGAAACAAAACACCCGCATTGAGACCTTTAGCTGGACCCTGGAAGGGGAAAAGATAGAACAAGTGAAGAAATTCAAATATCTGTGGGTAATCCTTAGTAATAACAAACAAGAGCGTCTATGCAACTCCACCTCTTGGAAAAGGCAAGAAAACTGGCACGTCAGGCAAAAGTAATTGACAGAAGATTTGGTCGATTTAGAACAATCCCACTGATCCAATTCTACAAGGGAAAGGTGGTTCCTTCTTTGATTTATGGTGCGGATGCAATGCTACATGTACCGCAAGATTTCTGGAATCGTTTAGAAGGCCTATTTTGGAAAAACACACTGAATTTACCGCTATCAACACCGGTAAAGACTATACGTCAGGAACTCTGCTTGCAATCATTGAAATCGATGGTTGCTAGAAACTCACTAATGCAATACAGGAAGTCCTTGACCAGTAACTGTCCGAAAGTTATGTCTATTATCCACACGGAAATTAAAGAACAGAAAAGTAAAATCCTGACATTCTGGATGAAAGAACATCAAAAAACTCTTGCAGAAATAAACAGTTCTGAAGAAGAACTTATTCAAAACCTGAATAAAGTGAAACAAAAAATGTGGGTACAAGATTGTATACAGACTACATCACTGGACCAGAGAAGCAAATTGATAAGCAAATTGATAAGCCATTTGCCACCAACAACGCGAGGATTAAATGACTTACCCAAATACTTAAAAAAATTCCCAAGTAAGACACTGCGAGACACCTTCCTACGAGTGCGAATGAATCTCTTACCAACGAATGAGATCAGAACTATAAGGAAAATAACACAGGACCCTAATTGCCGGAAACATTCCCCCTGTTTCTCAGACGCCAGCCCCCATGAGGGCGACACACAGGGGCACACTGAGGCAGAGGAGTGGCCTTCCACCCCATGCCCTGTCCACACTCCACAGGAGGGGACCAGCCCCTCCATCACTCCACCTGCACTGGCCATGGGCCAGCACGGCCAGCCGTCCCTCGAGGACATCACTCAACGGCAGCATCAACTGTCCGCAATGCTGGATGAGCATGCCGCGGAATGTGTGGGGGCTAGGTTTAGCATTGAACAGGCCACGGAGACACTAAGGGCGGAAGTGGCGCAGAGCACTGCCACCCTGAGGGATGCCATGCAGGCCATGTCCAGGGACATCTGTGCCGAACTTGCGGGCTTGCGTCGTGCGGTCACTGACCTCACCCACACAGTACAGGAGCAGCATGCACAGGGGCAGCCAGGGACATCCTCCACTGCCAGTTCTGCGCAGAGCAGCCCCGTGCGCCGTTCCGGACGCAACCTGCGCTCCACAGCCAGGGGTGCCCCGGGGGCCGGGAGAGGGGGCTTGTGACGGCCTGTGGACACTGTCACAGGCATCTGTTGACAGCTACATGGGGTGTGTTGGGGTGTGCAGGGGGGAGGTGGGAGGTGGGAGGGGGTGTGTTGGGGTGTGCAGGGGGGAGGTGGGAGGTGGGAGGGGGTGTGTTGGGGTGTGCAGGGGGGAGGTGGGAGGTGGGAGGGGGTGTGTTGGGGTGTGCAGGGGGGAGGTGGGAGGGGGTGTGACACGACAGTTCATAGTTCCAATACACTTTTTTCTTTCAAAAAAAGAAATGTGTGGACATTTTCATTGCGTATGTGTGCTTTATTGGTGTACAGTCCACAGTGTGCATGTCCCAGAGACACACAGTGCCCCAAGTGCAGTCTCCATGCGATAAACACCAGCCGTGTGTGCTAGAAGCAGTGGTCGATGATACTTTGGCGCATGGCACGCCCCTCCTGTGCATCGCCTCCTCCATGTGGTGGCGCCCCATCTGCACCCTCCTCATCCTCATCGTCAGGTGGTTGCTGTTCTGCGTCAGGGGGCAGGGGCACATTCCGTCTGACGCACATATTGTGCAGCATGACACATGCCATGACGATCTTTGCCACCTTCTCATGGCCATACAGGAGTGCCCCACCAGACCTGCTGAGGCTTCGGAACCGTGCCTTCAGGAGGCCGAATGTCTGCTCTATGACCACACGAGTACGTGTATGTGCACGGTTGAAGTCCTCCTCGTGCTGGTTCTGCGGGTTCCGGACTGGCGTGAGGAGCCACCTCTTCAGGGGATAGGCTGCATCACCTGTATGTAGGCGAGAATGTATGTGTCAGTCATGTTGTCTGATCAGGTACATGATGTTCCACCATGGCTGGCATGGAACTGTTACCTTGGCTCACTTCTACATGCACTAATTGATTCACACTATGCAACCAGTATATGCTCATTGCTGCCATGGCCTGTTTTGCATGCCATCACCCTATGTATGCAGAGGGGTTTTGTGCATTGTGAGTGCCCTTCCTCTGTATCCGTTCTCTGTGTTACTCACAGCCAGGTGGAGTATGCATCATCCCCCCCCCCCTTTCTGCCAGGTGGAGTATGCATCACCCCCCCCCCCTTTCTGCCAGGTGGAGTATGCATCATCCCCCCCCCCTTTCTGCCAGGTGGAGTATGCATCATCCCCCCCCCCCTTTCTGCCAGGTGGAGTATGCACTGGTACGTCATTCCCATGCCCACTTCCATGACATTGCACTCACCGAGTAGCCAGGATCTTGGGCCTGCATGTCGCTCCATGTAGCGTGGTATTGTGGAGTTCCTCAGGACCAGTGAATCATGGGTTGATCCGGGGAATCGGGCACAACAATGTGTGATGATCTTGTTGGAGTCACAGACCATTTGCACGTTGATAGAGTGGAACTGTTTCCGGTTGCGGTACGGTACCTCCATGGCACGTGGAACCACCAATTCCACATGGGTGCAGTCGATGGCACCAATGCAACCGGGTATGCTGGCTAGTGCATGGAAACCCACTTTGGTGTTTGCAATCTCCTGGGCAGTCCGTGGTAATGAAATGTGGTCGTCTGTGTGCTTGAGGAGGGCATCGAGCACTTGGATGAGTGTTCGTGAGAATAATGGTTGTGAAATGCCATGCAGGTGCCCCACTGTGTGCTGGTAGGTGCCTGTGGCCAGGAAGTGGAGTACAGCCACTACCTTCAGTAGGGGGGGGATGGCGGTTGGACTTTCTATCATGCTGACGATGTCGTCGTGTGTCATGTCTACGATGGCGGTGATGGTGTCCCGGTCCAAACGGTACAGGGTGTGGATCTGCTCAGCAGTGAGGTTGTTTGGATTGGCTCTGATGCGTGGGATTGGGGCCTGCCTGCGTGGTGGCACTGGCTGTGCTGGTGGGGCTTGCTGGGCCTGCCTTGCCCTCCTTCTCCTCCTGCGTCTCCTCTGTGCTGCCTGTTGTTGTTGTTGTTGCTGTTGTAGTAGCACATGCATTGCTATGAGGTCCTCCAGCCCCAACATTGCTAGTCGTATTGGCATCATTGTGGAGTGTGACTGGGTGTGGGTAGGGGTGGGGTGTGCTCTTTTTGTACTCCCCTGAGTCTGTATTGCCTTCACCTGTGCTGTTTCTGTGCACCTGTGGCAGCTGCATTCACTTGAATTGGCCCTTTACGGTTGGTTCGCGATGGCGTTATTTGCACCATGGCGGTAAGGTACTTAGCGGCCTCGGTGATGGCGTTAGGTGCATGTCCGCTTGGGTCGGCATTTGCGTACCTTTCCGCCATGGCGCTAAGTACGGTGTGGGCGGTCGCGTGCGCGCACCCTTAGCGCAGTTAGCGGCAGCGTTAACTACGATGCCGCTATTGGCATCGTAGTTTACGGTCAGGAGTCATGATCGGACCTGGCGGAAAACGATGGCGGTAACCATTTACCGCCATCGTTTTTCACTTACCGCCAGGGTCGTAATGAGGCCCATTATGCGGTAAACCATGGTGCTATTAGCACCATGGTTGCCGCCGGTACCATACCGGTACCACCATGGCGAAAATGGGGAATTACCACCCCATGCCAAGGTTGGCGGGGTGGTAATTCCCCCTTTCTCCATGGCCCTTCCCCATTCCCATTTTTGCCACATAGGGCACAATGGGAATGGGGAAGGGGCTAATTATGGTACTGCAAATTGCGGTACCATAATTAGCACCAATGTCCCTTTGCAGGTCCCAACTTTAAATGCTGGTCTACACCAGCCGATGAGGTCGGGTCCCGCAAAGGGACCTCGTAGTAAGGCAGTAAGAGTTTACCGGTACCGGTGCCCTTACCGGTACCGGTAATCCCTTACCACCTACCGTGTAATGAGGCCCTATGTCTAATTGAAGACATGAAGTTGTTCACTTCAACTGTTTCTGTAACTGGTCTAGGGAAACCAAAGCAGCATTTGGTGTAGTATTTCCCTTTGTTTTTGTATTTGCAACGACAATATTTGCCACATTTGTGTCTTTGAAATTGTACAATTTGGGCATGAAGATCACTATTTGTTACTTTCTATGGAATTTCACAAGTGACATATTTTTCGATAAACTATAAAACAGTGGAATCACTGTCTTGACCAAATTTAGGAGCATCTTTAATCCATAAAAGCATGTGGATATGGGGTGCTACTCTGGTTTAGTATTCTTTTCTTCAAAAGAAGTGTTGCACTTCTCCGAGAGGAGGAACAGTTTTTTTTACAAATAAAGTGTAGCATAGCAATGAAACGATTATGGAAATATCTTGAAACATTAATAGGATCTAGAGAGCAAAGTTCTCCAGGTGTTAGTATATCTATGTTTGTTTTGTTTTTGTTTGATATGCGTAGGAAATCATGTAAATCTTCCCATGCATATTCTGCACAATTTACTGTAACAAACCAAGTAGGTGTGCCAAGGTTTCTGATCATACAACGTACATCTCTGTGACGTCGGAACCAGTACTTTTTTGTACCATGCATGTTTCCTAACAGATTTGTAATGCTTGATTGTAAAACCTCATCTTTTCTTGCACTTTTTGTATTAATTGCATAGCTGACATATTTTGAAAGTGGGTTCCTGATTTCAATATGTGTGCAACTCCGTAACATAGAGTTGCTAGTTCACTTTCAAAGAGTAGGTGGAATATGTATTCCACATTTTGTCTAAATCTGGGATCTTCAGAATGCATTCGTAATGAGAGGTATTCTGATGCTGTTATCTGAGTGGGTCTATCATCATACCTTCCTTCTTTGCCAGTAGGAAAGAGTAGAGGAAAACCATGTGCTTCCATAATTTTTCCCTATATGCTGATTGGTGATCCTTTGGTTTGTCACATTTGGTATGTTTCTAGTGCATCAACTATGGTGTCATTAGAGTGTAATGGATGAATTGTATAATGGTCTAAAATATTGGATACTGTTGAAGGATCTAGAAGTTCAAATTGACCAGTTTCTGGAGACTCTTGAATTATTTCAGTTGTTTCCTTTAGGTTTTCTTCAATATGTATTTCTTTGTAGTATTCATTATTGTCTTTTAGATATTGCAAGTCTTGTCTAACTTTATGTAAGTCTACGAGTTGTTGCCTAATTGTTTTGTCTTTTGCTGGTACACCATTTACTGAGACAATTAAAGATTGCTCTATTGGATGTTGCGACGAATGCCTTTAACCAATTCAGAGGGAGGTAATTTTGCTGTTTTTGGTTGAAGGCGTATTATTGCTTGAAATGGGTGCACTGTTTGATAATGATCCTCTCATATAAATTGAATTGTTGCAGGGGTTTTGGTAGTGGGAATAATTCCACGTTATTTGTGATAGCACATGAAGGAGTTTGGTTGTTGTCAAGTTTTGCAGTGCAGTAACTGCAAAGTATTAAAGGGTCAGTTATTTTGTATTTGTTTTCTGCTATAAGGTAGAGAGCTAATTCAAACCATTTGGAATCTTCATTGTCTTCTATTGTGTATGTTACATCTTTAGTTTTTGTGTTACTTTTATACAAAGTTCTGCGCAAACACACACACACACATGGTTTGGTACTTCAGCGGATGTACTTTTAAATTTTAGTATTTCTTTTTTATATGTATGTAGTAGAAGTTTGCCATGTGCAGAATTGTTGCTAGTCTGTTGTAAAGCTATTGCTTTTTGTAAGTGGCTTTCACTTCCAAAATAAATTCTCTGGATATGGTTGATTTCTTCAAACAGGTCTTTGGGTGTACCATGTACAAATATCATCCTGAGAATTAAACCATCCAACTGCCAAGGTGACCCTTGCCCAGCTCCCATCATTAAGGACTCTGCACATGATCTGGCCCCATTCATTACTGCCTTCATCAACTCCTCCTTTAAAACAGGTATTGTCCCGTACAACCTTAAGGACGCTTGGGTGATCCCACTGCTCAAAAAACCATCCATAGACCCAAGCATACCTACTAACTTCCGACCTATCACCACAGTACCATTTTTGCTTAAGATTTTAGACCGCGCAGCATACCTTCAGATCCAAGATTACTTGGAATCTAACAATCTGCTAGGTCTACGACAATTCGGATTTCGTCCCAGACACGGGACGGAAACTGCTTTAATAGACCTAAAAACCCAAATTGAGGTATTGAAGGACAAGGGTAAACTAGCAATGCTAATACTCCTCAACCTCTCTGCTGCATTTGATTTGGTCAACCACCAGATCATATGCAGGCACCTCCACTCTGCTGCCAACTTCTCGTCCTCTGCTGCGGCCTGGATCAAATCCTTTTTGAGCAACAGATCCATGAGGGTCTTTTCCCCATCCGCAGCTGCGGACCCCTCCCCTATTCACTGCAGCGTACCTCAGGGATCTTGCGTGTCACCTACACTTTATAACATTTTCACGAAACCACTCTTTGATGTGCTTGACTATCTGGGTGTCTCATACACCAACTATGCGGATGACACCCAGATACTCATTCCCATCACAGGTGATTATCTAGCTGACACCAAGGCCTTTAACGACGTCTACCTGGTCATCCAAGCCTGGATGGCCCAACACCAGTTATGCCTAAATGACGACAAGACGGAGCTCCTCATCCTGATCATCACCTCACAACGCCTAAGCAAACTAGAGCCGTCCTATCAGTCATTTACCATAGACGGTAACACCATACGAGTCTCGAAAGATACCAAAACATTAGGTTTTTAACTTGACGCCACCCTATCCTTATCTCGACAAATAAATGCAGTCAGATCTGCCTCTGCATACACGTGTAAACTTATTGCAGCTTGCAGACCGTTCCTTACCACCCCTAACAGTGTCACACTTGCTAGAACTCTCATTATGGCCAAAATTGATTATTGTAGTGCTCTTTACTTAGGTACTAGCCAAGAGAACCTGATTAAACTCCAGACAACACATAACAATGCCATTCGAGCTGCCCTAAACATCCCCCGCAACCACCACATTTCAGAATCCAGAACCAACCTAAAGTGGCTACCTGTCAAGCAGAGAATCTCACTAAAAACACTTGCCCTCATGCACAAATGCTTGGCTAACAAGGCCCCTATCTACCTCTGCAGTTGGCTGTCTCGCCACTCGACCTCCCGACCTCTAAGAACTGCCCAGACCCACTGTCTATCGATCCCTAGGTTTAAACTTCAAAAAGCGGGGGGCACCAGCTTCCCTGTCCTATCCTCTAAGCTATGGAACTCCCTCCCCGCTACAATCAGAGCTGAAGACTCATTCAACACATTCAAGGCCAAAACCAAATCTTGGCTTTTTGACCAGCACTAAGACATGCTCTGCGCCCTTAACTTATACTCTGGCCCGCTGACCTCTGTTACTGTTCTCTGTACACCCTAGGTGTATATCTACTGTTAAGTATAGCGGCATTGTAATTACTGTAATGTTTGCAGATAGAAACACTGTTAGTATTCTGTTAATGTAATTTTTATGCCTGTATATATGCATTAATGTAACTTTGTACAAATTGCGCCCTGTTGCTTCCGGGCCTAATGGCTTGCGCGTTATAAATAAAACAAATACAAATATGTCTAATAAGAGTGTTATTTAAATTGGCTAGTGCTAAAGCAGGACTTTTAGCATAGTACAGTTTATAGACTAGATTTCTTATAGTTGAATGATGTGTTGATATCATTTTGATATGATGGAAGGTGCTTTTGCAAATAGGTCCTGAAATGCAGGCTAATGAATGTCCTTGTAGTCCTGTGTATTTGCACACTGGACAGGTATCCATATTTTGCCGCATTTTCATTTTGATTTTGTCTCTGCCTTTCACATGCTGATTGAGGAACTGGCATAAAGATTTGAAAGATTTTTTGGGAATGTTAATCATTGACGTGCATGGCCATTTGTATACTGGACGTTCTGGTTCAGTCGAATGGAGAGGTAATTCTTAGTTTTCTGGGGATCCTTTTGTTAGCAGTATTTCATGTTCCATTATGGTATTATTAATTGTTTCATAACTTCGTCCACTGCTATGGATGGAAATTGCGTTTGTTTGGTTTTGTTTGTATGCTTCTTCATTTAAATATGGTTCTGTGCTCGTGGTGTGACTCCATTCACCTCCACAGATATTTAAGAAGTTATTTTTGTGGACATTCAGTTTATTGAGAAGTTTTTTTTTGTAATTTAGTAGTTAGTTTTGTTAGTGCTTTAATTATGTTTAACACTAAAATGAATAACTTTCTTTTGAGAAGGATTGCACTGTCTATTAAAGCTGCTAAGATTAATTTTCTACGGTAGGTTTGAAGGGTTGTGCATGATTTGTCTCCTGTTTTTATAAGATTCTGAAGGACTCTGTGGTGGCACATTTTTGCTAAAATACTTTTTTTGGTATGCTTATTTGCTGGTATATCAAGATTTATAGGAGCAGTTTTAGCAGTAGTGGTAGCCGAATTCTTGTTAAGCATTTTTTGTTTCATTTTCCATTTTGATAGAGGAGGCAAAGTTTCAGTACTGGAAGCTTGTTTTGTTTCGCTAAATGACTGTATTAGCTGTTTTGTTTGAACTTTTTGTACAAACTCTGGTAGAGATGGATGCTTATTTTTGACACTTTTATTTTCGTTTGCTATATTTCTGCGTTGCTTTCTACGGACTTGCTTTTTGGTAGGCATTCTTTGGGGTCTGGGTTGGGCTGTTCTGCAATGTATGTGTGCTGTGTGCATGAGTGTCTGAGTATGATTGGAAAGATGTATGTGGTGGTGTGTGATTGTGCATTGGGCAGTTACAATTAGTTGGGAAGTCTATTCTATTTGTGTGTTACTAAACTGCGGTTCAGATGAGAGTAGAAAGTGAGCAAGTGGTGAGGAGAAGCATTAATAGTAAATCTAATGGTATACAATTAAAACAGTTCTTTGTTTTGTATAGTGACTGTGATGTCATCTTTGATGTCCTGGGTGTTAGTCTGAGCAGTGCACGGTAGTGGCACAAGTTATGGCTGTTTAGCTTACCACAAGTGGCGAATTTCAGGGGGTTTTCGCTTTTCCTTGGAACCATAACGTTCCTTTAACAACGTTTTTTTCACTGAATTTCATAGGTTTTTAGTAGCGCAACTTAACCATAATGTCCTTTTAACAAAGTTTTTTTACAGAATATATATATATATATATATATATATATATACAAACAAGACATGTAATTGGATTTATATTGCTTTCAATTATTTATTTTCTAAACTAATCATTATTTTTAATTCCACTCTAAAGGATGACATGCCAAAGCAATTGAATCCTTACATACTGTATTTTTTGTTGTAGGCATTTTTGCATGTACTTCAAAATGTGGACCATACACTAAATTTAAAGAAATTACAGCAGAATAAAATGTACTTTGAAAAAAATGTATATATGTATATATTTTATGTAAAAGAAAATACTCCTGAAATTAGAAAATGTAATTAATATAATCAGTGCTTTAATCAGTCAGTAATAAAGGATGATATGTCTGATGCCATCAATGATTTCATCAGCGATGTCATCAATGATGTCATATATGATGTAATTAGTGATGTCACCAGCGATGTCATTAGTGGTGTAATCTTAGGTGTCATCACTGTGGTCATATGCTGTGAAACTGGGGGTGAGAAGTTAAGGTTGCTTTGCCTGAATTGTCTGCCAAATTTCAAGGATTTTGTTGCATTACATTTTCACCTTCACATCTCTATAACTATGGTTTTTTCACTGAATATATATTATAGGACAGTAGTCACTAGTTAGGGTGAGTGACTTGATCCATTGGAAATGCATAAAAAATGTTATTGCTAATAACATTTGACTTGCAGTAAACCTCTGAATATCCTTTTCTTTTGACTAGGAAGTGGCCTGTGCTCTTATACATGTTCAGCAATGAGTCATTTAGAAAGACAGACATTTTTGCAACAAATCTCCCACAAAAGCTTACTAGGGTCTGTTTCTTCAGCTTGTCATATTTGAGGTATCCCAGTATCTGATTTGAAAGCCTTTTGTTTCCATCTAGACGACAGTCATAGGTGCCTCCAATTTTAAGAGCCACCTTTTTTCTTTCTCAGCTGTTATGATTGTATAAAATCTCGATAGCGTGCAAGCTCTTCTTTCCCAGGTGGTATGGATTGCTGCAAGGTCCAATTATAACATACTAGCAAAAGTACTTCTTCTCCAAAAAGGTTCTGTAGACAGACATGATAACAGTCCGATTAATTGTTGAGAATGAATGATCCTGTAGATCACTGTTCTGCCTTACCTTGGCATGGTGCAGTTCATTGCGGTACATTGCGGTGCAAATATTATAGATATCTTGCATCGTAGGGCCTTAATACGTGGTTATTGAGGTCCCATAGGAACCTCAGATTTTGTTCCTCATTTCGGCACCAGTTGAGAAAAAATGTTTCTTTCCCTTCCCAGTGAACATGGTTTATGGCTTCGTCGGCAGGCACCACCTCGCAAAAATCCCCTGGAAAAGTAATTTCACCTGATGCAGCAAAGGTTTTTGTTTGCCTTCCCATTGTACATAGTTTACTGCATTGTAAAGCTTGTTTACAAACAACATTTTTTCCTTCCTTTCCCAGTGAACATGGTTTATGGCTTCGTTGGCAGGCACAATCTCGCAAAAATCATCTGTAAAAGTAATTTCACCTGATGCAGCAAAATTCTTTCCTTCCCTTCTCCTTGTACATGGTTTACGGCCCTCCAGCACTTTAAAGCTTGTTTAGAAACAATATTTTTTGTTTCCTTTCCCAGTGAATATGGTTTATGGCTTAGTCAGAAGGCACCATTTCTCAAAAATCCTCTGGAAAAATAATTTCACCTGATGTGGACAAAATTTGGAAACTTCTGGAATGCTACCTGCCTTGACATTCACCTCTCAGGTCCATTCGACTCTCATCCCTTTTTTGTTTCCCTTCCCGGTGAACATGGATTACGGCTTTGTTGCAAGTCCACAAAGACATTTTAGCTTTTGCTGAAATCTGGGGAAAGGGGTAGGGTTTCCAAATGTCATGTAGCCAGTAATGTCCATAGGGTCCTAACAAGTATCTCTGAAAAATGTGGTGCAGATTGGACAAACGGTCTGGAATTGTATAATGAACAAAGCTTCATTAAGCCACAAACCAACAAACACTTTTTGACTTTTCCTGAAATCCTGCGAAAGAGGTGGGGTGTCCAAATGTCACTAATGTCTGGTGGGTCCTAACAGGTAACTATGTAAATGTGGTGCAGATTGGTGAAACGGTGTGGAATTGTTTAAGAAACAGCGCTTTATGCCACAAACACACAGACCCGCACACAACTTGTGACTTTTATATATAAATGGTGAGTTTGGAATTTCGATACCAAAGAACCATTTTTACCTCGTAGATTTGTTCTCTCAAACGGTGATTTGGCTTTCTCAACGGTGCTACTTTATAGGTCATTGTTTTTTAGTTTTTATTTTAATGCCAGGGCAGAGTCCTGTGACCAATACATTGCTGTCATATTTACAGCATCACAGTATTTGATTTGAGAGGTCATGTGTTCATGTAGGGTACAGTAATAGCTGCTTACAATTTTAAAAAATGCCTGTCTTCTTGCTCAGATGTGATAATTTTGTTGGCTATATCTAGTGCAAATGTTGTTTTTTTTCTCTGGCATTATGGAGTTTAACATTAAAATATATGGTGCATTTGATAAACAGATAATGAGGAGGTATTTTGATCTGGTAGATTTTCTCATTCTAATGTGGTATTTGGTTTTTTCAAATGTTTTATTCAATAAGCTATGCATATTTGTTGTCAGTCTGTGTACAGTTGTATTTTGATACAAACGGGATGCTTCTTGTATGACATCATGCTTTAGCTCTGATCAACTGGAAGTTGTTATTTGTTCTCTCCGCCATTCATCAATTACGTGGTTTTCACCTGATGCACTTCCCTTCTTAAGATACATCATAACTGCCCCGTTGCACTTGCAAAAGAATGGACAACATCAAATAATTTTGAATCTGGCTGGGGTTATGTAATTATGAGTGCCAGAAATAATTTCTTCTTCACAGTTTTCCCTGAGCCAATTGTGCTTCAGCTATTTGGGGAAAGTAATTTCCAGACCCATCCCAAAGGTTTTCGTGAAGTGAACAATGTTGTATCCCTCCTGTTCTGTATGTTTTACTTTTCAGTTGGGATTAGCATTCCAGGTTGTATTGGCCAAGAAGGTGATAACTAGGTAGGTAATCGATGGGGTCATTTAAGAAAACAAACTATTGTGGTGGGTGTGGTTCTTAAATGATCAAGTTATTCACTTTCCCAAACCAATACGTTGCACTTTAGATGTTTAGGGGGCCGATTCATAGAATTCAGCGCACAAGTGGCGCACGCGGCTGGCGCACAGTGTGCGCGTGCGAATCCCTGCGCCAGCCGCGTGCGCTAAAATCAATTTCCGCGCACAGCGTATTCATGGATTCCAGCCACCAAAACCAGCCGTGGCGCACAGTTGCGCAGCGACCCTGCAGCAGCGCCAGTTACGCCTCCAAGAACGCCTCTCGCGCAGGGAAAAGCCATCAAAATCCCCAACCCAGCGCAAAGGGCAGCAGCAAACGCAGAGCTGGGAGCGTGTATTCCAGGGGTGTGCGGGTGTTTCCATACGCGGCTGGGCTGGGTACGTGTATTTCAGGGGTGCGCGAGAAAGTCTACACGCGATTGGCCTGGGTACGTGGATTTCAGGGGTGCGCGAGAAAGACTACACGCGATTGGCCTGGGTACGTGGATTTCAGGGGTGCGCGAGAAAGTCTACACACGATTGGCCTGGGTACGTGGATTTCAGGGGTGCGCGAGAAAGACTACACGCGATTGGCCTTGGTACGTGGATTTCAGGGGTGCGCGAGAAAGTCTACACGCGATTGGCCTGGGTACGTGGATTTCAGGGGTGCGCGAGAAAGTCTACACGCGATTGGCCTGGGTACGTGGATTTCAGGGGTGCGCGAGAAAAACTACACGCGATTGGCCTGGGTACGTGGATTTCAGGGGTGCGCGAGAAAGTCTACACACGATTGGCCTGGGTACGTGGATTTCAGGGGTGCGCGAGAAAGACTACACGCGATTGGCCTGGGTATGTGGATTTCAGGGGTGCGTGAGAAAGTCTACACGCGATTGGCCTGGGTACGTGGATTTCAGGGGTGCGCGAGAAAGTCTACACGCGATTGGCCTGGGTACGTGGATTTCAGGGGTGCGCGAGAAAAACTACACGTGATTGGCCTGGGTACGTGGATTTCAGGGGTGCGCGAGAAAGTCTACACACGATTGGCCTGGGTACGTGGATTTCAGGGGTGCGCGAGAAAGTCTACACGCGATTGGCCTGGGTACGTGGATTTCAGGGGTGCGCGAGAAAAACTACACGCGATTGGCCTGGGTACGTGGATTTCAGGGGTGCGCGAGAAAGTCTACACACGATTGGCCTGGGTACGTGGATTTCAGGGGTGCGCGAGAAAGTCTACACGCGATTGGCCTGGGTACGTGGATTTCAGGGGTGCGCGAGAAAGTCTACACGCGATTGGCCTGGGTACGTGGATTTCAGGGGTGCGCGAGAAAGTCTACACGCGATTGGCCTGGGTACGTGGATTTCAAGGGTGCGCGAGAAAGTCTACACGCGATTGGCCTGGGTACGTGGATTTCAGGGGTGCGCGAGAAAGTCTACACGCGATTGGCCTGGGTACGTGGATTTCAGGGGTGCGCGGGTGGTGGGTGTGCGGGAAGTTCAAGACGTGAATTGGCAGTGTGGGTCCTCCCAGGTCTCCCCTCTACCCCCTCCACGACCTCTGCAGGCATCCCACACCACAGGGGACTACCCTGCACCCCATGTCATGTCCCACAGGCAGCCCATCCACCATGGCCATGCCCCCCAGCCAAGCCACATGTCCCCTTGCACCCCCACCCCCCAGCACTGTGGGGCACCTGCCAGCAGGCCCCCACCCATGTCTCCCAGCACCCCCACCCCCCAGCCACCAGGGGCACCCTCCACCAGGCCCCCACCCATGTCTCCCAGCACCCCCACCCACCAGCCACCAGGGGCAGCCTCCACCAGGCCCCCACCCATGTCTCCCACCACCCCCACCCTCCAGCCACCAGGGGCACCCTCCACCAGGCCCCCACCCATGTCCGATTCATGTCTCCCAGCACCCCCACCCCCCCAGCCACCAGGGGCAGCCTCCACCAGGCCCCCACCCATGTCTCCCAGCACCCCCACCCCCCAGCCACCAGGGGCAGCCTCCACCAGGCCCCCACCCATGTCTCCCAGCACCCCCACCGCCCAGCCACCAGGGGCACCCTCCACCAGGCCCCCACCCATGTCTCCCAGCACCCCCACCCCCCAGCCACCAGGGGCAGCCTCCACCAGGCCCCCACCCATGTCCGACTCATGTCTCCTAGCACCCCCACCCCCCCATCCACCAGGGGCAGCCTCCACCAGGCCCCCACCCATGTCTCCCAGCACCCCCACCCCCCAGCCACCAGGGGCAGCCTCCACCAGGCCCCCACCCATGTCTCCCACCACCCCCACCCCCCAGCCACCAGGGGCACCCTCCACCAGGCCCCCACCCATGTCTCCCAGCACCCCCACCCCCAGCCACCAGGGGCAGCCTCCACCAGGCCCCCACCCATGTCTCCCAGCACCCCCACCGCCCAGCCACCAGGGGCACCCTCCACCAGGCCCCCACCCATGTCTCCCAGCACCCCCTCCGCCCAGCCACCAGGGGCACCCTCCACCAGGCCCCCACCCATGTCTCCCAGCACCCCCACCCCCCAGCCACCAGGGGCAGCCTCCACCAGGCCCCCACCCATGTCCGACTCATGTTTCCCAGCACCCCCACCCCCCCAGCCACCAGGGGCAGCCTCCACCAGGCCCCCACCCATGTCTCCCAGCACCCCACCCCCCAGCCACCAGGGGCAGCCTCCACCAGGCCCCCACCCATGTCTCCCACCACCCCCACCCCCCAGCCACCAGGGGCAGCCTCCACCAGGCCCCCACCCATGTCCGACTCATGTCTCCCAGCACCCCCACCCCCCCAGCCACCAGGGGCAGCCTCCACCAGGCCCCCACCCATGTCTCCCAGCACCCCCACCCCCCAGCCACCAGGGGCACCCTCCACCAGGCCCCCACCCATGTCTCCCACCACCCCCACCCTCCAGCCACCAGGGGCAGCCTCCACCAGGCCCCCACCCATGTCCGACTCATGTCTCCCAGCACCCCCACCCCCCCAGCCACCAGGGGCAGCCTCCACCAGGCCCCCACCCATGTCTCCCAGCACCCCCACCCCCCCAGCCACCAGGGGCACCCTCCACCAGGCCCCCACCCATGTCCGACTCATGTCTCCCAGCACCCCCACCCCCCCAGCCACCAGGGGCAGCCTCCACCAGGCCCCCACCCATGTCTCCCAGCACCCCCACCCCCCAGCCACCAGGGGCAGCCTCCACCAGGCCCCCACCCATGTCTCCCAGCACCCCCACCCCCCAGCCACCAGGGGCACCCTCCACCAGGCCCCCACCCATGTCTCCCAGCACCCCCACCCCCCAGCCACCAGGGGCAGCCTCCACCAGGCCCCCACCCATGTCCGACTCATGTCTCCCAGCACCCCCACCCCCCCAGCCACCAGGGGCAGCCTCCACCAGGCCCCCACCCATGTCTCCCAGCACCCCCACCCCCCCAGCCACCAGGGGCACCCTCCACCAGGCCCCCACCCATGTCCGACTCATGTCTCCCAGCACCCCCACCCCCCCAGCCACCAGGGGCAGCCTCCACCAGGCCCCCACCCATGTCTCCCAGCACCCCCACCCCCCAGCCACCAGGGGCAGCCTCCACCAGGCCCCCACCCATGTCTCCCACCACCCCCACCCCCCAGCCACCAGGGGCACCCTCCACCAGGCCCCCACCCATGTCTCCCAGCACCCCCACCCCCCAGCCACCAGGGGCAGCCTCCACCAGGCCCCCACCCATGTCTCCCAGCACCCCCACCCCCCAGCCACCAGGGGCAGCCTCCACCAGGCCCCCACCCATGTCCGACTCATGTCTCCCAGCACCCCCACCCCCCCAGCCACCAGGGGCAGCCTCCACCAGGCCCCCACCCATGTCTCCCAGCACCCCCACCCCCCAGCCACCAGGGGCAGCCTCCACCAGGCCCCCACCCATGTCTCCCACCACCCCCACCCCCCAGCCACCAGGGGCAGCCTCCACCAGGCCCCCACCCATGTCTGACTCATGTCTCCCAGCACCCCCACCCCCCCAGCCACCAGGGGCAGCCTCCACCAGGCCCCCACCCATGTCTCCCAGCACCCCCACCCCCCAGCCACCAGGGGCAGCCTCCACCAGGCCCCCACCCATGTCCGACTCATGTCTCCCAGCACCCCCACCCCCCCAGCCACCAGCGGCAGCCTCCACCAGGCCCCCACCCATGTCTCCCAGCACCCCCACCCCCCAGCCACCAGGGGCAGCCTCCACCAGGCCCCCACCCATGTCTCCCACCACCCCCACCCCCCAGCCACCAGGGGCAGCCTCCACCAGGCCCCCACCCATGTCTCCCAGCACCCCCACCCCCAGCCACCAGGGGCAGCCTCCACCAGGCCCCCACCCATGTCTCCCAGCACCCCCACCCCCCAGCCACCAGGGGCACCCTCCACCAGGCCCCCACCCATGTCCAGGAACAGAGACTTCCATGCTGTCATGTGTGCAATCTGCACAGGGCTCCCCATGTCACATTCAAACACATGCAACAACCATGCGGTTCACACATTACAGGTCGCACATGCATTACCATGATGTCCCTGCACACATACATGCGTACATGGCCTATGTCACACATGCAGGCAAGTATCAGACAACCAGCACACTGCAACATGCCCTGTCTCACACAGCAATGCTTGGCCACTTACCGCTCAACTCCAGACGGGTCTCCCTCTCAAGGACCTGGCTGTGGAGCGCTGGGTGTGCGCGTTCCAGGACCCTCAACTGGATGGAACTCATGCGGCCCCGGCCCCCCTCCACAAGGCGCCGGGCCTTCATGAGGGTCCTGGACCTCAAGTCCTCCCAGCGCTTCTTGACCTTCTGGATGGTGCGGGTTGCCACCCCCTCCGCGTCCTCTCCCGTCCTTCCCTGTTGGCGCGGGACGATCCGAAGAGGGCATCATACTGCCCCAGGACATGCTCCACCAGGACACCAACTTCGGTGGCAGTGAAGCTGGTGCCCCTCTGCCCCTCTGGCCGGGGGTTGCCACTGGTGTCAGATGTGGATGTGCTCGACATGGCAACCCCAGGGGCAGGAGTGGGTGACCAACTGGGTCCTGGGGCTGGGCTGTGGAGCGATGTCATTTGAGTCGGGACTCTTCTGTACCAGCAGGGGTGGACACAGCAACTGGACCCCTGCAGATGGCTGATGTGCAGGCACCAAATGGCAGGGCACGGTGGCAGCAGGCAGGCAGGCAGGCAGGCAGGCAGGCAGCAGCAGATGGCATGTGGGAGGCTGCTTGGGGCACTGGGGGCCAGTGAATTGGCCTTCTGGGCAGGAGCGTGGTCTTCCGTGTGTTTTCGCGTGGCCAGCTTCATACGGAGTGATTAGGCACGTGAAAAATCTGCACGCTGCGTGTAATGCGCGTAAGCGCGCGTGAAAAACTGCACGTCCGCGTGTAATAGGAGGAAAGGGCCCATGCATAAGCGTGCGCGCGTGAAAAACTGCACGTCCGCGTGTAATGCGCGTAATCAAACGTGAAAAAGTGCACGTCCGCATGTGACGTGACGCGCGCGTGCGTTTCCCTCAGCACGGGTTAAAGGTGAGCGGGCCCAGCAGTTCGCTGTACGTGCCTTTCGTGGAGACCGACGTGTGTTGCTGCTTCCAGTTGTTTCGCGCGCCATCTACTTCACAGCTCTCAAGGACGTATCTCTTCTTTTGGCGGGGGTATTGGCTACGCGTGTTTTTCTGCATCGCGCTAGTCAGACGGTGAGTCGCAAACGCTCCTTTTCCCACTGCGGGTGCCCCTGTGTATCGCACCCATTTTCGATGTCATCGTAGCCTGCGTGTCCCACGCGTACGCGTTATACGTGTTACTGGGTGCCACCGCGTACTGCGGGAGGTTTAATCCACGCACGTAGGCTGCAGGGTTGCGTGCACGGTTTTACTGCAGTTTTGGGGTGCCTGAGCGTTGCGTGACCCGTCAACACATCACCGGGGTCACATACAGCCTTGCAGGTGCAGGGGGGCTGTTAACATCTTGCTTCCCACCCCCTTCACCCCAATTGCCCAGGTCAATTGTGCTGTACACCTCCCATTGGCACCACTCCATCTGTGCCAGCACTATTACATCTGTGCCATGGTAGGGAGGCTACCAAAGGTGAGGGGCGCCTCAGCTGGGCGTCCTCCTCGTGGCGGGCGTGGTCGGGGACGTGGCCGTGGTGACCAGGGAGTAGGGGGACTGCAGGGTGTCCAGGGCAGCAACAGAGGGGGAAGAGGCAGGGGTGCGCCACTTGAGCACAATGTTGTGCCATGTGTTGGTGCAGCCATGCCACCACCCCCTGTGGTTCAGGGGGATGCAGCTCCTGCATCTGGCACTGGCACCCGTATGACCCGGCAGTCCGTTTTATCGACTGCCACGGGCCCAAGGGTAGCGGTAGCTGCAGGTGCAGCTGTGGACACCGCCACCCAGGCTCAGGGTCTGCCAGCGCAGGCTGCGTTGGCACTTGAAGAGCCCTTGGTAGATCTCCAACAGGCCAGGGGGGAAACCATTGGGGCAGGCCAGGCTGCTCAGACCAAGACACGTGTCCCTGGGGCAGTCATGTCATCTGCTGCCCCGAACAGCCGGGTGTTGGCAAGTGCAGGGGCAGATGCACCCAACAGCACCCCGGTTGTGAGTCTGCCAACCAGGACCGTTGCGGTCAATGACCCTGCCACAGCTGATGTTGCTGCGCAGGGTCCATTAGTGGGCACCCAGCTGCCACTGACACAAGTCAGGCCTTTGGTCATCCCTCCACCTGCCACTCCCTCGGCTCAATCCACCCAACCCACTGGCCATACTGGTCGGGGCGGCATTAGCCAGCCAGGGTCTGTGCCACAGTCCAAGAGGAGGAAGGTTGCATCTGCAGCACAGGCTGGGACCCCACACACAGCCACGACCTCCTGCACGTCGAGGAAGAAGCCTTTCTGTAAGCAGGAACTGGACTTCCTCGTGGACTACGTGCGGGGACACAGCCGTGACATGCTAGTGGGTGCCAATAGTCAGACTACGGCTGCCCAATGTGACACCCACTGGAAGCATGTGGCGGAACATGTCAGTTCATTCGGCCATGAGGTGCGCACGGCGCAGGAGTGCAAAAAGCGCTGGAATGACATCAAGCGCAGCACTAAGGCCAAGCGTGCCTCAAATTACAACTTGACTCTGGTGACTGGCGGTGGGCCTGCACCAGAGGAGGAAGAACTCACTCCGCATGAGGCTCTTGTTGCGGAGTTCATACCACCAGAATTGGTCGAAGGTGTGGGAGAGATGCTGGACTTTGATGCCCAGTCCAGTGAGTGTTGATGCGTAGTTGTTGAGGACGTGTGTGTTTCACTTGTGGGATGTGTTGTGCATGATTGCTGCTACATGTGACGTGTACATGGTTCTGATGTGTAAGTAATGCAATCCCACCGTCATGCATGTCTCCTCTGCCTGCATGCGGGACTCCATGTGGCCATGCTCCCTTGCCCCTCCTCCGCCACTCTGCACCCCAGTTCCACCTTTGCACTGGTCTGCTACATTCTTGCCAATGTGTAGTTTCATGTTCATGTGTCCTGTGTAGATGCTAACTTCCAGCTTAGAAAGTGCCAGACATATGCCGTGTGGTACAGCCTTAGTACTCGATGCAGGGCATCCCACTTGTACTGTGCATGGGTCAGATGTCCCGCAGGGACATGAGTGCCCATTCATGCTCCATGTGCATTGCACGCATGCCCCTATGTGTCCTTGACTGGATGATCACTGTAATATGAGTCCTTGGTTACATACATTGCCTGCCATATTATCGGCCTCCCCATGTCAACTGTGGCTCAGTCCTGCGTTGCACACATGTTTAGGCTCTGACAATCTGTGTGGCTCACAGGCCTCAGCCTGTTCAATGGCCAATGACTCTGTCCAACTCTTGTTGTGTCTTCTTCACAAGTGGCCGGCCTCCGGATCTTCCATCATGTGTCCTGCCCACTGTCCCAGCATCATTTGCAGTGTTGTAATTTCAATCACATTAAGCTGTTGATGCCAGTCAACACTGCTTGTCAATACACAGGTGTATGGTCAGCCTTTTGATACCATGCTAGGCATCCCTGCTTTGGTACTGGGGTGGAGGGGTGCTTGCCTTCTAGACATGGTACACATTGAATACACAATGCACGTGATGTCTGATTTTGACATTGCACTGCCTTCACATTTCCTGGCACACACCATGGAGTGCTTGTACATGTAGGTAGTGAGTGGCGTACACATTTTCTGCACTGCATAGACCCACTTCCATGCAAACTGCCACCTTTCGACAGGTCTGATCACAGAAGCTATTCTAAGTAGACCCAGCATGCATGCAAGGTCATATGTTGTGTGTCACATGTCTGCCGGATGCCTTTGCTGTCGGTGTGTGTGTGTGTGTGTTGTGTGCTTCTGACATGTGTACTGACCTTTTCCTCTCTATTTTTCAGGTGATGACGCAATGGATGCAGAGGATGGTGTTGTCATGCCAGACACAGGGTTGGTAAGACCACATCAACCCGGCACTAGTGGGGGTCGTGGGGTGGTAGGCCACGAAAACCCCCAAGTGCTGCAGTCCATCCTGTCTCTGGCTGCCTATGAGTCCAGCCTTGATGACGACTCTGACGTCCATGTTGAGTTGGATGAGCATCAAGTCCATGTGTCAGGGGTGAGTGATTCTGATGTGGACACTCCTCTGTCTGCGACCCCTGCACTGAGGGATCAGACAGTCTTGGTTCCTCCGCCCGTGGTGGATCGGGACGCAGGGTCACCCTCCACACCAGTCACTGATGTGCCTGGGACATCACGTCGACGGGGGCATGTAGTCGTGCAGCCGCAGGCGGTGCCAACACAGCGAGGACCCCCGGTCCTTGGGTCCCGCAGGGGTCAAGCCCGGCAACGCGGTCGCCGCGCGCAACCGCTGTATACTGAGTGGGAGCAAGACATGACTGCCAATTCAGAACGGCAGGGGGCAGCAATGGAGAACATCGCTGACAGCATGGAGCGTGTGGCCCGATCTGTGCTCCCCCCTGCTAGGCAGGTGCTTCTCCAGCAGCAGGCGGCACGGTCCACGGCCCGCTCACTCAGGCTGGGCATGGCGGCCTCAGACAGGGCACGCCAGGCTGAAATGTCGTCTCTGCGTCAAGCAATTGCTGCTCACGCAGAGGCGCACATGGATGCCCTGAGGGAGGAGTATGCCTCCCTCAGATCCACTCTGGGTGTCCTTATGATGTCCCAGAGGCAGCGGGCAGAGGAGAGGTTTGCACAGCTTGAGCGCACCATCTCGGCTGAGCTACAGGCTTGCCGGGAGGTGCAGCGGTTGTCCAGCCAGGCCTTGCAGGAGGAACTCCGTGTTACACGTGCTACCTTGCAAGAGGAAGCACGTGTATCACGTGAGGTCCTGCATGCAGACCTATGTAACATCGCCACACAGAACCAGGCTCACCTGTCCGGCAGACTTGCTGCCGACGAGGGGCAAGCTGCGGCTAGGCGTGGCCAGGCTACTGTGCCACGTCCTCCTTACCAGGATGAGCCAGACTCGGACGACCATCTATCTCCCACATAGGTCGTGCTGTGAAGGCGTTGAGCCCATGGAGGTATTTTTTTTTGGCTCAGCATCATCGCATGTGGATGTTGAGCAGCACCCTGTACCTCCCCCCTCCTGGGTGCCTCCCCTCCCCCCCGGGTCGTAAGTGGCCATTTTTGATTTTTCTTTTAGTTTAGTTAGTTAAGTTTCTGTTTGATAGTTAGTTTAAATAGGTAATGTAGGTTTTCCATAGTTAGTGTAATTAGTTAATAGTTGAGTTAGTTTAAAATTTGTAGTCTATTGTGCTTACATGTGACAGTGCGGTGCCTTGTTGTTTTTGAAGGCATCCACTGTCTGTTCCAGCTGGGCCCTTCATGGTTGTCTTGTGTATGTGTTTGCTGCTTGGGTTCCTTGACTCACATATGCCACTCCTGCCTCCCTTATCCATGGGCTCGCAAGGATGGTTCGGTGTAACAGAATTTTACACAAGGGCTTTGGACTGTCATATCTGTGGCATGTCTGGTGCTTTTTGACTTGTGTTTACACCCCTAGTGGGGATGATTTAGGTGTAATTGTCCACTGTTCAGCTTTTGCTAGATGGGGCGTGTCATGATTAATGTGGACATTGATTGCTATGCATTGTGTATTATGTTTCATATCTTTCCTGTACACGTGCTTGTTGCAAATCATGCTGTAGATAGTGTTCCACACTTTGGAGGTGAAAGACGGAATGATGGTGTGATTTGTGATGTGACTCTCTGACATGGTCAAGTAATGAGATGCCTGATGAGACACACACAGATCACTTTGATGCATTAATCATGTGTTTCATGCACTTTCTGCAGGGGGATGAGGCACCAGAGCACCTTTGCCAGCAGACATGGCCCATTGGACGACGTAATTCCTGACCCGTTTGTTGGTGCCCACATGCACATGTGTGCACAAGCAGAGCCACAGTGATTGCAGACCCACATCCTAGAACTGCTGACATGTTCCAAGGAACTCCAGGCAAGGTGAGCATCACAGGGGGGCCACGAGACAGCAAAGCTTGCACCAGGCGAGTTGCACGTGCAGGCTTAGTCACAGCACTGAGGGTGAGCTTAGACAAATATTGGTGTTGAAGCACACAATGCAGCTCAGATGTGTTTGTGGACTGATGGCTGTTGATAGTAGGGTTGTCTGGGACACATGCGGGGGCAGTGGCACATAGCCTGCGGTACACCAAGGTTCATTGAGGCACTTGTATCAACCATGTAGCCTTCCAAGACATGGAAAGGGGCAGCTCACAGGGACATACAGCAAGGGACATACTCGGGTGCAGTGCATGTCTATTCCACGTACTTCATGATAAATGCACTGGCAACTTTGTTTTGGTCATGGTGGTACGCAACTTGCTCTGTAGACATGGCTTGCCATATTGGTCTGTCTGCTTACCCAGGGAACCTTGCATGTTGTGTGAATTGTGACACATTGGTGTTCCATTTGCCAAGCACCCACCAGCGGCTGACTTACTGCATTGACTGTGAATGACCCGTCACAGGGGTGATGTTATATATGGGTACGAAGCATGGAGCACAGATTGTCTGTTTGTAGAGTTGTATGTTGTTATGGGGCATGTTTTGTGTTGTGTTTTTGTGTAATTGGCACGTACAGGTTGCTGACTGTGTCTCTCTTTGCAGCATTGCAGTGCTCCTGTAACCGGACCTGAGAGTGCGCAGGCAGGAGGCCAGCACTCAAAACCAGAGCTAAGTGTCTTGTTGTATTTTCTTACAAACTGCCCTGCATAGGCTTGCTGGGGAGTGTACTGATGCATGGATGTATGTGTGGTCCTATTTGGTATGTTTTTTACCCTAATCACCCGTGATCCTATGCAATTTTGAAACCTGTACCCTCTACCCGGTGTTCCTGCTTCCCATGCCTATCCAAGCAATGTTCCCTGACCCTCTTTCCCCACTGGGGTTGCGGATGCCTGTGTAAGCCCCGAACTTGCAGGCGCCAAAACCCTAGAGGGGGTGGTTGGTTCGTACCACTCCTGAGCCTGGACTTCAGAAGGCCATGACAATGATGTCCAAGTTTGTTTGGATTGTGCATGTGTTCATGCAGGTTGTACATTTTCGTGCATTCCCTGGTTTCATGTTTCATTCCTACTCCCCTCACCTGCCACGCATTCCAGTCATCCAGTGTGTCTACACCTGTCCCGACTGCATATCCCTGAACCTCATTCCCCACCAGAATCTCAGGGGCCTGTGTGAGTTTGACCTTGCAGGCCCCCGGGACATGGTGTGGGTGGTTGTTTCATGAGACTCCGGCGCCTGTACAGGGGACCCGTGACAGTACACATCCATTCATGGTGCATCATCCTATGTCATGTACCACACATGTCTCACATCCTGTCGTGACATTGTTTTGCTGTGCTACCTTGGTTGTTGCATCATTGTGGTAGTACTTGGCCTTTGAGACGTACTGCTACGTCAAGTCATCTACTGGAGGGTGTTTGGGTTCCTTTTCATGCCTTGGATTATGTGATTTAGGAAATGAGTGTGGATTCTGAGGGTTCAGGCATCTCTTTACACACATGGTGGGAGATGGACACGAAGGGTAAAGGTGATCCTGTGGCCAGGTGGGAATGAGGGTTGGAGGCTCCATGACCCAGGTGCAGTTGTTCAGTGGGCATGGTCAATTGCGAGGGGGGGGGTTGTTGTTGATAGTTGCGTTGCCCTGCAGTGTGATGGGAACTCTGACATTGTAATGTTGTTGTCCTATGTACATGTTGTGTTCTGCTGATCAATGCCTGTTCATGTGTTGTGTTTTCCTTTCAGGTGCGAGGGGATAGTAGTGGTTTGACATGCTGGGGTGTGCACATGGTGGATGTTCACATGTGATGTGTAGGGAACACTGATGGTTACTTGAGTGCACATGCATATGTGGAGTGCATGTCCTTGCAGAACCACACACTTGCACTCGGATGCACTCCATGTACTCCCCCCCCTTGCATATCCACGTGTACACTGTTTGCCTTCTGGTGCCCACTGTGTCCCGGCAGCACATGTTCTGTGACCGGTTATGGTTCCAGTACATGCCTAATTTGATGTTTGATGTAGTCTGTCACTTAGATGTGATGCTCAGGGTGTGCATCACACGCAATGGCTGTTCACTGTCCTGTGCGCTGAGCAGTGTGATGCAGGAGTAGGACACTGCACACATGAGCTGCAGTGTTGATTTTGCAATGCATAATGTGCATATTGACAGGCATTCATTGTGATGTTACGTCTACGACTGTTGTAATGCATTTGGAATCGACGTATTTTGGGTGGGACTTTTTGTTGGTCTGTCATTTCATCGGATTCCGGGTCAGGCATCATTGTCCGATGCCACTGTACATTTAGGACATGGCAATGTGTACCTTATCGTTACTGGGTCGGTGTATGGGTATTGCTTGCCATGTCATGTTGATGTTTGGGAGGGTTTGACTGACATGACAGTGATGGCCATGGCCTGTTTTGCAGGTGTGTGTGATGCACACCTTGCATGTCCAGGTCATCCGCTTCTCAGAGCAACTAGCTGGGGGTAGGTTTCTCTCCGCAGCAGGGCCCTCCCCCTCGAACAGACTTCCTGCCTGACTTGAACTTGAGGGGAACCATCTCCAGTTCTGGAAGCACCTCAAGACCTTCCTCTTTGCTTCTGCTTACTCTCTGCCTCTCCCTTGCAGAATTCTTCACTGGAACTGCACAGGAGCTGCAACTGGGACACTCTCACCAACCTCGGTCCCTGGGCCAGCCACTGTCCACTTGCACTGCCACCCTGGCAACCCCTGCACTGCGGGACTGTCTCTCTATCCCTACAGCCCTCCCTTCACAGCACTTGTCTGCACTTACCTTTGCAGTTGCCACCAGGCGACCTATGTATTATTTTTTTGGCCTACTTCCCCTGTACTGGACTCCCCCCCACCCTTCCCCTTGCACTTTTCCCTTCCCCCTACCCCTGCACTTGCACAATCTCAATGACACCTGGCCTAGTAGTACCGTTCTCTGTGTTCCCTTGTTCCCCCCCCACTGCCTCATTGTGCCTTTGAATACTTGTGTATGGCTCATGTCATGTCACATGTCATATGTGTGCATTTTGGTTGCACAGGATAGCTTGTGTTTAAGTAGCTAGGGATGCAGACGATGTGGCACTTCCATGGCAACTATCTCAGGGTGGTAGGGTTGTGACAGTTGACTGTCACTTTGTCATCATCGATTGTCACCTGGTATGTGCCAGGCCTGTGTGCACTCCGCAGGGGTGGGAGTTTAGGTGAAAAATGTGGCCACAAGCTGGGTCCGGGCTACCTCGCCACGTGCCCTGTCCCCTCCCATGGGCAGCGCCTGTGCCTGTGGTTGGGGATGTGGGGGCACCACCATGTCCACCGGGACACCCTGCCGTGTTGCAACATTGTGCAGGACACATGCTGCCACAATAATCCTGCACACAACTGGTGGTGCATAGAGTAGTTGCCCACCAGAGCGGTCAAGGGAGCGGAAACGTGACTTGAGCACTCCGAATGTGCGCTCCACTATGCCCCTGGTTGCAATATGGGCAGCGTTGTATCTTACCTGGGGTGGTGTGGTGGGGTTCCGGATTGGCGTCATCATGTGGTTGCTCAGAGGGTAGGCACTGTCCCCTGGGGAGGTGATAATTGTTGAGATTATTAGGGTTGGTATATTTGTCTGTGTGTGACTTGCATGCATGTGCAAGGGCATTTGTACTCACCTAGGAGCCATGTGTCGCCATGCTGCCCAGCTTCCAGGGCCCGGCTCAGGGCGGACATTCTGTATATGAAACTGTCATGGGTGGAGCCAGGGTAGTTTGCATAGACAGAGGTGATGATTCCCTTTGCATCGCATACCACCTGTACATTGATGGAATGCCAGTGCTTGCGGTTTCGGTAGATGTGCTCAGTGGCCCTAGGTGGACGTAGGGCCACATGGGTGCAATCTATGGCACCGAGCACTTTGGGGAAGTGTGCCACCCGGAAAAAATCCAGGACAACGGCCTGCCTTTCTGCGGGTGTTCTGGGCATGTATATGTGCCTGCGGACTGAGGGGCGCGCTGTCATGATTGCCAGTACCTGGTGTAGGCAGCGTGACTGCGTGGCCTGTGAGACCCCCCCCACTATGGCAGTGGTCCGCTGAAACGACCCAGTGGCCAAAAAATGCAAGACATTGAGCAGCTTCTCCAAGGGGCTCAATGCTTGGGAGCAAAGGGTGGGGGATGTGAGGTCATCTTCCCACTCCCTGACCAGGTCTAGGATGATATGGGGTGGAAACCTATACCTGCCGTAGACCTGGTCATCAGGCATCCCAAAAAGGCTTGTCCGTGGTGCAAAAATGCGTGCCCTGGCTATTCTCCTCCTCCTGCGGTGTCCCACAATCAGTGCAGCAACAAATGGGGCATTCATCGTCGCTGTATATACGCGTTTGTTGTTTGCGCGCACTTTTATGCTGTGCGCGGGGGCGGGACGCCTCCGTGTGGGCGGACTCGTTGGTTTCCCGTATTCGGGTGTCATCGCGTGTGATCGGAGGGGCCTGGCCTGGGTACGTGTGTTTCGGGGTGCGCGGGTAGTTCCACACGCCATTGGCCTGGGTACGTGTGTTTCGGGGTGCGCGGGTAGTTCCACACGCGATTGGCCTGGGTACGTGTGTTTCGGGGTGCGCGGGTAGTTCCACACGCCATTGGCCTGGGTACGTGTGTTTCGGGGTGCGCGGGTACTTCCACACACCATTGGCCTGGGTACGTGTGTTCCGGGGTCCCGTGAACTTTCACACGCGATTGGTTGGAATCCACGTGTGTACTGTCATCACGTGCAATGAGGGATACTCCCTCGCACGTCACGTCACAGACGCGCTCACGCGCTGAGGGCCTTTGGTCCAATGAAAATGCGTATGCGTGCAGACGCGCTTACGCGCTAAGGGCCTTTCCTCGAATTACACGCTGACGTGCAGAATTTTCACGTGCCAAATCACTCCGTATCAAGCTGGCCACGCGTAAGCACACGGAAGACCACGCTCCTGCCCAGAAGGCCGAACTACTGCCCCCCAGAGCCCCGAGCACGCTCCCACCTGCCATCTGCTGCTGCCTGACTGCCTGCTACCCACGTGCCCTGCCATTTGCTGCCTGCACATCAGCCAGGGGTGCTGTTGGTGTGACCACCCCTGCTGGAACCAAAGACTCCCGACTGGGATTCCATCGCTCCACAGCCCAGCCCCAGGACCCAGTTGCCCACCCACTCCTGCCTCTGGGGTTGTCATGTCGGGGCAAACTCCATCTGTGACCACTGACAACCCCCGGCCAGAGAGGCAGAGGGGCACCAGCTTCAGTGCCACCGAAGTTGGTGTCCTGGTGGAGCAAGTCCTGGGGCAGTATGATGCCCTCTTCGGAAGTTCCCGCGCCGACAAGGAAGGACGGACTCGGATCTGGACTGACATCGTGACTGCCATCAACGCGGAGGGGGTGGCAGTCCGCGACTTCCAACATGTCAAGAAGCGCTGGGAGGACTTCAGGTCCAGGACCCTGAACAAGGCCCGGCGCCTCTTGAAGGCAGCGGATGCCAAGGGGTGCCGGGGCCACTTGTCGGAAGAACAGATGAGGGTCCTGGAACGCATATCCCCAGCGCTCCACGTCCAGGTCCTTGAGAGGCAGACCCGTCTGGAGTCGAGCGGTGAGTGTACATGCATCCTGATTGTGAGCAGTGCGTGTGGTGATTGTTCAGTAGTGTGCAGGTTGCACATCTGTTTGTATGGGGTCGAGTATGGGTGCAGGTGTACAGGGCCGTGGGGCTGACACATGCGAGGGCTGTAATGTGTGAGACATGGATGGTGCCTGTGTGTGTGGGCTTGCATGCCATATGCAGTTGTGTGGGCACACAAGTTTGTATGAATGTGTATGTGAGTAGACATGTCCGTGATGTCACGCATGTATGTTGTTTTCAGCTGCATGTATCAGCGCTGTGTACATGTGCATGTGTGTGTATTTGACAAGGGTGCAACAGTGATGCAACATGGATGCATGTGACAGCTTTAAGTGGAAGCCTGATGGGCAGATGTGACATGGATGCCCGTCTGAACACTGCGACACTTGGCAGATGTGTACACATGCATGCAAGTGTGGTGGTGTGTGTACATGTGTGGTGCACTTCATGTGTTGCATGTGATGTCTGGCTCACCTTTGTCTGCTCATGCTGTTGTATGTGTATGGATGGTGTTGGCAGTTGCGAAATGGCTGTGGTATGGCTCGTGTGTGCGAGTTGTAATGACATGTGTGTTGGTGATCGTGATGACATGTCTGAGGTTTGCCAATGCCACTCATGTGCAACTGTCATGTGTGTATGTGTCCATTGTACAGTGCCCTGATGCGTGTGTTTTGTTTCTCCCTGTCTGCAGCGTCAACTGATGAAGAGGGCGGAGAAGGTGCTGTGGAGCACAGCGGCGGGGATCCCACCGCCAGCCGGAGACGCAAGGCCCCGCTCCCCTCCCATGTTGTCATCTCGTCGGGGAGTGAGGAGTCCGGTGCCGCGTCCCAGGCCGCAGCTGCCGGGGGGAGGTCCAAGAGGCGGAGGTTGCAGTTGGACTCCTCGGCAGCAGAAGGGGCAGCTGGGACCCCACAGGGCCCAACGGGGGAAGATGGCACAGAGTCATCCAGGTTGGTGGGGGGTTTGGTGGAGGAGGAGGCCGTGCAAGCACCGGAGACGGGGTCTGGGGGTGGGGATCCCACTGGTGCTAGTGGTGCAGTGCAGGACCAGGGACAGGAGGCAGCACAGGCCGCCGCGGAGGTGCCTGTGTGCAATCCTGTCCCTGATCCTGTCCCTGCATCATCTTGCACCAGCAGGGATGCCTATGTCCAGACCAGTTTTCAGGCAGGGGATGAGCTGACGTCAACTGGCCTTCCTCTGCCTGCGGACGTGGCTATCCAGGCCCGGGTTGAGCCTGTCCTGGCTGGTGTGGCGTTGCGTCAACGGGCCATGCGAGGTGACCTGCAGTCTTTTCATGAAGAGACTGCACGTCATCTCGAATGGCTCGTTGACCACGTCAGCCTGCTGGGACAGGTCACCCAGGCCGGATTCCTCCGTCTGATGGGGCTTGCCACGACCCCCTCCTCAGCTGGACCCCCTACGCGCCAGTCGTACTCTGTGCCATCTTCCCACCCATCAGTCACCTGGGTGCCCTGTGGAGCTGCCTCTGACGGTGCGGCCAGGCTGGTGGAGGAGGCATCCCTGCCACAGTCGGGAGTCGGACGTCCAGCAGGGGTGGCCACGTCAACGACTGCACCCCAGCCGGCGGAGGATGTGCAGGCAGCAGGAGGCAGTGCAGGGGCAGAGGCACAGCAGCAGCAGCACCATGGTGGGAGCCATGAAGGCTCGGGGCCTTCGACATCGGAGGGGCAGGCATCGGCCAGAGGGCAGGAGGACCCAGGACTAAATGTGTCTTCCGTGTGGCAGCGGTTGGGCCACGCCATAGATGCGGAGCGGCAGCGGGCGGAAGAGGCACGGCTCTCTATGGTCAGGGCGGAGAACTCCATGCAGAGGGCCCTGAGGCGGGTCGAGTGCCTCGAGGCAATCCGCAGGGCTTTGGAGGTGGACACGTCGACGGCCCTGCGGACCCTCGGGGCCATGGAGGAGGACTGCCTCCGGGACATTGAGGAGGAGTTCGATGATGCCCTGGCCCGGCACATCCAGAAGTGAGCCGTGGAACTAGCCCGCTGCCCTTGTACATAGTTATGTAGATAGTGTTAAGTTTCATTTTTGTTTTTATTTCATTTGGACCTTTTGGACATTGGCCACATTTTTGTATATAGTTTTTTTTATTAGTTAGTGTAGTTAGTTAGGTTTCCTTTATTTTGTTGGGATAATGGACCCTGGCTTCTTGCATTGTACATAGTTGTGGACTTGTACATACTTTCTTTTTTAACATTCTCCATGGATCAATGGCTTATTATTTTTATTTCACATTGGATTTTGTTTGGTGGACATTGACTTTATACTACATTACTTTGGATTTCTATATTCTTTATTTTTTTAAGTTTTGAACGGACATGCTTCGTTTCATTTTTTTCCATTCACATTTCTGTTTCTTCATTTTTGTTTCTATTCATCTTTCCTTTAATACATTATTTTTTTGTTGAACTTCAATGTGTGGTATCTCATTGTTTTCATGCATTTCATGTTATGTGTTTTGAGAATCACTGACACCCATTGGTTGTATGTGAGGGACATGTGTTTGTTTTGGAACTTGCAATTGGTGTTCTGTGATGTAATTGCAAAATATGAGTGGGTGGATCCAAAACTCGGGTGGGTGTTTTGCATTTGGGGGCTGACCATAGAGACCAGGGATCTGGACTGTGATGACATGTTGGGTGGGGAAAATGAGTTGGACATGGGTGGGGGCCTGCTGGCAGGTGCCCCACAGTGCTGGGGGGTGGGAGACATGAGTTGGACATGGGTGGGGGCCTGCTGGCAGTTGCCCCACAGTGCTGGGGGGTGGGAGACATGAGTTGGACATGGGTGGGGGCCTGCTGGCAGGTGCCCCACAGTGCTGGGGGTGGGGGTGGTGGGAGACATGAGTTGGACATGGGTGGGGGCCTGCTGGCAGGTGCCCCACAGTGCTGGGGGGTGGGAGACATGAGTTGGACATGGGTGGGGGCCTGCTGGCAGGTGCCCCACAGTGCTGGGGGGTGGGGGCGGTGGGGAACATGAGTTGGACATGGGTGGGGGCCTGGTGGAGGGTGCCCCTGGTGGCTGGTGGGTGGGGGTGGTGGGAGACATGAGTCGGACATGGGTGGGGGCCTGGTGGAGGCTGCCCCTGGTGGCTGGTGGGTGGGGGTGGTGGGAGACATGGGTGGGGGCCTGGTGGAGGCTGCCCCTGCACTGCTGGGGGGTGGGGGTGCTGGGAGACATGGGTGGGGGCCTGCTGGAGGCTGCCCCTGCACTGCTGGCGTGTGGGGGTGGTGGGAGACATGAGTTGGACATGGGTGGGGGCCTGGTGGAGGCTGCCCCTGGTGGCTGGTGGGTGGGGGTGGTGGGAGACATGGGTGGGGGCCTGGTGGAGGCTGCCCCTGGTGGCTGGGGGGTGGGGGTGGTGGGAGACATGCGTGGGGGCCTGGTGGAGGCTGCCCCTGGTGGCTGGGGGGTGGGGGTGGTGGGAGACATGGGTGGGGGCCTGGTGGAGGCTGCCCCTGCACTGCTGGGGGGTGGGGGTGGTGGGAGACATGGGTGGGGGCCTGGTGGAGGGTGCCCCTGGTGGCTGGGGGGTGGGGGTGCTGGGAGACATGGGTGGGGGCCTGGTGGAGGGTGCCCCTGGTGGCTGGGGGGTGGGGGTGCTGGGAGACATGGGTGGGGGCCTGCTGGAGGCTGCCCCTGGTGGCTGGGGGGTGGGGGTGGTGGGAGACATGGGTGGGGGCCTGGTGGAGGCTGCCCCTGGTGGCTGGGGGGTGGGGGTGGTGGGAGACATGAGTCGGACATGGGTGGGGGCCTGGTGGAGGCTGCCCCTGGTGGCTGGTGGGTGGGGGTGGTGGGAGACATGGGTGGGGGCCTGCTGGAGGGTGCCCCTGGTGGCTGGGGGGTGGGGGTGCTGGGAGACATGGGTGGGGGCCTGCTGGAGGATGCCCCTGGGGGGTGGGGGTGCTGGGAGACATGGGTGGGGGCCTGGTGGAGGCTGCCCCTGGTGGCTGGGGGGTGGGGGTGCTGGGAGACATGGGTGGGGGCCTGGTGGAGGCTGCCCCTGGTCGCTGGGGGGTGGGGGTGGTGGGAGACATGGGTGGGGGCCTGGTGGAGGCTGCCCCTGGTGGCTGGTGGGTGGGGGTGGTGGGAGACATGGGTGGGGGCCTGGTGGAGGCTGCCCCTGGTGGCTGGGGGGTGGGGGTGGTGGGAGACATGGGTGGGGGCCTGGTGGAGGCTGCCCCTGGTGGCTGGGGGGTGGGGGTGGTGGGAGACATGGGTGGGGGCCTGGTGGAGGCTGCCCCTGCACTGCTGGGGGGTGGGGGTGGTGGGAGACATGGGTGGGGGCATGGTGGAGGGTGCCCCTGGTGGCTGGGGGGTGGGGGTGCTGGGAGACATGGGTGGGGGCCTGCTGGAGGCTGCCCCTGGTGGCTGGGGGGTGGGGGTGGTGGGAGACATGGGTGGGGGCCTGGTGGAGGCTGCCCCTGGTGGCTGGGGGGTGGGGGTGGTGGGAGACATGAGTCGGACATGGGTGGGGGCCTGGTGGAGGCTGCCCCTGGTGGCTGGTGGGTGGGGGTGGTGGGAGACATGGGTGGGGGCCTGCTGGAGGGTGCCCCTGGTGGCTGGGGGGTGGGGGTGCTGGGAGACATGGGTGGGGGCCTGCTGGAGGGTGCCCCTGGGGGGTGGGGGTGCTGGGAGACATGGGTGGGGGCCTGGTGGAGGCTGCCCCTGGTGGCTGGGGGGTGGGGGTGCTGGGAGACATGGGTGGGGGCCTGGTGGAGGCTGCCCCTGGTGGCTGGGGGGTGGGGGTGGTGGGAGACATGGGTGGGGGCCTGGTGGAGGCTGCCCCTGGTGGCTGGGGGGTGGGGGTGGTGGGAGACATGAGTCGGACATGGGTGGGGGCCTGGTGGAGGCTGCCCCTGGTGGCTGGTGGGTGGGGGTGGTGGGAGACATGGGTGGGGGCCTGGTGGAGGCTGCCCCTGGTGGCTGGGGGGTGGGGGTGGTGGGAGACATGGGTGGGGGCCTGGTGGAGGCTGCCCCTGGTGGCTGGGGGGTGGGGGTGGTGGGAGACATGGGTGGGGGCCTGGTGGAGGCTGCCCCTGCACTGCTGGGGTGTGGGGGTGGTGGGAGACATGGGTGGGGGCCTGGTGGAGGGTGCCCCTGGTGGCTGGGGGGTGGGGGTGCTGGGAGACATGGGTGGGGGCCTGCTGGAGGCTGCCCCTGGTGGCTGGGGGGTGGGGGTGGTGGGAGACATGGGTGGGGGCCTGGTGGAGGCTGCCCCTGGTGGCTGGGGGGTGGGGGTGGTGGGAGACATGAGTCGGACATGGGTGGGGGCCTGGTGGAGGCTGCCCCTGGTGGCTGGTGGGTGGGGGTGGTGGGAGACATGGGTGGGGGCCTGCTGGAGGGTGCCCCTGGTGGCTGGGGGGTGGGGGTGCTGGGAGACATGGGTGGGGGCCTGCTGGAGGGTGCCCCTGGGGGGTGGGGGTGCTGGGAGACATGGGTGGGGGCCTGGTGGAGGCTGCCCCTGGTGGCTGGGGGGTGGGGGTGCTGGGAGACATGGGTGGGGGCCTGGTGGAGGCTGCCCCTGGTGGCTGGGGGGTGGGGGTGGTGGGAGACATGGGTGGGGGCCTGGTGGAGGCTGCCCCTGGTGGCTGGGGGGTGGGGGTGGTGGGAGACATGAGTCGGACATGGGTGGGGGCCTGGTGGAGGCTGCCCCTGGTGGCTGGTGGGTGGGGGTGGTGGGAGACATGGGTGGGGGCCTGGTGGAGGCTGCCCCTGCACTGCTGGGGGGTGGGGGTGCTGGGAGACATGGGTAGGGGCCTGCTGGAGGCTGCCCCTGCACTGCTGGCGTGTGGGGGTGGTGGGAGACATGAGTCGGACATGGGTGGGGGCCTGGTGGAGGCTGCCCCTGGTGGCTGGTGGGTGGGGGTGGTGGGAGACATGGGTGGGGGCCTGGTGGAGGCTGCCCCTGGTGGCTGGGGGGTGGGGGTGGTGGGAGACATGGGTGGGGGCCTGGTGGAGGCTGCCCCTGGTGGCTGGGGGGTGGGGGTGGTGGGAGACATGGGTGGGGGCCTGGTGGAGGCTGCCCCTGCACTGCTGGGGGGTGGGGGTGGTGGGAGACATGGGTGGGGGCCTGGTGGAGGGTGCCCCTGGTGGCTGGGGGGTGGGGGTGCTGGGAGACATGGGTGGGGGCCTGCTGGAGGCTGCCCCTGGTGGCTGGGGGGTGGGGGTGGTGGGAGACATGGGTGGGGGCCTGGTGGAGGCTGCCCCTGGTGGCTGGGGGGTGGGGGTGGTGGGAGAAATGAGTCGGACATGGGTGGGGGCCTGGTGGAGGCTGCCCCTGGTGGCTGGTGGGAGACATGGGTGGGGGCCTGCTGGAGGGTGCCCCTGGTGGCTGGGGGGTGGGGGTGCTGGGAGACATGGGTGGGGGCCTGCTGGAGGGTGCCCCTGGGGGGTGGGGGTGCTGGGAGACATGGGTGGGGGCCTGGTGGAGGCTGCCCCTGGTGGCTGGTGGGTGGGGGTGGTGGGAGACATGGGTGGGGGCCTGGTGGAGTGTGCCCCTGGTGGCTGGGGGTGCAGGGGGACATGCGTTGGTGGGCAGTAGTGCTAGTTGATATGTGGGTTGGCTGGTGGGCATGGGCATGGTGGATGGGGTGCCTGCAGGACATGTGCTGGGTAGGCCCCTGTGGTGTGAGCCACCTGCAGGGGCCGTGGAGGGTGTAGAGGGTACACCTGGGAGGACCCACACGTGCAATTCACGTGTGCTGCTCCCCGCGCACCCCTGTAATACACATACCCCGCTCAATCGCGTGTGGAACTTCCCGCGCACCCCCGGAATACACGTACCCCACTCAATCGCGTGTGGAACTTCCCGCGCACCCCTGAAATCCACGTACCCGGCCATATTGCGTGGGGAACTTCCCGCGCACCCCTGAAATCCACGTACCGGCCAAATCGCGTGTGGAACTTCCCGCGCACCCCTGAAATCCACGTACCCGTGTGGAACTTCCTGCGCACCCCCGAAATACACGTACCCGCTCATTCGCGTGTGTAACTTCCCGCGCACCCCCGGAATACACGTACCTCGCTCAATCGCATATTTGACTTCCCGCGCACCCCCGAAATACACGTACCCCGCTCAATCCCGTGTGTAACTTCCCGCGCACCCCCGGCATACACGTACCTCGCTCAATCGCGTGTGGAACTTCCCGCGCACCCCTGAAATCCACGTACCCGCTCAATCGCGTATTTAACTTCCCGCGCGCCACTTTTTTGATGCGCTGGGACTCTACCGCCTGCCTTCGTGTGGCGGCCGTGTTTCAGCTTGTGCGTGTCTTTGGCTGTGCGTGGCTTTGCCCTATTCGGTTCCATGAATACGTGTGGTTCGAGTGCGTGTGGGCGTTCCGTCTGCTTCCCTGCAGTACATCCCCAGTTACGCCCTTATTTTCGCGCGTTGTTCCCCATTCCGCGCGTTACGCCCCATGTCCCGCCCACTTTCTGGTGTGTGCGCTGCGGTTGTGCGCTTTCACTGTGCGCGTCGCGCACGCCTTTCACGATGTTGCAGTGACGTGTGCGCCATTCACGGGTTTGGCGCACATCCCGAGGAAGACACGCGCAGGGACTTCCATGAATCGCACGCGTGCGCGTGCGCCTCTTTTTTTCCGCTTGCGCCTGCTTGCGCCTGCTTGCGCGTAGATTTTCGGCGCACGTTTGTTCCATGAATCGGCCCCTAGATCTTGATTTTTCTTTTTACATAAAAGACGTTTCCCTATATATGTGATATCTCCTATTTCGTTATGCCATGCTATTTCCATGCAATCCCTTTGTGCACTGATCACTCTATGCTCACTGCAAAATGTGTTTATGGTTGAGCAAATGGATTTTTTTTATTTAGTCACTAAGATAAGGTTGTGGTCACTCTCAAAAGTCCATTCACTAAGGGCATCATCAAAGAATTTCCGATTAGCTGATCAGTGACTCCGCTTCTATATTGCAGAAGGTTGACTTCTCAATTGAGGGTTTTAATGCTGCATAGATAGCAATCACCAGAACCAACCCCAATCTGATGTTTAATATTAGCTCACCTTTTTAGTCTTTCTTAGAGAGAATGTGTTGAACTACGTGTGCCTCTTTCACATTGCACCAAAATATTAACGTATATAACACATGGGCTGTTTTCAGCATTGGAATCTTCAGCAGCCATTTACTGGATTCCATCCAACTCCTCTTCCAAAGTTCACAGAAATTACTCATAATATGCATATTTGGATACTATTCATAGCCGTTCATGAATTCCGCTGGATGCTGGAAGGTACTGTCAATTTATCGAATTGTACTGCACAGCTTGCTTAAAGAATGTTAATCCTTACATGGTTTATCTGTGCTATTATGCAATTATGAAGCCCACCAACGTTTCTGCCTTTTTCGCGTCAGTAGAGATGACTTATATGCACTAAGGGAGCTTGGAGTGTTCAGTACATTGGGATCTTAAACAAGGATCAAGTCATTGTCACAGTGGAAGTTCTTTGATGTGGATCACACTGTTGTTTTATCTCAACCATGCTATATTCCCCAAGTGGCACCTAAGAGTGTTAAGGGTTAACCACCTTAAGACCACTGCTTTTCTTTTTTGCGGTGTCAGGAGTCTATGAAAATTAATAACCAGGGGTTGTGGCTGTCCAGTTCACTGAAAGTAGGGCAGCCTAAATCATTACAGACATATCCAGGGTTTTTAACTGGTTGAATCTTTTAGTCAGATAGGCTTAGTTAATTTCAGCCTATTTGTTATTTGTACCGCGTATCCTTATCGACCTGTGTCCACATCTCAGATTTGACTTAATATTCATTGTTTGTGAAGTTTTTTATTTCAGTCCTACAGGGAATATTGTGCATATGTACACAATTTACAATTATATGTTATAGTTGTTTTGCAAGCAATTTGGATGGCTTTTTTCATTTGTGTCTCCTTTTTTCTTCTGGTGAATTTAGTGCTTGTGTGTTGGAACTATATTTCCAACAAAGTATATTTGTCAATTTTGATTAATTCCTCTTTCAATGCTATGCAGTTATGAATTATTATTTTTTCTTTCTTATTTGATTTCGGATTGTCCCTGTGTATTTGTATTTGTTATGTTCCATGGCTTGCCAGAATCTGCTTGCAGACTATTTTAATTGCACCAAATTGTATGCCTGTGTTACTTGTTGCTTTCTGTGCCATGTTAATTTTGCCTTCCTCAAACTGTCTATATTTAAATATTTGAAGACTTATGGGGCCTCATTACACGGTAGGCGGTAACCATGGCGCTATTAGCGCCATGGCTGCTGCCGGTATTTTACTGTGTCCGCCTTGGTGGATGGAGGAATTACCGCCCTACTCCAAGGAGAGCGGGGACGGTAATTCCCCATTCACCAAGGCACTTCCCCATTCCCATTTTTGCCCCCATAGGGCTCAATGGGAATGGGTAAGGCGCTAATTACGGTACCGCAAATTGCGGTACCGTAATTAGCACCAAGGTCCCTTTGCGTGCCCGTTCCTTAACTGCTGGTAAAACCAGCCGTTAAGGTCGGGTACCACAAAGGGACCTCGTAGTAAGGCGGTAAGGGTTTACCGGTACCGGTGCCCTTACCAGTACCGGTAAACCCTTACCGCCTACCGTGTAATGAGGCCCATGGTGTTTTCCTTTGGTGCCTCTTGGGGGAGATGATCCTTCGTTGGAGAGAGGGATAACCATGGGTTCACAAGGTCTTAAGTAGTTGATCAATGTGCTTTCCTCTATGCCAACCATTTGCCAATTTAGTGTGTATGATGGATGTTTCCCTTACATTTGTAATAGTTTGTATGTCTCTTCTGATTTCCCATGCACAGCCAAAGATATTTGACAGAGACCCAGAGACTTCTCAGTGATGCTTGTATCACATCGGTTTGTATAAATGGGAATTGTAATGTAATGACATTTTCATAAACACCTTTCATTTATAATTCATGAAGTTTGTATTTGTATTGGCATTTCGTATTTATATAATAGTGTTTTCACAAAAATGATTTACTTGGAATTTGTTATATATAATGATATGCAATCATTATTGCCCAACTTAAATTGGTACTCACTTCGTCAATCTTGAAAGGATAGAGGTCTGAGTCATCTGCACTGGGAATTAAAACCATGACGTGCCATCACCTACAAATCTCAGCAGTGATTGCTTAACTCATTGAACTATATTACCCATCCAGAGTGTTTTTAGTAGTGCATTGCTGTTATTTAGGTCTCAATCAGCCTGCCAACTGTGTTCATTAGTTTTGCTTATTAGATTGAACGTGGGTTCCTTGAATAGTATTTGTTTTGTTGATTGCTTCAATTTTCTCTCCATTTTATTAGGAGGCTCATCTTGTGGGTTACATTTACCCATGGGACTACTCCATAGGCCTGTGGGTAACTTCTATGCATTATTTGTGGCTGGCTAGATTCGCTCACCAGCTAACCCAAGGTTTGTGTGGGGTAAATATATCCGCAGGAACGATGAAGTGCCCATTCCATGTTGGGACCTAAATTTGGAAAAATATGTAAAGCAAGACATGGTTGTCAAACAAAAAGGGCAGTATTTCATTGTCAACTGCCACACATTAAAATAATGTTTACAGAGAAACAAAGAGTACAAAACACAAAATGGGCTCTGTATTCGAATGACAAAGTCCCAAAACCAGAGGCCTACCTTACACTACAATGTAAACAAAAATTAAAGGCACTTTTCATGCAAAGAAAACTGTCATGGAAAAATAGAAATGGACATAATCTTCAGCCTGGAAGGAAAGGAACACATGGGAAATGAAACTCAAGTTGCCAGAAGTACATATAAAGGAACAGATTAAGGAAACTGGTGACTTGTCAAAGCTGTTTTAAAAAGGAAACTGAAAAAAATAATATAATTATGTTTTTCAAGACATTGGTGCAAGTCCCATGTAGAAAAGTGAAAATGTAAATGCATCATTTATTCTCTGTTCAGAGGAACTGAACAAGGATCTGCGCAGAGCTCAGTGATTTTTTCCCACAGCAAGCCAAAAGGTCAAGTACTGCCTTATCTCTTTATCTGAAAATGTCTTTTACGTTCACAGAGCCAAGAAAGGAACAGAGATTGTGGCGGAGTTAATATCGTGTTGATAACTGTTATATTTTTTTTTAATTAATTGCAAAAATCCCCCATTTGAACCTGGACATCGTGCCAATGTAAGACACATTTCATCAATTCAGGTATCTATATATGATGATGCTTATTTCTAAATTTAAGAAATGACATGTAGATTTTAGCTGAAACTGAAACATTGTTCAGAAATATAATTCAATGACTGGAGTTGCTAAAAGGGACCAACCAGAGAAAAGGGGAGAACAGTCAACATCTAATCGAAATCAAGAGCCAATAAGCTGGCACGTGATCATTTTGTTATTTTTGTCAGCGCGATTTAGATTGTATAAGGGGTCACACAATATGATACAAGGAGAGCTGTCTGAAATCATCTTAGTGGGAACTGCTGGAAAAATTCCTGTAGAACCAACATTGTCTGGGAGGTGAATTAGACCACGCGGAAGACTCAAATCTGGGGGAACCTCGAGAGGCAAATAGAAGGTTGGATTCTGGTGGTCTGCTTGACTGAACCTGGAGAGCATGTCTAACCAAGTCTCAATATTTCCCCTGAGTATCCAGAAGCCTTAATGATTTTTACTGAGCACAAAACCCAGCACTATTAACTATTAGTAAACTTCTCCAACATAACCTAGTCTTGTGGGGATCTGTTTGATTTAATACCCACCCCTTATTGATTGGGTGGGCAGATCAAGTAGATACTTAGCATTTTTACTAAATAATAATTTAATTAACTACCATATCGTCAAAGAACGTGGGGTGAGCTTGGGGTAGTTTGAAACCTCACTCTCCTAGTGCTGGTTAATGGTACATGCATTTAAAATAAGTGGATATCCCTTACTGTATTGTATTGTGGTCAACTCCAAAATTTTCTAAAGTGGAGGGTGCATAAAAAACACTGAAATTCCCTAAGGCTCACCAATCCACAGACCCTGCCGAAGCAGAGGGATTTCAATAGTAAACTGAGTATCTGAGTTTGTGCTGGGGCTGAAAAGTGTCTTCCCAAATTAAATAGAGTGAGATCCCTTTAAAAATGAACTCTCTACAGAGAGTGGTAAAGTGACTCCTTGTAGAAGAGAGATTCTTCATTGCATAGTGCTGAAGGAAAAGGGGTTCATCTATTTAAAAAGTGTTTAGTTCTTAAAATGTAATTCTGCTCCAACACTGCTAGCATTGCCAAGTGGGCAGTGAGATCAAAATAAAGTGCTGCGTGTGTGACATTTCTTTTAGCAATAGAAAACTGTGAATGTTATTTAAATCAAACCTCAAGTAAAGTATATTGGCAAGCGTATGATCGTGTTGTGTTTCAAAGTGCTGCTTAATTCTTTAAATTACATATATTGTGTATTGTGAGTGACCCCATAATTTGAAATGCTTATTCAACTTGTGTGTTTTTTTACATGAGAGCAGGATTGACAATACAAATGTGGAGTTTTGAATATTTGTGAATCTACTAATTAGTATTGAAGCATTGTTTTGTGCCACAGAGTAAGGTGGCTTGTTGTGTGATTTTGTTTGAATATTAATGTTCCTATTAATTAGTAAATATATATTCTTTCTTCACACCAGCCTGATTCTTGGCTGATCTAATTCTAAAGAGTGGGGGACAGAAGTGGTGTTATATGGTTCACAGACAAGGCTAGATTGAATTATAGCAACATGTATTGGTGTGGTGCTTTGATTGTGGTAGAGACAAACTCTCAGCAATTAATTGTTGCCATATAAATATATCCCACATTTGAATCTGGCAAAGTTTTCCCGGTAAAGTAGAAGGTCAAGGTCTGAAAAGTGGTGGTGTTTGTTAAGTCGATGCTGTGTACTGTTGCAGTCCTCCCGTCTCACTCAGTAATTTTCTCCTTCAGATCTGTTCAGGTTCCTGTGGCCAACTTGTTTCCTGAATCCAGCTCCCCTGCTTATATCCAGAAATCAGACTGAAGTTCAACCAGACCTCTTAAAGGGGACTTACCAACATCAAAACGTGGAGGTGGGTGTTCAGTGGTGGACAGCCAACCTCCCAAAATATGCTAAACAATAGTCATGCCTCTTGAGGAATGCAGACTTCAGCTAGACCACTGTCCTCCACACGTTCTGCCTCTGAAAAACTCTAGTCATCTTTCACATGTTTCCTGGGAAAAGACTTTGAAGTTAATGAAGACAGAAGGACATCCCTCACCTGTCGGAATGATAGCCAACAAATGGTATGCCACCCCGAGCAATCGTACCCCGAGATACAGTAAAAAAGTAAACACAAAATGGTGCATAACAGAAAAAGTTAATAAAATATATCTACTGCCACCAGCCACTTTAGGAGGTACATAGAAAGTAAAAATAAAATGTTACCACAGACAAAGTAAAGGAGACATAAAGTGCCCCCACAGCACACCATGGTTCTGCTGTGCTGTAATGTTAGAAATATGTCATAGCAGGAGGTGACATCCCCTCCACTGGTAAACACATGATCTACAATGCCACGTCACACAATGAGGAAAGGGGGCTTCTAAGGGCCCCTAGCAGCATTTCACATAAGGAGGGATGAACTGCCATAGAAAACCACAGATGGCAGAGACAAAGGGGTAGGTCTCCTAGCACTGGTAACAGAATAATTTGAACCAGTGGCCACAAACCCAAAATGAACACAGCAGTGAAGTGAGGTTTAAAAATCTAACTTACCCTAAAAGTCATAATAAATCCACAAAAGTCCAGCAGCAATTCTTGTAGCTGAAATGAAGTCATTCATGATTTGTGTTTCTCACCCGCTACCATGAAAAGGGTGCATCCATGGGATGCAGGTAAGTTACCTGCTTTCCTGAGAGATAGCACCTTCCACATGTTGCAGAGTTTCCCCCACATTAGGAACATTCATTTGAACTGGCCCAGGGACTTGATTTTATCCAACTTGAAATTGACGACAAATTCCCAGTTAAAAACATTGTCCTTGCTGCACTGAAACAATTTGCATTATGCAAATCTACAAACATGAAATATTGGACACGTACAGAACACATTGCATTTCATCAATAACAATATAATTACCTATAACACATATAACTGCATATCCATAAATGAAGAAAGGCCCAAGTGTTTTAGAAATATTCAAATGTCAACAGTCTATTTCATTTTCCAACAACAATTGAAACGTTGATATTCTTTCAAGACTATGGGGGTCATTACGGCCCTGGCAGTAGGGGGTTAACCGGCCCTGTTAACCCCCTACCGCCGCATTTCGAGGTTTGCTTGCGAGACCTGGAAAGGACATCTGGTAAAACCAGGTGTCCTTAGCGGGTCCCGTGAGCGGACCAAGATGCAAACAACGGGCCGGTTTGTTTGCATCTTCCCCATTCCCATTGAGCCCTATGGGGGCTTGAATGGGAATTGGGATGTACAGGGTCTGGGTTCCTGGAATGGGGAAATACCGAGCCCCCCTATGTGTATTTGCAATATAAAATGTATACCTTTATAAATGCATGTAGAAGCCTATTGTGATTACACAGTGATTTGTGTGTACAATTCTTTAAATTAGAGATGACATTACTTTTTATATGTATAAGAAACAAAATATGTGTCAATACTAACTTGATCAAATGGGGGGGGGATTACGTGCGCCAGGAGATATGCGTTGGCTATTTGGAGGAAATAGGTTTGTTTGTGTTCAATCATGAAAAAGCATCGGGCTCATTTTCGGCTGGGTGTACTGTTAATGGAAGACAAAAATATACAAAGCTTACATTAATGTTATTCTCTGTTTTCCTCAATGTGTATGGTGGAGAGGAGGGGTGGAACACAAATTGTGTTTCCACCGCTCCCTCCTTCTCCACCAGACAAGCACACCCATCATTGGATTTTCATGTTGGTGCAAATGCTGTGGTTCCCAACAGAGTCCATTGGCTTTTTGCACAAGCAAAATGCAGGCAGACTCCATGGTGATCCAGTGTAAATACCGCCTGCCTTGGAAATAAGGCAGTAGTGTTTATTCAATTTGAATGGTGGATTGTAAAAGAGGAGGGCAAAAGGCCACGTACATGCTTGTACACTGCCTTTTGCCCTCCTCTTGCACTCTGAAAATGAAGAATATTCGGTGGAGGAGACCCACCTACATGTAAGTCTACATAGAATGGGTCCCTGGCAACATTACCACAGAGCTTCAAAATTATCTCTATTATATTCAGAGAACAAAGAGCCACCTGGACGGAGGTCTCTGAGTTAGTGAGATGCCCCCCACACATGTGTATGCATTTCAGGAAAAAAATATTTGAAACAATACATCTTTAATCCACAATGTTTTGGGCTGATACACTTCAGAACTGTTCACATGGGTCTATGAAAGCCAGACCTAGCTTCAAAAGGAACATTATTTCACATAGTATTACAAACTCTGAAAGGCCTTGAATAAAATAGATCATCTGGAGCTATGAAAGCATTTACAACCAAAAGACATATAGGCAAACTATTAATCATTAACCTGAAAGGCATTTCTAAGCATGAGGGGTTTATAGTTAAAGAACATTAAACATAAGCATCAATGGGCCTCAGAAATGCATTTAAACATTATTTTACCATGAAAACAACAACCATATGACCTCGAATCAAATGGAAAGGTGTGTTTCGAATGCAATTCTCCTCTATCACATGTATCCAAATCCAAATTGTCTACTGTGTGTTATAATTAATGCATATTACTATCTTAATAATAAAAAATGAGTGTACATACCTATATCACATATCCCTACGTCCATCAGAGCCTTGGGATGTAAGAAAATAATTGTCATACTCACCTGTTTCTCTGCAGGAGTGATGGACGAACCTCCCTTGACCCTGAGTCTTCACTTCCCCTGTTTCACCCGGAGGAATACCTGTCAAATACAAGGTGTACACTCAGACCTGAATTCACCCGATTCCCCTAGGCCCTTCACTTCCCTTTACTGTGTGCTGTGATGTTACCCTATGGGCTTACCTTGATCTTTAGTAGGGTGTGCACTCCATCCTGCATTTGCAGGGGCGCGATTCACTCATGTCATTGGTGCCAATGTCTGTAGGCTGAGTCCAGATGCCAAACGCTGTTTTATTCTTTCACAGCAAGGCTGAGAGTTCAAGGGGCCAGTTTCTTCACTGGCTAGAAAGTCCTTCCCACAAGTGAACGTTACAGGGAGAATTTTGAGTGTCCATAATTGTCTGTGTTGTCTTTTGCCAGTAGTTTTGTGGGTGAGTATCGCTGTGTATAGAAGCTAGCTGCTGGTAGGTTTGCGCAGCGCCTTCAATAGTAATGTCTCTCCCTTTCACTTGTAGGAGAAATGATGTAGTATTAGTGCCTTGAGTCCGGGTTCAGCACTACAGGAGACTTGGTGGTTAGGTAAGTTTTCACAGAGGCTTTTGTTAAGTATGCACCACGTAGAGAGAGAGAGCGCAGTGAAATAAGTGTCTGTGTTATTGGTGCGAGCGCAATGAATAATGTCTCTTCTTTCTTACAGGGATTTGTGCGCTTGCACAACTAACGTGGATTCCAGCGTTGCAGGAAGATTCGGTGAGTATGCGCAGCGCTACAGATGTGCGCTTGTTAACACTGTTCTTCTTTGTTCTTACAGGTGCCGGTGTAGAAGTCCCCTCTTGACTGGAGATAGCTGCGGCATGGATTAAGAACCAGATAAGCTGAAGCTGAATGATTCAGAGTGGGTAAACAGAAGTAGGATGATGCAGAGTAGGTAAGCAGAAGCGGGATGATCCGGAGCAGGTAAGCAGAAGCAGGATGATCCGGAACAGATAAGCAGAAACAGGATGATCCGGAGCAGGTAAGCAGAAACAGCATGATCCATAGCACGGCAAGTGTGTTGCTGATACAGCCCACAGTAAGCAACACGAAGCACTGGAAGAATCTTGGGTGTGGCTTATATAGCCAGCCACACCCAAACACTAGAGAGCTCATGAGTTATAATGCACTTCCTGTTTGGCAACAGGAAGTGGTAACCAGTAAGTCACTACAAACACTAGGAAGGAATGAAAGGAGGGATTTGTTATAGGTTATTTGTGTGCCTATGTCAGGCCTGCCAAGCCTCCACCCAGCTTGCCCCAACTACCTGCCTTATACCCATGACAATAATATTTCATGAATTTTTCAATTTGTTAAGACAAGATATGGAATAAAAGTGATTTTGAATTCAAATTTATGGGAGCAGACAGCCCTCCACCCTTTTAACATGTATTGAAAATATAATCAACCTAAGAACATTGGTTGTCATATTCTCCTAATCAAGACAATGGAAACATTTGACCAATCAAAATGTGTGATATCATCATGACGAAGTGAGGGAATAGCACATATGATAAAAAGGCAACCACACAACTGTGAGTTCCTTTAAACATTCATGAGGGCCAATCGCAGCTTAGTGCCTTAACAAATTATTAAATGGATAAGTCCACTAGAATTTTGCCCTGCTAAGTGACTGGGGTGGTAATGAATGGGTGGGGTGGAGGCCATTTAAACAAAAATGGTATTATTGTAGTGTGAAATGCACTTGCTTTCACACTGTATTCAATGCCAGACAAGATTTAATTGCAATAATAACAAATAGCATGTGTGAGTGCTAAGTGTTGATTTTAGAACTTATAGCATATCTGTGCAGCACAGCTCTTTGTAGATTACATCCAATTAAATTGTACCCAGGGTGTTTTCACTGGTGCCGTCAGCCACTTAGGCTTTGATTTGAATAGCCATGTTGCACTGCCTAGAAGAGAATAACTTGATAACTGTGACCTGTGAAATCCACAGACACTTAAAAAGATACATCGGGAGTAGAAAGGGAGTTTAGCTCTGTCTCATAGAAAGTAAAGAAAATGTAAATTATGATCTCTATTCTCTCTTGACATTACACAGTAAGGGAGGTGCTTTTCACTGGTGGACCAGATTTGTGAAGTGAAGGGGGAGGGGAATTCATCCCTGGATTAGCAAGACATAAAACAATTCTCCTCTGTTGAGTGGGTGGACCAACATTATGTGCATTGTACATTGACAGCATTGCTTCCCTTATCCAAACTTGAAGAATTATGTGCCATTTTTAAAACGTACATTCAAATTGCACGCCGTTAATAGCAACTCACAACAGCATATTCAAATCAGGGAACTAATTTCTATTGAATGATAATAGTGTTGATATGTATGCAACCTTTCTCTGGTTCCAATACATGTTATTGATACTGGAGAGAATCCATTGTTCTAAAATGTGTGATTTATTTAGAGGAAATTTAAGTGATGTAAAAACTGCTCACATTATTTGATTATACTGACCAACAAGCAGCATATAAGGAAACTGAACAGAATTGTATTACTTAGGAATGCGTATATGTAGCTGACTCAATGAGTGATTGTGTGTGTGTACCCCATTTTTTTTTTATATCACAGACAGACCAACTCTAAATGAGTACATAAGGGACCTATGTTTGTGTATATATAATATCTTGTGGTGACTTCCCCTGCATAAAGTGAGGGGCCCCCTGCTGATTTTCGATTTTTAAACCACAAGCACAGCCTGTATGTGGTGGAGTGTGATTCAATGCTAGAGGCTGTTATATGGGGAATTGCCAGTTGGTGAAATAATCAACATATCAACAGATATCTCAACAGACTGAATGGATGTAAAATGGCAAAATGACAAGTCATAAGGGTGCAAGCATGTACCTACAGTGCATGGGGTAGCCAGTCTTGATAGAATGGCAAACAAAACTGTGAATAGTATATGTTTGTGGGTTGTTGAACAGGGTTTCCCCTACCTGCGTGCTTGTATATACCAATGGAGAACCCATACCTTTCGAAAGGAAACCTCCCCTAAGGAGTTCGGCTCTGCTACAGTGGCTCCAAGCTGTACTAATGTTGCTGCATCCATGTTTCACAGTGCTAGAAAAAATATTGTCCCTAGCTCTTCCTCTGCTTATTCCTGTCCCCAGTGCTGAAATATCTGTACCATCATCACCTGGTATTCTCCTTAAGCCTAAATGTCCTTGTGTAATCCAATGTTTCTAAAGCGGGACTCATTTACTAGCAGGATTCTGAGTGGTTTGCCACTTCTCCACCTTAACTCTGATCCATTGTGGGATATTGCCCCCGCACTCCTGTGGCTGTTTTCTCTTCAAAGGGCCATTCCCCCTATTCCTTTCATTTGTCCCTTTCTGTGACACACTTGAAAATGTAGTCACAATGTTTCATGGTTCTGCCCAATGCAATCAGTCTCATCATATTGGCTGGCATATAGTGTTGAGTGTAGAACTAATAGCATATCTGTGCAGCACAGTTCTTAGATTACATCCAATTAAAGTGTACCCAGAGTGTTTTCACAGGTGCAGTCAACCACTTAGACTGTGATTCAAATGGCCATGTTGCACTGCCTAACAGAGAATAACTAGATAACTGTGACCTGTGAAATCCATAGATACTTAAAATGATACATTGGGAGTAGGAAGGAAGTTAGCCGTGTCACTTCCTTTCCGATAGAAAGTGAAGAAAATGTAAATTATGTTCTCACTTCTCTCTTGACCTTGCACGGTAGGGGAAGTGCTTTTCACTGGTGGACCCAATTTGTGAAGTGAAGTGGGAGTGGAATCCATCCCTGTATTAGCAAGACAAAAAACAATTCTCCTCTGTTGAGTGGGTGTACCAATATTATGTGCATTCTAAATTGATAGTACTGCTTCCCTTATCCAAACCTGAAGAATATGTGCCACTTATTAAAGCATACATTCAAATTGCATGTAGCTGATAGCAACTCACAAAACCATATTTAAATTGGGGAATTCATTTCTATTGAATGATAATAGTGTTGATATGTGTGCAACCATTCTCTGGTTCCAATACTTGCTATTGATACTGGAGAGAATGCAATGCTCCAAGCTGTACTAATGTTGCTGCATCCATGTTTCACAGTCCTAGAAAAAATATTGTCCCTAGCTCTTCCTCTGCTTATTCCAGTCCCAAATCCTGGAATATCTGTGCCACGGTCACCTGATATTCTCCTTAAGCCTAAATGATCTTGTGTAATCCAATGTTCCTAAAGGGGGACTCATTTACTAGCAGTATTCTGAGTGGTTTGCCACTTCTCCACCTTAACTCTGATCCATTGTGGGATACTGCCCCCACACTCCTGTGGCTGTTTTTCTTCGAAGGGCCATTCCACCTGTTCCTTTCATTTGTCCCTTTCTGTGACACTTGAAAATGTAGTCATAATGTGTCATGGTCCTGCCTGATGCAATCAGTCTCATCACATTTGTTGGCATACAGTGTTGAGTGTAGAACTAATAGCATATCTGTGCAGCACAGTTCTTTGTAGATTACATCCCATTAAAGTGTACCCAGAGTGTTTTCACAGGTGCAGTCAACCACTTAGGCTGTGATTTGAATGGCCAGGTTGCACAGCCTAACAGAGAATAACTAGATAACTGTGACCTGTGAAATCCAGAGATAATTAAAAAGGCACATTGGGAGTATAACAGGAGTTTAGCTGTGTCACTTCCTTTCTCAGAGAAAGTGAAGAAAATGTAAATTATGTTCTCACTTCTCTCTTGACCTTTCACAGTAGGGGAAGTGATTTTCACTGGTGGACCCGATTTGTGAAGTGAAGTGGGAGGGGAATCCATCCCTGTATTAGCAAGGCATAAAACAATTCTCCTCTGTTGAGTGAGTGGACCAATATTATGTGCATTGTACATAGATAGCATTGCTTCCCTTATCCAAATTTGAAGAATTATGTGCCAATTTTTTAAACGTCCTTTCAAATTGCATGCCGTTAATAGCAACTCATAACAGCATATTCAAATCAGGGAACTAATTTCTATTGAATGATAATAGTGTTGATATGTATGCAACCTTTCTCTGCTGCTTCCAATACTTGTTACTGATACTGGAGAGAATCCAATGTTCTAAAATGTGTGATTTATTTAGAGGAAATTAAAGTGATGTAAAAACTTCTCACATTATTTGATTATACTGACCAGCAAGCAGCATGTAAGGAAATTGAATAGAATTGTACTACTTAGGAATACGTGTGTAGACATATATGTAGCTGACTCAATGAGTGATTGTGTGTGTGCCCCATTTATTTTTTTTATGTCACAGACAGACCAACTCTAATTGTGTACAAAAGGGGAACTATGTGCATGTATATATAATATCTTGTGGTGACTTCCCCTGAATAAAGTGAGGGGCCCACTGTTGATTTTCGATTTTAAACCACAAGCAAGGCCTATAACTGGTGGGGTGTCATTCAATAAAGTGGCTGTTATATGGTGAATTGCCAGTTGGGGAAAAAAATCAACATATCAACAGATATCTCAACAGCTTGAATGGATGTAAAATGGGAAAATGGCAAGTCATGAGGGTGCAAGCATATACCTACAGTGCATGGGCTGGCCAGTCTTGATAGAATGGCAAACAAACTGTGAATGGTATAGTCCAGGTATAGTCCAGACCACAGTCTTTTCTTGGCTTTGTCAACTTTTATCACAGATTTGTGCATGCATATTCTGCTGTTGCAGCACACTTGATGGCACTTACTAGTACTAAAAAGCTCTTCCAATGCAATCCTCTCACCCAGTATGCTTTTGACTCGGTTAGGGCAGCATTTACTTCTGCCCCCATCCTGCATCATCCTAATCCTTAGCTCCCGTTTCTGGTTGGGGCAGATGCCACAAGTGTGACTGTGGGGGCCATCCTGTCCCACAAATGCCCCGATACAGGTGTGGTTCATCTGGTTGCCTTCTACTCCCATAAACTAACGTCCTACGAGCAAAATTACACTGTCACTGAACAGGAACTCTTGGCGCTCAAGGACACTTTCACTAAATGGAGACATCACCTATTAGGTGCTTGTCACACTGGCTCAGTGTTTGCATTTCATTGCAACCTTCTGGCTTTCAGGACAATGAAATGTGTGACTGCCTGAGTAGCATGTTGGCACTCATTGTTTTGTCAGTTTGATTTTACTGTTTCCTTTTGGCCTGCTCATCTACATTTTAAGGCAGATGCTCTTTCTCACCTGCATGGTTTGCTACCTCTGGTAGGCATGGTTCAACTGCTTCTTTTACCCAATCAGATCGCTTGTGGATGCACCCCACAACCAACGCTCAGAAAATAATTCCAAGATTGGGTTTCTCAGAACCCATCTGATTTGCGGGAGTTGAATCTGGATGTAGTCAACGGCTTGCCAGCTATCCAAGGGAGGATTTATGTTCCCACAGAGGAGACCCGTCATTTTGCACTGCAGTTGTATCACAATTCATTGATTGCAGCTCATCCTGGAAGACAGAAAGCCATGGAGCTTTTGCAAAGGTGTGCGATATGTGTCCAGTGCAAATCCAGCCTTGGTAAACCCATAGGATTCCTGAAACCCCTTCTGGTTCCTCACAAGCCTTGGAACATGATATCCATGGATTTCATTGAGGAGCTGCCCCTGATACAAGATTTCGATACCTTTGGGTGGTCATCGACTAGTTTACCAAGATGGCGATATTCATACCCTGTCATGGTCTCTGGCAGATCTTTTCCTCAAGAATGTATTCTGTTTTTTTGGCCGCCCTTCAATCATCGTTACTGACAGGGGTACTCAGTTTAAGTCCCATTTCTGTAAGGCTTTGACCTCCTCCTTCCATATTGGGGACCGAAACTCCAGCACCTACCATCTGAAAACCGATGGATAGACGGAGAGGTTGAACGTCACTCTCGAGCAATAACTCTGTTGTTTGTGTCTCCAACATCAGGATAACTAGCTGTCCATCCTTTTTCCTGCTGAGTTTGCCTCCAACAACTCCCTGCACTCGTCAACTGGGTCATCTCCTTTCTATGAGTTATATGGTCAACACACCAGATCCTTTCCCTTGCATCCATACTTACCTGTTGGCAATCCTGCAGCTCATTTCTGTATTTGTGACCTGGCAGCACAGCACGCTGATGTCAGGGCTCATTTTAGCCATGCACAAGGTCAGGCAAAGAGGTTTGATGATGCTCGCTGCAAGTCTGCCAGGTGGGAATGTGCATTTGGTTGTCCACCAAGAACCTCAGGATTCCAGGCAAGAAGTCGCTCATGACTCGCTATATTGGTCCTATTACCCATCTCATTAATCCCATGGCAGTACGTCTGGATCTCCCTTCCCGCTGGTGTCCCTTCCCGCTGGTGGGTGCATCCCATCTTCCAAGTTTCTCTTCTGAAACCATGCTTGCCGACCACTCATTTACCCGCTCACTCGACCCTTGTTGTTGTGCAGGGTTCTGAGGAATATGAGGTGAATGCCATCCTGGACATGGAAAATGCGTAGGGTTGTCCTGTTTTATCTTGTGGACTGGAAGGGGTGCAGTTCTGAGTACAGGACATGGGAACCGGCTGGGAACATTCATGCCCCTTTATTGTTGGCCCACTTCCATTCCTCCAGGGGAGTGTCTGTACCTTTGGAGGAGGTGAAGGCTGGCACCTTATTATACACGTGGGCCAAGAGACAGAATAAAGTACACACCCCACTAGGGAATGAGACCAGTAGAGTAATTGCAAGGGAACCAAAAGTTTATAAGTAAATAAATGCAAGCAAAGACCTCTGCTGCCCGAGAGCGCTCTGCTAACAGATACATGGGCAGCACATTAAAAAGGGACTAAGCATCATAGATGATGTCATACATATAGTTCAGTCTAACAAACGTGGTTGGCTAGGCACATATACTACTCCCATCTCCGAAGGGGATGCCTGGGTTCCATTGGCTGCAGTCTTCCCATCAGTCACGATACATGTGGTCAGCTGGGCTCATCGTTGTAAGGTGAAGGTCGATTGAGGTTCACACAGATGATATACTTTGTATCTGACTAAACCAAACAGCAGAGATTGGCTGGCAAAGAATATTGACTTGCATAAACCATTACATCAAAAGGGGGATTGTTTGTACAGAGAAGGCAAATATACATACATTCTTACCCGTGCTTTTATGGTGGCATAGGGCAAGGATCTTTCTTTCAGGTGTCGTATTAGGAGGTTTGATCTGCGATTGGTTATCCCTGGGGCCTCACAATTTCAAACACACAGAGGCTAGGTGCTGGTTTTAAAAGAGGGTATATGACCACTCAGGAGTTGGTATATGGTGGGAAATTTAGGGTGGTCCATGGGGAGGGCCTAGTAAGCAGATTCATTAAAAGGGAATAGGGGGCATGGGGCCAGTGGACCATGGCCTGGCAGGGAAGGGGGACACAGGGCATGAGTCGCTCAACAGAGATGGATGGGGAGCTGGGGCTGGAACAGGCCTTCATCTCACATTCTGCAATGAGCACATTTTGTCAGTGCTGGATACTTGCTAATTGCAACAATAAAAGGCTGAGTTTCCGTGAGAACAGGACTTGCCCAGAGCTTGCAAGGGGATGGAGGTGGTGTGGGCTGGCTGTGCGCAGTGCTGGGAGTAGGAGAGCTGACATTTTGGCAGAGAGACACAGGGCCTAGGAAAGATGGCATTTGGAAGGACACAAAAAATTGAATCCTATCGACCAGCATTACTTGTACTTCTACACACATATATTTAGAAAGCTGATGCGAATATATACAGAAGGCGTGGAGATGCTTCCCACCTTGGCTTGCATGCGATTTACCTCCTGCTGTAATGGTGCAGGGGGGTTGGAAATACCACCCCTCCCCCAGCATTCCCCCTTTCATTATTTTAAATGTAACAGATATTTTGTTCCATCCCTTCTGCGTTCCTCTGCCACTCTCTCTGCCTCATCCCACGCTTTGGTACCCTTTATTGGTATCCATGCTCTGCACACATTCCTTAAACTTTCCCTGCATCGAGCATACTCTTCTGGAGTACACAACATGTATATACAATCCCCATCTCCATCTATATCCACCCACAACTCCCTGTGATTCTCCAGGTCTTGTGGTTGCTTTATGGTAGTATGGTAAAGGTTGTCCACTGTGTCCCCAGTGTTATATATAGCCACCATGCAGAATTTGGGCTCATGGCTCCCCCCCGTCTGTATGTGTGCATCCTGAGTGCTGTGAGGCCCCCTGTCAGTCCTTTTCTGGCGGCCAATAGTCACCATTATCATTGCACTATTAGGAATAGTTTTGGCACAGCACCGGATCCCTAGTTGGCACAGACAAAATATTAGCAAGAAGAAAACGATGATGGGTACCAAAATCTTCAAGACAGCCCCAAGCCACGATGGGACCTATTTGAATACCGAGGTGAACCAGTCTGTTCGTTGCACTTCATCTTCTTTTTTCATTCTTCCTCCTAACTTATGCACCACTTTTATGACGTGTGATAGTGTCCCATTTTCAGCGTCAGAAGAGGGTATAAATGTGCAAAATGTGCTCCCGATTTTTCGGCAAACACCACCTTCCATTGCTATGAGTAGGTCGGGCACATACCTATTCTGCATTGTCATTAGTCTCAGTGCTCTTAGTTCCACCTTGAGGATGTTGTACCCCTCTTCAGTGTTGTTTGCACGGGCCTGGATGCTGGGAGTCAGTGATGCAAAGAATGTTTTGGCAGAGTTGAATAATTTGTATTCTGCTGGAATCTGTGCCAGGAGGTCGGAAGAGTTTTTGGAGGTATAGTTGGATGCTCTCTTTTTTCTTGATACTTTCTCTTGCAGTTTGTCCTCTGTCAGCTCGTTCACGAGGGGTGAAATCCCTTTCTGCTTGTTGGGGTGACAGTTCTTGTGACAGTTCGTGTTGTACCCCTTCCTTGGTTACATGTTTCTCAAGGGCCACCAGTAGTGTAGCATTGCTAGAGCAGTCACCCTCCCAGGAAAGTGGGAGGTGCAAATATGCTTCTTTGCCACATACCCAGTATTGGTCCATTAAAGCTGCAGTTCCTTTTTTCAGGTTGGCAATATCTAGAGTCCTTTTGCAATGTGAGTTAGAACCCCTGGGTACATCTCCTTCTGCATGGAAACAAAGTTCATATTTCTGTTCATGATGAATCCGGATTTACTTTTCCAGGGTGGTGGCCCACGTTAGTTTAGAGACATGATCTGTCCAGGTTTGTGCACACATGTCATTCATCCATTGGAGTCTTTTGTCTGACAAACCATGCAATCCTTCTGCCTTAAACATGAATGTTGACTGCAGCCATTTGTTTTCTGCAAATCGTGTTCCTTGTATTGCCAGGAAGGGGTCTCTGAAACATTTTGCAGGTTGAGTTCCATTTTTACATATTCTGAAGTCAGGTGCCAGGAGCTTCATGTGTATTGTGTGTGCCTGGAAAGTGCACTTTATCCAACATAGTGCAAGATTAATTAGATTTTGAGCCTGATCACGAGTCGGGCGGTAATCTGGCAGATTTCCTGTTGAGTGCTATTTGCGCTAACGCCAAGCCCCCCGGTAGAAAGCCCACCAGATCACGGGTACGCCTGCACGCACGCAGGGACATGGCATTAACGCAAATAGCGCTAATAGCTCACAGGAAACCCGTCACAACCGGAATGGGAAATAAAGCGGCTGCCATTTTGGAAATCACAATCCGACTAATATCAGAGCCCCCGCAAGCCATCCCCGTGAAGAGTGAAAAATGTCACAGGAGCGCACTAGGGGAAAGTCAGCCCTGGACAGGGTCAGGAAACCCAAATTTAGTGACTAGGAGCTGGCCGTACTTGTGGAGGAGGCAGTTACCCAACATGAAGAACTACATAGTGCACAGCAGCGCAAGACAAGCGGGTAGCGTCAGGCACAGATCTGGCGGGAAATCAGCCAGAGGGTCTTTGCAGTGGGGCACGTGCCCCGAGATGGGGAGGACTGTCACAAGCGTCTAAATGACTTGAGTGTCAGAGTACGTGGCATACTATCCCAGCACAGGAGTGCAAGCATGGGTACTGGAGGAGGGCCACCATCACCACCACCGGAGATCACACCCTGGGAGGAGAAGATAACAACGCTCATCGACATGGGCACCATAGAGGGAGTCGGAGGAGTGGAAGCTGGCACTGGTATCCAGCAGGCTGCAGGTGAGCCCCCCGTCAAAAATGCATGAACCTGCAAGGGCCATACATGCAGACCCTGAGGGAATGAATGTGCATGCAATGTGCGTGAGGCACTGTAGACAACCATAACAGACCCCTTGTACCACCATACCGTAGCGCCCCGTAGAGTCCTCTGTATGTGCACTGCATCAATATAAGGGCCAGGGGACAGACATCCATGGCCATGGCACAGCTACGTGATGTGTGAGTGTGCATGAAAAAACCCCCAGCAACATGGGAACCATGCATCCCCAGCACGCATGTGGTGATGACACACAAACATGTCCGTGCAGTGTCCCTCCACAATGACACATTCCACCAATCACAACATGGGGACTGAACATAATGCAAGTGCAATGCATGATTACTACGGTCTACAATGCCACTTGAAGGCATGATATGCATGATACTTATCTAGGCCACCCTGAACTCATACCACACCCTATGTGCCCCACAGGCACACAGCAATCATCACAGGGTGACAATGACAGTGAGGAGGCCACTACATCATGGCGCCCAAGGCAGCGCTCCTCGACCAGCACCACCACCCTGCAAAGGGCCCACCCGGAAGCAACCCAACGCCGGAACCATCCCACATCACTACACCGCAGCCCAACCAGATGGCTGCAGCACCCACATGGCCGCAGGGGGTCAGCACTTCTTTCACCCCAACCCATCATGAACACACTGGATGTAGAGGGAGCCACCTGTGGGTCAGAGCCCGATGAGGGACAGCCAGCTACAGCTGCACCTCAGCCAGAACTGTTGAGCTCACCCAGACACAGTGAAACAGAAGGAATTGCCACACCTCAGGTGAGCCCAGAGCCAGTAGCACCGTAAGCACACACCTCACGTGTGTGTGTGCATCGTGTCCGCACACCAAAGCCTGATGTCGATACTCCATCATATGGTACCCCAGAGGATAGGCACTCGGACCGCAGCAGTCCCATCCAAGCTGCCAACATGTCCCCATACAGCCCCCTTTCCAGGCAGCCACAGCTGTCAGCCCGGACCGCGACACCCGAGGTAACTATGATCACAGGAACTGCCGTGATGGCACGACTGGACGGAATATAGGACAAATAGGTGAAAATAGAGTCCATGGCCAAAGTGCACAGCTGCCACATGAAGGCCATCAGTGGAGCCATACGGGATGCCACTAAGTACATGACCCGAGACAACGCACTGACCTGAAAAGTGGTGGAGGGATGCACCGCAGCCCTGACAGGTTTTGGGCAAAGAGTACGGGAGTTGTGCAAGGGACTGTTGGCACATGCAGAGCAGACAAGGGTATCCAACAACCTTCTCCGCCAGCAGCTGCAGGTCACCAGAGCCATCCCATCGACCTCCACCACGCTCACGGAGGGGTCCCTGGAGCCTTCACCTAAGCACCGATCAATGCGCCACCTTAGAGCCCGCTCACCAGAGGGTCCAAAATTTGGAAAGCACCTGCGACCATGATAGATGGACATGGCGCAGTTGTTTTGGGCCCTGGGAACATGCACCTACCTGCACTGTTTTGGGGAGTTCACTGGGGGAAAAGGGGATTGTGTGCTGGGGAGTTCATGGGGGGAGGAGGGATTATGTGCTGGGGAGTTCACTGGGGGGAGGTGTGATTGTGTGCTGGGGAGGGGGATTGTGTGCTGGGGTGTTCACTGGAGGGAGGGGGGATTTTCAAGCATTTAATAAATCACGTTCCAAAATAAAACAAAGGCTGGACATTCATGATTGTGATCATGTGCTCTTTCATGCGATATTTGTCACATGTACCCATCAACCGTATCTGAGTCAATTCTAAATCAAGCCCTGTCTGACCAACCTCCCCTCCCGTACCCCATCCCAGTGTACACATGCACCATCTCCGGGCACATCATCATCTTGACTTCCATCCCCAGATGGCAGCACATCGGCATCAGGGGGCAGTGGCACATTCCTGCAACAGAACATGTTGTGCAGCATGGCACATGTTAGGACGAGTTTGCAGATATTTCAAGGTGCATATGTCAATGCCCCTCTCGTATGGTATAGGCACCAATAGCATGCCTTCTGCAGTCCAAATGCACTCTCTATGTATATATGTGCACCTCCATGCACAATGTTGTATGGCCACTCAGCTTGAGTGTGTGGATGATGGTCATGATCCATGTGTACTGGGGACATCATGAATTACCTGCAGGGGAGGGAATACATGTATTGGGACAAGGTTGGTTAAGTGGGTGCACAAGGCTCAGTAATCAGTGACATTGGCAGCAGAATCGAGTTTGTGTTGAAGAGGTCCTTCTATCTCATTTCTATGTTGCCATGCACACTGCATCTTGCAGGACATGCATGGTCTGAGGTCAACATGCAGCTGTGTTTTGATGTATGTGTACGTCTTCATGTGTATCACACTCATCTGGTACATGTGCACTACTTGTCATATGGGCATTTCGATTGTGGTGTGTGGTGTGCAAGGGGCAGCATTGGATCAATGGACTACCATTGTTAGCAGCACACCCGTGTCTAGATGTATGAGGTCTGTCCCTTGTCACTGGATGAGGGGACCCTTGCATCTGCATGGAAATGAAACATGTTGTTTGTCCATGTGTCATTGCCATTCCCTTTGGGTGGTGTTGCATTTGCCGATTTACACTATTCTGTACACTTATCCTGGCATGTGATTGACCAATCAGGACTCATTGTTTCAGGGATCTACATTGTTGTGGATCAAGCAACTTGTGTGTTGTGTTGTTGTGCATGTGCCTACTTTCGGGCACCAATGCATGAGTGCCGGGTGGCCAGGATGGGATGTCTATGGTGTGTCAGGGTGAGGAGCAACACTGCGACACACACGAATGCATTGTCATAGTTGACCTTCCATATCTGACTGTGCTCCCATGTGTCTTTGCCATACAGACTGGCTGTGTTCCACGTGTCCAAGGGTTCTCGTGCAAGAGACATGCATGTGAAAGTTGCTGTGCCAGTGCTGCCTATGTTTTCTGATGGCATGCATGGATTTCACTGTGTGTCTCCACCCCCCATCAGATGTCATTTGACATGCATTTTGTACTTTATTTGTGCTCACCCAGCGTCCATGTGTTGACGGCTCGGTGCCATTTCATGTACGGTGGCAGGGTACTATTGCACTGGGTCATTGAGTCGTGGCTGTATCCTGGATAGCGGGCACAGCAGTGGCTGGGGGTTAGGGCAGGTCTACATGTCATGGAATGGTAATTCTGATGTTTTCTTTACCCCTCATCATATGACCTGGATGCTACTAGTGGTACATGTGTGCAGTCCACGGCTGCTATGACTTTCATGTCTTGTCCAATGGCACAGCACTGGCCCTTCAGCTGGTTCACCTGTGCATGTGTCGCTGCCAATGCAATGTGCTCATTGACATGGAGCAGCAGTGCGTCCAGCACCTGTCCCAGCACGGCACTGAGGGTGGACTGGGCCATGGCATGCATGATGGCAACGGTGTGTTGGTAGATGCCAGTACTAGGGTATTGTGGCACGTATACAAGCTACGCGAGTGGGGGAACTGCAGTGCTGATAGCCATATGGCTGCCTATGTCTGCCTGGATTGTGTCCAGCAACTGTGTGATGGTTGCCATGTCCAGCCTATACTCGTTCACCAACTGCCATCAGTCAGGACCCAGGGTGTTGGCCTGACCCTGGGGATGGCTGTCCGCCTTGCTGGTGATACTCTCCTCCTCCTTCTGTAAGACCATATATGGAATAAAGGCACAATAACCATATACTAATGACAAGCCAGTCATGAGGTTCATTTCCCAAACAGGTCTGGTTTATTTTCAGAGTATCTCAGTCGGCCGACAGGGTCTCTACGTCTCACAACATGTGTTCCCAGACACCGTGAGAGGAGAGAGAGTGATCCGCGGTAAAGCAGTCATATATATATAATACATCATCATTCTACAGTATTATTCGTTCCGCCCCTATACGTGACATACAAGCTAGGGTTCAGTAATTGACAGTTATGCACGTAACGTCATTCAGTCTAAACATTAGTATTTCTAGCCACATTCCTGTCTACGTTCAAGCTATGGCCTTGCACTGTGTGTGGGTCTGAAGCACAGAATATATTTGCAAAGCGTTACAGAAAAGAAAATGGCAGGCATTTACAAAATGGACTCCCAGTGATTGGTCACATTCAGCTTTCATTGTTTGCAATGTTTGTCACATGATGCGATTTGGTTCTGCCCAACATACTATTCATACTATTCGGGCTATGCAATTACATTTACAGTTTCACACTTTTCCTCATCCCCACCATGCCCTGTGCTCCCAGGGCCCTGGCCTGGTTGGCTGGCCTCTGTAGCTCCAGGTGCAGCAGGTAGATGCCCACGTCAAGGCTCCTGGCTCCAAATGGCAGCATGGTGTTTGGAAGTGTGTGTTGTGCATGGTGGGTCCTTTGTAGGCCTCTGATTTGTATTGGTTTCACCTGAGAAGTTTTTGCTGTCTCCTGTGGTCTTTTACCTCCAGCATTTGTCTAGGGGTATTTTCAACAGATTTTCTGCCAGTTTTCTGGCGGTAATAGCGCCTACACTGGACTCGTGATGGCTCTGTATTTGCGCTGGTGGGTGCCGGCATTTTACTGCCGGCACTATTACAGCCAGCTGTACTTGAGCCGGCTGTCATAGCGCCGGTGGTATTTGGACTTGTTTTCCGGCTGACCCTTAAATGCTGCACTAATAGCGTTACCGCCGGATTTAAGGGTTACCGCCCAACTCGTGATGAGGCCCATTGTGCTTCCACAATAGGAGTTTCTTGATGTTATAAACCCTTAGGCGTCCCTAATGCAGGAGATATTAGTGAGCAGACATAACAACTACCATTTGTTGTTTGTCGCCCATTGTTACTCATGTCTGAGTACCACTTGCTTGACTGCCCTGGATGGCGTAGGTCTTCCATTTTATCTAGTCTCAACCCATTGTATGCATCATGTTTATATTGCTTAGTTTGCCTTTTATTACTAGTTTTTTACTGAAAAGTATTTTTACATCCTAACAAACTCTTACATAATTTATTTGTGGCACATAATGTCTTTTGTGCATTGAACGACAGGGGTGGTACATTGGAAATATTCCTATTTTTACATTTCCTCTTCAGTCAGTGGTTTGTTGCCAAAAAGGAGTACTTAAGAGGTCACTTGAGGTAGCTGTGGGGAACATATCATACATTTGGTACAGCCATGAGGTAGTTGTACTGATTGGTTGTGAGGTAGGCTGTATTGAGGTGACAATCGGTGTATGCTCTAGGACATTGTTTCCAAAAAATGTATACATATTGTCGTTCTATGTGTAGCTTTCTTGTTCTGAGGTTACCTTTGTTATGTTTTTAGTAGTGTTGAAGAGCATTGTGTTATCCCAGATTAGTTTGATGCCATCCCATAAAAGGTGTCCCCCTTCTTGTATTCGTTTTCACCCTCCCCAACATAATAAAAGACACTCCCCATAAATCATTAAACCTAGCATTACACTAATAAACACTGTAGCCACACAATACAATTCGCAATCATAACTATAAGTTCTGGTTGTGCGTATTATATTCCTATTGCTATCTATCTGAGGCATTTCAGTTTTCAAAGGCATTGTCTCCACCATTGTTGCACCTGCAGGAAGAAAGGAAACAAAAACACGGACGGGAATTAATGAAATGGAAGAAAATAAAAAAGACATGGAAAGGGGGCATTGAGGAGAAAGGAGATAATTTCATATCATATTGACATTTTCATTTTTTTCTATGCTGTTCTTTTGCTCATGCACTATTCTTGATACTGTGTTTTTTTTGTCTTTTCAGTATCTTTATTTATTGCACTACCACCTCCCGTTCATTTTGTTGCGGTAGTCTATTGCTACACTGTCATGGGCTTTTCTTACATCGGAGAGGTGTACCCAATATTTGAGACCCTTCACTTTTACTGCAAGTGGGGTACAGTAGAATACCTCAAATGGCCCGTGGAGCCTGGGTGAGTTCCATCTCCTTACAAAACTGCAAACATATACCAGTTTGACAGGTAAGAGTGGTTTGGTGGGGCTGTCAGGAGCGTCAGTTACTGTATCTGTTTCATTTTCATTTGCACTGCCCTTGTTAGTTGGGTGAGATATTCCATGAACTCCTCTCGTAAAATGGTTGCTGTTCTATGGGTGTCCAACATTTTTCTCACAGGTGACAGTGGAGTTTGCCTTCTCCTTCCAGTCACTATTTCATGGGGGGACAAGTGGTGGTCTTTACTGGGCTGCGTGCACAGCTGGAATAGGGCCAAAGGTAAATAATAGACCCATTTTTTCTTCAGGGTGTGACATAATTTGGACAGTCTACGTTTAAGGAGGCTGTTGATTTTGTTGACAATTCCGTTGGCCTGCGGGTTGTAAATCGAGCACATTGTGTGTTTGAATCCTAGTAGGGAGGTAACTTATTTGAACAGATCATTTACAAATTGGGCCTCATTACAAGTTTGGCGGTAGCCTTGCTGGTAAAACCGGCAGGCTGCTGCCAAACTTGCAAAACTTCCCTGCGCCTGTGAATGGGCAATTACAGGGTCATTATGGCCCAGCCGGACACAGTAATTACCCATTCGCAGGTGCCGGAATGAAATGCTCCCCATTCCCATTGAGCCACATAGGGCTCAATGGGAATGGGGAGGTTGGATGCACCGGCACCATTCAGAATGGTGCTGGTGCATCCGACATGCTCTGCTCGTGGGTGCCGGTAAGCCCGTTAAGACAGACCTGGTGGGCGGGATGGCACCTGTGAGCAGAACTCGTAGTTTTCCAGTCTGGTAACAACGGTAGCGGCAAGCTTACCGGTACCATTGTTAATGGACCAGCAAACTTATAATGAGGCCCAATGTGTTCCGTTGTCAGATCGTATGACATCACATATTCCCCACTGCGGTAACACTTCTCTTACCAATAATTTTTCTGCGCACTTTGCATCTGAGTGGGCGCATGGTCCTGCTTCCACCCATTGTGAAAAAGGGCAGACCACGACGATCAAATATCTAGCTCCTTTGCACCTCTCTCCCATGTTTGCGTAATTAATATGCAGTACACAGAATGGTCCTACTGGGTGCGGCAATGTTCCATGCATTGTTCTCAATGTCATTCGTGCATTATACATTTGGCATGTGGAACATTCAATTGTCATTTTAGTGAGATATTCCTGGAGGTTTGGTACAAACCAATCCTCCTGGATATCCGCTGCAATGTGTTTCTTGGACGTGTGGGCGGAAAAGTGCAGTTGTTGGAATGCTATTAGCAACAATTCTACAGGCATTACTACCTTTCCTGTATAATCCTGCCCCCCTCTCTACACCCATAATTCCTGTTCTTTTGGAAGTGCTTTCCTTTGAATTTCTATTATTTGTGCTATTGGTAAGGCATTGTACCCCTCGTCCACTATTTCTCATATTTTCTCTTTCAAGACCCGTTCTGTGATTTGAGGCTTTTGAAAATATGCTGCTTGTTTGGCTGTGGCATCCGCCGCTGCATTCCCAAGTGATATCTCGTCAATGTTGTTAGTAGGTGCTTGGCATTTTACATAAACTACCACTGAGGTCTCATCTAATGCATTAATCAAGTTATTAAGTAGTTTTGCATGTTGTACCGGGGACCCATCTGCTCTTCTGAACCCCCTTCTTCTCCAGCGTGACAGACCAACATATACTGTGGTGGTTACATATGTTTAATCCAAATAGATTGTTACTGCACATCCTTTTGCTGTGCGTAGAGCCTCAATCAGTGCTAATAGTTCTGCTGCTTGGGCCGAACAGTGTTCTTGTCCATTGTCTGCCCATGCTGCGGCCATTCTAGCTTGTATTGCTACAAGCACCACCCTTTCTTCCCCTTGCTGTTCTGTGGGTGGCCCTGCATTTGATGCCGCAACTTTCACTAACTTGCTCTGTATCAACTTCCACCACGTCGTTTAGTGTGTACTCGGGACGCCCGGGGTTATAGGTCCTTACTAACACACACTAACATCCCTTCCTTCTTCCCTTTCATAGCACCTTGGATTATTGGATTCTCCTCTGGACGCTCCTTCATTGATTGTCATCACATAGCATAAGTAGGTAAGCGACCTAGCTACACCTTATATCTTCCTTAGTACCCTTGGGTGTTTTTTACATATATTCCATGTCTTGTATTATGTAGAGTGAACAACCTCTTGGGAAACAACTCCACACCACCAGAAGATAGTTGATGTCCTTGTGCCTAGCCTAAAAAGGTTAGTTCTCTTATACGCTACTTATATCTGATATTCAAGTCTGGGAACCATTACTAAGACCTTCCCTTCTTTTTACAGCTTGGTGTACACCTGTTTGGTGTTGGTTCTTTACTTGCTCTTTCGATTGATATACTACTCTATTTTGTTTAACAAACGAACAGAGGGGCACATCATAAGAAAGGTCACCCCCTGGAGGAGACCTGGACCTTCTGGGTCCAGGTTACGCAGCTATCCTAAGACCACCTATTTGGTACCCCAACTATTGGTGAGTACTGTCAGAATGGCCCTGCTGCTGCTGCTGCTGCTGATGCTGTGCTTCCCTCCTTGCTGTGGGTCATTTGAAGGGGATACTTTATCTTTGGGGTCTTGTTGACATGGCTCTACCATCTGCTGGGACTCATCCTACAAGGGTCAGAAGCCTGGTCTTGTCTCTGGTCCCGACGCCAAAAGGACACTTACAACCAGGCTTTTTAGGCCTTCTGTGCATCAACCCTCCCTTTGAGTCACCATTTGTGTGTCATTTGACTCCTCGCTTGTCCTGTTCTTCAGGGTCTATGGCCATGCTGTGCAGTATTTCTTCTAAGCCCTCCCAACCCAGGACCATGGCTGTCTTCCAGTGTGTTGCTTGGGAACCATAGTTCTACGGGCCGTTGCCAGTCGAAACTAGGTCAATCACTGCCCTGTTGGGGTCCGGAAGTCTTCCAAGTTGGATGGATTTATGTTCTCTGTTGAGGTGCATTCTAGATAATACTTACCTACTGTTTTACCACAATCACAAGAGAGCTACTGACTTTGTCCCGTTCTGTTCTATGGACAAATTTTGCTGTAAATCAAAAACATCATAAAAGAAGAATGATATTTTATGTAACTGTAAACAGCCTATACCACTTTGTTCCCCTTGAGTTCTCACCACGTTTAAGGTGTCCACTATATTTTTAATAGGTGGCTGTGGTACTATATGCCTTTGTGAATGATAAATCACAGCAACTCACACATCTAAAGGATATCAAAGTAAATAGTATTGGACACGTTTCGTACACCTCATACACTCATTGTGTGAATATTTAATTTCCTTGTGAACTTCCAGGATCAATTCACTGTCATAATGCAAAGGAAGACCGAATGCACAGCGGGGAACAATCACAGGGTCCCCAGCAAGCTACCACCCAAATACGTCATGCAGCTCTTGTACAGCATCACCTAACATCGCCTTGCTCTAAACTCTCCAGTCTGACTATGCAGCCAGCAGTAGCAATCGATGTAGCATCATACAGTACACCACAGCCTCACGCATACCTTCTGCTGTAATTTATGGATTACATTACTGGACAGCCTTTGGACTGGTTCTTTGTTTTGTGATTCTTCATTGTGTATATACTGTTTGTGTCTGTGTGCAAATGTCTTTGCATAGAACTAAAGGGTCAATTTGAAGAAACTTTTTTAGTGAAAATAGACCAAATGAATTAATAAACTAGAGAGGCAAACACTACCAATCACACTGTCAAATGTGTGTGCTTAACTTCCTGTCTTCCTGTTTCTTCCCAAAGCTGTTTATTTGTGCTTGCATTTTCAACTCTGAATTATCAGGATGGATAAGGCTCTAAAGGATGGGATGGAAAGATACTATTTTGCATGTGTTTACTCTAGATTCTTAGTCATTAAAGTTCTGCGCATTCAATATCACGCTCCGAGGGCTTCTGTCACCTGTTGTCAAGTCTTGAGTGTCTCCTGTGGGTCTGAAGAGATGAGTCACCTCACAGCTTCAAAGCCAAATACATCGAGGCACAATGAGAACAAAACGGAATATCACGCTCCCCTGACACACTTTGACAGCTCTGAGCAACCTTCCTCTTTAGAGCAAGAAAAGCAATTGAACGCCATCCACTTGTTACAAAATGATGCTCATGATTTCAGCGTTACGCCTCCAATCAATGCAATTGGGCAGAGTGTCTTAAATAACAGCGAGCTGAGATAAGAAAGAATGCAGAGCTGCAATTGGAAACCACTCAGCAGCAAGAGGCAGTATTTAGTTCCTCCCTGTGTAAAACAATTTAATCCGGATCTTAAAAAAGACATTGATTTTTATCTCTTCCAGCCAGATTAATTAACTCAATTGAACTAGTAAATAATACATTATGCGAAATCCGAGCACCAGAATCCCCACCTCCTTAAATGCCCCAGTGGTTCTATGGATGTCAGTCATGCAGTTATTTGACAGCTTCGCCCTTGAATGATCTGTAAATTGATCGAAAGTGCAAAGTGGCCGAAATGGGCTTGAAATGAGGCGAACCAATGTACAGATCCAAAAAAAACACAGATGTTTTGGAAGCGCTTTCAAAATCCCAAAATCGGACAGGTGGGGTGTTTTCTATTCCAGTCTGAAGTGGTCAACAAAGGCAAACACCTGCGTATTTGATGTGCTGGTGAGCATCTGCAGGCACGAGAGATTAACATTTTCTGAAAATTTAGCATATCTATAATGTCATAAAAACACACCAATCCCAGCATGAACCATTTAAATAACATTTATTTAAATTAACATGAAAATGCACATTGTTGCACAGCGTTTACTGCTCGTTGCAATGAGCACACTCCTTGCTGTGTGTGGTGAACATGCCATTAAATTGGATACATGATGCCATTATTTTGATTGTAAAATATTAGCGTAGGTATGTGCGGAGTTCTACATCATTTCTCCAGTAATGCTTTCTGTAAAAGCAGCGACCTTGGCTTCCAAGTCACCTTCTGTCCATGGCTGCGTTTTGAGAAGACATTTTGATTTGCTAGCAATGATTCTTTCCACAGGATTCTTAGTTTTGCGGTGTATATTTATCTCCATCAACATCAACATGTCTCCTATAACTTACCTGTCATGTGTCCTCTTCTCAAGAATGCTAACCTGACCCAGTCCTGGCTTTTCACTTAGCCTGCTGGGACTTTAGATGCCTGTTTCCCAAAGCCAGGACTGGCTCAAGGCGTCACACGACATGTCCCCTTAGCAGATATGCATATATCCATGAAGCCCCGGAAACCTAGGGGTTAGGCCCCATCCTCAAGATTACTGGCGTCTACAAAGCATGCACTCATTTAATAATCCGTGTATTTGCTTATTTTCATTTCAAGTGGACATTCACCAGAGGTGAATTTCGGTTATTGAAACTACATTGGAATGAAGGTACTTTGTTTCTGATGCGCCTCGAGGTGCACATTGCACACTTGTCTTTAGCACACCAGTATGTGCAAAGGGAATTTCGCCATGGTGGATTATTAAATTACACTGCATCACAAGTTGTCACGCATGCACAATTCTTATTGTTGTGCATATCACAACAGTCATATTTGTGCTTGCATGGACACGTCTGAACAGCTGTGTCATGCTATGTTATATCAAATTTAGACAGCTATGCTTAGTGCAAGGCACTCTAGCAGTAGGTGCTAGATGCAAAGATAACCAGCAGTGTCACTAGGCTAAGTATGTTGTTATGTAGATTTTTACCTCACACCACTGCCATTAGTACGGTCTCCAGATGTGGAGGTGCATCTCGAAGAGAGTGTGGGTGGTTTGGGTTAGTGAGGAAAGTAAAGAACTCTCCGCTTGTTGGTCTGTTTCTAGGTGTCCTATGTCAAAAGAATAGAGACACTTGTGCCCACAGGGTCATTGTCCGTGCACTTTTATAATTGTAACCATGTTGAAACTCCCATTGTGATCTGTTCTTTGCATAACATGTCTTCTGAAACTATGTCCCCACACTAACCCTATCTCACTGCTTCCAGCTTCCTTCCAGAATCCATGCCACTCTCCGACTTGGCTCCCTTCTTTACATCCACTCCAAAGGCTATGTCCTCCCCTTCATGAGCCACCTCTCCCTTCCCCCCACTTACTGCCCCTACTCAATATCCTCTTGCTTCCTTGATGGTACTCGTATGTGAAACGTCTATTGCACAATCAAGCAAGTTCACTGTGCAGACCGGAAATACCCTGACCTCTGTGTGTGGGTCGGTTTCTAGGTGTCCTATGTCAAAGAACATAGAGGCACCCGTGTCGAGAGAGGAGCCTTGCATCCCCTTGGTGTTTAGATGCATCGGCTGGGACATTAATATGTACACGGATTGTAGTGGTGTAGTGCTCTGTTTGATGTGTTTTTGGAGGGTCATTCAACCAATGATTTGTTTATTTCGTATACATTTAATGTATTTTACCATATAGGTTCAGATGGTTAGCGTGGGGAGATTAGTGGCAGGTCGTTTGGCCAACTTGGAACACCTATTCGGTGCAGTCATGATAACATCTGGGTAGTGGATCATTTCAGGTAAAGTAGTTGTGTGGAGATTTCCCTGATGCAACCTAGAGTGGGCTGGCATTTCTGGCCCTGTACAAAATGCAACACAAGATCCTTAATGTGAAGGAGGCTCTGGGGAGAATCGGAAATTAAAGGGAGCATGCAGCATTCGGATACTGAGTAGACAGGGGGGTCACACTAGTTCCACAGGGAAATTTTGCTTAGGGATTTCAGAGAGGGTGCAGTACTGGTAGGGTGCCTTGGAACAGCTCATCAAGCAGCGAGGCCATGGTTAACGTTAATGTTAAAGGATATTTGTACCGCGCACCATCACCACCGGAGTGGTCCCCTGGCGTTATTTTGCGATATCTAGGACAGTAAATAAAGAGAGATAGAACAAGGGTAGACAGGTCTAGTGAAAAGGGTGACTGGATACACGAAAAAGTATTTAATCAGCAATAGTGTGAAATGGTATTCATAGGTCAAACAATTTTGTGATTTTCACACCATATGTCATAGGAAACAGAAACCTCTTAATGGAAAATTAATTATAAACGTAAGTACAAAAATCAGTGGTGAATCACTGTCTACAGTTTGCAGCAGGTTCGCACAAATTTCAATTCCAACAGCTCTGGTCTTTTACAGAGTCATACAGTGTCTCGACATGTTTCAGTTCATATGTCAGATGTACAGAACTTTCTTCAGGAGAGAAGTACAAATGGATTTCCTATATTCAACCAAAAGGCGTTGGCCACTTGCCAGACCTGTCATGACATAAAAAGGAGGACGGGGTCAGCTACAAATGCTGTGTTAGTCTCCAAAAATAACAAATGTGGTTTGTGACCCAGTGTAACAAGGCAGCCAGATTACCTCGAGTTGGTTCAAGTGGGGGTGGACAACTCAGTAAAGAGGAGTCAAAGGATACAGGCAGTTCTCCTTAGGCGTTACTACAAAAAAAGCATAGTAAATGGCTTTTAGATCGCTAGCAGGATTAGGGCAAAACCGAACAACCACCCTTTAGAATTACAATTATAAAAAAGAGCGGTGGAAGAAAGTGAGACCCACCTAAACATATAGCATTTGAGCAGGCACGGTGGAGAGGTAGTCAACTGGGATGGTCACCTGTCGGGACAAGTGGTCCTCGGGGGACTGGGGCTCAGCACAGTGAAGTGTGTCACCTAGAAAGGTAACAGAGACAGCTATAGATACAACAGCGGTCTGTATGTACAAAAACAGTCTCTCAAGGGATTGGTAGCAGAGCAGTAGAAAAGAGAGAGGGGGGCCATAAGTACCTTAGAGGAGGCCAAACATCTTGAAGCCGATCACGGTGGATCTATAAGTAGGATGTGGGTACTGATTACAGGGGACCTCACGAGTGTCAGGGTCGTACAAATCTGTGTTTTCTGGTAAAAATGAGATCAGTGTCAAGTTACGTCCTTCAAGATATATATGGAAAGAACAGAACAATGGAAGGATGAGTACCTTAATGTGCTGGCAAGAGTACATGCACCTGTGACCAGATACCGAGGGTTCTGCGAGCCACGGTCTGTGACCCCGCTGCAAAAAGGAGCAGATATACACATGCCTTGTTATCAGTGGATCGAGGTGAAAACAACATGAAACCAATGCACAAGCGTGGCTCCTAGGAGATCGCTTACCTAGGCAGACGATATCCGATATCTAGGAGGAAGTCACATCAAATGAATTGGACATCCAAGTGCAAAAGATTAGAAGCCTGAAAAGGAGTATGTCCACAACGATTATATCTTGCTTTCGGGATGAACGAGTTGTTGATTTTCTGAACAGATTCTAGAGGGTACACTGATGACATTTTGATGTTTGAAACTTGGGATCTTTCTTTATTGTGGTGCAAGACATAGCTTTGAAAGTTATACCATTCTCCACAGGTAACCAAAGGAATTGAGTCAGTACTGATAACATATGACATATGACATCTATTCGTATTATTGCAGCAACCATGCCCTTAACCCTTTGGAGTTTTGCAATGCTTATTTTGCTAAACTGAGATATGTCGAATCACCAGTCCAGCCGGGACAATATTTAGACATTCATCTGGGTTAATATGAAAGACAACTTTAGGCTGGCAGCTCGGTCCTCGGTAAGCAATGTATTAAGGCAGGTAGAGAGTGCCCGCTTCCTCACATTCTTGGCTGTCCATTTCTCCAATGGTCTTCTTTGGAACCACTGACCCTTACCTTAATTTCCAAACCGCCCGAATTCTAAAGCAGTATGTGTAGTGCATGAGTCCCTAAACCCCTCCCGCCACTGCACATACCATCCAATGGCTCACACCTTCAATACTATAATCGGGTTCCACACCTAATCTCTCTCTCTCTGTGAATGGTATGAGTCCCACAGTCTCACTAGTATCACAGAGTCATAATACAAGTCAGAGCCCTAAGTCACAACCTCAGGCTTTTTTGACATATGCATTATCTCCAACCTTCAGTTCAATCTTTTCCCCATGTCTTCTCTGAACTTGCATTTTACAGGTTTTCTTTAGCACACACTGCACCCACGAGCAGCATCAAGTTTCCATCTTGTATTCTTGCCCAGTCTCAATGGACTGATCTTGGTGTTTGCTCTCCTCTCCCTCAACAGCCCAAAGAGAGTGATCCCAGTAACCATGTGGGGAGATCATCTGTTGCTATTATCCTCTGATTCATTGCAATGTTTTCATCCTCTCCTTCCACCTTTGCTTTGCACTCAGTCTCCATGATAATTCTATTCACTTGCTCCATCACTAGATTTGATTCAGGTTGATATAAGGTGCTTTTCTTTTGCAGGTTGTCTTTAAACCTTAAGAACCTTTCAAAATGCTTATTAATAAACTGTGGCTGTCTTTCAGTATACATCCACATAGACATACCCAGACCTAAACGATCATAGGCCAATTCACTACCATGTCCGAGGTCACAAACCTAAACACTTCTGCCTCAATCCCCATCATAATAGACATGCCACAAACCACCTTCCCTTATGTTCAATGGTAATGTGACCCAACATCTAAATAGACCATTCCTCCTATGCTTTGGAGGGAAATGGGACCGGCATTAAAATTCACTTGAATTACATCTCTAGCGTTTGACACCTTGGGCAAATCTTGAGTTGTTGTTCAATGCAGAACTATATTTCATTCCACCAGTGATTCCTCCACAACACTTGCTATGCGTGGGTAATTTGTTTTATTTTTTATTGCTATGGTTGAATAAATCACCCTTTCAATATTTAGCACTATATAATATATTACAAGATAGACAACATACAAAGGTAACAAGAAGATGTATACAAAAGAAATAAGGTCACAGCATTAGGTTAAAAGAAAACTTGAACTATTTTACAATTCTTAACTGTAAATCAAAATTTTAAATTTAAATCAAGTGGCAATGAATAGATAACCTACATATTCATCCAAGCAAATTTAGATGCAATATAAAACTTGGTAGCAGTATCATAAAATACAGTCTTTTAGAATACGTCATGATTAAATCAGTAGTCAAGCATGATTTAAAATGTTCGTTCTTAACAGAAAGATTGATAAGCTATTCAAGATCTAAAGAGTGAATACATTTAGCAATAGCTATTTGGACCATTGTTAGTTTTGTATGAAATCATTTTGGCCACAACCCCTCTACTGTCAAGTTTCTAGACTCTAACTCTTTAAATAGGGCCTGAGTTACATATTCTGCTGATTCATCAAGTTAGGACATTCCGTTAACAAATGCTGTAATGTTTCAGACTGATTTTGTTTGCAACAAAATCTGAAAACATTTGCATTCTTGGGGATTTGACCACGTCTCGTTTGGATGTGCTTGGTTTTACAAGATTAAGGTGGTAGCATAGGAAAATGGCCCTGAAGCTAGGACTAGGACATTTTAAGAGATATGCTTCAGTTGTTAAAAATCTCTTTTCTATGAATGGATTTCTTGGATGAGGATCATATAAGTTGTTTTCAATGATCCATCAATTGAGCTCCCTAAGGATGGGCCATGCAAAATGATTGCCAGGGACATCAAATAGGTCGATTTGCCGATAATTGTGAGGGCATTGGAATTATTGTGGATTTACGCCAAGATGGAGGAATAGTTCCAGATTTTATGATTTCCAGAAAGATATGATGTTGAATTTTTGCCCAGAGTTCGAGATTAGCTTTTAATGCAATAATGGTTAGGCCATCTGGTACTCAGTCTTGATATGTGGAATATTATATCCTCTAAGTCGAAGTCTAGTGATAACTTGGCGTCAGACTGGAAAATACTTGGGACATTTAGATCTTGATTGCAGCAAGCGTAAAGTTCTGAGAAATGTTTTACACAGGCTTGTTCGGAGACAGCGTTTAATTGCAACAATGTTTTCGAATTATGAATTGCATGATTAAGTAGGTGCCAAATAGCACCCGATTTTTTGGGATGCAATGGTTTGCAGCATCTGTTCGCCATCTTGCTGGTACCTGAAGGCCTTCCTTAGCTTCATCCAGTTCCTGTATTTTGTTTTTTGGAATCATGTTCTAGACATACGTTCACCTACTGGGAGATTGTTCAATAGCCTAATAGATTTATGAAGACAGGCTTTTTTCTGTCAAACAACTGGGTGAAACGAGGCCTTGTGACTAAAGATTGGTTTTCCACTGTTTAGTGAGCTGTGCTGAAAGAGTTATAAAGCAGCTACTTAGACTCCATCTTCGTGATATAAAAATGAAGACCTTAGCAATTCAGAACACAAGCAATCAAAGTTTGTTTAGCTGATCAGGAGACCAGCGAAGATGATTACGCCCACCTGAGACTACTAAATTGGTATTAGAATTGCAATCTCTGTGAGGAAGAGAGGAAACCACCCAATGCCATGCCAATGTTAATTGATCATGATCATTGGAATTTTGCTTTTTGACAATAAAATTGTCTATTATTGCAAACATAGATCGATCGGGTTAGGCGATATATCGCCTTCAGCTGCTCCGTTAAGCATCAAAAATTGTCTATTCAACATCAAAGACGTCCAACGGCAGGATAGAGCAGTCTTATCCTTGTACTCTTGAGTCAAGCAATTCAGGTTTAGATCACCAACTATATAGGTCACTGTTACTGATGAATCTACAGCGATTAAGTCAAGCAGCAACTCAACATCATTAAAAAGTTATCAACCGCTATGGTGCAATGTTACCAGTATATATTTAGCAAGGCAACTACTTTGGAGTCGATGAAGATTTTTACCAATTACATGTGCTCATTCGGTTCAGCCCAACACTCTCGTTTGCAGTCAGTTGAAAGTTTAATAGCTATAAGAAGCCCAGCCTTTGGTGTGCCCACATCTTCCTTACTAGCAGTTATGCCTAGGATGGAATAGTTATCAAATATGGGAGTTTAAACCAACCAAGTTTCCTGAAGAGCGACTATATCATATTCTTGAAAAGTATGGATATTCAAATTAAGTAAATGGCTATGACCTCTGGTGTTCCAACTAATTAATTTGAAACATTGTAAAGATTCTGACTTCAATTGCTAGGGCTCAATTTGAAGTCACTTTTGGTCTTGATGAGAAACAGATGAGAGCTGAGCTTGAGATCTCAAATATGCAGGTTTTTGCATGCATGTTATGTTAAAATTCGAAAGGTCAACAGCATCGTCTGTAGGAAGTTTAGAGTTATGAAGCCTTTTGATCTCCGGTGCATTCAGTTCAACAGGTTCAGAGAGGAATTGATATAGCATTTCGGTGCTGGACTGCCCTTGTGGGCGGGACAAAGACTGATATGCAAATGGATATTTCCCCATCTGTGAAAGGTACAGTGAGCAAAAAGCGTGTGCTGCAAACTCTCATCTCAGAACAGGTTATCATGCCATGTTCTTTCTGGAGAGGAGTGCCTGCTAACTTTTTTGAAATGTTTGCAAGAAATGTTTTTTTTAAATGTTTGAGTTACCTGGGGGCAATCAGGAGTGGACTCCCTGCTCACTGTGCTCAGAGAGTCACAGCTTCACTTCACTGATGAGGCCCAACAAGGCTAAAACAAGTGTATGGGGTTTCTGTTGGTACTCTTGTTCAGAGAGGAATTGCCAAAGCATTTCGGTGCTGGACTGCCCATGTGGGTGGGACAAACACTAATATGCAAATAGATATTTCCCATCTGTGAAAGGTACAGAGAGCAAAAAGCATGTGCTGCAAACTCATCTCAGAACAGGTTATCATGCCATATTCTTTCTGGAGAGGAGTGCCTGCTACCTTTTTTGGAAGGTTCACAGGAAAAGTGAATCCAAGGTCAAAAAGTGGGCATTTGGCTTGCCATATAGTATTGAGCAATATCCCTGATTATATACACAATCTGGCAGCGGTGAGATTAGTGTCGCAAATTAATTCTACCTGGTCTATGTCAGAGGAAGTATGATCCTCTAGGCTGTTGATATCGCTAAAAATATGCATGTCCTATTGAGATCATAAGTAGGAAATATGTCAGTTCTACATTTAATAAGTAGCGTGTGAAGAAATTAATTGGGGTTATTTTCGCCTTTGGTTTTGACAGGACCAGTTAAGTTTGATGGAGGTTTCATTTTAGTTGTCCGGTGGGTTGCCCGTTGATCTGGTGCTAATTGAGTCGATTGGTGTTACACACCACTAGCTTTCCTAACTGGGATCGCATTCTGAAAGTTTTGTTGAACAGATTTTTCAATTTCTGCTCTTCTTTGGTCTAAGGTGCAGAAATAGCCATCATGAAGTTTCGGTTTAGTAGACCTGACCTCATCAATATTAGATGTGTTATCTGGGTCTACAGTGAGATCCAAATGATTTGCTTTTTGATTTTCTATTTCATTTAATAAGTGATCCAAAGGTTCTTCAATGTTTAGGGGGTCTCTAACTCGTGTATTTTTCTTATTCCCCTTGAGCCGAGTAATATCTGTGTATTTTTTTGTAATCGCTGCACTGGCGTTTGCAAGCCGACTTCATGGCTTGGATAGGCTTCTTATGAAACATTTAGACTCGGCCTGGATATGTTGAGGGACAATTTTGATATTCTTAATCTTTTCTATTTGATTCTGTAGAGGTGGCTTGAGTTGAGAGTTTTTAGAGGGTTTAGAAAACATTGTAAAGTCTCCTGTCCTTTTATCTGCTTTTTGTCTGTGTTCTTCTATAAAGTCATTAGCAGACTGTTAATCAGAGGCTGGGATTACTGAGGCTTCTAGAGCTACAACACTTGAGCGTGGTACTTGTGTTGCTTTCTTTTTTCGACTCAGTGCTTCAGGGATAGTTGAATTGGATCGGGTCGGTAGGGTTTCTAAAATCAAATATTGGTTGGCTCATTTGATAAGCAGAGCACAGAGTCATTATGCATATGGACTGCAAGAGCTTCTCTAGGCTCAATTTCTCGGGCTAGAACCACATCCTTTACAACTGTAGAACCTTCAATTTTCTTATTTTGGCCTTGTGCTGCTGTTTTTCCTGTAATGACTTTTGTGTGTTTCTTTTCGTGTCCATTGATTCATAGAGTTTTAGCTGGGATGATAATGCTACGTTCATGGCCATCAAGGTAGCTTGCAGTAAGGGGTCAGAACTAGGAAATGGAGGCGCAGGAGTTGGTGAATGAGTATCTTGGAACTCCAACCGTTTCCTCCATGGAGATCGAGAAAATGAAATTGACAGGGCGGATGAGTAATGCATTGCGGATCCAAACATGATAGTGGATTGAGACAGAAGAGAGTGATGTTTTACATTTTTTCCATTTAGCTGATGACTTGGGGATGCAACAGGGGTAGCACTCATAGATGTACTAGCAGTTGTGCAGACAATTGTATTGGCCTCCAGGCAGGGAATTTCAATGCTAAAACCCGTTTTACTCCGATCACATTTTTTGACAGGCAAATCAATTTCTATCAAGTCAGTCGTAAAAGCAGAGGCAGAGGGATCAGCATGGACGAGCACCGCAACTGAGGTAGTATGGGCTTAATCGGATGCCTCAGCGGTCAAAGTCGGATTTTCCAAGGTGTCAGCTGATTGTGAAAGTGTTTGAGGGAGGCTAATAGCAACAGGCAGTCAGGGTTTAGAAGTATCAGTAGGATAGAAGGAACAAATGTCAGAAGATATGAGCTTGCCCTGTGAGTGGAGCGTTTGATTTGCCATGAGCAATTGTGAGGTCAGCTTTTAGTAGCGTTCGTTTCAAACGCTCAACTAACTTTAGGGTGTCAACTCTGGATGGCATATCGGTTTTTAGTATATACAAAATTCGCCGAAAGGTTGACGGCATACACTTGAATAGAAGAAAAGAGAGCAACGAGCACAAACAAAAGTTAAAAGAAAACAAAAGCAATAACATATTTTTTTTTTAAAAAAGCTGTGTAAATATTGAAGCACTTACTTGTAGTAGAAAGTGTGTGGCTCAGGCACAGCAGGTCACAGTTTCACCGAATACCACAATGTATGAAGCACGCAAATGAACAAATGAAAAGGATTTGGCACCCGTCCACTCGCCCACCCAGATCAAACAGCCGAAACAGCCCTGCCAAGCAGGGTCGGACTGGGACAAGAAAGAGGCCCGGTCGTACAAAAAAAAGTGGCCCACCCCTTGACTCAAAAAAGTGGCTTACCCCTCGCCTCACGACCTTTGACCTCTGAAGACATCACCGGAGTGATGTCATTTGACCCCACCCCAAAGTGACATCCCGGGAAGCGATGAAACGCGACCTTTCACCCTTTGACAAAACAGGAAGTGGCATCAAATAGCATTGTTCCTAAGTACACTAAATTACTGTGAATCCAAACAGGCGTCCAAGGCCAAATGATAATATGTTATTGTATAGCACTTACGCTTAAGCTCTTTTTTATAGAACAAATATGCATACAGTATCACCCAACCTGTGTTGGTACTCATTTATGGACCTTAGAAGGATGAAAAGCTTTTTGAAAAAAAAAATGAACAAAAATATATACATATTTTTTTTCACATTTTTTATTTCTTCCAAACCGACCCAGGCATTGCCAGAAACCGGCCCCCACTTCCTAGGGACGATTTCGGCCCGGCCACGGGCCGAAAGGCCGAGGGGCCAATCCGACCCTGCTGCCAAGCCCTTTGCAATGCGCCACTCTGTTGCATGCGCACCCTGGTAAAATAGGAATTGTGGGAAGGTGGGAGGAGCCAATGCTTGGAAAATCTAAAAACAAAAAATATAAATAGTATGCATTAAATAGAGCATTAAATAGTGAAACGTTCTTAGTTAGAAGGCTATGAGCTGCCTTATGAGTACTTTAAAGTCCACAAAGGACGCTGCATTCCAATTGTAGTCCTTTGAAAAGTTCGTAATTCAGAGAAGCAGGGAAGCAGAAAGTCCAAACAAAACAGCCCTTCCAAGTCCTTCGCAATGCCTGCACGATGATGCAGGTGCACCCTGGTAAATAGGGATTGTAGGAGGTGGGAGGCGCCAATCCTTGGTAAATCAATTGCAGTCCTTTGAAAAGTTTGTAGGGCAGAGAAGCAGGGAAGCCACGTATGCGTGGGTTATTCTAATAGGTCCCTCTTGCCAGATTTTCGAGACATTTACTACCTCTCTTGGGGGCCATGGCCCTTTCTCCACAATGCTTTAGACCTCCTTCGATGCCTAATTGTTCAGGAAAGTGTCAGTACTCTCGCCTCTAGCATTGAGATTTGCCTTTCCAAGCCACCTAGCTATCTAGGTCAATCGCTGGAGGCACTTCCCATGTAGCTTCAACACTTTTGACCATGAACATGTAGTAACATGCTAGGCTAACAGCTTGATCAGCAGAAAGTACTTCAAGTCAAGGCACCCACAGAGCAGTCCACTTCCTCTAAGTACTGTTTGCCTGTTTCTCCAAAGGTCTCAAACATTCTGGAGCAGTACATGGGTTACCACAAGGGTAACAATTGCTGGGGTTGGCGGGGCATACAAATGGGCAGGCGCCTTCTTTGAAAGTAGAATTGGGCCAATATGATTTGGACAACTCCGGCATTTGCAAATTTAAGGTAATTTGGTTATCTATTGGAATATCTATGTTTTAGACAGTGGATTCTAAAGTGAGGAAGTGGCTGATGAATGAGAGTAATATAGAATTTCAAGCTCGCTTTTATGCGACACAAATAATTGAAGTGGATTCCAAAGAGTCAAATGCATATAATATAACTACTTGAGGGTGGTCTTCTGGACATGATTTTAGCTATTCTAGGGAAGATTTAGTAATAACAAATATATGCATGCCTCACCTAAAACATGTTTTCTATATTTGCACAGGGAAAAGTTGAGTTTGTGCATAAAGCAACACACACCCCCTATATTTTAAAACTTTTAATACATATACTTTGCCCAACTAAGGATAGCCTTTCTTCATTTTAAATGTTTCTAGACTCTAGACAGAAATTAGCTTTTTCTTTATATAAGACTGAGTTCTATTACGACAATAGTGCATTAGGGCAATGATTTATGTAGATCGGTCCTGGCTGTGGGAAGGGACAGTAAATAGCTAGAAATTGGCATAGCAGAGTTTGATAGCCCATTTTAGGGAGAATTCTCATAAATGTGCTAATTCTCTTCTCCTTAGAGACCCCCAGCAACGTTGCTGGATTTTGAGGACTTGATTCTTTTACCTGGAGAGAGTGTGAGCCTTTTTTTTCCCACTCTCTCGTGTATTTTGATGTGTGTTTTACTCTTGTGTTCTTTGATTATGGGGTTTTAGACAACTCCATAGGCATCATCTTTTCATGTGTGTCACACAGCACCCTCAGTGCAGTGACACAGGGAAGCTTTTTAGGCTGTCCCAAGATTTAAATACCTTCTCTGGGATAAACTACTGTTTCCCAGAAAATGTAAAGTTAAATTGACTTTACTAGTCTTTTTAAATTCCTAGACCCAGCACAACTATCTTACTATAGAGTGCTGGAGGGGTTACTTAGTAGTATGGAAACATTGAAGCACCTTGTGATAGAGTGCGCAAAAATGAACAAAAACAGAAACATCTACCTCCCCTCGCTAGCGGAAAACCTCTGGATATGCCAAATGGACGATCTGTGGAACAGATTAATTTCCGGCGAGAACACGAGATGGACCACAGCTTTGGCCAAACTAATCGAACTTGCTTTTGATCAGATTAACCGTCTACAGCCCGACGGCTGCACTTTGCAGGACTCTGACCCAGGATAAAGAAAAGAAGAATCAAGAATTAAGTATTTAAGCAAGCTTAAGTGTCTTGGCCAGCTTTGGGGAGGTTTCTGTAGTTTCTCTGAGAACATGCTCTTGAAGACGTGGAAGTTTTGACAAAACTTAGTTGTAACTGAGTAAAGTTTAAAAAAAAAAATAAAAAAAAGTATCCCCTATGTCTAGAAACATATGTAGCAGTCAAATGCTACCCCTTCCTATCAAAATGGCTTGTGGGAGTGGTTTTACAATGAACTACCATGATTTTTCCGGACCGCAAACACCGGTAGCTAAAAATCACGGGAGCCATGTTTTTCAAGATGGCGTCCGAGCCCCCTTTGTTTAAACAGGTCCCGGTCTTCTTTTTTTGCCATTTCTTTTTTGAAAGGTCCTTCTAGTGAGTGTTTGTCTCTGTGCGCCAAACTAGGTTTGGTCCCTTTGTTTCTATGACTTTTGCAGGCTTCAGGACTGAAGTCCGCCTCTGGCGCCCGAGTGTCTGGGGTGGGCAGGAAGTGAGGGAGGTGTACGAAACTCCCTGTGCTTAGTCTCCTAGGAGACCCAAATGCACTCTGGCATGATTGGCTGGCTTACTGTCCGGCAAGGACAGCCACCCTGCTGGGTGGGTGGCAGCTAGGCTGGAATGAATGGGAGAAAACTGTTTAAAAGGTGAGTCTCTTGGACTGGAAAGCAAAGTCGACCACTGGAACGAAAGAACCGAAGACGAGCTGGAAGAGGACGGCTGCTGCAACTACTGGACAGTTGGTTTCACCTCGACAAAAAAAACCTTCAAGGACGCCTTCTTCCTTTGAGTTGGTAGGACCAATCAACTCGTAAGCCACCTGGATACCATTCTCGGAGCTGGTTAGGATTAACCAGGGGGAAGGACACCAGCATGTGTGCTTGAAGAACTGCAACTGGAATCAACTATTTGCCAATTTGCCAGCTTTGCGACCAGTCACTGTGCAGTGCAGGAATTCCCCAACGTCCTCCCGCTTGTCCCCAACGACTGAGGCTCAGGAACAGCAAGATCTGCAAGAACTGCCAGGAACAGAAGTCTTCAGCTGCATCTTATTCTTCAATATAAGTTACTGTGAAAACCCTACCAAGAGAATTTACCTCTCACTGCAAAAGTGCATACAGCTTTGGCAACTTGCAGGTCTAGTCTTTTTGTGACCCGACATGCGAAACTTTCTACCGTGAACTACTTCTAAGAACCGTGGCAAATACTTTTCCGTTTTAAATGCCAGAACCGTTTTTATTAATACAAGACACTAGCCCATTGACTGTGGCCTACCTATTGCATTGAATCAACTCCTCTGGTGAACTCAAATTATTTACACTGTTTTAGAGTAACTGCAATATTCGTTTTATTAACTTATGCCTCTTTGCTCCTACTTCCCTGCTATTTTGCCCCTACTTCAAGGGAGCCCAACTGCTTAGTAATCAGTACTGTAGTATAATTTGTGTGTGATATTTGTTGCCACATCTAGTGAATGCTTTATAAATGATTGTGCAATAAATTAATACATGTTTTACCAAGAAACCTTGAGTGTAAGTGTCTATATGAATACTTGTAATTATAGACCTTTGTGTAACACCCTTACAAGCTCACATTCCCTCTTGTGATAAGCCTGGCCGCTCAGCTCGCTACCAAAAACTGTGTGGTACAGACTTATACCAAAGGTTGGTTTTGCTTACACCTGTAGTCCTAGTTGTGAGTAGTGGTCCCAGAGGGTACTGTATACAAACTTTGCCTGGTGGCAGGCGGTTAGGATAAATTGTATAGTTGTTGCATTGAGAGCTCTGCTTTACTTTTGTTCAGATAGTAACCTTCACAAGGCTATGCACCACCTGAAAAGTAATTTTTTCATGCCTGATATGGATAACTACAGACAGGAGGCCCTGATCATTTTAACAGTAGATCAACTGAGGGAAGGAGAAAGGTCACAAACCTCCCTATTAAAGTAAAGAAACATGAATTGATTGCAAGATTGTTGGAATTTCAAAGTCTGAGAAGGAGTTCTGTTCCACCTACTCCTTTAGCAAAGTAGAATAGAGGTGTGGCTTGATAGCCTTGCTGGTGCAGGGTCATTTTCTCAGATTCCATTGGTCCGTGTGTGTGGGCACAGAGAGGTGGACGCGGGAGCTGAAGCAGGAAGCTGTGTAGCTGTGTAGCTGGGCAGTGTTCAGTGTACAGCGTTCACCATGAGAGCACGATTGAAGTCGATTAGAAGTCTCCTCATGTCCGTTCTGGCTTAAAACCCCAAAAGCGGGGACAGTAAGGGCACCCGAGGACTCCAGGTGGCTCAGTCCCTTTCCATAGCATCTTGGGTAGCCTGCCCTGTGGCCAACGGATGAGTAACTCATGAAGCGCGAGGGATCCCTGATCTAGCGCCTGCTATCTCTGCTATACTGAGGCTGAAGCCACGTTCTCTGGCCCAGAGCTTGAGCAGAAGAGTGAGCCGGCTTGTGGAGAGTACAGAGGAGCGCCGATAATTTGCCACGGGCTGCAGGCTGCGGGTCTTGGAGCCACAGAGTCCCGGAGTCAGGCGAGAGGCTAAGGGTAGGATTGATAAGACTGCCGCGTGCCCTGTGTTTTGTAAGGCATATTGGGCATACTGCGGTGAGTGGATAGTGTCCAAAACATTGTGTTAAAGCTGAACGCTCGGCGATTGATTATTATTCTTGATGCTCCTGCACGCAGAGCAGAAGTAATTGCTGGTAATCAATGTCCAGAGTTTAGTGCTGCACCTAAATTCTGTAAGAGATTGTGTATACTGAGATGCATATTTGTGGTGTAAAGGGGGACTTTGCACTATCTGGGTAGCGGGTGGAAGCCAATCGGTGGAAAAATAATAGTATGACATTGGCTACCCGGCTACTGTTGATGATAAATACAAAAAGTTAAGCCACCACTACAGACAGAGACAGTGAACAGCACGATAACAACAGGAGACTGTGGGCTTTGTGCCTTTGATCCTGTGATGTTGATATCAATTCTTGATCTGTGCATATAACTCGCTTGTTGAAGGAAAAGTACTGATTAGGCAGTCCAAATGCCATCAGGGAAAGGGCCCACACAGTCCAAGTATAATTTAAGAAGAACAAAGGAGATGGCGAAAACTAGGAATCCACTAAGTAGGGAGCGTCAGGTGGTGACTGCTAAATCAAAAAAGAAAGTGAAGCTCATCATTCCAGCAGATCAAGGTGTGATTACTGGGTTCTTTCCTCCAAATCTGCTCCCTGAAATAAATTCTACTACTATTGAGGAAATAATAGCCCCCGGACCTTGTGACAACGACCTATTGAGTTCCTCAGATTTTGAATATTTTGACAACAACTCACTGCTGGAATTGTGTCTGAATATTCAAAAGGAGTATGGCACTGCATGCTAACGCAATGATAACTAGCAGCAGTGGAACCCAGGCAGAAAGGCAGATGATTACACCTCTTAGGACACCCACCCCTGTGGGAGGGGTACTGGTAGATTTGTCTACCTCACCAAATTTAGCAATGCCTCAATGGAGGATGTCACAGATGTAGAAATTGAGAGTTTGGATAGTCCCTATCGGGGGTATTAGAGATAGCTGAGATCCAGTCATCAGTTGCATCTTTGCGTAGGGAGAAAGCTTGTAAAAAGTGGAATCCAATCTCTCTTCAGCAATACAGATTGCTGAAGAGATTGAAGAACAGCAAGACCTGGAGAGAGATCCGGAACAGGATCACAGTGCTGTGCCATTTTTCTCACGTAAACAGTGAAGAATGGCGACAAGGGCAGAAATGAGTAAAAGATCAAGTGCCATGGCCTCGCCTATGGCTGAGTCGGGGCACCCGGGGTTGCGCTCTAAGAAAGTCAAGAAAAGAGCTCCGAGAGCTAAGAAAAAGAAGGCAACTGGAGAAGGCCGTCTGACTAGCTGGCTGTTACCCGAACAAGCGAAAGTGGATGAGCTGGAAAAGGAAATAGAAATTATTGATGCAGATACTGTTGGGGGATGAAGATTTGATAATAGCGAGTCTGGATAAGCCTTTAAGCCCACCATTAGATCAGAAACAACTTGCAACTATATCATCCCATTTGTGGAAAATAAAGGGGCATCTATAGGAAATCGAATATGTCCGATTAAGAATCTCTATCAAAGTGGGGACCAAAAATGGCTATCACAGTCTGAATTCCTGACAAGACTGAACTCTGTCCCACAACTTCGGGCTATTAAATCAGGCGAATTTCAATTTGTGGAACCTTTGAAAGGACCAAAACCTAAAGTCTCAGTGTTACACTAAGTTTTTGTCCACAGCGCAATTGATAAGAAACTATAAAGATTAACTAAAACCAGTGGATGTTGAGATCGATGCTGACCTGAAGGAAACCGATCCCAGCTGTTTGGGCGGAGAGTTAGATATTCCATTGAAAGAAACAGAGTGCCCAAGTCTACCAAAAAGGAAGAAGGTGGAAGCATTGGACATTCAACAAGTACTAAAATGGTTAGTGGACTCGCTACCAGTGGTATTATTGAAACAATGAGACCTCAGCATTCTGACCTGGAACTGTCGTGACTTCGCACACCTGCTATCATCTGAGGGTTCAGTGAAATTGCTTGATAAGCATAGTTGTATTTGCTGCAAGAGACATGGGCAATGGATCTTTTGATACTAGTCGGTTATGTAACCTATTATGCTGAAGCCTAGAAAGGGGAAAAAGGCAGACCATATGGGGATCTGCTTAAGGGGGTGGCTAATACCTTAGGCTCGAGGCAGATCAGTTCTAACTGTTATAGCAATATGATCGCAGTAGAAGTAGTCTATGATAACAAGGGAACTAATGAACGATTTCTGTTTGTGAGTCTTTATAACACCCCGGGAGTGATAAGAGAGAAATTGCAAGAGGCCCTTCATGATCTATTGGCGACCTGGCTAACAAAATCTGAAAATACAGGGATAATAGTAGTGGATGATTTAAATTGCCACATGACGGGGATGGGGGTAAATCCCAGAACCTAAGTTAAAAGAGAAGGGTTCCATGTAACATACTAAAAAAGACCCAGAGGGACAGGGATGGGAGTACCTGTTTGAGTCTTGGGATCTGGAAATGCTAAATGGCAGAACTGCCAGTGATCATCCTGGTAACCACACATGCTCGAATGGAATCTCTCGTAGCACCTTAGACTATATATTCCTGTGCTCTAAGATTCAGCTTCGGGTTGTAGACATGTCAGACATGCCCAATAAGTGGCGTGATCATGCTGCATTGGTATGCAAGTTTAGCATTCCTAGAGGGATTCTTGTTGAAAGGAGTATGGGCAAGGTAAATGTTAATAAAGCAGGTACAAGGATAAGCTGGTCAGATAAAAATGTAACACACGCCAGGGAAGCACTTGCTATCGATAGATCCCATAACCTTCCTGATTTCAATGAGATGTTGATTAATTCTATAGAAGACTGGATCTTTACTTTCACTGACAAGCATGCTGCTGCTCCAATCGGAGTAATGATTAAAACTGAGGATAGAAACTCCCCTATGATTAGGTGATCAGAGATGCCAAAAGGGAAATCAGAGCCGAGCTTCGACATGCCAAGAAAACAACTGCCCCTCTGGAGATATACTACTCAAATGTGAGAAGAAGGGCTGAGAAAAATGTTCTTGGCAAAGATTAGTGAAGACGATCTGTGAAGGAAAGACCAACAGTATCTGGTCACTCGTAGGTGAGGCACGGGGTGTAGTAAATTCAATTGCGGCGGCAGTGTGGACAAAGTTTCTGGAAAATCGCAATGCCCAGTTAGATACTGAGGAGTCAATATTAGCGGACAGCACTCCACTACTTCCGCCCATTGATGTAGCATATGAAGCTATATTGAATAAGATGAAAGAGCTATAGTCCTCTCGTGCCAATGGATTGGCAAATATTGTCATCAAATCTCAACCTGAGTTTTGGGCCAGTCTATTGGTTATCTTATTCAAGAAGATGTTAAGAGTAGGCAAAATGCCCCGATCCTGGAAAACAGCGGTTCTTATCCACGTTTTTAAAAAGGAAATCGATTAGATCCTATTAATTATAGGCTGTTCTCAATGCTAGATACAACGGGGAAGATATTTGCTTCATTGATACTAAAAGAGCTACAGCTATGGGTGGAGCATTCATATATATTATGCAGATTCCAAAGTGGTTTCAGACAGGGTTTTTCCACCGCCCATAATATCATGGTAATGGACCTATTAGCCTATAGAGAAAGGAAAGAGGGGGAAACCTCTGTTGTATGCCCTGTATATAGATTTTAAAGCAGCGTTTGACTAGATCCCTAGAGGATGTTTGTGGTGGAAACTGAGTCTTATGGGCTGTCCTGATGGTTTGTTGTACTATCTTAAATTGCTACATCTGGACAATTCAGTGAAATTGAAATTAGATCAGGAAGGGTGCACAACAGGAAAAGTTCTCCAAAATAGGGGGGTAAAGCAAGGATGTGTCACGGCACCACTAATATATAACTTATATGTGCATGACATACCAGCAGCAATAATTGCTGTGAAAAATGTTCCCCCTAAAATTGGTAAGGCCTGCTGTCCTGTTTTAGCCTATGCTGATGACCTGGTAATCTTTGATCATATTATCAGTGGGATACAAAGGTCTGCTATTGCCCTGTGGGAATATGCGGATAAAAAATGGTCTCAGTATCAATTTGGAAAAGACAAAGGTTATGAGGTACACCAGTAGGAAAACTTCACGAGTCCAGCTTATGGTAGGTAAAGTGATCATCTTATATGCCCCTCAATATTGTTCCCTAGGAATCGATTTTGAACTGACTGGTGATTATGTGATATATAAGCAAACGCGCACCATTAGAGCTGCACAACTGACTGCCTTGTTCTGCTGCTTTACTATCAAGCAGGGAGGTTTTACACTATGGGGCACTCGTCAATTATATATGCAAGTTATTTCCTCAATGGTAACATTCAGTCTTGAAGCACTTCTTGATATTGATCTGAAATGACTTCAGGTTATTGAAGGGAAATTCTGGCATTGCATCCTTGGTTTACCCCCGTGCATACCAATGTCATTAATAAGGTTAGAGCTTTGGTTGATCTCTTTAAAAGTCATAGTCCTGAAGAAGTGGGCAGTGCTATATCTGAAAATGACTAGTGGCCCGGAAAATGGACTATTAATAGCAGTCCATCAGGAAATGTCCAGGTAAAATTCTATCTGTACAACTAATGGGCAGATGGTCAAATTCTTAGCTGAAATAGGATGGCACTCTAGGAAATTGAGCTATCCAGATGAGGCAAAGAGGGCACTGGGAAAACGTATAGACCTATGAATTGGCTGGAGAACTACGACCATCTCAATGGGTTAAAAAATTATCAGTTTGTGCAATATAGACTGTATAACTTTAAGAAGCCCCAGAGCTACCTGAATCAATGTCCATCTGTAAGAGTCAGGCACTTTATTTTACTACTTAGATTGTAGCATCTACCCACAATGATGGTCACAGGGCGAAAGGATAAGATTGCTGTGGAATCTCGATCATGCCGATTGTGTTAAGAGAAAGAACAATTGGAAACAGCCATACATCTCCTGACCGAATGCCATGAAATGGCCAGTATAATTAACTTTTTCTTTGGCAAGTATGTGATAATTATGACTATATCAGGGCAAAATTATTCTGGTTACACTGTGTTAATTCCAATAGTATGTGTCTGTTGAATGAGGCTAAAGAGAGAGCATCCGGCTTAAGTAAGGAACAACTACTGACTCCCAAAGTCAAGAACCAGGAGACACCACTAGTGTATATTTCTAAATATTCTCGCCAAAGCTTTCAAATAGGAAGATCTATAAAGAAACACTGGAATATCCTCCACAGTGATCCACTCCTTCACAAATTATTCCCCAAATCCCCGATGATGGCATTTAAAAGAGGCCAGAATCTAAGGGACAAATTAGTGAGAGCTGAGAAACCTCCTAAAGAAAAGCAACCACTGTTAAGCACAAGAAGGAAAGGAACGCACCCCTGTTTGACCTGCTCACATTGTAACAATGTGATAAAAGGCGAGTTTGTGACACACCCCCAGACTGGTAAAAAACTCAAACTTAGAGACTTCACCACCTGCATCTCAGTAGGTGTGGTATATGCCATTAAATGTCCTTGTGGCAAACTGTATGTTGGACAGACCACCAGGCCAGTGAAATACAGAATCACTGAACATAAGTCAAACATCAGATGCAAAAATATTAAATCTCCCCTGGCAAGGCACTTTGTACAACATCAACACACAGTAGCCCAAGTTAAATTTTTGGTTTTGAAAGTTGTCAAAAAACCGCATAGGGGGGGGGGACTATCAGTCCACCCTCTCCCGCAGAGAAATATTTTGGATAGATTTCCTGGATACTCTTAATCCCAAAGGACTCAATGAGGAGTTCTCACTTAGATGCTTCATTTGAAATGCAACCTAATACTGACTTACTTCTCACCCTTTTTTTCTTTTTCTTTTGAAGATGTTTTCAAGCTTAATAAGCATTACCACCTAGTGGCTCTCTGGCTTTCGAATCTGGGGGTTTCCTTTATTATAAATGCATTCGCTGTGATAGAATATTGAATGTATAGAGATAAATGGTGTAAATGAATATGGTGAACGGAATACATAGGAAATTTCATCTGCATGATGGACAAGTTCAAAGTGGAACAACCTTTAAGATGATGAAAGTCCGGGACCTGTTAACCGGCCCACTGACCATATGCCATTATACACAAAATATACAAACGCGGTTTAGCCATTGAACTTAAAACAGATGCCCCGTCCCGCGATGACCACAATGTAATTCACATATACCATAAATGCTAATGTTTATACCGATTATGGGTTTTGTGACATTTTCTTCATCTGTATACCTACATTGTAGGAATACGAGTTACCATGGGTGATCTTGGTTCCTTTAATCAGACATAACCACACTTTAACGTCTATCTGTTCTCTGACAACATGGGAGACAGCTCCATAACATTCAAAGATTGCGTTGACGCAATACATTACTCCAATGATATCCTACACGTCCACATAACATTGAGACTAGTCCTTCTTCAATTTTCATTTGTAACATACTCAATTGTCATAGTAACCACGAACACGCTAACTTTCCAGCGTACTGAAAGGTTACCTGGGAGACGGTGTAATCCACCGCAGCTTTCTCGAGGGACACACTACCCGCTCTGGAACACGTGCGCCGCTGCAACCTGATACATAATCAGTAGCGTTCGGTACGCTGTGACTAGGCTCTCCCAAGCATCGCTGAACTGCATCAAGAGATAGGAACAGATTGGAATGACTGCGCCCTGACTACAGTCGGCAGTGGACATGTTATGTTACATTAAAAATAGCGACTGACAGTAGACTTTAATGCTCCCCAGAATCTTTGTGAAAACTGCCGGAGGATTGGTAGACATTGAAGAAAGTGATTAGTGAGCAGCACTATTACCAGCACGCCCGATAATTAGCAGCACGCTTACCTCAAGGACCCAGCCTCTTGATTGTTGAGAAGTAAGCCTATATTTCTCTTAAGACATTCTGCATGCTCTTACCGCCTTCAAAATACACCTCATGTTGAAGTTATATACAGAAATCCCTATTTCTGCTCTGTCTATATTTAGACATCCAACTTGAATATCAGAAGAGTCCTCTACCCCAGAGTCGCCCAGGATTCAGAATGCTCTTATCCACCACTCTCTCAAAAACGGGTCTTTTTGCCAAGTTTCTATAAGGTACACCTCCCTCTATCCTCAATGAATATACTGCAGATATATAAGTACTGTTTATACATGGGAAACATAGTCACTATGCAGGTATTCCTACAGCATAGGTATACAGTATACTAAATTGCATAATGGTCATGGCAGCGACCCGTTGGATTTTTGAGCTAAGAAGAGTTTTGGCTAATGAAGTAGAGATACTTTCCTTACTGTTTTACTGTTTTGACATAAGGACAAAGTTTATTAGTTGAAACAAAATTGACTCACCAAGGTCCAGTATTAATGATTTTTCTTGAATTCATTGCTTTAGCATATAAAACCTATGGCTATCTACTTTTCAGTAGTTTGACATTCTCTTTATTTCTTTTACTGCTTTTCAGTTCATAACTTTTGGCTCAAGAAGAAGGGTTGGTGATCCCGAAATGCGTCAGCATTATTATTTGAACTATATATGTACATGATTGATACCCATCTAAACAGTATTGACAGTTTGACATTTGATTTGTTTTATTTTCTGCATCAAATGATCCAATGACAAATAATGTGTAACATTGATTAAACTATTATGTTTTATCTAAACTAAATGTCTATACTACTGTTTGCTCTTAGAATCACTTTACCAAAGAGTGTTAATTTAGATGTTCTAGAAAGACTTTTACTTAACCATCAGATGATGGAATACTAATAGTGTGCAGGGGACGGGAGGGCTCCTACCTTTGGATCCTCTTTCTTTTCTCTACATATAAGTATTTGTGGTTCTGTGCCAGGTCACGTTTCCTCCCTGCAACCTTAAAAGAATATAGAATTACCCTACACATCCTGTTAACAATACAAAAGGTTAGGAGTGTGCATCTACAACCTCCTGCATAGAATGCCATGAAATGGCCAGTATAATTAACTTTTTCCTTGGCAAGGATTTGCATAATTATGACTATATCAGGGAAAAGTTATTCTGGCTACACTGTGTTAATTCCAATAGTATGCGTCTGTTGACCGCTCTATATAATATTTGGCTGAAGGTCAAAGTTAGCCTGGGAATAACAATATAAGAAATGGGCAATGATAATGAGCTCCTATGACTCGATCGAAAGTAAAGTAATTAATGTATTCAAGTGAAGACTATTGTACAACTGAAAAGATGTTGTATAGAAAGCTTTCTTCATCTTAGCGAGTAAGATCATTTTCATTCTTCCATATAGGTCATATTGATGTAGTGTGGTCTCTAGTGATGTGTTTGCTTTGTTTAATATTCTATAACCTTGGATGTGAGAGAAAGGAAATGTTTAAGGGAAATTATGGTTTAATACTGTAAGTTCATGATATTATGTTTTTTTTTTAATTTTTGCTTTTGATTCTATGTATAATATGTTTCTATTATTTTTAAAAGTTTGTGTAAAGTTTATAATGTAAACTAAATCACAATAAATATTATTATTATTGCAGTGTTCAGGCCTACTTGGAAAGAACATGTTGACCACTTAGGATATGTTTTGCAGGCTCTTGAGCAGGGCCATCTGACCATAAAGGCAAGTAAATGTCAACGTGGTCGATCTTGGACATGCGGTAGGAGGAGGTGAAATAAGGCCATTGACTAGCAAAGTACAAGAATGGGCCACCTCTACTACTCAAACCCAAGTGAGAGCCTTCTTAGGTCTCACTGGTTATTATATTAACTTCGTAGAGAACTATGGGTCCATAGCTTCTCCCTTGAATGTGGTCTCCTCACACAAATTCCCCAAAAAGCTCAGGTGGATGAGAAGTGCACTAAGGCATTTGAATGACTTAAGAAAGCCCTTTGTCAAGCTCCAGTCTTAAGAGCACATGACTACAGCCAGACCTTCATTGTGCAAACAGATGTTTCCAATATAGGTATAGGTGCAGTTGTGAGTCAGCTGGATGAGAAAGGTAGGGAGCACCCAATCTGCTTCATCAGCAGGAAGCTGAAGCAACCTGAGACAAGGTGGGCAACCATAGAACGTGAGTGTTTTGCCATGGTGTGGTCTCTGAAGAAGTTTATACCATACTTGAATACTTTTGTGATTCAGACAGACCACCAATCCTTGAGATGGTTAATGCAGATGAAAGGGGAAAATCCCAAATTGTTAAGATGGTCAATCAGCCTTCAGGGGTTTGACTTTACCATTGAACACAGGTCAGGGTGTAATCACCAAAATGCTGATGGTCTCTCCCGAATGTTTGACCGACTGGAGTAAGGAAATTCATCCAGGGGTTGATTAAATCCTCATGTCCCTTAGTCTGGGGGTTGGGAGCAAGTGGTAGGGAAAATTCTCATAAATTTGCTAATTCCCTTCACCTTAGAGACCCCCAGCAACTTTACTGGATTTTGAGGACTTTATTTTTTATTACCTTGAGAGAGTGTGAGCCTTTTTTCCCACTCTCTAATGTATTTTGATGTGTGTTTTACTCTTGTGTTCTTTGATTATGGGGTTTTAGATAACTCCATAGGCATCACGATTTCATGTGTGTCACACAGCACCCTCAGTGCAGTGACACAGGGAAGCCTTTAGGCTGTCTCAAAGTTCAAATACCTTCTCTGGCATAAACTACTGTTTCCCAGAGAATTTAAAGTTAAATTGACTTTACTAGTCTTTTTAAAATCCTAGACCCAGCACACACTATCTTACCATAGAGTGCTGGAGGGGTTACCTGAGTGTCTAGAAGCTCATGTAGCAAGTCAAATGCTACCCTTTCCTATCGAAATGGCTGGTGGCAGTGGTTTTACAACAAACTACCATGATTTTTCCTGACCGCAAAATGCTGGTAGCTAAACATCACGGGAGCCATGTTTTTCAAGATGGCATCTGAGCCCCCTTTGTTTAAACAGATCCCGGATTTTCTTTTTTTGCTATTTCTTTTTTGAAAGGTCCTTCTATTGAGTGTTTGTCTCTGTGCGCCGAACTAGATTTGGTCCCTTTGTTTCTGTGCCTTTGGCAGGCTTCAGGACTGAAGTCCGCCTCTGGTGCCCAAGTGTCTGGTTGGGCAGGAAGTGAGGGAGGTGCCTGAAACTCCCTGTGCTTAGTCTCCCACGAGATCCAAATGCACTCTGACATGATTGGCTGGCTGACTGTCCGGCAAGGACAGCCAACCTGCTGGGCGAGTGGTAGCTAGGCTGGAATGAATGGGAGAAAACTGTTTAAAAGGCATGTCTCTTGGACTAGAAAGCCACTGGAACGAAAAAACTGAAGACAAGCTGGAAGAGGACGGCTGCTGCAACTACTGGACCCTTGGTTTGCCCGGTGGAGCCCTGCTGCAGGTCTGAATCACCAAGTTCACCTCGACAGAGAAGCCCTTCAAGGACACCATCTTCCTTTGAGTTGGTAGGACCAATCATCTTGTAAGCCACCTGGATACCATTCTCTGAGCTGGTTAGGATTAACCAGGGGGAAGGACACCAGCTTGTGTGCTTGAAGAACAGCAACCGGAATAGAAGATTTGCCAATTTGCCAGCTTCGCGACCAGTTCCTGTGCAGTGCAGGAGTCCCCTGATGTCCTCCCTCTTGTCCCCACGACGGAGGGTCAGGAACAGCGAGATCTGCAGGAACTGCCAAGAACAGAAGTCTTCAGCTGCATCTTTTTCTTCAATATAAGGTACTGTGAAAACCCGAGTGAGAGAACTTACCTCTCACTGCGAAAGTGCATACATCTTTGGCAACTTGCAGGCCTAGACAGCTTGGGACCCAACATACAAACCTTTCTTCCGTGAACTACTTCTAAGAACCATGGCAAAGACTTTTCCGTTCACGACGTTGGAAGTGCTTGAACTGTGTCAACCCTAAGCCCCCTTTTCCAAGTGGTTAGCCATAAGATGTGCGCATCTCCGTACATGCCTCCAAACAGGCCCTCCCGCCTCGCTCCACCCGACCACTATCATCAGAAACTTGCGACTGCAGGCGAGGTCCAGTTACCGAGCCCGCGAAAGCTGCATGCAAGATTACGGCAGTGTCAGCCCAACACTTAGGGTTTTGGATGAAGCCAATTCGGAACACAACTGCCATCACCTACAGCTCTTGGAGAACACTTGCACAGTCTCAGAGCCATTACATACAATGGGTACTAATGGTCATACAGCAAATCCAGATTTTGCTCCTAGACTTAAGCTCAGACCCCCTACCACTGCTGGACCTGAGTCTCCAGTTCCACCAATAACTGGGACGAATATCACTACCTCGTACTCAGAGACACTACCCCAGCATTGTACGGCGCCTGTGCCCTTGGCTTCCATTACCCGGGGTGCAATGCCAAACTCCCTAAATGCTACTATGTTTGCTCCCATACCCACATTTGTGGTGCTACTTCTCTACGGTTACACTGTATGTGATGTTACAAAGCCATTATCAGTGTATGTTCAAGCGGTTGATACATCACGGTTAATGCTGTTGTTATTACGACTTTTGTAGATTCAGATTCATTACTGACCAGTGCTGCTGATGTTGATCTAGTATTGCCCAATAATCTTACCACCAAATCTTAATGTTAACGGACCTCCAAAGTGTACAAAGATTGTTATCGATACTGCCAGTGCTCATGCTGTTGTTGCTATACCAATACCTAACATAATTGATGCTTCCCCATATTGTTACGCTCACCTGATATCCCCGGGGGTGTCTGGAAGGCTCTGAGACCTGGAACCCTGGATGCATAGTTGCCCAGTGCTGAATAATGAATCTGCAATTACAGAAGGGAGGATTTGTGATAAAGGTCTCTAAAGGGTGAATCTCCCACCTCCCTCTGACCGATTCCCTTCGCACTGGGTTCTTTTCTCACCTTAGTTATTTGTAGGGTGAGCTATCGCCCTGCGTTTTCTTGTGCAGGGGCGCTTGAAGTTTGTTGGCGAGCTGCCTGAGTTGCTTCACTGGTGCAGTATGCCTTCCTTGGGCCCAGGCCTGCTGTGACCCCGAATGCTGGTAGGCAGGTAGCTTTGTTAATTGTAAGTCTTTGTTCCGTTTATGGTGGGAATTCATTAATGTCTTTATCTCCTTCTTTTCAGATGCAGAGGTCTTGATGCTGGCGTGCCGGATGGAGAGGCACGTTTCTAGGTAAGAGAAAGCGCGAAGCGCAGCGCCTTTATTGACTTTTAAAGCAAACCTGTGTTTTCTTCTTCTTCTCCTCACAGGCCGCTGTGGTGCTGTGAGTGGATGAGAGCGCGATGAAAAACAGGGCCCTGGAATCCGTTAAGGTAAGTACAGCGCTGTGCAGTTGTTTAATATTGAATCAAACCTGAATTTGTCTCTTTTCCTTTGCAGATGCTTCTGTGGTGCTCCGGATGGAAGCATGGGGTAGCGTGCTGGAATTCAGATAAGACTGTTGGAATTCGATGTTTTGGAAGCGCCCATTCTAATATTGTTTTTCCCTTTCTTGTTATTGCAGGTCGCAATGTTCGAACAGCAGCTGTGGTAGCGGTTCGCTGGAAGTCCTTAAGCTAGTACTCACAGGTGAGTGATGCTTCTTCTTCTCTCGGTTTCCACAGATTGCAGCCCAGTTGAGATGCTGAATGCTGGATGGTGTTTTCTCAGGTAAGACAGAATATTCTTGTTCTTGTTCTTGCAGGATTACAGGAAGATGCTGAGGACCAGGAGCTGGACACAGTGAGCGTCACGCTGCTGGTTGCAGAATAACACGAAGCGTGTTCTGCAGTCAGGGTGTGGTTTATATAGCCCAGGAAAAGTAGTACCAGAGAAAGTAGTTCCAGGCCTGCCACACCCAAAACACTAGACTTCATGGCTTGGTTCTTAGAACTAGACTGTGTGGGTGCTTCCATGTTGGATTTAAAGGCCCATGTACATAAATGGGACCTAGTTTGAACAGCCCTTCCTTCCTACATATGAGCTTGGTGCCAAAGGTGCCAGGACTGGCTCCAGGAGCCCTTTTGCAGTGGTTCTAAGGCCCTCAGGGTTCTGGAGGGAGCCTGCTTGTGGCACAACTTGGGCCCCCTCACAGTGGTCATGACAGCACTCCCCCCCCCCCCACAAGGCCCCTCTCATGGTATCCTTCATGTCCGGTCCGGGTTTGGTGGGGTTATCCAGGTGAAACCTCTTAATCAGACGTGGTGCGTGAATATGTCCACTTGGTTCCCAAGTTCTGTCTTGAGGCCCGTACCCTTTCCAGTCCACTAAATAGTACAGCTTAGATCTGGTACGTTTCGAATCCAGGATGTTTTTAACTTCAAATTCAGGCTCTCCATCAACTAGCACAGGTTTTGGTGGTGTTAAGACTCGGGTTCCTGGTTGTACAGGTTTTACAAGTGACACATGGAACACCGGATGAATTTGCATGCTTGGTGGTAAGGCTAACTTGACGGCCACCGGATTTATCACTGATTCAATGGTATAGGCTGCTAGATATCTTGGAAGAAAGATCTGGATACCTTTTATGGGCACATGTTTTGATGCAAAACAGACTTCGTCTCCAACTTGGTAATTGGGAACTTTCTTTCGATGCCGGTCCGAGAATTCTTTTTGTCTGTCTTTGGCTTGCAGCAAATGTTCATTTGCCCTTTTGAAGGCTTGGGTTATGCTTGTGTGTAGAGTCTTTACCCTGGCATTTCCAAGGTCGTGGGGGAGTCTAGTTCAGAGGTACGTGGATGTCTTCCGTATATTGTGTAGAACGGGCTTTGTCCCGTGCTGCTGTGTATGGAGTTATTGTATGTGTATTCTGCTTTCCATAACACGTCTTTCCAATTGTCTTCCACTTGATGCAGCATGCATTGTAGATACTGTTAAAATGTCTGGTTTGTTCTTTCTGTTTGTCCATCCATTTGGGGTTGATGGTTAGTGGATAATCGAACATCGATTTGTGCCATGGTACAACATTTCCTCAGAAGTTGGATACAAATTGGCTTCCAGAATGTGCAATTAGGACTGAAGGGAAACCATGCAGTTATATAATCTGTTCAAGAAATGCTTTTGCCAGACCGGTAGCGTTAGGAAGTCCTTTGAATGGAATGAAATGTGCCATTTTAGAGAACAGGTCTACAACCACCAGAATGGTATTAAAACCGTGACAGGGAGGTAAGTACGTAATAAAATCAAGAGAATCAGTATGCCAGGGAGCCGGTGGAATATTCAGTGGTTGTAAGAGGCCAGCTGGTTTCTGTTTTTGTGATTTATTCTGTGCAGATATCAAACAGGATAGAACGAATCGAGCAATGTCCTCACACCAGGTTGGCCACCAATAATTCTGTTTAACCTTGGCTAGAGTCTTAGCAATTCTGGGATGGCCTTCGATCAGGGATCGTGATAACCAGCCATGACCAATTCTTGCAGATCTTTACTTGGTAGATAAAGTCGTTCCCTGAAGTAGGGTAATACATCCAGAACTGCGTGATGTTCATTTTGGGAATTCCATTTACGCAAGATCTCAGGGTTCATTAAGGTTCGAATCTTATCTTGAAGTTCACTCAGAGTCAATGTGGTGGTGAGTCCCAGTAGTTTATCACTTGGGATGATGGCAACAGGGTCCAGGGTACTGTTTGTTTTCTCTTCAACCCCCATACGAGACAAGGCATCAACCTTCCCATTCTGAACTCCCGGTCGGTATGTTATTACGTAATCGTATTCTGTGAAGAATATAGCCCACCGCAACTGATGTGACGATTAGGCTTTTGCTGACTTTAGGTATTGAAGGTTTTGGTGATCTGTGATTACTGTGATGGCATTTCTGGCACCTATTAGATACTGCCGCCAGGCTTTGAAGGCTGATTTTATTGCCAACAATTCTTTGTCTGTAATTGCATAGTTAAGTTCTGGTGGTGAGAATTTACGTGACCAAAGGGCCACAGGGTGTAATTGGACTGCCTCTGGATCTCTTTGAGAGAAAACTGCTCTCATAGCTACGCTTGAAGCATCAGTTTCCACTACATAGGGGAGATCAGGGCGAGGATGTTGTAAAATTGGCGCAGAGTTGAATCTTTTCTTGAGTTCTTGAAAGTCCTGTTCCGCCTCTTCAGTCCATTGGAATTTTTTGTTGTTTTTTTTCTCAGTAACGATGTGATTGGGTGGACTATCTGTGAGAAATCTGGAATAAATCGGCGATAAAAATGTGCAAAGCCGAGCATGCTTTGGGTTCCTTTAAGTGAAGAAGGTGACGGCCAATTAAGGATGGCATCTACTTTGTGTAAATCCATCTTGACTCCCTTTGGCGAGAGAACAAAATCGAGGAACTCAACTTCGGTGACATGGAAGGAGCATTTCACGAGTTGAGCGTACAGTTTGTGCTGGCGAAATTTCGCAAGGACTAAGCCAACATATTCCACATGATCTCTTTCAGAGGGGGAATACATCAGGATGTCGTCAATATAGACCAGGGCACAGACATCGATTAATTGCTGCGGGAGCGTTGCACAACCCGAATTACCTGATATTTGCACAGTCCATATTTGATGCGAAACGTGGTTTTCCATTCATCCCCTTTCTTAACACGTACTAGGTGGTATGCACCTCTGAGGTTTAGTTTGGTGTAAATTCGGGCATCCTTGAATTGGTCCAACAGTTCCGGGATAAGGGGCAAAGGGTAGCAATTTTTTACCGTGATTTGATTAAGTGCGCGTTAATCGATGCAAGTCCTCAAATATCCTTTCTTGGGTACGAAGAATAAGGGAGAGGCTGCCAGTGACTTTGATGTGTGGATAAACCCATTAGCCATGTATTGATCCAGACAGGACTTCAAGTGGAGATTTTTGGTTCCTGTAATTGCATAAATTTGACCACAAGGAACCTGTGCGCCAGGTAACAGGTCGATCTGACAGTCATAAGGCCTATGTGGCGGTAATGTGTTAGACTGTTCCTTCTGAAAAACATATTGATAATCCTGACATTCTTTTGGTAAGGCATCCATTGATTCCGCGATCCCTGATGCTATTCCTTGAACAGATTTCACGTTTGGCTGTGGTATAGATTTCGGGTAGCAAGCGTGGGCGCATTCGTCGGAAAAGGTCAGTCTCTTTGCACGCCAGTCTATGTGGGGATTGTGAGTTACTAACGATGGCATTCCTAAGATCAACCCCGAAACTGAGGAGCTTTGATGAGGTCAAACGTGATTGCTTCTTGATGTCCATCCTGACACAGAAGAGTTAATTCTGTTGTGCATTGGGTTACTGGTCCCGAAGGAATTTCTGTACCGTCAACAGTAGTTACCTTTTCATTTGTTGGTTTTGTGCATAAGGGAAGTCCCATTTCTGTTGCCAGATCTCAATCTATGTAATTACCAACTGCTGTGCTGTCTATATATGCCTCTATGGCATGCATCCGTGATGGTCGTTGGTGATTGATCAAGGTTACTTGTATGGCAAAATGTGAGTTCTGTGACATCCTTCTACCTCGACAAGCAGACCTCTACGCTTGCCGGGCCTTGTAGTTTTCCAATTCCTTTCCATCATATTCTTTCTCTGTAGCGCCTACCACATTCCCTGGAGGTTTCACTGGGCATTCTTTGAGGTAGTGACCCAATTTACCGCAATATAGGCATAACTGTAGCTGTCTCCTCTTGTCTCTTTCAACCTTGGTTAAAGGGGGTCGTACTCCTCCAATCTGCACGGGTTCTGTGGTATTTTCTGATGGACGTTGAACATTATCTTTTGAACGTACGTACATGGCATGATTTTCGAGCCTACTTCGGTCTGTTCTTCGATCCTGTAATCTGTGGTCCAACTGAACTACCAGGTTGATAAACTCTGCACAGTCTTTGTCTACCACTTGAGCAAGGACATCCTTCAGGTCTCCTCGTAGGCCCCGATGAAACAACCTGGTTCTTTTATCTTCTGGCCACCCCACTTCTACAACCAGTCTATTAAAGGTGGCAATATAAGTCAGCAAATCTTGATTCCCTTGGCGGAGCGACAGGAGTTCGTTATCAAGAGCTTGTCCATGCAAGTGTCAAGCAAATAACTTTTCCATCTCCTGTTGAAAACCACCAAAGTTCTGCAGTAATGGGTCATCCCGGCTCACTAAAGGTACCGACCAGTCTGCGGCACTGTCTCTCAAATATGATAACACGAAGGCCACCCTCGCCTGGTCCTTTGGGAAAGCCCCAGGCCTACAAAGAAAATGGAGGTGGCACTGGTTCATGAATGTTGCGTACCTTTTTGGGTCTCCATTAAACCGTTCTGGTGGTGCCAGTGGTACTTCTCCCGGCAACGTTATCTGTACTGGATTGACTGATGATGGTGTAGCGATGGATGGGGCGAATCCGGGCAATGAAGCCTGCCCCGCCTATGTTTGTAGTAACTGTTTGCTTAGTTCATCAGTACGGTCTTTTGTGACTATTAACTCTCACTATTAACTCTTGTTTTAAGGCATTGGTTTCCTGCCGGGCTCTGTGTACCTTGGCACGTAATTGCCCCAAAAGCTGGGCTAAGTGATCAGTTTCAGATGTCTCCATGACGCCCAGGTGGATGAGGTTTAAAGGCTTCATGTTCTGTTATGCTCACCTGATATCCCCGGGGGCGTCTGTAAGGCGCCACCCTGGATGTGTAGTTGCCCAGTGCTGAATAATGAAACTGAAATGACAGAAGGGAGGAATTGTGATAACTGTCTCTAATGGGTGAATCTCTCACCTCGCTCTGACCGATTCCATTCCCACTGGGTTCTTTTCTCACCTTAGTTATTTGTGGGGTGAGCTATCCGTCCTGCGTTTTCTTGTGCAGGGGCGCTTGAAGTTTGTTGGCGAGCTGCCCGAGTTGCTTCACTGGTGCAGTACGCCTTCCTTGGGCCCAGTCCTGCTGTGACCCCGAATCTGCTGCTAGGCAGGTAGCTTTGTTAATTGTAAGTCTTTGTTCTGTTGATGGTGGGAATTCATTAATGTCTTTATCTCCTTCTTTTCAGGTGCGAAGGTCTTGATGCTGGCATGCCGGATGGAGAGGCATGTTTCTAGGTAAGAGAAAGCATGAAGTACAGTGCCTGTATTGGCTTTTAAAGCTAACCTGTGTTTTCTTCTTCTTTTCCTCACAGGCTGCTGTGGTGCTGCGAGTGGATGAGAGCGCGATGAAAAACAGGCCCCCGGAATCCGTTAAGGTAAGTACAGCGCTGTGCCGTAGTTTAATATTGAAAGTGAACCTGAATATGTCTCTCTTCCTTTGCAGATGTTGCTGTGGTGCTCCGGATGGAAGCGTGGGGTAGCGTAATGGAATTCAGGTAACACCTTTGGAATTCGATGTTTTGAAACCACGTGTTCTAATATTGTTTTTCCCTTTCTCATTATTGCAGGTCGCAATGTTCGAACAGCAGCTGTGGTAGCGGTTCACCGGAAGTCTTTAAGCTAGTACTCATAGGTGAGTGATGTTTCTTCTTCTCTCGGTTTCCACAGATTGCAGCCCAGTTGAGATGCTGAGTGCTGGATGGTGTTTTCTCAGGTAAGACAGAATAATCTTGTTCTTGTTCTTGCAGGATTACAGGAAGATGCTGAAGACCAGGAGCTGGACACGGTGAGCGTCACGCTGCTGGTTGCAGAATAACACAAAGTGTGTTCTGCAGTCAGGGTGTGGTTTATATAGCCCAGGTAAAGTAGTGCCCGGGAAAGTAGTTCCAGGCCTGCCACATCCAAAACACTAGACCGCATGGCTTGGTTCTTAGAACTAGACTGTGTGGGTGCTTCCATGTTGGATTTAAAGGCCCATGTACATAAATGGGACCTGGTTTGAACAGCCCTTCCTTCCTACATATGAGCCTGGTGCTAAAGGCACCAGGACTGGCTCCAGCAGCCCTTTTGCAGTGGTTTTAAAGCCCTCAGGGTTCTGGTGGGAGCCTGCTTGTGGCACAACTTGTGCCCCCTCACAGTGGTCATGACACATATACTCCCACACTTCTTGAGGATGTGGAGGTTGTTGTTAGTCCCCCCATTGTTGGGGTCCCTGCTGCTGATGTCACTATTGTTGCTACTAACTTAGTACTGCCCATCTTACTGACCAATACTCCCTATGCTACTCAACCTCCACTGATTACACCTGATATTATGTATGCTGCCAGTGTTCATGTTGATGTTGCTATATCTATACCTAACAAAACGGATGATGCCACTCTACATGCTCCCACCCCCTCACCATAATGGGGATGTAATTGTTGATTCCACCACTGTTAAGAGCTCACCCGCTGATACCACTGATGCTGATGTCTATCTCTCACTTCCTAATAAACTGGTCACCACCCCCAATGCTACCTTACCTCCAATTGTTAGTGGTGAAGCTCCTGATACTTTAGGGCAAGCTCCCAGGCTCCCACCCTCTACGGCGAAATGCAAGATTACCTCTGCCACTTTTCTGCCCGCATCTCCTAAGCTCTTCTGCGCACTCATCAATGCCCGCTCTTTACCAGCTCATGCCCTGGAAATTCATGACCTAATCATTAGTAGCAGATCTCCTGGCCATCAGTGAAACATGGCTACACAAAGCCTCCAGTTCTGCCCTTACTTTAGCCATCCCACATGGCTATACCATTTATAAGCAAGACCGTACTTCTCAGAAAGGTGGAGGGGTTGCCCTCATAGCCAAAGAGTCCATACCAATTAGGAAGGTTGAATTGGAGCTTGGACACAAATGGGACTACCTACTTCTTAAAGTGAACCCCTCGCCAAATTGCACCATCGCCCTGCATATTGTCTATCGTCCACCAGGCCCTGCCACAGACTTCCAAAATACCATCATTCACCACCTCTCAAACAACCTGAAAATAACTAAGACATATGTTACAAAGCAGCTTCTGACTTCGTAGGTATATTAGTAAGTTCTTTATTGTAAGTTACATAAGCTGACAACTAGGAGAGACCACGGGGTCCAATCAGCCAGACTCAACTGACAATATTGGAACTCTAGAGCAGGGCTCGTAACCAAACATTCCACAGGATCACACAGTGTTCCATACAGCTCATAACTGGGAAGCAAGTACATTACAACACATTTCCTCCCTTTCCGATGGCAAACCAAACTTGAGATGTCCAACACACTCACACCCCTCCCCAACACGGGCAACCCTAAAATGGAGAAACCCTGAGGAGGAATGACCAACCGCAACACTTCCACCACAACACATACCCCTCCTTACATGGCTCCGTCAAGGCAGAAATACTGTTACAAGGGAAACACACTCTGGAGAGATATGTTGAGCATCTTTTAGAGATGAGCCAACTCATTGAAAATATCTGGGACGATGTCCCTATCCACAAGCACTCAGAGGCATACCTCCCTAACATCTTTGTGGCACTCAACCACGAACACTCGGAGACGCTGCCACCCTAACATCTTTGTGGCACTCAACCACAAACACTCGGAGGCACTACTTCCCTAACATCGTTGTGGCATTCACCCACAAATACTCGGAGGTGCTACCTCCCTAACACTGTTGTGACACTTACCCACATGCACTCAGAGGCGCTACCTCCCTAACACTGTTGTGGCACTCACCCACATGCACACAGAGGCGTTACCTGCCTAACACCATTGTGGCACTCACCCTCATGCACTCAGAGGTGTTCCTCCCTACTCCATTGTGGCACTCACCCACAAACACGAAAACTTCTAACTTATTTGTTCAGGTTCTCTCTTAATACATCATCCTTAACTCTTAAACTTGCCAAGAAATGTGTCCACACTGTCCAACGTCACCACTTCATAGTGACACTTGCATATACAGCCTTAATGAAGTGTTTAGAAAACGTGTGCATTTATTCCTATAAGTCCATGTTGCACTGAAAGCTAGCCTGAAATGCCTCAAAAAGTTACTATAGCCACTCTCACACCTTGCTACTGTCTCACACATGTACGCACACTGCGTTCACTTCATAACGTCCAAATGAGTCCTTATAATAACTTGAAAAACCTCAAATAGTTTACTCGAATACATTTACACACTCTTTCATGAAACTCTAAGAGTTGCTCATGCCGTTCCAACACTCACAAAATCAGATCTATACTCTTCTGAATAAGTCAATTTAAGTCCATGTTCAGCTGCAAATCGTCAAAACATTATACATCAAATCTTACTCCTATACTTCAATCTAATATCACAACCTCAACCGACCATACTACTTATTTACTCCTTCACACCCATCTGCACATATATGAGGATCTAATTCTTCAGTCTTTAATGGCTTCTCTCCTTTGACAACACACAAGCAACATAAAAGATAATCACAAGCTTAAACTTCAAAAACTTCAAAGGATACATGTCAACAGTGTGTGCATATGATGGCAACGGACTTCCGGACACTCACAAACATTTCCTCAAATACGAAAACTTCCTTCCATGGGCACATCGTAGCACACCTTCAGTGGCTTGCACCATCGCTACGAAAACTCTTCCTTCCTTGAATCTCCCTTCAGTCCAGGAACTTCCGCTTCTACGTCGTTTCTATGTCATTTGTCTTCCTCTTCCCTTCTTGTCGGCACATGACCAAAGACATCCCCGCTCCGCTGCTCTAACTGACAGTTCCCAACAAACATACACAGTACTCCTTTCCTTCACCTCAACCTTTCCCTTAACCAAGGGCGATTTGTTGGTTAACGTCATCACGTTAGACGTTTTATTTAGGTCCTTTATTCTATCCTTTATTTCAATGCTCCAACAAAACTGATCCGAGAGCATATATTAAGCACAATGTTGTTTAAATACTGAATGTGAACACTTGTTGAACTGCATTGTATAAAACATGTACGAAGGCTTAATGTTAGATCCAAAGCTACACTGTTGCCATTGTGACTTATTTGTATATAAACTGGGAATAATCCATATGCATATAGATGAATAAATTAGAAGTGAACGCGGCACGAACCCCCTAGCCCTAGGAACGATTGACTTGTAAATGGGCTGGACATCATGTTACAAATTGTATAAAAGAGTGAATGTTCTGATGTACAGCACCACTCACTTCCCACACTGACATGGCTGGTATTCGCTTTGATGTACTGAGGGCCAGATAGCTATCTGATACTTTGATCCTTTGAAAACTGTTCAGTTGTAGAAGAAAGATCTGTGTGTCTTTGTAAGCCCGTGTTTGGTGTATTTCCTTTTGGGGTATTCAGCCTCAGTATTCTCTTTTTGCTTTTACAGATGGCGCCCGAATAGAGACCCTCAAGATTGATGCCAGCTCGTTGAAGATTGACACGGCTATCGGACCGGGATCGGACGGTGTAAAGGGGGCCCCTTCCTTGGATGAGACGCGACACCTCAGCAGCGCTGTATGACCCGATCCCTGGACGGTGAGCATGCGGTCTGAGTCAGCATCTTGATGAGGGTCCATATATCGAGGCGGGCAGATTTGCCGAAATCACCAACCACGAGGAAATCTTTGTTAGAAAACTTTGTAATCCAATCGGACCTCCTTAGGGTTTGATCAGGTGAGTGGTGACCTGATTCTTAAGTATCCTGATAATTTGTTTTGGCGTATTGCACTCGCAAGTTCAATTATTGACCAGGTAACACTAGTATTCTGATATGCCTAGGAAATTGTCTCCCTGCTTTAGGGCATTATTCATCAAGGACAGACAATCTTTGGAATTTGGCCGACCGACACCAATGGAGGGTTCGCCTGCATGTACTATGTACTGTAAGCACGGCATTGGTAGTATAGTATTTAATGATATTTGGCAGAGACAAACTAGACATGTTTCCGAACTTCAGTGGCCAATCAATGGTAGTTTTGAAATCCCTCGTATTGAATACTTAGAATATATATTATTGAAGAAAAAGGCTAGACCTGCAGCATTTGATGTATTACAGAATTGGAAGAAAGCAGCTTTTCAGCAGCTTAAGAGTAGAGAGAAACACGCGTGCCGTCATATTACGAACGCCGAAAAAGCGTTGTTGTATGACCAAAATAAACAGTCTGACTCAGTTAGGAATATGCATAGGGCTTTTTCACTTGGGATTCAGAAAATGTACCCTTCTAAAGACTTTCGTGTTTCTGATGAACTTATCGATAAACTGTTAAACGAACGAAGGCCTGATGCCACTGCACCACCTCCGTATGTTCCTCTTCCTGCTGTTATTCCTCCCCCTATTGTTCCTCCTGCTGTTCCTCTTCCTCCAGTCATTGTTCCTCCTCTTGTCGATGCTCCTCCACACATTCCTCCACCTTTGTCTGCTGTACCAGTAATAGCACCTCTGTTCCCTGATGTTCAAAACTTGCCTACTCTCCCTCTTCCAAGTGGTTTGACACTGCTTGTAGTAGCTCGGGGAGCGGGATCGAGGGTTGTAACTCGTAATACTGTGCCTCCAGAGAATAAACGTGAGTTAACTGCGTGGGCTAAGTATTGCATGGAAAAGGGTGAACAAGGTAATGTTTTCGCCACACTTTCTAATATAGACAATCTTCCTGAGACATTTTTTTATTGAAGGATTAGAAATTCATTTAAGTGTAATGTGAAACAGGCGGAATGATATAGATCTCCCACAAGGATTGCGGGATCTGAATACTTCAGCGTTCTCTAGATATACTCCGGAGAAGGTGCTAGAGCATGTTGAGAGGATTCTTGAGTATAGAAGGGAGCTGGAAAGGTTACGGAATGAAGATGAAGATGGTGATAGCTTGGACATTATGTTCGTACAGAAACGGTTACTTCCTTGTCGGAAATCGATAACTGAGGACACACGAATTTGTACGAAAGATGCGATTAGATGGATCTCAGACACGTCGATAACTCCCGTAGAAGTATATGACACTTATAGTCAATATACGCCAGAGATGCAGAGGAAAGTGATACAGGTAATGGTAAAGTACCTACAGGATGAGTGTGTAAAGAAGAACATTTGTTGTCCCACAGAGTTATTGAGTATTTATAAGAGGGCTTTTTCATTTGACACTTCTTCAGCTGCTTTAGCGCTCGATTTGGCTCTGTTGCTTAATAAGCATTCGGAGTTGCCTACTTCTCAGTTGCCTATGAGAGAGGTCCCTCTGACATTTGTCCCAAAAGTAGAGATTCCCGCTGATCCTGCGACAGGCGCTGTTGCTCGAGAAGTTCCTGCACATTATGTGTCACAGTTTGTTCACGTCCCGTTCTCAAGACAGGAAGTGAACACCATTAAACAATCTATTCCCGACATTAGGAAGAATACGACAGGATTCTACAAAGAAATAGTCTGTCTTGCAATCATCGGTATTCACCTTAAGTGATATTGATTTGTTATTTCCCGTACTTCTGCCTGTTGACTTGTGGAAACAGATTAGAACTGTAGATGATGTACCAGAGCTAGGAGACACATGGATTAACATGGTTAGACTTGATGGAGAAAGGCCAGCTGGTGAAAGACCGCCTCAGGTAATACTAACTTTGCCTGACAGAATAGTTACGAAATTGAAAACTTTAATTCCTGAAAAGAGAATTATTTGGGACAAGCTTACTGCCAGTGTCCAAGGGAAGTCTGAGGGTGCTTCCGAGTTTTTTAATGGGTTCGAACAGGTATTTTCAGATTTCAGTGGACAAGACTTAGGCACAGAGTCTGGGAAAAGATTATTCGTGGACAAATTTGTGCATGGATTTCTGCCTGACATCCAGTCGTAAATGATGTCCTCCGAGAGCGCTTGGCAAGCGAAGTCTCAGTCAGAAGTATTGCACATGGCTCAGTACTATGAGAATCGTGTCAATAATGAAAAAAAAAGAGTTGAAAAGAGGAAAGGAGACTTTAAGACGAAAGTACTATTGCAGCAAATTGTTAGAGGCCCTAGAGGGGGTAATCTGCAATTTAGAGGTCAGTACGTACCACAAGGAAATGCGCCCTTGGGTCCTGTAAACATTAACCAGTGTGCTTATTGTAGACAAGAGGGTCATTGGCGTGCACAATGCCTGATCCTCCAGCTGAGGTCAAATAACACATTTGGAAATATGGGTAGATGATCCAGAGGTCGCCCAGGTGTAGGGGCTCCTGGTAGAGGTCAGTTTTCACAGGATTCACAGCAGCCTTTTTTCGCAGGACAATCAGACATCGAGTGTGGATAATAGAAACATTTTTGATCATCCTTCTGCTGCCTACCTCTCTGAAGAACTTCCTTTTGACGACATTCTGTTTTGCTAGGATTGCCCGAAACAGGGTTTGGAACCAACGCCTATTCCCGTTAATCAGAAAGGTCCCTACGTTGAGATGTTAGTGGGAAATATGAAACATTTATTTTTGATAGATACAGGGGCACAGAAGTGTTCCATTGACCATACGCGGGTTCCAAACATTCCACTGTCAGGGCAAACCAATGTTTCTGTAGGGTTTTCTGGCACACCAGTTGTCTGTCCAGTTTCTTTTCCGGTGCCGATTACCTTGGGTCCATTTTCGGACCATTGTCCATTCCTTTTGACTACGAATTGTGGAGAGAATTTTTTGGGGTTGAATATGTTGAAGGAATTAAATGCGGTAATTAATTGTTCTTCTGATGGAGTGCATTTGACGATTTCACCACAGCAACTTTCTGTCTCTCAATTCTTGACCCTACCTTTGCCACTGGAATTTAGTCATGTTCCGGAGTGTTTGTGGGCTATTGATGATAATGACGTCAGTGTCTTGCAAAATGAACCTGTTAAGATTATCTTGAAATATGGTGTAAAGCTGCCACGTATTCCCCATTATAAGATCTCGGTCGATGGTGGGCAAGCTTTGAAATGCATTGTCTCTGATTTTGTGCATCGAGGGGTGATTGAGGAAATTGCAGGTAGTCTGTGCAATAGTCTGATTTTACCCGTGTACAAGAAAGGCGATAATGCAATTCCTTTTCATTTCATAATTGATCTACGTGCCATCAATAAGATTGTTGCTCCACAATTTCCAATTGTGCCTGATATGACGACAATATTAACCATGATCCCGGCTTCAGCTACTCATTTTAGTGTCGTGGATCTAAAGAACGCTTTCTTTAGTATTCCTATACACAAAGACAGCAGATACTTGTTTGCGTTCACCTTAGGGGGACGTTCGTTTACCTTTACCCGTGCACCACAAGGTTACACGGAAAGTCCTAGTATCTATAATAGGGCTTTGAAAGAGCAGCTTGTTACCCTTGAATTGCCCTCTACTTGTACACTGCTTCAATATGTTGATGACTTGCTTTTAGCTGCTGACTCAGAGAGCGCTTTTAAGGAGGGCACTGTCTTGTTGCTTATTCATTTGGCTAAACATGGACATAAAGCTTCGCTTAAAATATTTCAATACTGTTGTCAGGAGGTCGCCTATTTAGGCTATATCCTGTCAAAGGAGGGTAGAAGGTTGACGCCTGAACGTATAAAAATTATTTCTAGCATGTCTGTCCCAAATACGCAGAAGGAAGTTAGAGACTTGATAGGAATGGCTTCTTACTGTAGGCAGTGCATCCCCAATTTCTCACTAGTAATTAAACCAATGTTGGCTTTGACGAAGAAGGGCATTTCTTCGCCATTGCCGTGGAACTTGGAACACCAGCAAGCATTTGATTTGCTCAAGACTGCATTGTGCTCGGTACCAGTTTTGGGCACACCAAACTATGAAAAGGCCTTTGTGTTGTATGTACATGAATGTGATGGATGTGCTTTGGCTGTAATAATGCAGGAACATGGAGGGAAGAATAGGCCATGTGGCTACTTTTCTTCCGGTCTTGATCCTGTAGCATGCGCTTTGCCAAGATGTTTGTGAGCTGTCGCTGCTGCTGCATCCGTAAAACAGAGCAAGGGAATAGTCCTAGGCCATGCTCTAACCCTGATGATACCTCACTCTGTAGATGTTCTACTGAATAGAACACAAATGCAACACCTCACCTCCACACGATTAAGGAGATATGAATTGATCTTGTTTGCACCGCACATACAAATTAAGATGTGTTGTGTTCTTAATCCGGCTGAACTTCTACCTGTCCCGCAAGGTATTGCTTGCAGTGACGAAGAGTCACACAACTGCCTTTACACTACCGAACAAGAGACTAAAGGCAGAATTGACCTAAAAGATAATCCTTTGAATAATCCGCTAGGGGAGCTGTTTTGCGATGGCTCCTGCTTCAAACTTCCGGATGGTACATCCACAGCTGCTTCTGCAATCACTACATTGAGCACGGTCGTGAAGACCAAAAGAATCACGCATAACTCAGCGCAGGCCGCAGAGATTATAGCATTGACCCGAGCTTGTGAACTTTCCGGAGGGCTTACAGTAAACATATATACTGACAGTCAGTACGCCTTTGGGGTGGTTCACAATTTAGGTAGGCTTTGGGTAGAAAGAGGTTTCTTGACTTCACATGGTACAGAAATTCAACATGGCTTCTTGCTAGTAAGGTTACTTTCAGCGCTTGCACTCCCTACTCAGCTAGCAGATATCATAAAATGCGCAGCGCATCAGAAGATTATAGATCATGTAGGAAAAGGGAACACTTTTTCTGATCAGATAGCCAAACAGACTGCCACTGATCTCTCTTCAGAAATGTATACTTCAAGGGAAGCCACAAATGCCTGTACTTTGGATGAGGGTATCGATTCCATAAGGGATATCCAAGCCAATGCCACATTAGAAGAAGATAAGAAGTGGGCTGAGGGTTTGGAAAAACTGGATGATGTTGGGTGCTGGGTGGACAAAGTTGAAGGGAAGTGGTTACTGCATGACGCATATATTATGATGATGGTTGTTATGGCTCATGGTCCCACCCATATATGTGCTCGTAAAATCACAAAAATGTTGCAAAATGTATGGGTAAATGACAAAATCCCTAAAGTAGCTGAACGCTTCGTTCAGGGGTGCATGATTTGTTTGCAGCATAATGTGGGAAAGGGCACATCAACTCCTAGGGGTAGTTTTGGTCCACCTTCTGTCCCCTTTGAGGTTATTCATTTTGATTTTATTGAGATGGAGCATTGCAACAATTTCAAGTATGTATTAGTCGTCATCTGTGCTTTTAGCAAATGGGTTGAAGCCTATGCTGTCAAAGATGCCACAGCTATGACCACGGCAAAGACTATGTTAAAAGAATATTTTCCAAGATTTGGTTTGCCGAGAGTCATCGGGTCAGATAATGGTCCACATTTTATCGCTGCTGTAATTCTGCAGATATGCGCGGGATTACAGATCGATAAGCGGTTCCATTCAGCTAGACACGCTCAGGGTGCTGGACTAGCGTAAAACACAACACATCATCAAGAACAAGCTCGCTAAAACGTGTGCCGGCACCAAACTAAAATGGCCAGATGCCTTACTGATCGTGTTGTTATCTATGAGAACAACCCCTCAAACTAAGACTGGGCTCTCTCCCTTTGAGGTGGTTATGGGTAGGCCAGCTAATATTTGGAATGTGCTGAAGTCTCGTTCTTTACGAGATGTCGAAAATGTACTTCTCTCTGACTATCGTGGGCAGTTATCTAAAAATCTGTATTTGATTTATCACTAGGTGCGAGAGGCTTTACCTGTACGGTACGAGGGTCCTGGTCACAGTATACAACTAGGAGACTGGATCCTCACAAAATCGTTTGAGTGATCTTCTTACCTCGCAGGCGGGGCCCCTTCCAAGTTTTGCTGGTCACACAGACTACGGTGCGGGTAGCAGGCCGGAAGCATTAGATACACGCGTGGCACACCAAGAGGATTCCACACCCAGTGCCACACGATACAGAAGATACAGAACCCCTCACCAATGCTGTAACCAACGATCACGAAGCAGCAACCAGCATCGAGAGTACATCAGAGACTCTCCCTGAGCCAGTGAGGTCTGGGGAAACAGCCATTTCATCTCCACACTCTGCAACAGTTTTGTTTCCGGAAGTTGTTCCGGACTTTGTCTCTGATCTTGCTTCCGTTCATTCACCACTTCCAGTGGGAAGTGACGACATATTTTTCACAGATCACTCAGTACCTGGCACCACAAGGTACGATCTGCATCCGAGAAAATAGACTTACTGCACGGTTCGGCTGTGCCATCAAGGAAAATCATCGAAGGGCTGGTCTTTTTGGCCCGATCATTTGTACATAAGGGGATTCTGTTGGCTAGGGTTTATGGAAGGACTAAGAAAACGCTCGGCCTAGAGGTTTCCAGCAAAGAACATTGGTGCTTTTGTTTGAAGAATACAATGCCTGCAACCGCTCCCGCATGCACAGGACAGATAAGAAAATGTGTGACCAGCTGCGAAAATGGACTAACCAATATATGGGCCCCGAAAATGTATGGCTGTCTTGTGATAATGTTAATTGGTTTCACAATAGTCCTTGTCTTAGGTTTCTGGTATCTAGAAGAAGTACATCTGTTTGAGAATGTGTTACCTACTGAAAATGTACCTACTGTTTCTACTCCTTTCGTGCATCTGCATACTCTATCTCCTAGAGACTCTCAGCACAGACAGAGATATCACAACAACACACTATTACTCATCATGAATGGTACACATGCTATTTTTAACAAATCTAATTGTTGGATCTGTTCACATTTACCGCAACACGAGGATAAGGGGTTAGGTTGGTATATTCATCCTTTACCTTTGACAACTGCTTGCTATGCTTCCCTTAGAGCACAATTCTTTGGCCGATGGAACGATAGCATCTCGGGGAACTTCGATGGGACTAACTTGAACAAGTTCGAAAAACGTGTCCTGATGCCCCTGGGATGCTCGCTTTTTGCAAATAGCAGAAAGCTTAATGTTGCTTCTATTAGGACTTCTGATAGACTGTCCCGTCCTTTTCAATCTTTGATCTCTTTTAAGATGGCTCCTATAGGCAATAGGGATGCCACGCCTCCTTCCTACACTGTTAACCATAGCCCCTATTCAGTTTCTTTCTGCTTACAAAGGAATGGTACTCAATTAATGGGTGATTTTAAAGGTTGTGCCAACGTTGCAAATTCAACTGGCGAGGACAGACCTTTGTATGTAGGCGAACCCGTCTACTTTGTTTGTGGTAATATAGCATTTCCATAGTTACCCAGGGATTGGCAGGGAATTTGTTATTTTGGGATTCTGTTGCCCGGGGTATTCATTGCAAGTACTGTAGAGATTTCAAAGGCTCGTCTGCGGCGAGACGAGAATGGTGACACTTTAAGATCTAGGAGATGTAGCTAAATCCTTTGTGCCATTTTGGGGGCAAATAATGAACTCTGAAGATATCAGGAGACTACTGAGAGTACTGGAGAGGACCATCAACCAGACCACTGACATACTCTATAATATGACTCTAGATCAGAAAACAATAAGGTTAGTAGCACTTCAGAACCAGATGGCATTAAATGTCATCCTGGCTGAGCGTTGTGGGGTATGTAAATTGGTGGGGTCCGCTTGCTCTGTCTTCGCACCAGATTCCTCCCCAACTATCTTTAAGGAAATACAGAAACTGCATGTCCTAAGTTCTGAAGTGCATGTTCCCGAGGGAAACTGGGATCTTAGCGCTTGGTTCTGGGACTTCTTGCGATCTTGGGGATGGAAACTACTTTCGGTCTTGCTGATTATTTTAGGTATTCTGTTTGTTGTTGTATACAATGTCTTCCTGGTATGTGTTCGATGTTCGGAGGATGTTGCGCACAAGCGATGGGTACATTAGGACATAAAGTATACGCCCCAGAGAAGATCTCCAATGAATATGTACTGAAAGAAATCTTAGTATCTGATCTTATGGCAATTGATATCTCCGATAGTGATTCAGGATGTATGGACACTGAGACGTGGAGTTACTCGTCAAGTGACTAGAAGTGGTTTAACGCTTGGCTTAGGACAAAAGGAGTGTTTGTTAAACAGGATATTATATCGTGACTCCTTTATTGTATATGTTGGCCTACCCCAGTCGCTCTGCGAAGAAATCCACGTTGCAAAGTTCCGATCTTAGATTGATTTAGCCACCATTTTAGGTTCATCCGCCATTTTGATTCTCACTCCAAAGTCACCCTGTGTTCTAAAATGGTGGACAGTGTTCTTCTCTTTGTAACTTGGCCGTCTTGACCTCCACTTGTAAATTAATGTCTAAACTGCCTGCAGGCTAAATGTTAGGGTTATGTAATGAGACCTTGTCCTTCATTGACCTGTAGATCGAGGATTACCTGTGCCAACGAAATTGATCCGTGAGCATATATTAAGCACAATGTTGTTTAAATACTGAATGTGAACACTTGTTGAACTGCATTGTATAAAACATGTACGAAGGCTTAATGTTAGATCCAAAGGTACACTGTTGCCATTGTGACTTATTTGTGTATAAACTAGGAATAATCCATATGCATATAGGTGAATAAATTAGAAGTGAACGCGGCACAAACCCCTAGCCCGAGGAATGATTAACCTGTAGATGGGCTGAACATCATGTTAGAAAATTGTATAAAAAGAGCCAGTGTTCTGATGTACAGCCCTACTCACTTCTCACACTGACAGGGCTGGTATTCGCTGTGATGTACTGAGGGCCAGATAGCTATCTGATACTTTGTTCCTTTGAAAACTGTTCTGTTGTAGAATAAAGATATGTGTGTCTTTGTGAGCCCGTGTTTGGTGTATTTCCTTTTGGGGTACTCAGCCTCGATATTTTCTTTTTGCTTTTACAATCCGATTATTGAATTAAATTGAAACTATCTTTGAGGGCCACAAGGATTGTTTTTTTTAAGAGCAGTTTCACAATCCCACTTCTCATTGGTTCTGGAACAGGTTGCCGTGACGACCAGCAACAACACTGAAGCAGGCTTCCTCACCGCCGCAGGCCCACGTGATGATTTGTCGGCCAAGCCTGCCAGCTCCTCCTCTCTGCCTTAAAAGGAGAGGGAGTGGGCTGACAGGCAAAGCCGAAAGGAGAAGTCGGAGGACAAGGCCTCTAATGCTTGTTGCAGCTCTTCGCTGCTTGTTGCTTGCTACCTGGCCAGTATTACAAGTTTAATGTCCCTTATTATGATGCCCTTGCCCTTTAATGAGGTTCACGACGTTGGAAGTGCTCGGACCGTGTCAACCCTAAGCCCCCTTTCCAAGCGGTTAGCCATGAGATGTGCGCGTCTCCATACATGCCTCCACACAGGCCCTCCCGCCTCGCTCCACCCGACCACTATCATCAGAAACCTGCGACTGCAGGCGAGGTCCAGTTACCGAGCCCGCGAAAGCCACATGCAAGATTCCGTCAGTGTCAGCCCAACACTTAGGGTTTTAGATGAGGCCAAATCCAAACACAACTGCCATCACCTACAGCTCTTGGAGAACACTTGCACAATCTCACAGCCATTACATACAATGGGCCCTAATGCTCATACAGCAAATCCAAATTATGCTCCTAGTCTTAAGCTCAGACACACTACCACTGGTGGAGTCTCCAGTTCCCCCACTAACTGGGACGAATATCACTAACTCCTTCTCAGAGACACTGCCTCAGCACAGTACGGCGCCTGTGCCCTTGGCTTCCATTACCCGGGCTGCAATGCCGAACTCCCTAAATGCTACTATGTATGCTCCCATACCCACATTTGTGGTGCTACTTCTCTATGATTACACTGTGTGTGATGTTCCAAAGCCATTATCAGTGTATGTTGATGCAGTTGATACGTCACAGTTAATGCTGTTGTAGTTACGACTTTTGTAGATCCAGATTCATTAATGACCAGTGCCTCTGATGTTGATGTAGTATTGCCCAATAATCTTACCACCAAATCTTAATGTTACCCGACCTCCAAAGTGTACAAAGATTGTTATTGATACTGCCATTGCCCATGCTGTTGTTGCTATACCAATACCTAACATAATTTATACTTCCCTATATACTCCCACACTTCTTGAGGATGGGGAGGTTGTTGTTAGTCCCACCATTGTTGGGGTCCCTGCAACTGATGCCATTATTGTTGCTACTAACTTAGTACTGCCCATCTTACTGACCACCACTCCCTATGCTGCTCACCCTCCACTGATTACACCTGTTATTTATATTGCTAGTGCTCATGTTGATGTTGCTATATCAATACCTAACAAACTTGATGATGCCACTCTACATGCTCCCTCCCCTCACCAGGATGGGGATGTAATTGTTGATTCCACCATGTTAAGGGCTCAGCAGCTGATACCACTGATGCTGATGTCTATCTCTCACTTCCTAATAAACTGGTCACCACCCCCAATGCTACCTTACCTCCAATTGTTACTGGTGAAGTTCCTGATACTTTAGGGCAGGCTCCCAGGCTCCCAACCTCTATGGCGAAATGCAAGATTACCTCTGCCACTTTGCTGCCCGCATCTCCTAAGCTATTCTGCGCACTCATCAATGCCCGCTCTTTACCAGCTCATGCCGTGGACATTCATGACCTAATCATTGGCAGCAGGTCTCCTGGCCATCAGTGAAACATGGCTACACGAAGCCTCCGGCCCTCCCCTTACCTTAGCCATCCCACAGGGTTATACCATTTATAAGCAAGACCGTACTGCTAAGAAAGGTGGAGTGGTTGCCCTCATAGCCAAAGAGTCCATACCATACCAATTAGGAAGGTTGAAGTGGAGCTTGGACACAAATGAGACTACCTACTTCTTAAAGTGAACCCCTCGCCAAATTGCACCATTACCCTGCATATTGTCCATCGTCCACCAGGCCCTGCCACAGACTTCCAAAATACACACATTCACCACCTCTCAAACAACCTGAAAATGACTAGGAAATATGTTACAAAGCAGCTTCTGTAGACTTCTTAGGTATATTAGTAAGTTTTTTACTGTAAGTTACATAAGCTGACAACTAGGAGAGACCACTGGGTCCGATCACCCAGGCTCAACTGACAATATTGGAACTCTAGAGCAGGGCTCGTAACCAAACATTCCACAGGATCACACAGTGTTCCATGCCAGTTCATAACTGGGAAGCAAGTACATTGCAACAAAGGCCATCCTCCTAGGTGACCTGAACCTAGGGCTCAACCACCCTAATTACTCATAAATTGCTACGCTTCACAAATCACTAACTAACCTGGACTTGAAACAGGCCGTGTCCCAGCCAACTCACATCAAAGGACACACCCTAGATTGGGTGGCTCACCACAACTGAGACTTTCAGTCTCAGCTATTTCTCCCATTCCATGGTCCGACCACCTGACCATCCTCTTGGACCTCAACTTCAGTAAAGGGCCGCCTAAGCAAGAAATACCCCTCCCAGCCGCACTCACCAGGAGCTTCCACCTTCTTACCAAGGAAAGGCTTACCCAGTTCCTCCTTGTCCCGGCCCTTCATCCCCCCTTCTCCAGAGACCCCATTACCTTAGCTAGCTCCTTCAATTCCATCCATACCTAAGCGGTGGACGCCATTGCCCCACTCACCATTAGGTAATCCAAACGCTCCAAGCATTCCAATGCCTGGTTCACACAGTAGCTTCTCGAGCTATGCACCAGAAAAAGGGCAGCACTCTCAGGATGGAAGGCCAATCCCACTGACCCCACCAAACGAGCATTTCAGGATATCTCCAGAGATTACAAAAAAGCCATAACCAAACCCAAGGCCACATCCTTCGAATGCCAAATCGGACACAAAAGACATTTTTGCCATTTTTAGGGAGTAAGAATCACCTACTCCTACCCCTCAAACATTCACCAAAAACAAAGAATGGTGTAATAGCATGCAAGACGCCATGCTTGACAAACTCAACACCCTTCAAGAAAAAAATCTTACTCATCAAAAGGTGCTCAGTCACCAAATAACCCACCTTCAGAGCAGCACTACCGAAGACTCTCCACCTTTCTCCTTCAGGGAAATGAATGAAAATGAAGTGCTAGCCCTCCTCAAAACCATTAAACCTTCCAATTGTAAAGGAGATATGTGCCCCACACAACTTATCAAAGACAGTGCCCCACCCTCGCCCCGTTGCTGATTGCCTTTATGAATGCTTCCTTCTCTGAGGACCATGTCCCCTCCTGACTTAAAAAGGCGCTGGGTTCAATATCTTCTGAAGAAACCTACACTAGACCCCAGTATCGCAGGGAACGATAGGCCGATTACCACAGTCCCTTTTCTGCTAAAGATCCTGGACAAGGCAGCCTACCTGCAGGTTCAAAAATTCCTGGAGGCTAATCACTTGCTAGGTTTACGACAATCTGGTTTTAACCCAGGCCACGGCACTGAGACCGCATTATGAGACTTGATAAACTGAATGGATGATCTCATGGACTCAGGCAAATCAGCTCTCCTTCTGCTCCTTGACCTATCGGCAGCTTTTGATCTGGTGAATCACAACATCCTATGCCACCATCTCTCCTCTTCGGCTAACTTTTCACCCATCAGCCATAACCTGGATTACCTCCTTTCTTCAGGAAAGAGTCATGAGGGTTTTCTCCAATGAAGCTTGCGCTCACCAAAGGACTATCAATTGCAGAGTCCAACAAGGATCTTGAATCTCTCTGACTCTGTACAACCTGTTCACGAGACTTTGATTCAACATATTGGACGCACTAGGCATCTCCTACACAAATTATGCCGATGATACGCAGCTCCTCATCTACCTCTCAGGTAACCATGACTCAGACTTGGAAACCCCCAACTCTATCTACTCCACTATTCAAAAGTGGATGGCTGAGAATTTGGCTGTGAAAAAAACAAACTACTGCTAATCGGTTCACAGGCCACACTGAATAAGCTCAAAGAACAGTACAGCTCCTTCATGGTGGATGGCTCCTTAATCCCTGTCTCTGCTGTGGTCAAAACCCTGGGGGTCTACTTAGACTCCAACCTTTCTATGGTGAGGCAGGTGAACGATATTGCTTCTGCGGCAGCTTACCACTCCACACTTCTCAACTCTGCAAGACCTTTCCTCACGGAGCAGAACTGCCTCACTATAGCAGGAGCTATAATTGAGTCGAGGCTAGACTATTGTAATGCTCTCCTAGCTGGTACCTCTGTGAAAAACATCTGTAAACTACAGATTGTTCAAAAAAATGTCCTCAGGGCCGCCACCGGCATCTCTAGAAGAGAATACATCTCTGAAACTAGGAAACTAGTTAACTTACTTCCCATTAAAGAGTGTATCCGCTTCATGATCCTTGCCCTTACGCACAATTCTTTGCTCTGTACTGACCCCCGATACCTATCTCAGAGATTCTGTAAACCCAGTGTAATTAGGCTCACCAGGGCAGCCTATGTCAACCGCCTCACCATTCCCAAGACCCTAAGGACTTGTGCAGGGGGCTCTAGCTTTCCAGTCGTGGCAGCCACCAACTGTAACACTCTCCCATTCGATCTCAGAAACCGGAACTCAACACTTGGCCTTCGGGAAATTTGTGCTTTGTTCAGGAGGTACAGACTCCATGTAAGGAGGGAGAAGTGTCATAACCTGGGTCAGAAGGATTTATGCTTTCTGAGTGCAGGCGCTGGGACTGTGCCTGTGTTGGGTCTGTGGCCAGAGGATGGGGTTCTGTGCTCCAGGGTGGGTTATGATGTCATAGTGGAACCTTGAGGGTCAGGGCTCTGGGATTCCAGGGATGGCAGTTGGACCTGCTGTACAGGCTGGGAAAGGATGACCCAGTATTCTTCCACCTACTATCAATTATACCAATAAACCCACATTATAAAATACCTGGTGGTGATTACTTCACTGGTGATGAGGATGATTATTCTGCTGGGAGGAGCAGCTGGTGAGGGGTACTGCCTTCCTGAGGTGACATCCATTCATCTTTGCCAGTTTTGGATGGCCAGAAATAGTTGGCTCGGTGGATCCTGCAGGCCGGGCGGTGCAGGAGCAGCAGTGGGGCACTCTCTGGGTCCAGGAGGGTGGCCCTAGCAACTGGCAGGATCACAAAGTCGACTGGTTCATACATTGGAGGAACAGCTGTCTGTGCTGTTGAAGTCATGGTGCCAATCGGGCCTGATAAGAGGCTGAGGCAACCCATGGTCAGGAGTGGTGGCCTGTGAATTCGTTCCAGCCATAACAGCAGTGAGCTGCGCTCTGGTTCTGGATGCGGAGCGGCACTGGTTGGAGCTGATGTTGTTTGCCATGAGGTTTGGGCCCTAATATAGCAGCAATGTTGCTGCTATAATGACGTTATAACAGCAACATTGTGGACAAGGGTTTGCTGGGCCCGGTGGCGCAGTAGTAGCCAGAGCAGGAGGAGGTTCCTGGGATCAAGGATGCGCTGTCACAGTGATCAAGGAGGTGCTGTCAGGAATGGCGGAGTTGGAGTTTCCATCTGTTGTGTGGCTGAAGCTGTGATGGAGAGTGCGGCAACAGTGATCAAGGAAGCACTGTCAGAGAGTTTAGAGCTGTGCTTTTGTTGGTACGTGGGGGCAATTCCGATGACTACTGCGGGTCGAGCAGTACTGCAACTGTCGGTCAGGGGCATGGTTGTTGCAGGCGTGTATGGCGCAGACAATGATGTTTACTCTCCGGAGCCAGCAGACAGTTTGATGACGTCAGTGGGCAGGCAGCTCGCATTTCAGCGTGGTCTGCTGGAACGTGGTCCGCTGGAATGTAATGTTGCATTTGCCAGCAATGTTCATTTGGAACACAGCTTGAGCGCCATTCCCCAAGTCATCGGAGTGCTTTCGGAGATGCAAGGGACACCTATCATCACAGCGGAGCCCATTGCAGGAACTGCAATTTCAGGGGAAGGTGTTCCACAGTGCAGAGATGGAAGGGGTTGCAGGAAGCAGTGTTTGTTTTTCGGTCATGGGTAGAGCAGTGAGGGCAGCCCGGAATAGTGGAAGAGAAGGTGTGACAGTTCAAGAAAGTTTGTTGCGGATATTACATGTTTTATGTGTGCCAAGGGGTTGCTGCATCAACAAGTTTTCTGTGACAAGTGCCGCGGCGTGGCAGAGAGTTTGAGGGCACTGGATCCTGACTTGTGGGGTTCTTACATGTGCATGAGGGCTCTCCCAACGTTGGAGGACTAACTGTGGTAGGTGTTGGGGAGGCCTGCTATGTTGTCGTTTATATGTTTTGGCCTTGGGGGGATAGCGCCTGTCTTGGAGTTGGGCCCTGGGTTGATGTTAGTGGTCAGGCCTGTTAATGATATACGGAAGATTGTTGTGTTTATGTTGTGGCCTGTTTGTTTGGCACACTGATTTGGGTTTCTGTGAGGACTCATGGGTGCAGGGTTCAAAGTCATGTGTTGTATTTTTAGATATTGTTTTCCTTTGTAGGGGGGTGGACTCTCTTCTGCGGGGTTTGTTTAACTGTTTTGCTTCCATGTGGACATGAGGGTGCTGGGGCTTAGCGCTGGACTTTAGCGCTGTGACATTTGGTTGGGGCGTACCTATGTCCGTTCCAGTTTGGGAAGTGATGTTCATTGGTTTTATCTGTTTGTCTTATGGTGTCTGTGCCTGTTTGTAGGGTAATTTTCCCAGGTAATTTCCAGAGTGACCGGGTGGACTCTGTTGGCAGTGATAACATGGGGTAAGGGCAGTGAGGTGCTGTCTCTATTGGCAACGGGATATGGGCAATTAGGTGATGTCTCATTTGTAACGTGGTATGGGCAGTGAGGTGCTGTCTCAATTGTTAACGGGGTATGGGCAGTGAGGTGCTGTCTCAATTGGTAACGTATATGGGCAGTGAGCTGCTGTCTAATACCAGAGTGGCTGGGTGGGCTCTGGGGGGGCAGTTAGGTGCTGTCTCACTTGGGGAATGTTGTTATGGGCAGTGAGGTGCTGTCTAGCCCAGAGTGGCCGGGTGGACTCTGGGTGGGGGGCCAATAGGTAATGTTTGGTCAGGGTCATGGCTGCAGTGTTGCAGTTAGGAGTGGTATTGTAGTTTTGACTGGTTGTTGTTCTCTCCAGTGGGGGTTAGCTGGTGTTCTGCCTTGCGCTGGTGTTGGGTATTTATTTCTTATGGGTATCTGTGGTGTGCTGGTTCCCGTGGTAAATTTGCTCTTGAATTTGTCTGTCACAGTTTCATTTATGGTGTTTTTGGTTGTCCATCTGGTGTAGGCGTGCCATTTCCAGTGCTGTTTGTCCAGTTGGTTTGAGGTGCATTTGAGGTGCAGATGCCTTGTAGGGAGGGAGAAGTGTCATAATCTGGGATCAGGAGGTTCAGACGCCATGTAAGGAGGGAGAAGTCTCATAATCTCCGTAAGGAGTATTTGTGCTTTGTTCAGGAGGTGCAGACTTCATGTAAGGAGGGAGAAGTGTCATAATCTGGGTCAGGAGGATTTATGCTTTCTAAGTGCAGGTGCTGGGACTGTGCCTGTCTTGTGCCTGCCTTGTGTCTGTGGCCAGAGGATGGGGTTCTGTACTCCTGGGTGGGTTATGATATCATAGTGGAACCTTGAGGGTCAGGGCTCTGGGATTCCAGAGATGGCAGTTGGACCTGCTGTACTGGCATGGAAAGGGTGTCCCGGTATTCTTCCACCTACTATCAATCATACCAATAAACTCACATTATAACTTACCTGGTGGTGGTGACTTCACTAGCCTATACTGTTTCCTACTGTCTGTACCATGAAGCTATTATTTCCATCATTGTAACTCATAAACTATCGACTATGTTAAACGCTCATTGTAACCCTGAGCAACAAATATCAATGTAACTAATGTAATGTAACTTTCATTCATCTTCATGAAACAGCGCCTTGATGCCTTTGCACTATACAAAAATAAATAGTGCTGTAATTAATGGAAATGTTATAAATGTAGACAAAGACCAGGCATTTAATGCCTCTGTCATAATATGGTGACCACCATCTATGGTAACCCTCTTCCAATGTTCCTGTCTGCATATAAAGAATCATTAGGTGTAGCACATGTTCTAATACATGTGCCAGTGGCAGGGCTATCAAGTGGAGTTTACCTGTACTGTGGGATGTTTTAACTCACTAGGCTCTGCCCTGCGACATCCCTGTGTGCTGACGGTGCAAGAATCATCAAAATGGCCGTAAAAGCCCTATGCGCGCCAAAACCTATGAAAATTGCGCTTTGAAACATGAAAAGATGGCTGCCCAATCTACTTTGCCTGTTGTCAGTGGTGGAAGGAGACCTCACTGCTGAAACCTGTCACTGGGCTGCCTACCAAGGAAAAATGGAAACTGCATGAAAGAAAGCGCTTTATTGAATGAAACCTATAAATTGCTCTTAAATGCCTTTTTCTTGGTTCCTGAAAATACAAAATACCGGTCCAAAACACCAAAAAACATCCAATATCTTTGCTGGGTGTTACCCGCCACTTCATTTAAGGAATCAATATGAACATACAATGTCATGGAAAGCGGAATCTATCATCAAAATAGCCACAGTAAAAAGTGTGCTTGCCTGTGAAAATCTGTCAAAATATGGGCACAGTACCAGCGGCCGCCTGTATGACAGCTGTCATTAGTTGCATCAGAAGCTTAAACGTGTGCAATTGAAATCAAATGTCTGGAAATTAAGTGACCTGTTATCAAAAGTAATCTAGGTTGTGACTATTTAATCTCCATGGTTTAGAGACTGGAATTACAGTTCTAGTTGCCTGATAACAAATTGCGAGTTTTATTTTAAACCAAGAAAAATTTTAGAAATTGACAGTGAATTTAAGCTGAACTCAGTCACCAAACCAGTTCCCCCCAGCTTCCCCCAACAAAGGCATCTCTCCTGCTTGCCACAAAGGCCAGGCACGTACACCTTTGTGTTGATTAAATCAGGGGAGGAGATCTTGGGCTGCCGCTGGAGGAGCGCAATGGACATTCCTTGGCTGAAAGGATATGCAGATTGTAAAGTGTCAATGTGGCCTCTGCCAGAAGGTAGAGGGCAGAGATTGCTCTTGAGCTGCAAGATGGAAATGGAGGCGGGGACAGACACTTTTGTTGATTCACAAAGCACAAAGCACAGAAAGCATATTTTTGAAAAAGACTGATAAAGGATTGTGCGAATTTGTAAACATTATAGAACAGCATTGTTAATGTGATTTTTTTTGTACACATTTTAAAAGGAGCCAGAACTTTGGACAAATTAGATATTTTGTCCTGGACAAAAAGTGCAGAAATTTGTCAAATCCAGACGCAAAGTCTCACAGCAAGGAGCTGGGAAGAGGGTTTGCTCCACAAAATATGTGATCTATGTATGTTATTGGTATAAAAATTGTACACATGTAAAGATGTACTATATCAAAAATAGATTTTATGTGCAAAAGGGGAGGATGTTTTGCCTCATAAAACCGCACTCTGTTTTGCACTCTGATGGCACTGTTTTCTCCTCCAATCAAGGGAGAGAACAGACTTTAGCCAATAGACTACCAAGGGGGTGCGCTTAGGATAATTCAGCATACCCACCAAACACATAAATAGAGACAGTTGAGGACTCAGAAAAGGACACTGATCCACCCACCATCCCGATTTTGGCGAAGCACTCTGAAGGAGATCTATTCATACTCCTTGTTCCAGACTCCTGAAACTTTCCAAGCAGAAAGGCTCAGATCATAGCTGAACCACTTTTAGCTGGGCCTAACTTCCGGAACCTATCCCTCAACTTAAAGGGGAAACCAAAGAAGCAGCCAGGCTGTGCGGTAACTGCTTGCCTACCAAAGAATTATCTTTATAACCAGAAGGGCAGATTAAACCCCGTCTGGTGCCGTGCTGTGCAGACCAAAGAGCCATTGCAGATCCAGTTCAGTCGTGCTGTACAGTGTAGACCAGAGTGCCGTGGTGTCCAGTCCTGCCCTGCGGTGTCCAGAGCGACTTGCTGATCGCAGAACCAGACCAGTCCGGTGTGCCCAGCCGTCTGTCCCAGAAAGAATCCCTGACCAGAACCAGATCCATTCAAACAATGCTAGTGCTTATCCTTAGTATGGGATTGTCACTAGCCTATGTACGGTTCATAGTCATCCCTATCCAAATCAAATCTATCTTATATCCAGAACTGTATTGTTAGAAATCCTTTTTGTCTTGCCTGAACTTTTTCTCTCATCCTATAGTCCTTCTGTAATAATAGTGTTAAAATCATCTTTGTGCTGATATATTTCATCTGAAGAAGACAAGCGTCTCGGCGGGCAAAAACCATTCAGTGACGTCCTGGTATGGTGGCTTTGCTAGAAACGAAAATTTAAGTGTCTGCTGGTAGCTAACATCCTAAGATTTTCAGAGAACCCAAAACCGCATCCCAAATCCTCACAGTTCTCCCGCGATCGAGATTACTGCGCGCGGAAAAGTTTGCCGCAATTTTTTTTTTTTTGGCAAAATCTATAACGTGTAAAATAGATTTTCATTGCACCCAACCTCAAAATTAAGTTTTCCCATTGCATATTACTCTCAAATCATTGCTAGTGTTTGTCTGAAACCAGATAAAGTGGCTCCCATTAGAAGTTCGACAATTTCAGTGAATTAAACCATTTTCAGTGTTTTATCCATTCCATTCAAAGCCAACTTAAAACCATTTTTGACAGTTTGCCAATCACTTTTGAATTCTGCATTCCTGAAACCTGTTTTCTCTCCTTCCATTTCTTCATATTACATATTGGGGGGATTGAGGGGTGGGCAGTGGGAAATAGTAATCACATTGCCATTTGACTGAACATACCCAAAAGTATTACTTCTGTGCTGCATTGCTTTTCCCATCATTACTCCTTGTAATTAAAGAGATTGTTTAGTATGACATCACCCCATTGGTGATCATTGTATAACCATTAAAAATAGTGTGAAATATATTGTGAAATCCATAAATAAATATTTTAACTTTGCAAACCAGCCTGCATCCTGGTTCAGTGCGACCGGGCGTGGGGGGGGTTTAAAGAGAGGGGTGTGATATAAGTGGTACATCATTCAGAATAAAAGAACATAGACGCAAATAATTAAATAAGGGTTTCAGTTGTGCATCCCACGCTAGGCATTGACTTAGGTGAAGTGCTGGATTGAAATCATTTACAAGATTGGGGGCTCATGCCAGGATTTCTGAATTAGACATACCACTTGTGACAACTTAATACAGCCTGCTAACTGACGGGGTATATAAACCCTGTTGGGCTGCCACACTGTGTTACACTGTGAAAAGCACCCTTCAATAGGAACGCTCTAAGGAATTGGTCTGTTTGCAAAAATAAAATAACTTCTGTAAGTCAGAAATGACATTTTTATTTCCGGAATGGCGACCCTAGTAGAAATTAATATGGCAAGTGAACACCCACTGCACACATAATTTGTCAGGGGTTAATGGACAGAACAGGATCAGAATGTTTGGTTGCAGGAAATTAAAGAACAGGTCACTGCCACAGGATTAGACATATGGAAAGATCAGGGTCCTTTACATATGGCACTGAGTGCACTGTATATGGCCCCTAAGGTAAAAGAAGAGCAAAGTAAGATTAACAAAATAGCGGCATATCTGTACCTCCACATTGGAGCAATACAGGAGAAATATGCCGAAAACCTAGCTGTGGCAACTACAATCATTAGAAAAAGCCCAAACTGATCTGGACTCTGAAGAGAAAAGGCTACAAAAGAGCCATGAATCAGAAAATGAAACCAGGCAGTACCTGATAAAAATAAAAGAAGATATGGATATCCTGCAGCAGGAGAAGGTAGATACCAAAGTACTGGTCCTGCAGAAAGAGTGCCAAGAAAGTTTGGACTCTCTACTACAGATCCAGAAAAAGCTGGAACAGCAAATACATTTTAATAGAGCATGCACAGAGCAGGTAGTCACCCTGCAAAACTGCCTAGACCAAGAAAAAGAAGAAAACAATACATTAATTCTCAAAGACCTTGACACCCAAACAGAATTCGATGAGGAGCGCCAGAAAGCTGTTGCACTCCAAAAACAAAGGGACGACCTGGCTGCACAGAGGGGTACTCTTATTCAGGAAAGGGACACCTTACGCCAGGAGGTCAGTTATTTAAAGGATAAGATGGAAGAAAATCACATGGCCCTCCAGTGACTGCGTGAGCTCCAAAAATATTACAAAAAACTGTTAGAGCACTCCAGGAGGATGGAAGATGCTCTGGCAAAGAGTGCCCAGGACAGTAAGGATAGGACTCAGGAGGTAACCCTCCTGCAGTAACAATTGGCCCAGTACTCTAAAATGACAGAGGAAGCACAGAGAGACAATGAGGCTCACTGTGAGAAAAATGACAGGCTCCACAGACAGGTAGCTATACAGGAACAACTGATAGAGACTAGTAAGGCCTTGAGAGAGGAACACAAAGGTCAGGTTCTTGAATTGCAACAGGGAACAGGGGCTGAGAGAGATGAGGTCCGCTGGGAAAGGGAAACACCTGAGCATAACCTCAGGAACCCTAGTACCAGAGGCTTTCATCTCTTCAACCCCATGGACTCTGCCACCCCCATGTCCACAGACGCACATGAGCCAAGGGCCACGGGGAAGGCAGACTTCAATCCAATGAGGAAAATGGGGCTCATAGATCAGCACCTGCCAGGAATGGATGGGTGGGCATCTGGGTATGGGTTCCCAAGTGCTAGAGCCATATTCTCTGATTAGGGAGACTCCTATGAGGGGAGGGTCAGAGAAATGGATCCTCAAAGATACAATTTACCCAGAGAACAGATGGAAAAATTTAGTGCGTAGGCCCACGAAGGGCATCCTGAAAACCTCTGCCCAGCTAGGACAGTGGGGAGTACTCAGCAAATCCTGGGAGCAAGGAGGAATCAGAAGACTCCTCTGAGCGCCACAGGACTCAATAAACTAGGCCCCCACATTCTGCCAGCCATTCCCAAGCTCGCAGAATCGAGGAAAGCTTAGAAGACCAGACAGGCACCTCTGGTAGCAGTGCCTCTGAGTCAGAGGATGAGAGGACCAGGGTCACCCGAACCAAGAAAGCCAACAAGGTCAAGAGGGCCGTGCTCAAGGATCCCCTAAAACAAATAAAGGCCATTAGGAGTGTCATTACACCCTATCATAAGAAGGCAAAGTATTCGGTTTGGGAGAACCTTGAGCTCATTGAACAAATGATGGAGACTTTCCATTTGAAGGACAGCCAAAGCTGTATTCAATATGTAAAGTGGACATTCTCTCCCGAGTACTCCAGCTTCTTTGCAGGGCTGGAGGATCAGAATCATTCCAGATGGTCCACCTATAGGGCGGCCATCTTGAAACATTTTTCAGTGCACAGGAATCCTCAGGAGGCTCGCAAGGCAGCCTACAACTTGCAATGTGGGGAACATCAAGCTCCCCAAGAGTTTGTTCAAGAGTTAAAACGTCCCTTTGCGCAGACCACTAGAAGGGTGTGCACTGACAGCAAAGAGTTTGTAAATGCTTTCTTCCATGCTCTCCCTAAGTATATCATGACACAGCTAGTGAGGGACTTTCATGAGAAAAGATCACTAGACTGGGTCATCGAACAAGCCACGCACATTTATGAGGTGCAAAAGCCAGTGGAAAACAAAAATAGTCCCAAAAGCCCCACAACAACCAACACCCCTGCTGCCAAAGTGGCAGAGGTGAAGGTTGCCCCCATTTTAGATTTAGAGATGGGGGCCTAAAAACCTGACCACACAGAATCAAAACAACCCAAAATCCAGAAGGCCCTCGGGCCAATCACAAGCAGGGAGCCAGGGAGGTAACCCCCACAAATGGGACCCCTAACTCTCCTGACTACATCAGCCCGCGCTACAAGGGCAATAGACCCATCCTGGGTTATGCCTCCAGTCCAAGGGGGAGGGATCCAACCAAACAGTAGCTAACCCAGGGAACCTCCCTCCTCACTTCCCCCAGGAGGGCAGTATTCCCCAAATACTGGACAAAATGTCTTTCCAAGATACCCACCAAACTTTAACCCCCAAAACAATCCATCCTTCTTTCCCCAATTTCCTGTGCCAAGGGTGGAGGGGTACCCGAACTTTCCTATCCCGGGGTATTTTGGGAGAAGGAATAGCTACCCTTCCCGGGATCAGCCCAGGGGAGACATGAGGACCCCGTACCAGCCAGAGCGGGTGTCCCAACTAGAGCGCCAGGTCCAGAACATGGCACAGGATCTGGGTCGCATGCTGAGGGCTCAACAGAACCCTCACATGAGCATGGCCGTGCAAAATGCTCCAATCCAGGACCTGGTGCTCCAGAGCAATGACAGGGGAAGAACCCTGACAACCCACCGGTTGCCAGGGAAGAGGCACAAGGGGAAGTGGGGTGTAAAGCCTTGGAGGAAGTTTCCTTCCCCACTTGTAAAAAGCCCCTGGAAACCCAGGAACCGGAACCAAAATCTCCTGCCCCCGAAAGTCTGCAACCCAAGGAGCAGAGGGGGGGTAGGAGAAATAAAGAGCCCAAAAATTACCCATTTTGTGGAGGAGGTACAAGATTTCCAGTTTGAAGGAGAGGGATCCTCAGAGGATCCTGGAAAAGGATCTTCTCTTTCAGGGATGGGGGAACTCCTCCCAAAGTAAAATGGGTCCCAAAGGATCCAAATTCAGACTGGGTAGATGTGGGGACCGAGTTAGCACCGCCCATCATCAATCCCCAGAATCATCAGCATGAAAATCCCCTGGTTCACACCCATCCTGGTGACTGCCTCCAAAAAGGGGGTGCGGCCCAGAATCAGAACCAGGGGAACCCAAAGCTTCCCCCATATCTAGCTGTCACCTTTTTCTTTCAGAATCCCAAGACACCAAACAGATCCCTGCCCAAATCACCTTCCTGTCAGTGTCCAAAACCAAGAAACTAACCCACCAGTTGTACAAAAATGTACATTATCTTTGCCCCCTTGAGGAAAAGGAGGGAAGATTTTATGCCCCAGTTCAAATACAGGGGCAGTGTACCATTTTGGCACTGGTGGACACTGGATCCCAAGCTACCCTTCTGTCAAAAAGGTCCTTTGACCAACTGAATTCGGAAAGGGGAGAGAAATAACAAATTCCTCTCACCCCTCTTCCTGGGCAACTTCAGAACTTCGACGGGAAGGAAATTCCCATCGAGGGGACTGCGGATTTGGATATTAAAATTGGGCGACACAAGGTGAAGCACCCGGTCATAGTTGTGACTCCAGAGGGCACACCTTGCTTCCTAGGGAATGACATCCTGCGTAGACTGTGACCCCTCATACATTGTGTAAACAAGGTCCACTGGGCCCATACTAGCCGACCAATAAAATTGAAACAGAGTGTCAAGCATGTTAGTTTAAATGGCACATGCCACATGGTTGAACAAAAACCTGACCAAATAGAAATTCACTTCCAGAACAACCAAATCCCAGACGTGACAGTAATTGCAGTAGGACAACAGACTGGTGATGGCGAGTCCTCTCTATTTCTGAAAATCAACCTTCCTTCCAGTCTAAGGTGGATTACACAACGGAAGGAAACACTCTGAAATTCTTTACAAATTCACAATCAGAAAACCCCACTCCTATAGTCCAAAAAGATGAAAAATCAGCTCAAAGCCTGGCTAATATTCAGAAAATTGGTAAGTTTTATCAACACATTGAGGACTGTGAGAACTTTCCCCTGACAGATCCCCATTACATTGGGAAAGAGGACCTCAGAGTGTTGATGAAATGTCCAAAATGGTTCCAAATCCAAGACGGTTTGTTGGTGAGGAGATCCCTAGCTGGCCATGACCGGTCATCGGGGGTTTCATACGACACTAGAAATCTTGAGAGGTTGCATACTGGCCACACATGGGGCAGGACCTCGACCAATACTTGAAGGGGTGTCTTGTGTGTGCACAATTTCAGCCAACATCCCTCACACACCATGCACCTCTCCAAAAGAGGGGGATGAAACTGCCTTGTTCAGATTTACAAGTCAATTTTATCGGGCCTGTGATTCGCTCCTCTAGGGGGAACAAGTACATGTTGACCGTGATATGCTTGTTCACTAAATGGGTGGAATGTCTAACAGCCCCAAACAGCAAGGCAGAAACCGCAGCTGCCCTGATGATCAACCACTTCTTCTCATGTGTTGGACTACCCCAAAGAATCGAGTCAGACCGAGGTAGCCACTTCACTAGCAAAGTGATGACAAAGATATGGGAGATACTTGGGGTCAAAAGGAAATTACACATTGCCTACTGGCTAGCCTCTAGTGGTGGAGCTGAGAGATACAACAAGACAATTGTGAGCATATTAAAAAAGTTTGTGGCAGATTCGCAGCCACGTTGGGACATCCGACTACTTCTTGTCCTGATGGCCATCAGATCTACCCATTCTGCTGCAACTAAAATGTCACCATTTGAGCTGATGACTGGACAAAGGATGGTGCTTCCCCAGCATCTGCTCTACAGAACCCAACAGCAGACGTTGATAAATACCTCCACAACTCATGAGTATGTTGAAAATCTGAGAAAACACCTTCAACATGCTTTTGCCTATGCTCAGCGAAATCTAGAAAGATCTGCAGACAGTATGAAGACCCACTATGACCTAAAGACTTCTAGAAAAGAATACCAAGTAGGAGACCTGGTCTACTTATACAATTTCCAAAGGAACCAGGCCAAACAGCATAAATGTCTTTCTAGTTGGAGGGGTCCTTTTGAAATTGTAGACACAATCTCACCAGTCGCCTTCAAAATCTATATCCCCAAAGGCAGTTTGGCAGAAGTTGAAGATAAGTGGGTACACATCAACCTACTGAAGTGTTGCCATCCTAGGCACACTCTGCAGCAACTTCCCCTTGAAGGGCGGTCAAAAGTCAAGTCACAATGGGGGGCTTGTGGGATGTTTTTACCCACTAGGCTCTGCCCTGCGACATCCCTGTGTGCTGATGGTGCAAGTATCATCAAAATGGCGCAAAAGCCCTATGCGTGCCAAAACCTATGAAAATTGCGCTTTGAAACACGAAAAGATGGCTGCCCAATCTACTTTGCCTGTTGTCAGTAGTGGAAAGGAGACCTCACTGCTGAAACCTGTCACTGGGCTGCCTACCAAGGAAAAATGGAAACTGCATGAAAGGCAGTGCTTTATTGAAAGAAACCCAGAAATTGTTCTTAAATCCCTTTTTCTTGGTTCCTGAAAATACAAAATACTGGTCCAAAACACCACAAAACATCCACTTCATTTAAGGAATCGATATGAACATACAATGTCATGGAAAGCGGAATCTATCATCAAAATATCAACAGTAAAAAGTGTGCTTGCCTGTGAAAATCTGTCAAAATATGGGCGCAGTACCAGCAGCCACCTGTATGACAGGTGTCATAAATTGCATCAGAAGCTTAAACTTGTGCAATTGAAATCAAATGTCTGGAAATTATCAAAAGTAATTTAGGTTGGGACTATTTAATGTCCATCGTTTAGAGACTGGAATTAGAATTCTAGTTGCCTGATAAAAAATTGCAAGTTTTATTTTAAACCAAGAAAAATTTAAGAAATTGACAGTGAATTTAAGCTGAACTCAAAGTCAACAAACCAGTTCCCTCCAGCATCCCCCAACAAAACGCATCCCTCCTGCCTCCCACCAAGGTTAGGAACCTAGACCTTTGTGCTGATTAAATCAGGGAAGGAGATCTTGGGCTGCTGCTGGAGGAGCACAATGGACCTTCCTTGGCTGAAAGGATATGCAGATTGTAAAGTGTCAAAGTGGCCTCTGCCAGAAGGTAGAGGGCGGAGATTGCTCTTGAGCTTCAATATGGAAATGGTGGCGGAGACAGACACTTGTGTTGATTCACAAAGCACAGAAAGCATATTTTTGAAAAAGACTGATAAAGGACTGTGTGAATTTGTAAACATTATGGAATTGACAGCATTGTTAATGTGATTTTGTTTGTGCACATTTTAAAAGTAGCCAGAACTCTGTGCGATGTTCTGGGAAGGCGCAGTGAAAATTCTGGTTTGGTAGCAATTGTATTTATGTCAGAAGCATGAAACTTCATACGATTATGCCCATATACAATGTGCACATATGTATAAAAATTTGGACAAATTAGATATTGTGTACTGGACAAAAAGTGTGAAAATTTGTCAAATCCAGACCCAAGATCTCACAGCAACGAGGCTTGGAAGAGGGTTTGCTCCACAAAATATGTGATCTGTGTATGTTATTGGTATAAAGATTGTACACATGTAAAGATGTATTCTATATAAAATAGATTTTATATGCAAAAGGCAAAGAGGAGGATGTTTTGCCTCATAAAACCGCATCATCATGATGACACTCGGTTTTCTCCTCCAATCAAGGGAGAGAGCAGACGTTATCCAATAGTCTACATAGGGGGTGCGCTTAGGATAATTCAGCACACCCACCCCTTTATCAAACACATAAATAGAGACAGCTGAGGACTCAGAAATGGACACTGATCCACCTACCATCCCGATTTGGGCGAAGCAATCTGAAGGAGATACATTCATACTCCTTGTTCCAGACTCCTGAATTTTGCAAGCAGAAAGGCTCAGAGCATAGCTGAACCACTTTCAGCTGGGCCTAACTTTCAGAACCCATCCCTCAACTTAAGGGGGACACCAAAGAAGCAGCCAGGCTGTGCTGTAACTGCTTGCCTGCCAAATAATTATCTTTATAACCAGAAGGGCAGATTAAACCCTGTCTGGTGCCGTGCTGTGCAGACCAGAGAGCCATTGCAGATCCTGTCCAGTCATGCTTTACAGTGTAGACCAGAGTGCTGTGCTGTCCAGTCCTGCCGTGCGGTGCCCAGAGCGCATTGCTGATCGCGGAACCAGACCAGTCTGGTGTGCCCAGCCGTCTGTCCCAGGAAGGATCCCTGACCAGAACCAGATCACTGACGGTTCCATTCAAACATTGGTAGTGAGTATCCCTCATATAGAATTGTCACTAGCCTATGTACTGTTCATAGTCATCCCTATCCACATCAAATCTATCTTATATCCAGAACTGTATTGTTAGAAATCCTTTTTGTCTTGCCTGAATTCTCTTATCCTATAGTCCTTCTGTAATAACATTTAATAAAATAATTAACATTGTTAAAATCATCTTTGCACTGATTTATTTCATCTGAAGAAGGCAAGCGTCTCGGCGGTCAAAAACCATTCAGAGATGTCCTGGTATGGTGGCTGTGCTGTCGAGTAGTTTGTATCTTCATAGTCCATCTCTAGTGTAAAGAACCCTGATTGTATTTTAAAAGCGCATCCTTGTTTTAAAATCTGCCTCTATCTGAAAAAAAGACCTCCACAAAAACGTTCATAACTTCTTCAATTTTCATGATAGAAACACAATTGAAGTGTCTGCAGGTAGCTAACATCCCAAGCTTTCCAGAGAACCTTATAGTTCTCCCACGATCATTATTACTGCGCGCGGAAAAGTTTTTTGTTTTGGCAAAATCTATAACGTGTAAAATAAATTTTCATTGCACCCAACCTCAAAATTAAGTTTTCCCATTGCACATTACTCTCAAATCATTGCTAGTGTTTGTCTGAAACCAGATAAAGCGGCCCCATTAAAATTTTAACATTTTTAGTGAATTAAACCATTTTCAGTGTTTTATCCATTCCATTCAAAGCCAACTTAAAACCATTTTTGACAGTTTGCCAATCACTTCTGTTTTTCTCTCTTGTGTTTGCAGTGGGGGGGGATTGGGATTGATATATTTGCTTGAATTCTGCATTCCAGAAACCTGTTTTCTCTCCTTCTATTTCTTCATATTGCATATTGGGGGCATTGAGGGGTGGGCAGTGGGAAATAGTAATCACATTGCCATTTGGCTGAACATACCCAAAAGTATTACTTCTGTGCTGCATGGCTTTTCCCATCATTACTCCTTGTAATTAAAGAGATTGTTTAGTATGACATCACCCCATTGGTGATCATTGTATAACCATTAAAAATAGTGTGATATATAATGTGAAATCCATAAATAAATATTTTAACTTTGCAAACCAGCCTGCTTCCTGGTTAAGTGCGACCGGGGGGATTCAAAGAGAGAGGCGTGATATAAGTGGTACATCGTTCAGAATAAAAGAACTTATAGACACAAATAATTAATTAAGGGTTTCAGTTGTGCATCCCACGCTAGGCATTGACTTAGGTGAAGTGCCGGTTTGAAATCACTTACAGTACAGAAATTAAAAAGCTCTAGAAGGGCAATTGCCATGGGCATTTGAAAAACTGGAAATAGAGAGAAATTGAGATACACCTAGTACAAGTGAAACATCAGGATCCAGGGCTGCATGTTCACTCCAGTCACCTGGCTAGACATTACAGTTCTCTGCTAAACCAAACGTGTGCCAAACATCTTTTCAATAAGGAACATACACTTATGGGAAAACAAACTGCGGAGTTCTGTGTTTTAGCAAAATGACTCTGACATCAAGGTGTGGATGAGTAACTTCTTTAATCAGTTTCCAAGCATAACATCCAGTTTCTAGAGTCATTATTCATCAGATGGTAAAGTCCAGATCTCATTGACCAGCACCGGCATCCTCTCTCTCAGGCTACATCTCTCAACTCCCTCAAGAGAACACCAGTCACACAAACATTCTAACCAGTAACGTTCCATTGTCAATCATGATACTCACTCCAGATTCCATTAGGATGCAGGAGACACTCACTCCATATTCCATTAGGATGCAGGATAAGACCATATCCTTACAAAAACCTTTCACATTTGGAAGGCATACAGTTGTTGCCCTATCACCCACATAATTTGTACATATATTCAAAATAGCCCTTGAAAATTAAGAGTCAAAACTTTGTATATTCAAAGTTGAATCAGGGTCATAGTTAACAATAGGTTTAGGAAACGCTGCTAAGACTCTCATTATGACATCTTGTGCTAGCAGGATTTGCTGGTATTTAACATGCACTAAAACCATTATCATAATCGAAATCTAAGGGTTACTGATTGCCAATCTGGATCATTATATTTTGAATGTGTAACCCAGATGTATTCCATTGCAATATAGCATCTGGAGGCTTCCGTTAATGTTCCCAGTTGTCACAGACTCTGTATGAATTGTGTCATCAAAACAAAAATCAGAAATGTTTCCTACCCTGTAGGCCAGGTTAAAGACTCAATATTCATACCATCTCTTTGAGTAACAGAAGCATTGTATTTGGGTGGGAGAATACAACAATGCCTATCCAATTTGATTTAGTCTCCTTCGAGACTCTGTAAGGCAAGTCCCAATCCAAGTATCAAAAGCCAATCCAAAAGAGCCAACAAAATGAATGCACTAGATATGAGAAGAACAAACAGGTATCATTACTACCTAGGTAGGGAAACATCTACTAAAGACATTCATTTGCATTCTGAAAAATGGCCTGTTTTATGGTGTATTACAGAAAGGAAAAGACAACAAATGTTACAAATCACTTACATTTTCCAAGATTATGATTTGGCCGCATCATTTGCACTATGTTGCCATACATTTTCTAACTCTATTGGTTTTATCTAAGCATATGACTAACTTAGATTATTAAAAGGTTTAACTCATTTGCATTGAGCTCATCTCCTTTTGTACACTTTCAAATTGGATGGCTATCTTTTAATCATGAATCAGCTAAACACAACCTGCAATTGGTTGTTTCACAAGAAGTACGAGTGAAGTGAATGATTATGTACATTTCAAACAATTCCTATGTGAGGTGTGACAGTATGGCATTGAGATTTTAACCGGACATCCTCTCCTGTTGACCATTCATCTCTGATGCACTTTGCAACTCGTCGTTGGAAACATTACTGGCTGCCTTCCGTTTCTCATGATTTCATCTATCCTATAGTTGACCTTTCACGTTGGGACTTAGCTGCTTGCAAACTTAATTCTCTTACAATGACAAGGTTATGTGTATATATTAACATGCTTATATTGGTGCGCATATATACAATGTGTGACTTCACAAAGGTGTCTTTATTTCTATTATGTACATGTGGTGTGGGTTATGATTGAGATTGTGGAAAACAAATCAGTTATTTGTATTCAATCCTACTTCATGTGAAATGGCATTATGCATGACTTAGTCCATAACAAATGGAGCCTTATTGGTGCGCGTTATCCCGCAGTCAGCAGTGTTGTGCCTTATTCACTCTGTTTTAACAGACATATCCTCCATCAGTTATTGCTCTGCTCTTACAGGCTTATGACCTTCATTGTATTACAATTTGACATACTGCTCAGGAACACGATTTGTTATATGTCTTTTGAATGCTTTCCTGGGAACTCAACTAGATCAATATATTTTGACCAATCAGTATGTAGTGTTCTGTCCTTTCAGCACTGGGGTGTGCTATCTCTTTGTTGGTCTCTCATGACCTCACTAGTGCATCTCAAACTTGGAAACTGGGTCATCCGCCTGGTCTTATCCGATCACTGAGCAGCATTTAACTGTGTGCTATAGAAAGTTACAGTTGAGAAGTGTGTATGCTTCCTTGCAAAGGTTTGGTTGTTATTTTCTGGTGTGGGGCATGATAATGTTCATCCAAGTGAGGTGGCTAACTAGATTTTGAGGCCTAGATGTACAACAAAACCTTATTTTTTTGATTACAGTTATTTTCCCTTCACTACTTCGACTAACCAAGAAAATTGAGATGAGGGGCTCTGCCCGCAAAACCTATATAAAAGAATGTCATAGCCTACTTCAAATAGGTGTCTACAGTTGGACGTTCCCTAAGGTACCTCCCCAACTTCAGGTGAGGGCTCCAGACAACCAGACAAGCAAACTAAAGGGTATCAGGAAAAGCCTCACACAGGGCGTGCTGGGTAAGTTACCCACTCACACCTCTAAAATAACAAAATATTTACAAAACATCCACTTTTCCAAACCCTGCAACCTCAAGGAATTTCACACCCACAGTCTACCCTTCACCCAAAAAAGAAAAAAACAAACACAAAAAAACCCTTAATCAAAGAAACAACCCCTTTTCCCCCCCTATTTTGCAACTTGTTGTATGCCCCAAAATGTGTGCTCAAATGAACCTGAGGTGCTCCAATGTGGCGCTTTGTCAAATCATTCCAGACAGATAAGTCGCAGCACCACATCTCCGGGAAGCAGACAGACATTTAACAAATATGACGTCCACATACCTCTTTTTCACTGTGCACGGAAGACTGTCCCCCATCATGAGGTGCTGTAGCTGAGAGGTGTGTACCGAAGACCCTAAACATCTCAGAATGCCTGGGCTCCTACCATGGCTAGCCAAATGTGGGGATGGGCCTTTAATTACCTTAACCCAAAACAGGCCCACCACTTAAAAAGCAAGTATACAGTTGTCCATAAAGCAAGTTTATTGTGCAAAGCTACGGAGAGCGGTTAGATGGTGTTGCAGGATCAAACTAACCCAAGTCTCAACAATACAACATTTGTTAGTTTCATCCATAGTAGGTCATGATGTCAGTACATGGTTAAACATTGGTATTGAAAACATAATTAATTGCTAGCAATGACTGACAGAAGGCCTTTAACTTTAAGTGTGATTGCACATGGTCCGCATACGTATTTTAGTTTATAGAGGAAGGTCTGCATAAACAGAATTTTCTTTGAACTATTGATTGCAATCTGAATTCCCCAGACTCCTTGATCCTCTAAGAGATCTTCTAATTCATGAGGTCACATACAGCCTCTGATTACCTGGAAAAATACTCAACCCTCAGACCTTGGCCTCAGGCCTCATGTTTATTGCCACCAAACAAATGACTAACCCCCTCTAAGATTTTAGTACAAAGGGTGAGATAGCGCCTGCTCCCTTGCAGGACTGTGAACCTTGTCCTGTTTGTACACTGATCTTCTTACTAGATAACTCATTCTTTCCATCAAAAATGTCATTGCTTCTTAGAGTTCATGTGCAACTAACTGTGGAGCAAAACACCCCATTGTGTGGATCGTGTTTGGGTTGCATATGCAGTTTTAATATTGCATCTTTCTACATGCATGAGGATTTAATATCTATGAATTCTAAACAATTGTAACACTAAAAGTAACATATCCCATCCATAATTAACTTCATTTGATTCATATGGAATAACACACTACCCCCAATTTTCTGCCATTTACCCATCATCAATATTGTGTGTGCAACATTAATCTCTCATAATAATGGGGACCCTCCTTGACCACCCTAACACACATGAGGATATAAATAACTCATTCCTAGATATTCCAGATGCAGACCCACAGCAATTATGCTGTCCAATTGTAAGTGCCTATCAGGTGATATGGGTTTTTGTTTTCTCTAAGCAAAGAGATCCACCTTTCTCCATAGTCTTGAATTGGGTAGACCACTATTCTCTGCTCCAAAACCTGCCACGGCTCCGAGTAGGCTTTTAGAATACCTTTGGTGAGGAAGACAGGCTTTTGCATGTAGGATATCATGAAATTCACAACACTCCTATTTATGACCATGCTTCATACTATGTCAGTTGCTTTCCCTCTTTAGTCACCTATTGGCAATTACATTTCCTATTGCTTTTCCATAATATTTGCATCAAAACACATTGATATGGGGTTACAGTGTTTTTGCTGTGTTGTGTTACTGTGACTTCCCATTTATGAGGTTCCATATACTAATATGCTGTACATTTGTTTTGTCTTTCACCATGGCCTTGCTCACAAAGATTTACTAGTACTCACAGAGGAGCTCGGAACCTACAGGGAGGCCCCAGCACCCATGCACAGTACAATCTACAATGGGTCCTGCAGGTAGAAGAATCATTTGCTCTTCCTGAGAAACAATGTGTGCTTTTTAAATAAAACTATCTTACCTTCTCTATCTCTTTCCACACAGACGTATTAAAGGTTAAGCTCAACTCATGTAATTTGTCAACCTGTCTACCCCCTGTAGCTCACCCACAACCCCACCTTGATTGCCGTGAATGAATTTGCATGGACAAAGGCACTAACACACCTTTAGCATCATCACCAATAATCCCTAATCCACAAATAATGTGAGAAGGACATATAGTATTCTGAACAATTTTGTTTTCTTTCATCAACATTGTAAGTGAAAGGAAAACAAGCCAAACACTGCACATAAAAATCGACCAGGAAGATCAAATCATCACATCCACTGCATTACAGGTTATATAGTAGGAAAATACCAAATTCGGTTATTTATTTTACAATGTTATCCCACCACCCTCTTTGGCTACCACCTATAGAACATGCTAATGTTCCACTATAGTCTGTGGACCGTTTGGTCACACACTATCAAAACCCATACCCCTAACACGTGGCCCCTCTACATCGTCACTGTCGGATCCAGGTATGGGTTTGGTTACTCAAGTATAATGCATGCTGATAATTCAGAACTGTTACGTGAGGTCCACCCATCCTTTCATGATGTGCCGAAGTAAACAGGTGAGGCCAACTCTGCTTTGATATGACAATAGACCCTCTCATTATACCAGTTGCATTGGCAGACAGATTGCCTCCCTGACATTGTACTTAATTTACTGGCATCACCTCTATTCCTCCTATTTTAAATCACAAGACTTTCCAGACACAGCTCCCCAATTTATCTCTTTCAAACCCCTGGTGCCCAGAAATAACGTGACTGGAGCACTGCTTTTGGATCTGATTTTCAAGAATCTATTTACTTCGGTTGTGTACCTTGCTGTAATTCATATGGGATGACTGCCCTTTGGGAGGGCTGTAGTGCTCTCAAATCTTTGCATGGCCTCTTGGCATCACAAAACCTTATGCCCTGTTCTCATGAATTCGTCTTTCACAGGGCTCATCCCTACCTGCTCACATTCCATTCCAACACGTTCAGGCCTACAATTACCAGCTATCTGTGCACCCTAGGTGCCTTTGACCCTGGCTTCTCTACTGGGGAATGGCAAAAGAGATTTGTTTTTCACACTAACTACAGAGAGCTACAGCTCCACATCATGGCCTAAGTTCTATTTTATTAATAATATTCTTGGACCTGCACTACCAAAATGGCATTAATCCTGTCCTGCTAACACACTGACCTCGCTGCTACCACAGCACTTTTCTGACTCTGTCTCCCGCCTCTATCGACTCTTCTCACACACAATAAATCGTCCCCTACCGTTACCTACATCAATTAGACAGAGGGCCTATAATACTACCCTATCTATAACCCTGGCAACAGCAGCAGTGATACATGCATTGTTCTTTCTGTGTTGCTACATGTGAGTATAAAATATGTTTCAAACCTAAACAAAAAATGTGTGCTCCTTCTCCTGTGCAAACCTGAATCTGGTCCCGTAATGGTTCAACATGATAGGTTTTTTCGGAGTCTATACCTTTTTGTCCTGCTGGAACGCTGGATGTGAATCCCAATATAAGCCAAAAATAGATAGTCACATTCATAGAAAAGGTAATAAAAAACACAAATTGCCTATTTGGTGTTGCTGTATTCCTTTTTGGGAATACAGATAGGATATTTTGAACATGGGTAATCGTCCTGCAGCAAATGTCTCCAAAAATTGAATTATTGAATGACAGGAATCCTTTTAGAAACTTGGTGACCATAAAAGCATAACATTAATTAACTTTTCCATGTTTCATTACCAACACAAAAGAAAAATGATGCATTGAATATTTCAAACAATAATGTGTTCCTAATATAAGTATAACATAATACAACATAACCTTAGTTGACTTTCACCTTCAAAACATAATTGTCTATCACTATAAGGGCATAATTATTGATTCCAAACATGACCATGAAAGCAGTGGCCCCCTGAAGCTCAATAACAAAGCATGGCCTGGACCGAAACGCATGAGCAATAAGCATGATGATCATGCTACTGCATAGACAGGCTGCACACAGCATGGTTCTACGTGATATGGCAGCAGGAAAAATACAGTGGCCGAAAAAAGATCATTTATGTTGCCCTTTGTATCACAATTATATGTAGGCAGTGACCCCCTCCTGCCCCTATAATCCCCTTACACTAAATGATTACCCCATCCCACCCCCCACATATAATTGAGTTAAAAAGTGCAAAAATAAAACTGTATTTTGAGCTGCAGGATGTATTTCTCGCAACCATATCAGTGGGCACCCACTGCACAAGGTGAAAGATGTAAGTATGTGTTTTAAATCCACCTTAATCAAACCTTACATTTTTCCCCTATCGTAGAAGAAAGGGGGCTGTGCCTGGCTCCTGGCACCTAAATGTATCAGCCAACTCTGTGCATGACCAGTGATATTACGCTCAGTAATGATAACATAAAAACATGTTCATATGGTCAAGCTGACTGGGCCAGTATAGGCCAGTATCTCCATATACAAACATTCACCTGTTGGCTCAGGCCTTAATTCCAGTAAAAATCTCCTTGCGCAGCAAGAAAACATGGTATTGATTGCTGAACAAATGCTTGCCCAAACCTCGCACCACCATGTAACAATATTAATATTAACGCCAATAAAACACTCAATGCCACAGTAAGGACACATTTCCTTCTTTCACAGCACAAATGCCTCCACCGGCCATGTAAGAACACTCATGAAGGTGACTTGCCCCCTAACACCATTAAAACATGCAATGCCACAGTTGGGAAACATGTACTTGCTGGCTGCACAACTCTTCCGACCATCCACATGCAAGAACAGACATCATATTGGCCTTGACCCTTATGTGGGTAAGAAAGGCCATTCCACAGAAATCAATTTTACAATCTCCATTCCTCCTGATGATATAAATACCACATGTCAAACCCTCCTCCATTTGATGACATTCATCAATTTGGCTTCGCCTCAGAATTCCAGTTAAACATGTAAGCAATCATCAATGCGCCAATGCCCCTTGATGAGGCTCCAGCCTTGCACTTACATATTGATACCCATTCACTCAGCAGTCATTCATCCAGTGTTGGGTGGTAATGATTTGAACTGCTGGGGTGTAAACATTTCCCACAAGTGTCCTAGAGCGACCGAGCATGACGATTGAGCCGAACAACCATAAGGGGTTCATGTTTATTTCCACCTAACAATGTTTGAATAATAGGATAAATTGCTGCATTATACAGCACACTTTATGCAACAAAGTGAGTAAAAAGCCAGACAGTAAGCAACTGGTTTTGTAAAGCAACTTCAATTCAAAAATCCAATACATGCAAGTCACCAACAGTGCACAGGAGCAGTGAATTTTCATCACTTCTTTTCCCACGATATTTGCCAGCATTCCCATACTCATGTTTGCTTTGAACATAATGGCAATAATGATTTAAGAAATCTTGACCACTCTGGCTCTGCCAATATATGGCAGTAGCCCCACTTAATGACATATTTATGTTGGTTTTGCCATTAAAAATGCCATGCCACAATAAGAAAACATATCCAAACGTTCTGAACAATGTAGGCCAGTCTAGTCACTGAATAACACTTATCATGTTATCATGTTTGCTTTACTGTTGATGCCCAGTAAATAAAGCTATACCACAGGAAGAAATAGCTGGACTGGCTGTACCAAATAACATTCTAGCCATGTAATAACACTAAACATGCTTAATTTAGCATTGATGCAGAGACAAAATGCAGTACCAAAATAAGAAATAGCTAGTCTTGGCAAGTAATAACACATACCATGATTGTTTTATCAAAGATGCTCAGTAAAACATATCATGTCACAGTAAGAAATGGCTAGACTGCTGAGCCTTAATGCCAGTCTGCCTACATATTAACTCTTATCATACTTGCTTTCTTACAGATGCCCAGTAAGTCATGACAGAGTAAGAAATGGCTAGAGGGGCTTCACCAGTATACCAGTCTAGGCACATATTAACTCCAATCATTCTTGCTTTATCTTAGATGCCCGGTAAAAAAATGTGATGCCACGGTAAGAAATAGGTAAGCTGCACAGAATTGCCAGCTAAACCACATAATAACACATGTCATGGCTGCTAACTCCTGTATACCCATTAACACTGCTTTAGAAGAGCACACTCCCACTGGCCCCCTTGCATCAAGCCCCACACACATTCACACAACATTCACTCACTTATGTATACACACAATTCACTTGCTCATTCACATGTGCACCTATACACCATACACTCTCTCTTTCACACATACACCCAGTCACCCATAAATCATACTCTCACTCACACATTACATAATCTATCTATATTTATAAAAGTGAAAATGTGTGGGTGGCTGGGTTTATGGTAAAGCATTGGTACTTATACAGTTTCACATCGTTTCACCAATGTGCACCAAATTCTGTATAGTTTCCTGTTAGAACCCTCTAGACATTACTGGCTACATAGGATTTGGAGTCCCCACCCCCTTCCCCAGATTTCAGCACCTTCACACATGAAACAGTTGCCTGAATTCAGCAAAACACCATGTTTCAAGGCCCTAGGATGCACAGTTGCTGACAATATGCACTGCAATGCACTGCAAAGAACTGTGCATTGCCATGGTGAGGCGACAGGTGGAGAGAGAGCACAGAAGGTCCCAGTATGTAGCAGCACACCAACTCTCGTCTCCCCCAAAGTCTGGTCTGGGATATGTCAGCCAGCCACGCACGCCCATTCTCAGTGCAGTTTACCTCAGGGTGCAAAGCACATCAAGCGATAAGCGAATTTGAACAGTGACCTACAGTTTCATTGATAAGAGTGGTACCATGTTTGTCTACAGAACCTGTTTGGAGAACGGGTACTTTTGCTAGTACCTATTACACACCCAATCATGCACACAAGCCAACATACAAATAAACATACATCATGAACATGCAACACCCTTATTTGCATGCACGCACACTTACAATATATTTTTTTGCTTCTTACCTGCTTCCAGAATCTATTGCCCAAACCCCCAAGGGACTTCTCTTGATCAGGCTTCTGGCTGCAGAACTCTATACAAGCAGTATCTAGGATGCACAATAAGCTTCCTCGTACCTGACATCTACAGTGAAGCTGGAGAGCCATCATCTTGCACTGCAAAATAAATATTTAATTTCTTTCTGAAGTCTCAGTGGGTCGCCCAGGACTTTGGACAGTGGGGCCCCTCCTAAAATAATGCATAGACTAACAATACATAAAAACAAACAGTTTAACATGATCTTTCCACGTCAAACAAAACATTAGATAGGTTCGAGAACAATGATCAAGATGGTTTGAAGAATTAAATGGTCCCCTTTCACATGCCAGATTATTGTGCACAGCCCTTACCAAAGATAAAATTACACTGTTTTGAAAGTAAGAGAGTACTTAAACAATTTTAAAGACAGTAATTCTGGAATAAATTGCCTAAATATGTGTTTTGTTTTAGAACTAGACACCATATGACGGTTTCAGTTGAAGAATTATCAAATAGACAAGTGTGACTAATATGCTAAGATTTTACCCTATACTCCATCTCTGTAAAAACGGGGAACACATTGAGTGCATATTATGAACTTAATTAAATATACCCCCCACAATGCAGATATCAAGGCAAATATGACAGATTTGATGTCTTCTTGGAAAGAATAACAATTTTAATTCAGACGTGGACCCTTGCTCACTGTCCCTTAGAGAGGCTCAGCTTCACTTCACCGAGGAGGCCCAAGAAGGCTGAAACACATGCTTGGGGTTGCTGATGGTACTCTTGTTCAGAGGAGAATTGCCTAGCATTTCGGTGCTGGACTGCCCTTGTGACTGATATGCAAATGGATATTTCTCCTTTGTGGGGTATGTAGTGAGCTAAAACGTGGTTGTAGTCCTTCCTGAGTGTAAGAAATTCCAAAGAGCAGGATATTTCACACATTTTCGTTCTCAGTACAGGGGCTCCAACAATACTTTTGAATTGTATACTGGTTTAAGGACCAATTCACACATCCCACAACAGCAAAAGGTTTTTGTATCTCTCAGCTGGAGCGTAAATTGATCTACATCACTTTTAAGCATGGAATTCGAAAATGTAGCTTGAGCTTGCAGATTAGTCAAGATAGAGTGCCATAACAATGCTGGTCCAGTACCATAGTAGGTGAAATGTAGGGGGCTTCCAATTCGCAACGTGTTGCAAACTCTGGTGCTGGGCTCCGCAGGATCATCACTCTCTCCAAAAATAAATGTTCAAACATATCAAGATTGTTTAGGAATTGAAATTTCTGTAAAAACATCACAACATCAATACAGACACAGATTTCAACAATGCAAAGAACTAAAATAACAGCATAAAACAATAAAACCATTAATTAACAATGATACCCAAATAAGAAAAATGGCCCAGCTCACCATAAGAGTGTCAGCCCACAGAAATAATAACAGTGCTGGTCTATACTGAGTGAACCAAAGTTCACACAAAATTGGTCTTAGGGTCCTAGCTCTTGTCTCTGCGTGCGCCAGGCAGAAGAATGATAAATGAGCCATGTCCTCCAAAGGGGCATTGCACTGGAGTCATGCTTGTTTGGCAAAGTCCCATTCCCAAACAGCCCGACTGGCTCTAAGGGGAAGGCAAATGAATCAAACTCTTTTTTATCAGTACCATCTGACTAGGGTACTCAAGATATTTCTGGAATCCTTGTCCCATAACAGTGAGATGCATCCTATTAAAATGGTATTGACAACTCTTTAATTTCCCTTTGCTTCCTCGTTTGTGCTTTAACTCTTGTAGTTTTCAGCACATTCGCTGTTTTGGGTGTCAGAGTTTCCGGTGAGTAAAAAAAAAAGAATCATTAATTGCCCTCAACACAGTTTTTTTACATAAGAGCCAGGGAATCAGAATTACGGTCTTGATCATGTGTCAATCCAGCCTCATCATTCCACCAAATTCTGAGCCAATGAAATAAAGGCTGCACGGACGAGATGTCACAAATGAATTTATGATCCAATTCTGAATGCACTCCATAATTGGAGGCCGAACAGGGTATACCCAATTACCCTATTGTGCCCAATAGCCTCTCTGTGGAAAACTGTATTTAGAAGTGCGCCCAGTACCCTCTCTGGGAAAGTTGCAATTAAAAGTGTGCTCAGTGAAAGAGCATATAACCGATCATACCACACCACCATGCTTACTCTCTCCTTACATCACCACTCAACTAGAACACAGAGATACTATGACACCATTCGGTATAACTGTTCTCATACCAACATTCCGCCGCTTACTCCACATCACTCTATGTAATCACTGCTGGTTCCACACCCCCAGCCAGGCGTTTTCCTCAGGCCTAACGCAGCCACATCCGTTCCGGATAAATCCTGCCAGAACGAACACATTCTCCTGATCTCTCAACCACCACACCTACCGCTAAGAAGCAGCTATTACACGAGTACCGCACGAGCTGCACACATACCCGGTGCTCACACGCACCTTTTGACTCTCCCTACTCTCTCTACTGATCTGAACTTCGGTTCCCAAGGGCGTTCAACCTACAAGCGCCTTCAGACCATACCAATGGTATATAAGGCGCTATATAAGTGCAAAATAACATAACATAACATAACATACCCAGTTTAAGTCATGTCCAGTTATCTGAAGAGGACTTGCATTTTTGAACCCTGACAACTTCATTCCATAGCTAGCAACTGACCTTGCTTTACTATTATAGATTTTTAAGGTCAATTCCAATGGCTTAGCTGTAAGACAGTGCCTGCAATCTTTCGACCCACTCCCCACCCCCCACACTTGTCTGAACTTCACAGACTGCTTCTTCACATGTATGTCTGGAGAGAAATTCCAAGAGAAACTAATTCTCGAGTAGTCAAAGACACATTAACCTTCGGATAATGGTTCCATTCCTACACATCAGTGGACATTTTGGACTGCACCTATATTTAAAGCAAGCTATAATGGTAGATGTTGACCTTCAAATCTAGACAATCATGCACAAAAGCCTACATACAAATAAACATACATCATGAACATACAACACCCTTATTTGAATGAACACACACTTACAAAAACATTTTTTGTTTCTTACCTGCTCCCACAAACCGTCGCCCAGACCTCCAAGGGACTTTTACTTTTACTTTAATATATTTGTATAGCGCGGCCATGGACCCGAATGCGTAAGGGCACTACAAAACAAATAAAACAGAAAACAAGAGACAATGTCATGAAGCAGGGCCGAGCGAGAATATCACAAGCAAGAAGGTCGTTTAATAGAACAGATATGCCTTTAGTCTTTTTTTAAAGAATTCTAAAGATTCGATAGATCTTAGCTCCAGAGGCAGAGCATTCCAAGCTCTAGGACCAGCAGAGAAGAAGGCTGAATCGGTTGCTCTGACAGTGTTGCACTTAGGTTCAGATAAGAAGAACGAATCATTAGACCTAAGTGCTCTTGTGTTGATTGTTATGGGCAATAGCTGTTGTAAGTAACCCAGCATTCTACCAGATCTGCACTTATGGACAATAGTCAGGGTATGAAATAGAACTCTAGCGGCCACAGGCAACCAGTGCAGCTCACGTCTCGCTAGTGTAACATGATCTCTGTGTTTGAGCTTCATAACAGCTCTAATAGCCCCATTTTGACAGATTTGTAGCCTATTACTTTCAGATTTGTTAATTCCCATAAGAAGGCTCGAGCAGTAGTCTATTTTAGAACCTACTATTGCTCTCACAATAGTTTCTGCATTATCCTGAGAAATAAGGGGCCTTAGATGCGTTAAAAGTTTAATGTAGTATGCACAAGAAGAAACAATACTACTAACATGCTGTTTCATAGACAGATGTTGATCAAAGGTTACTGCTAGAGTTTTTACTTTTTTCAAAGGTTTGATGGATTCTTCACCCAGCTGGAAATTGTCGTACTGTGAGCCAAGTTTAATAATGGTATGCGGTGAACCAACTACCAATAGTTCGGTTTTGGATTTGTTTAGTGCCAGCTTGTTATGAACCATCCAGGTTTCAATTATAGTGAAGACTTTATTAATGGCAATTTCATCCAGTCTATGAGACCCGAGAATAAGGATGACACATTGAGTGTCATCCGCATAGTTGGTAAATATGATATTCTCATGGTCTAACATTGCAAACAGGGGAGCCGTAAATATATTGTAAAAGCAGGGAGAAGTGCAGGCATCCTGAGGAACACCACAGGTAGTACGAATGGGCTCAGATTCGGCGTTGCCTTGGAAGACTCTCTGCTAACTCGGTTGCTGAGAAATGACAAAACCCATTTGCATGCTAGTGGGGAGAAATTAGCCACTTCAGACAACCTGGTGGCCATGATATCATGGTCCACCAGGTCGAAGGCTGCAGAAAGATCTAGCAGCATAAGCAGAGAAGCCTCCTTGTTATCCATACGAGCCATCAATTTGGATTTAAGTTCGAGCAACGCGGTTTCAGTGCCATATCCAACTCGGAAACCCGACTGATGGTCATTAAGAATGGGATATGACTTTAGGTGCTCAGCGATCTGTATGTATGCAACCCGGTCCAGAATCTTAAGCAAGAATGCTGTGTTGGTGATAGGGCGGTAATTGTTTGGCATGTCGACTGAGAGTCCAGGTTTCTTCTCCAGGACTCCTCTCCATCAGGCCTCTTGCTGCAGAACTCTATGCAAGCAGGATCTAGGAAGCACAATAAGCTTCCTGGTTCCTGACATGTACATTGAAGCCAGAGTGCCTCCAACTTGTACCACAAAATAAATGTATAATTTCTTCCTGAAGTCTCAGTGGGCCCACAGGACTTTGGAACATGAGGCCCCTACTACAATAATGCATAGACTAACAATACAGAAAGACAAACAGTTTAACATTATCCTTCCAAGTCAAATCAAACAGTCGATAGGTTCTAGAACAATGATCAAGATGGTTTGAAGAATTAAATTGTCCCATTTCACATGCCAAATTATTGTGCGCAGTGCTTACCAAAGATAAGATTACACTGTTTTCAAAGCAAGAGAGTACTTTAACATTTTTAAAGACAGTAATCCTGGCCTACATTTCCAACATATATGCTTTTTTAGAACTAGACACTATTTGAAGGATTCACAGAAATTGGTGGAGAATAAATATAATGCATTAAGGTTTCAGTTGAAGAATTATCAAATAAACAAGTATGACTAACATGCTAAGATTTTACCCTTTACTCCATCTCTGTAAAAACTGGGAACAAATTGAACCAGGCACTGATTTGCAAAATGTGTGAGTGCATATTATGAACTCAATTTAACTATCCCCCACAATGCAGATATCAAGGTAAAGTATAATGGATTTCATATCTTTTTGGAAAAAATATCAATTTTAATCCAGACGTGGACCCTTTGCTCACTGTCCCTCAGAGAGGATCAGTTTCACCTGACTGAGGAGGCCCAACAAGACCATAATACGTGTCTGGGGTTGCCGATGGTGCTCTTGTTCAGAAAAGAATTGACTAGCATTTCGGGGCAAGACTGCTCTTGAATTGCTCAGAATTGGTCTCTGGGTCCTAGCTCTTGTCTTTGCGTAAGACGGACACAACCATACAAAATGAGCCACGTTCTCCAAAGTGGAATTGCACTGGAGTCATGATTGATTGGCAATGTCCCACTCCCAAACAGCCGTACTGGCCCTAAGGGGAAGGCAATTGGATCAAGCTCTTGTTATCAATACCCTCTAACTAGGATACTCAGACCGTAAGAGTTATTTCTGGATTCGCTTTCCCATAACAATGAGATGCTGCCTATTAAAATGGTGTTGACAACTCTTTAATTTCCCTTTGATCCCTCGTTTGTGCTTTAACTCTTGTAGTTTTCAGCACATTTGCTCTTTTGGGTGTCAGAGTTCTGGTGAGTTAAAAGAAAATATTAATTAATTGCCCTCAACCCGGATTTTTTACATGAGAACCAGGGAATCATAATAAGGGTCTTGATCCAAACATGTGTCAATCCAGCCTCATCATTACACAACATTCTGAGCCAATGAAATAAAGGCTGCATGGTCAAGATGTCACAAATGAATTCATGATCCAATTCTGAATGCCCTCCATAATTGGAGGCCGAACGTGGTAATCCCCCCCAGTGATTGTCTGAACTTCATGGACTGCTTTTTCACATGCATGTCTGGAGAGAAATTCAAAGAGAATCTAATTCCCAGACATTAACTTTAGGGATAACGGTTCCATTGCTACAGATTGGTGGACATTTTGGACATGTTGGACTTAAAGCAGGCCATAATGGCAGATTTCTGAATGTTGACCTTGACCTTCAAATCTAGACAATGAATGAAGACCATGAAGTCAATAATAAGTCGCTGAAGGGCGCACGGGAAGCACGCGGTAAGGACAGTGTGATCTGCATATGCCAGCAGCAGTAACACTCTATTACCCACTCTAGGAACATCAGGTGTTGTATTTAATAGATGGCCATGAAGACTCTACTGAATAAAAAGTGAGGGCACAAAGACACATTTCTCTACCAGAAATAAACCTGTGCAACTGGCATTTTGTCCTCTTCTGACACAGGCCTGATTTGATTGATGGAGCCTTTTTAAGAGCTTGACTAGCTCCACTAGACAGTTCATGGACCTGAGCACATGCCACAGCTTTGCCTGATTTACCAACAAAGTTACAGGCATTCTAACATCCCCAACACGCTGTATGCAATTCCAAACTAATTAGGTCAGACCTAGGCAAGCTGCATCTGGCCAACCCTTATGTCATTGCTGATTGCCTCTGACCAACTGTGTTTAAGTGTAAATTGTGTTAAAGTGCCCTACTGCACCACAGTGGATTGCCATTCTGCCTATCTGTGTCAAAGTGCCCTAATGCATTACTGTTGATTGTCCCTCTCTGCCTAACTTTGCACCTACGTGCCTTTATGTCACCACTGTGAATCACCATTCTGCCTATCTGTGTTAAAGTGCACTACTGCACCACTGCTGATTGTCTCTCTGCCTAACTGTGTCAAAATGCCTCTCTGTTCTTCATTTTTGCTGACCTGAATGCTGCACTGCATCTGAACAAGGGCCCACCGACTTTAGCTCTCAGAGCAGCACACCCTCTAACCAAACCATGTTCATACTCAAGATTATTATCACCTTCCTTCACATTTCACTGAGCTCAACTGTCCACCCACCTTCGACCCATAGAGATATTAGGTACCTCCACCCACTGCCTCCCATCAACAAGACTGCCATGACAAGCACGACTAACATGCCGTTAATTTCACAGAAGGGGCTTTCTGCTCAAGCTAGCATACCGCCTACCCCATTTCTGCCACAGTGCTTACTAGCAGCCCCTAAGCCCTCCTTTAACACACCTTTAACACACCTGGTTACCTTAACAATCCATACCTCAATGCAGCCACACCTATGGATTCAACACTTTACAAACAAACCACACCCAACCAGCATTGCATGCTTAAAACAAAAAAAAATGAAAGGTTAGGTTCAAGACTCTCACCTTCTCTGCCTTCACTGAAAAACCCTACGTCCATCTCCAGACTCCACCTGAACACCACTACCATCAGCACCACCAACAATCCCACAATCAGAATCAAGGGCGAACTGATCAATGCTAGATCTTTGCCAGCTCACGCCCTCGACATCTCCAACACCATAACGTCACTCGACCTTGATTGAGACTCTAACCGGGCCAAAGGTGGAGACATCGCCTTCATCTCTAAAACTGCAGTAGGACTTACACCTATCGTTAACCAAACATTCCCTTCAGCCAAAATTTTGTCTGTTAAGTTACCCATTTCGGCCTCCCATACTACCACTTTCCACCTCGCTTACAGACCACCAGGGATTGTATCCACATTTAAAGAAGATATCACTCTTCTCCTCTACAACAACGCCAAGCCAGGCTCACAAGTCATCTTACTTGGAGACCTCAACCTGGGGTTCCCAGATCTAAAAAGACTGTAAAGCCACTACTCTTGCCTGCTAATCTATAGCAGGCATATGTGGGGATCCTGTTTCCTGGCGGAGAAGTCTGGCTAACCTGCGGCCAGGCCGTTCACCCTCTCCGTACCGCCGAGCTAGTCCGGGATTATCAATGAACTTCCTTTCCTTTTCGCCATGGGTGCGGAATGTGTCATTCAATACCGATTTTAGGGAGAGCTTCCGAAGATTGCTACTGGGCATATTGGGCCTCGTGGGAAGAAAGTGCTGCTTCGCTCTTCGATATATCTTTACGACTAACCTTGATGATCCCAGGCTCCTTTGGTTTAGAATCTAAAGACGCAGGCAGTTCAGTCTGCATGGTGCATTAACTTTCAGGAATATTCCCAATGATCGGGTTGTTTACATCTGCAATGTAGTGTGATTCTTGCATTGCCATCCCTAATGGTGTCCCTTCTTCCAGGTGAACATCCTGACATACTTTGTTATTCACCAGAGTCTGAATGGGACCATACACAACTTCCACTAAAGGTTTATATTAACATTCTAGCCCCTGTTCATGGATTCATTGAGACACACATATGCATTGGGCCCTTTCATCTGCTGTCCCTTTCTTTGTTTTTAAACTTTATTTATTGCTTGACATAACAACAGAAGAGTGAGCAAAAAAATAATAATCCACAGTAACCGCATGAATGATTGGTATGCAGTATCGATGATCGGATCGAGAGGGTGTAGAAACAGTAATTGTACGATAACAGATATATGACACAACATTCAGGGTCATCATTCAGGTGGAACATTGACAGGGGGAAAATGTGCAGTTGAGTAGCCATCATGATCATCAGAAATAGAGGATATGTAGGAGTGAAACGGGGACCAGATGTTTCTGGGCTGGGACGTTGGTGGTTGCTATATCGTCCATGCCTCCTCTGTGCCGGTGGCCCAGGTCACGGCGGCCAGCCATTGTGAATGTGTGGGTGGTCAGGGGTGGAGCCAACACAACAGAATACAGTGTACTGCAAGTAGCATACTTAGCCCCACCAACTTACGGGAATCTCGACGAAGACCGGGGAAATCATGAAAGAGACATTTCAGTGGGGATGGGGTGATCCCATGGTCTAGAACAGCTGAAAGCATGGAGCAGGTCTCAGCCCAGAATTGGGTAAGGTAGGAGCAGGACCAGATCATGTGAATATAACTAGCATCTATGGATCTGCACCTGGGGCACTTGAGGGGGTGATCCGGTGATATGCAGTGTAGTCTAAATGGGGTGTAATGGAATCTGTGTAAGATCTTAAATTGAATGAGTTTGAAACTAGAATTGAAGGATACATTGTGGGTACTAGCACACATACGTTTCCAGCAGTGGTCCGTTATGTCGACTCCCAGATCCTCAGCCCAGGAGTGTTTCAGTTTATCAAATGACGGATAAGTTCTGGACTGTAGCATGTAAAGCCTGGAAACCTTCCCTCCAGTGGTTGTAGTGTTCATGATTTCAAATAAAATAGGGTTGTCATGGGGAATACTGGGGAAGCACGGATAACTCCTCTTGAGGAATCGGAGGTCTGAGTATTGAAGCCACATGGGTGATCTTTGTCGTCGGGCCATTATAGAAACCTACCTTGATCGAAGACATCCCGAGGGGTCTCGAATCCCACCTCCACCCAGTAGCATACTTTGGTCAGGGGAATGCGGGGGGTTCCTGAGAGGAAGTTCCAAAGGGGCAGACAGCTGTGAAAGGGGTGAACGCTACTGGACAGTGTCCACACTTTAGTTAAGGCCTAAAACGTGGTGCCTACTGGGTCCAGGGGGCTACACCTAAGGGTAGGAGGAAAAACAACTAAGGAACGAATATCCTGTCCTTCAACTGCCCGACACTCAAGTCTTATATGTGGGGGGGATTTGAGATTGTGAACCAGTATGATGGTAATTGTGCTTGAGCAACCAGCCAGTATTTCTCGTAATTGGGGGCTCCGAAGCCACTGCCGTCCATGGGAGCAGTCAGTGTGTTGTATTGAGTGTACGGTTTAGAGATTGGATCAGTGATGTGATCAGTATCCCATTTGAGGGAAATGGTAACTGGGGAATGGTCTGAATGTGTCCTGGGGAGTATTTACATATGTGTAATGTTTCTAATGAGTATGTCAGATGTAAGCCATCTGTCTATCCTGGAATGTGAGTCATGTACAGAGGAATAGAAAAAATACATTCGGGAACCGCGTTGCACCAGTCTCCATGCGTCTGAAACCTCCAGTTTTGACAGGGCATCCAGGATTACTTTAGCAGCCCTGAAGAGTTGACAGGGTCTGGTACCCGATCTGTTCCAAACGATTTCAAGGATTGTATTGCGATCCTCACCCTAGAGGATTGGTACAAGAGGGAATCCAGCAAGTAGACTAGTGAGGTGGGAATAGAACTCAGGATCATAGATGCTGGGCCGGTAGACATTAAGGAGTAGAATCTCTTTGTTGCATAGCCTACCATAAATAAAACATATCGCCCCTGGCGGTCGATGTGGGACACAATGTGCTGAAACCTAACACTCTTATGGATCAGAATCATGACGCCTCTATTTTGGGTGGAATAATCATTGTAGTACCTTTGGGGGCCCCATGTCTTTGCAAACCTCAAGCAGCCCTCAAAGGCCTCTTCTGGAATAGTGAAGAAAAAAACTTGATTTGAATGTTCAAACTGGAGTTTGGCTGGGTACAGCATAACGTATTTGACCCCAAGTTCTCGCAACCTCCTCTTGGCTGACAGAAAGGTCTTGTGCTCCTGTTGGACGGAGATTGAGAAATCAGGGTATAAGTGGACCCTGGCGGAACCCAGTAGGTGTTCACCCTTGGCTCTCACTGCCCTAAATAATGTGTCCGGATCGCAGTAATTCAGGACACGTGCAATGATGGGGCATGGGGGCATGCTGGGTTTAGGTTTCGCTGTAAGAGTGAGATGGGCTCGCTCTATAGCAAATTGTTGGGACAGTTTAGGGGAGTCAAGTAGCTGGAGCAAGGTGTGTTTATTGTAATCCTCCATGGGGCTTTCAATTCTGTCTTTGGGAATTCCGATAATGCAGAGGTTGCTGTGCCTCGATCGTGATTCGAGATCCTCGTTTTTCCTGGCAACCTCTGAAACCTGTCTGGACATTGTGGCAACCTCAGAGCGAAGGGCCGCAATGTCATCTTCTGCAGTTCCCACCCTGGACTCAACCTCCTTGACCCGGCCATCAGTCTTTTCCAAATGGGCCTTGATTGAGGATATGGTCCCATTCATGTCGTTGAGCTTAGAATGAAGAGCAGTTAACCCTTCCCGCATGAATTCAAACATCTTCTGGGACTCTGCGGAGTCTGGAGGTGTAGATGTGGTAGGCTCGGGTTCCAAGTCGGGCTCCGTCGACTTAGCCAAGGCTTTCGCAAACATATTGATAGAGCTTTGTTTTTTGCCAGCCCCCTTGCTCATGGCTCCAACAGGGATCACAGATAATGAACAATCTGCACTGGGGTAGCCAGGGCAAGCCAGCAAAGTACGCAGTACACTTAGGTTGCAGGACTACGATCTCGTGGTCTGGGGTTAATCCATAAGGATCTCCGATATCAAGATGTACAGCTGAGTGTCAGGTCAGAAGAAAGGGTCCAAAACCAGGGGTGGTAGCACAGCACCTGGGTGGTGGAGGGAAGGAAGCCAAGCTGAAGTTCAACTGTGACGCCTCAGAGTTACATGTACGTGGATTCCGCTAGCGGATGTTGATTGATTGCGTAACGTTTGTATCCTAAATTGTAAGGAGAATAGTTGGCGCGGCCAGTTAGTCAATGGTTACAAACTCACAATGTGGGTCTGAAACCCCTCAACTGGATTATGTGGTGGGCTCACAGCAGCTGGGTGAGGGTGAAGGGGCCCAGGAAACCGGACCGGCTCTATCTGCAAATCCTAGATGGGTGGCCTCTGCCAGAATCAGGATTACTAGATGAGGTCCTCTAGGTGGTGTGACAGATCAAATCAAGATGTTCGTTTTGGAAGGCTTATGTCTACACAGCTGGTTTGTGGCCTGCAGTGTAGTGCAGAGAGTGCAGTAGAAGCGTAGTAGAGCCCTAGTCAAAGGGGATGCTATGTTGCTGGCCATTTGGGTTGCGCCACATATTGACTTCAGCTGCCGGGAGGTCTCGTGGGAGTGCCCTGGTCTTGGAAGGCTGCAGCGCTGAAAGAGTTGTTGGAGCCCAGAAGGGGCCATGGCCATGGCTGCGGCTCCCAGCCGGAGTAGGGGGTGAGTCCCCGCCCGTGGTGCGGCATCCTCAGAGAGGGACTGGGCCGTTGGCAGCAGCCCGGAGTAAAGCAGAGCAACCGCTGAGGGGGGGCACACTTGCAGACCCCTCAGCCCCAAGGACTCACTGGTCAACACTGAGTGTACGGTGCCCCACTCTGGTGGGGAGCCACAGGTCGCGGCTCTGCTCGGTCTGTCCGGATGCGTGCAGATCCGGTCTCCAGAAGTCAGAGCAGGCCCTCATGTCCCTGCCACGTGACAGCCCGTCCCACCACGTTGTCGTAGGGGAGTCTGCCCAGAGGGTGTATTCAGCGCTTCCAGAATGCGATCCCGGATCCAGGCCCCATCTGCATCGGACCTCGGCTTAAGCGTCGAAGGGGCAGCAGTGTTTCAGCTGTGGCGGACAAATGGTGGGCTGCCTCTCCCCTCCAAGGTATTTGAGGCCACCAGCACCTCAAGGATCAGAAGCTTTCGTGTGGGCAGACACTGCACCCCTCCCCTGCAGCAGCCATCGCGACCACGGCATCGTCGTCCACAGGGACCGCCCCCTCTGGAAGCGAGGGCCGGGCCGGGTCGAGACCGCTCCTCGGTCTTATCAACACTATTCAGATGTGTAGTTTAGAGTCACCCTGCAATCTAAGATTTAAATGGTGTTTGGTGAGGATCTTCAGCAGTTAGTATCTGGTGTCGCCTTAGTGGAAAGAGATGTTCCAACGCAGTTATTCATGTGGATGTAGTCTCCGTGCACGGAGCTCCAACTCAGGCGGCCATCTACTTCAAGCGCAACAGCGCCCCCATCTGCTGTCCCTTTCTATACTTGAATTCTTTTGTGAATGCCTCGTGAAAGCAGAAATAGTAACATCCTTCTTTACTTGTAGCTCAATTGCATATTTCATTATATGTGAACAATGGTAAGCTTGCCTTCTGTCCTCAAATTCAGGTGCTCCTCCACCCAGTGTAGACAAAACCTTTTGATCTTGGGAGAGAATAATATTGTTTGTAAGGCAACACAATCACAGACCCTCCTCTATTATCTTGGCAACATGCAGAACCTGCCCACTAACTTCATGTATCCCCCTTTCTCAGCTAATGTCGCATCAACCAGAGATTTAACTGCATATTCTTAGAGAAAGGGGAAAACAATATGCATTTTCACATTTTACCACTGGGAAAGAAAACAATGTTAGCCTTTGCATGTTATTCACCCCTACCCCAGGCAATGATGTCTCTTTTCGCCAAGCAAACAGCACTTGGCAGAAGACATGAATTTGTTTTACCTGTAATGGGGAAGTAAAATGACAGCCTTTAGCACTTTTGCAGAATACCCCTTTCTCACACATCTATCTTTTTGCATGGGAGAACAAAGCTGCTCTTCGATAACTAAGAACAAATGAGTTTGAATCCCCTTGTATGTGTTTGATCCCGGTCTGGCACATCCCAGATCAGACCAGGGATTATCCTAATTAATTGTTTCATTAATTCTATTTGTTTTAAACTGATGCTCACCAAGAGCCCCGTGAGGTGGGGAATTCAGCCTGCATGAGGGATGCCTTCTGTCTCATATGCACAATCTCTCCCACTCCCAGCTGCCTGCCGAGACCCAGTGAGGTACACCCCTCCTTCCTCTGCAGCCCAAGAAAGCAGTTCTGCCGTCTCACCACACAGCACAACCAGCACTCCAATTTCTTTGATTTTTTTCTTTCTTCCCCCGCTTTCCTGCTCCTCTACTCATTAATTTTCTGGTCAACCCCGTTCTTTCCTCATTTGCTGGCTTATAAACCTCTCTCTCTTTTCACACCATCTTGCCTACATCTTCCAACAGAACCTTTACTGCGTTCCCCTCATTCCTGCATACATTATGATGTCAGGAATAATGTTTCTGGACATATACCACCCATCTTTAGCCCCATCTGTTACTTTCCAGTTCTTGTTATTCTCCTTCCTTAATGACCCGTGTACAACGCTCTTTTCCAGCTTGGATAAAATGTGCTACATAGCATCCTGACATCCTCTGTGTATTTTCCCGTTTGAACAAAGAAGCTGTCTGCAATTGCGCACAAAACCTCACTTCGACAAGTACACTGCAATTCAGCTTTCAATTTTTGCATTTATTTTCCAAGCCAACATCGTGGTGTGAATGCCCTTGCACCCACAACCTACAGTGTGGACTGCGGCCTAAGCAACTCCACTCTAATTACTAATAATTGCTAGTATTGGTGTTGATAAGTTTAGTAATCAGTAGTGTTTGTGTTTAATCATGTTAGTTGTTAGCACCTTACACTACAATGTGCGAAGCTATATCCCAAATTATACCTTCTTTAGTTCATCCTCAATGTCTTTACTAAGAGACACACCTAACACATGCTGCAACATTGCCCCATTACAACATTACCCCCATGTAAGTCAATGGGGCTGCTAAAATTAGTGCACAGTTGAAATTCATGTACAAATTATTCCTACAGACCTCCTTGTTATAGAGCCATCCTACAACCAGGTTCGTCCAACTCCAGACCTCATGGGCCAGAATCCTTACGGGTTTTTAGGATGTCACTTATTAATATTCATGAATTGAAATTTGCATACATTTAGAATCATTGAATGCAAATTTATCCCATGATTAATGTGGGTAATGCTGAAAAGCTGACATGTTTCTGTCCCTCGAGGTCTGAAGATGGACAACCCTGTTATAGTCTAGCCCTGTGGTGCCGGTTCCTAAAATGTCCAGCAATTAGAAAAGAAAAGTCTGGTTTTATGTGAACTACAGAGGGTTCATTTCTGTGACAAAGGCGGATGCATACCCCATACTTTATACAGCAACGCGAAGTACATAAATACCTTTGACCTCATGGCCGGTTTCTGGCAGGCTGGTCTGGCAAAGAAGAGGTCCTCATATTCAACACCAAAGGGGTACTACCAGTTCACTGGTATGCCTTTTGGGTTATAAAATGCCCCTGCCACTTTCAGAATATGGTAATCCAAGTCCTCTATGGCCTAGAAAACTTCAGTATTGACTACTTAGATGATATTGATGTCTTCAGCCACAACTGGGAAGAACATCTAATAAATCTGGATGAGGTGTGGTAAGCCATGCAGAATTCTTGCTTTACTATCAGGGCTTCAAGTGCTAGATTGCATAGGGTACTGTAACTCACTTAGGGAACTACTTGGGTAGCATATGAACAACCTCTTCAACTAAAAGTGGCAATGGCTCACGATATGGACATTACTACAACTCAAACTCATTTCACAGTCTTTCTGGTCCTCACTGGGTAGGGCTGATCTTTAATCAAACAGAATGGGACCATTGCCCTTCGCTTGAGTGAAATGATGTTTAAAAAGATGAAAAAGGAAGTGACTTGGACACCTGGCTGCCAAACAAATTTTCAGAACTTAAAAGATGGTTTCTCCAGAGCCCCAGTACTGAGTATAGCAGTATTTGGACAGGAATTAATTATCCAGATGTGTGCCTGTGAATTTGGAATTGGAGCAGTTCTAGCACAGCTAAACTCAATAGGGGGTTGAACAACCTGTTGCATACATTAGCAGTTGACGGTCAAAAATAGAGCACAAAAAGACCACCATTGACAAAGAGGTATTTACAGTAGTTTGGACAATAAGCAAGCTGAAACTGTGCATTTGTGGGTCTCATTTTACTGTCCAGACTGATCACTAACCTCTCAGGTGGTTAACGGCCATGAAGGAAGAGTACCTCAAGTTGCTGCACTTGGCCACATCTTTTCAGGGATTGAAAATGGAGTTACAGCATAATACTGGGTTGCTGTGCTCCAATGTTATTTTATTTTATTTTGATTTATTTGTATTCGGTTTAAGAAAAATCTTTACACTGTCAATATAGGACATCAAAATAGAAATAAATAAATAAATAAATAAATACATAAATGTATACACAAATACCTATAATAGGATAAGTAAAAAGCGGCTTCAGTGAAAGGAAACCCCTTATTGAATTGAGAAGAGAAACAGAAATAGTAATCAAACAAGCTGACAAGGGAGGAAACATTGAAGTAATGGATAGAGGAGACTATCTAAAAATGGCAAACATGCATCTGAACACACCTGGATGCTATAAAATACTTAGCACTACTTCCATCAAAGGGATTACAAAGGAGGCTGATGAATTGATGCATAGATGGATGAGCACTGGGTTATTGACTAAGGAGGATAAACAATATCTAACAGTAACCAATCCACAAATTCCAACAATATATTTTTTGGCAAGAGATACCAGTATGCAGACCAATAGTGAGTGGACAAGGTTGGCTCACTGAAAAATATACCACATATATTGATGTAATTATAGTTAAAGAAGTTCCCAAAATACCAGATTATTTAAGAGATACTATGCATCTATTGGACAATACATTTTGAGTGAGAAGAAGGATTCTATTTTGTAACTCTTGATGTAAAAGCATTGTATACTTCGATTGAACATCAGTTAGCCTCCCAGACAATTGATTTCACGTATACACAGAGATCAGCATCCTATTTACTTCATATCTTAATGTTGAAAGAGATGCAGGAATTTACTTTGAAAAACAATGTGTTTCGATTTGATGGTACTATATACAGACAGGGTAGAGGTGTGGCCATGGAGGCCAACTATGCCCCCAATTAGCGAATCTTTTTATGGCTTATTTTGAACATACATTTGTATGCTTAAACCATCCATATGCATCCAGGATTAAACTATGGACGAGATAAATAGATGATGTGTTCTTGATATGGCAAGGTAACCATATTAATGTATTAAAATGTGTACAGTATTTGAACTTTAATGATTTTGAAAAACAATTTACATGCAATTGCCATCAACAGGAAAATGAGTTTTCAGATGTCAGTTTATTTGTGAAGGATAACTAAATCTTTTCAAGAACATTCAGAAAACCAACAGTGGTGAACTCTGTCCTGTTAATTTCAAATTGCCATAAAGCAAGTGTTCTTAAGAATATACTGACTGGTGAATATATTAGAGTGCATAGGAATTGTAAGGAAATAAAAGAGTTTGAGTATGAATGTGATATACTAGATACCAGATTCTGTCAACGTGGTTATACCAAGGAGGTACTGTCAATTGCTAGGAAGAAGAGTTTGGGGAAGGTAAGCACAGATCTATTGAAACCCAAGGAGAGAAAGAAAATTGGTCATCAAACGGTGCAAATGATAACACGATACTCGGCTGTGAATCTGAAATTGTATGGCATAATGGCCAGACATTGGAAAGTCTTATCATTAGACCTTAGATCTTAGGGACTATATAAAAAACAAACCCAACATTGTATAATTAAAAGCATCAACATTGAGAAATACACTATATCCATCTTTCTTAAAACAAATTACTACTAAAAAAACTGGTTGCTTAGAGATGTGATTGGTTTCCCCAAATGTGCGAACTGTAGTATGTGTAAATATACCAAGGAATGTCAAAGTCTGAGAATCAATATTGACGAGGAACTAAACATCAAGAAGTTTATTAATTGCAAGACTAAGTATGTTGTTTATGGGCTGATATGTGTGCCTAAACTTATGTATATTGGTAGCACAATACGTGAGGTTTGGGTTAGGATTAGGGAGCACATCAATGCATTGCAGAAAATTGATATGAAACTACCACTCATGGTGCACTGGCAAGAGTGCCATCAGAAGGAGGATACAGCTGGAATTGGATTTATAGGCCTTAACATTATTTTAAAAAGACTCTAAAGGCAGAGATAGAGAAAAGGCTCTTAGAAGGCTAGAGAAAAACATGATTTACAAATACATAACAATATTGAAGGGGCTTAACTCGAACCCTTGAAATGGAACATTTCTTGTAAATTGAATGTAAAAAGAGATGTGTGATTTCTGTAAAGCGATATCAAGCATGAATTTGGTTTCAGATCGTAATAACCAAGGTCGGGATTTTTAGGACTGTATGTACTTAATGCTTAATGTGTGGGATGATGCATGTGTGCAGTTCCTGTTCTATCCTAGGCGACACTGGGTGCTGCAGTATGATTTAGTCAAAATATGACGAATACTTGAGATAGTGGATCTTCGAGGAGTTTTAGGCTAGGGCAGCTTATACTAGCACCAATTTCCACACAAATGTATTTAAAATGTATTCAAGATTTTTGAGTCCCAATGGAAATGACATAGTAGAGCTAATTTAGGATCTAAAAGTTCTTCACACTGATTGAACTTTGCTCAAAGAACACATTATTTCAGATGTACCTAGCATTAGTGCCGTTTTGACAAATTTAGTTGAATTAAACTGATAGGAATAATTTATATGAAAGAGAATGTGGTATTTTTATTATTAATATTGGCAATGTGCCTAGCTAATGAGAATCAATGGGTTTGACGGATATTTTGATATCCTGATATTAAGGGGTCGATTCATGGAGCAAACGTGCGCCGAAAATCCCAGCGCAAGCGTGAGGAACGCAGCGCACGTGCACGTGCGCGCGTGCAATTCAAGGAAGACGCTGCGCGTGTCTCCCGCTGTCCGTGCGCCCAATCCTGCCATGGCGCACGCGGGCACACACGGCGTGCGCTACTCGCACAGCAAAAGCGCACATAGCGCGGCGCACACAACCAAAGTGTGCGGAACAGTGGGCGTAACACGCGTAATGTGGAATAACGTGTAAAAAAGAAGGCGTAACTGGGGAACTACACGGAACGCCCACACGCACGCCAGCAACCCGTATTCATGGATTCGAATACGGGAAACCCGCGCACAACAAACGACGCACACAGGCGTCAACGCGTCCGCCACACGAAGGCAGGCGGAAGCGTCCCCGCGCACAGTATAAAAGTGCGCGCAAACAACAAACACGTATATACAGCTACGATGAATGCCCCATTTGTCGCAGCATTGATCGTGGGACACCGCAGGAGGAGGAGAATAGCCAGGGCACGCATTTTCGCACCACGGACAAGCCTTTTTGGGATGCCTGACGACCAGGTCTACGGCAGGTATAGGTTTCCACCCCATATCATCCTAGACCTGGTCAGGGAGTGGGAAGATGACCTTACATCCCCCACCCTTTGCTCCCAAGCATTGAGCCTCTCTTAGAGAAGGTGCTCAATGTCCTGCATTTTTTGGCCACTGGGTCATTTCAGCGGACTACTGCCATAGTGGGGGGGTCTCACAGGCCACGCAGTCACGCTGCCTACACCAGGTACTCATGTGGCACTCATGACAGCACGCCCCTCAGTCCGCAGGCACATATACATGCCCAGAACACCCGCAGAAAGGCAGGCCGTTGTCCTGGATTTTTTCAGGGTGGCACACTTCCCCAAAGTGCTCGGTGCCATAGATTGCACCCATGTGGCCCTACGTCCACCTAGGGCCACTGAGCACATCTACCGAAACCGCAAGCACTGGCATTCCATCAATGTACAGGTGGTATGCGATGCAAAGGGAATCATCACCTCTGTCTATGAAAACTACCCTGGCTCCACCCATGACAGTTTCATGTACAGAATGTCCGCCCTGAGCCGGGCCCTGGAAGCTGGGCAGCATGGCGACACCTGGCTCCTAGGTGAGTACAAATGCCCTTGCACATGCATGCATGTCACACACACACACACAAATACACAAACCCCAATAATCACAACCATTTACACCTCCCCAGGGGACAGTGCCTACCCTCTGAGCAACCACATGATAACGCCAATCCGGAACCCCACCACACCACCCCAGGTAAGATACAACGCTGCCCATATTGCAACCAGGGCCATAGTGGAGCGCACATTCGGAGTGCTCAAGTCACGTTTCCGCTCCCTTGACCGCTCTGGCGGGCAGCTACTCTATGCACCCCCAGTAGTGTGCAGGATCATTGTGGCAGCATGTGTCCTGCACAATGTTGCAACACGGCAGGGCGTACCGGTGGACATGGTGGTGCCCCCACATCCTCAACTACAGGCACAGGCGCTGCCCATGGGAGGGGACAGGGCACGTGGCGAGGAAGCCCAGACCCAGCTTGTGCCCACATTTTTCACCTAATCTCCCACCCCTGCGGAGTGCACACAGGCCTGGCACATACCAGGTGACAATCGATGATGACAAAGAGACAGTCAACTGTCACAACCCTACCACCCTGAGATAGTTGCCATGGAAGTGCCACATTGTCTGCATCCCTAGCTACTTAAACACAAGCTATCCTGTGTGACCAAAAGGCACACATATGACATGACATGACATGGCCTATACACAAGTATTTCAAGGTGCGATGAGGCAGGGAGGGGGGAACAAGGGAATACAGACAACGATACTACTAGGCCAGGTGTCATTTAGATTGTGCAAGTGCAGGGGTAGGGGAAGGGAAAAGTGCAAGGGGAAGGTGAGGGGGGAGTGCAGTACAGTGTAAGTAGACTAAAAAACAAATAAATAGGCCAGCTGGTGGCAACTGCAAAGGTAAGTGCAGACAAGTGCTGGGAAGGGGGGGCTGTAGGGATAGAGAGACAGTCCCGCAGTGCAGGGATTGCCAGGGAGGCAGTGCAAGTGGAGAGTGGCTGGGCCAGGGACCGAGGTCGGTGAGAGTGGCCCAGTTGCAGATCCAGTGCAGTTCCAGTGAAGAATTTTGCAAGGGAGAGGCAGAGAGAAAGCAGAAGCAAAGAGGAAGGTCTTGAGGTGCTTCCAGAACCGGAGATGGTTCTCCGCAAGTTCCAGTGAGGCAGGAAGGCTGTTCCAGAGGGAGGCCCCTGCCGCAGAGAGAGATCTACCCCGAGCTAGTTGCTTTGAGAAGCAGATGACCCTGACATGCAAGGTGTGAATCACACACACCTGCAAAACAGGCCATGGCCATCACTGTTATGTCACTCAAACCCTCCCAAACCACAACATGACATGGCAAGCAATACCCATACACCAACACAGTAACAATAAGGTACACATTGCCATGTCAAAAATGTACAGTGGCATCAGACAATGATGCCTGACATGGAATCAGATGAAATGACTGACCAACAACCTCCCACCCAAAATAAGTCATTTCCAAATGCATTACAAGAGTTGTAGACGTAACATAACAATGAATGCCTGTCTACATGCACATTGTGCATTGCAAAATCAACACTGCAACTTCTGTGTGCTGTGTCCAACTCCTGCAACACACTGCTCAGCGCACAGCACAGTGAACAGCCATTGTGTGTGATGCACACCCTGAGCATCACATCTAAGCGACAGACCACATCAAAAAGCAAATTAGGCATGTACAGGATCCATAATTGGTCACAGAACATGTGCTGAAGGGGCACAGTGGGCACCAGAAGGCAAACAGTGTACACGTGGATATGCAAGGGTGGTTGTACATGTAGTGCATCAGAGTGCAAGTGTGTGGGTCAGTAAGGACATGCACTCAACATATGCATGTGCAATCAAGTGACCATCAGTGTCCTCTACACATCACATGTGAACATTCACCATGTGTACACCCCAGCATGTCAAACCACAACTATCCCCTCACACATGAAAGGTGAACACAACACATGAACAGGCATTGATCAGCAGAACACAACATGTACATAGGATACCACCATTACAATGTCAGGGTTCCCATCACACTGCAGGGCAAGGCAACTATCAACAACAACCCCCCCTCCCTCACAAATGACCATGACCCACTGAACAACTGCACCTGGGTCATGGAGCCTTTCCCCTTTGTCACCATCTCCCACCTTGTGTGTAAAAAGGTGCCTGCACCCTCAGAGTCCACCCTCATTTGCAAAATCACAAAATCCAAGCCAGAAAAACGAACCAGAACACCCTCCAGTAGATGACTTGACGTAGCAGTACCTCACAAAGGCCAAGTACTACCACAATAATGTAACAACCAAGGTAGCACAGTAAAACAATGTCACAACAGGATGTGAACCATGTGTGGTACATAACATAGAATGATGCACCATGAACTGATGTGTACTGTCACAGGTCCCGTGTACAGGTGCGGGAGTGTCACGAAACAACCTTCCCCACCGTGTCCCGGGTGCCTGCAAGGTCAAACTCACACAGGCCTCTGAGACCCTGGTGGGGAAGGCGGGTCAGGGATATGCAGTCGGGACAGGTGTTGGCACACTGGATAACTGGAATGAGTGGCAGGAGAGGGGAGGAGGAATGACACATGAAAGTAGGGAATGCACGAAAATGTACTACCTGCATGAACACATACACAATCCAAACAAACTTGGACATCATTGTCATGGCCTTCTGTAGTCCAGGCTTAGGAGTGGCACGAACCAACCACCCCCTCTAGGGTTTTGGCGCCTGCAAGTTTGGGGCTTACACAGGCATCCGCAACCCCAGCGGGGAAAGAGGGTTAGGGAATGTTGCTTGGATAGGTACGGGAAGCAGGAACACGGGTAGAGGGTACAGGGTTTAAAATTGGATTGGACTCCGGGTGATTATGGGAAAAAAAACATACCAAATTGAATTACATAATCATCCATGCATTAGTGCACCCCCCAGCAAGCCTATGCAGAGCAGTTTGAAAGAAAAACAACAAGACACTTAGCTCTGGTTTTGAGTGCTGGCCTCCTGCCTGCGCACTCTCAAGTCCGGTTACAGGAGCACTGCGATGCTGCAAAGAGAGCCACACTCAATAACCTGTACGTGCCCATTACACAAAAACACACCACCAATCATGCCCCATAGCAACAAACTACTCTACAAACAGACAATCTGGTGTAGATGCTTCGTACCCATATATAACATTACCCCTGTGATGGGTCATACACAGTCAATGCAGTAAGTCAGCCGCCGGTGGGTGTGTGGCAAATGGAACACCAATGTGTCACAATTCACACAACATGCAATGTTCCCTGGGTAAGCAGACAGACCCATATAGCAAGGTATGACTTCAGAGCAAGTTGTGTTCCACCATGACCGAAAAAAAGTTGGCAGTGCATGTATCAAAATGTACATGGAAATGAAACGCACTGCACCCGAGTAAGTCCCTTGCTGTATGTCCCTGTGAGCTGCCTTTTCCATGTCTCAGAAGGCTACATGGTTGATACAAGTGCCTCATTGGACCTTGGTGTACCGGAGGGTATGTGCCACTGCCCCTGCAGGTGTCCCAGACACCCTTACAATCAACAGCCATCAGTCCACCAACCCATCTGAGCTGCATTGTGTGCTTCAACACCAATATTCGTCCAAGCTGACCCTCAGTGCTGTGACTAAGCCTGCATGTGCAACTCGCCTGGTGCAAGCTTTGCTGTGTTGTGGCCCCCCCTGTGCTGCTCACCTTGCCTGGAGTTCCTTGGAACACGTCAGCAGTTCTAGGATGTAGGTCTGCAATCCCTGTGCCTCTGCTTGTGCACACATGTGCATGTGGGCACCAACAAACGTGTCCAGAATTCAGACGTCCAATGGGCCATGTCTGCTGGCAAAGGTGCTCTGGAGGCTCATCCCCCTGCAGAAAGGGCATGAAACACATGATTAATGCTTTAAAGTCATCTGTGTGTGTCTCTTCAGGCATCTCATTACTTGACCATGTCAGAGACTTATATCCGAAATCACACCATCAGTCCGTCTTTCACATCCAAAGTGTGGAACACACTATCTACGGCATGAATTGCAACAAGCACGTGTACAGTAAAGATAAGAAACATACTACACAATGCATAGCAATGAATGTACACATTAATCATGAAACACCCCATCTAGCAAAAGCTGAACAGTGGACAATAACACCGCAATCACCCCCACTAGGGGTTTCAACACAAGTCACACAGCACCAGACATGCCACAGATATGACAGTTCAAAGCCCTTGTGTAATAGGTTGTCACACCGAACCATCCTTGCGAGCCCATGGATAAGGGAGGCAGGAGTGGCATATGTGAGTCAAGGACCCCAAGCAGCAAACACATACACAAGACAAGCCTGAAGGGCCCAGCTGGAACAGACAGTGGATGCCTTCAAAAGCCACAAAGCACCGCACCGTCACATAAAAGCACAATAGACAAGCAATTTTAAACTATATTAACTAATTACACTAACTATGGAAAACCTACATTACCTAATTAAACTAACTATCAAACAGAAACTTAACTAACAAAACTAAAAGAAAAATCAAAAATGGGCACATACGACCCGGGAGGGAGGGGAGGCACCCAGGAGGGGGGAGGTACAGGGTGCTGCTCAATACCCACATGAAATGATGCTGAGCCCAAAAAAAAACCTCCATGGGCTCAACGCCTGCACAGCCCGACCTATGTGGGAGATAGATGGTCGTCCGAGTCTGGCTCATCCTGGAAAGGAGGACGTGGCACAGTAGCCTGGCCACGCCTAGCCGTAGCTTGCCCCTCGTCGGCAGCAAGTCTGCCGGACGGGTGAGCCTGGTTCTGTGTGGCGATGTGATGTAGGTCTGCATGCAGAACCTCACGTGATACACGTGCTTCCTCTTGCAAGGTAGCACGTGTAACACGGAGTTCCTCCTGCAAGGCCTGGCTGGACAACCGCTGCACCTCCCGAAAGCCTGTAGCTCAGCCGAGATGGTACGCTCAAGCTGTGCAAACCTCTCCTCTGCCCGCTGCCTCTGGGACATCATAAGGACACCCAGAGTGGATTTGAGCGAAGCATACTCCTCCCTCCGAGCATCCATGTGCGCCTCTGCGTGATCAGCAACTGCTTGACGCAGAGATGACATTTCAGCATGGCGTGCCCTGTCTGAGGCCGCCATGCCCAGCCTGAGCGAGCGGGCCGTGGACCGTGCCGCCTGCTGCTGGAGAAGCACCTGCCTAGCAGGGGAGAGCACAGATCGGGCCACACGCTCCATGCTCTCAGCGATGTCCTCCATTGCTGCCCTCTGCCGTTCTGAATTGGCAGTCATGTCTTGCTCCCACTCAGTATACTGCGGTTGCGCTCGGTGACCGCGTTGCCGGGCTTGACCCCTGCGGGACCCAAGGACCGGGTGTCCTTGCTGTGTTGGCACTGCCCGCGGCTGCACGACTACATGCCCCCGTCGACGTGATGTCCTAGGCACATCAGTGACTGGTGTGGAGGGTGACCCTGCGTCCCGATCCACCACGGGCGGAGGAACCAAGACTGTCTGATCCCTCAGTGCAGGTGTCACAGACAGAGGAGTGTGCACATCAGAATCACTCACCCATGACACATGGACCTGATGCTCATCCAACTCAACATGGACGTCAGAGTCGTCATCAAGGCTGGACTCATAGGCAGCCAGAGACAAGATGGACTGTAGCACTTGGGGGTTTTCGTGGCCTACCACCCCACGACCCCCACTTGTGCTGGGTTGATGTAGTGGTAACAACCCTGTGTCTGGCATGACAACACCATCCTCCGCCTCCATTGCGTCATCACCTGAAAAATAGAGAGAAAAAAGGTCACTACACATGTCAGAAGCACACAACACACACACACACACCGACAACAAACGCATCAGGCAGACATGTGACACACAACATATAACCTGGCATGCATGCTGGGTCAACTTTGAATTGCTTCTGTGATCAGACCTGTTGAAAGGTGGCAGTTTCCATGGAAGTGGGTCTATGCAGTGCAGAAAATGTGTACGCCACTCACTACCTACATGTACAAGGACTCCATGGTGTGTGCCAGGAAATGTGAAGGCAGTGCAAGGTCAAATTCAGGCATCACGTGAATAGTGCATTCAATGTGTACCATATCTAGAAGCCAAGCACCCCTCCACCCCAGTACCAAAGCAGGGATGCCTAGCATGGTATCAAAAGGCTGACCATACACCTGTGTATTGACAGGCAGTGTTGACTGGCATCAACAGCTTAATGTGATTCAAGTGACAACACTGCAAATGATGATGGGACAGTAAGCAGGACACATGATGAAAACTCTGGAGGCCGCCCACGTGTGAAGAAGACACAACAACAGTTGGACAGAGTCATTGGCCATTGAACAGACTGAGGCCTGTGAGCCACACAGATTGTCAGACCCTAAACATGTGTGCAACGCAGTACTGAGACACAGTTGACATGGGAAGCCTGATGAGATGCCATGCAATGTATGTAACCAAGGACTTGTATTACAGTGATCATCCAGTCAAGGACACATAGGGGCATGCGTGCAATGCACATGGAGCATGAATGGGCACTCATATCCCTGCGGGACATCCGACCTATGCACAGTACAAGTGAGATACCCTGCATCAAGTACTAAGGCTGTACCACACGGCATATTTCTGGCAGATTCTACGCTGGAAGTTAGCATCTACACAGGACGCATGAACAGGAAAGTACACATTGGCAAGATTGAAGCAGACCAGTGCAAAGGTGGAACTGGGGTGCTGAGTGGCGGAGGAGGGGCAAGGGAGCATGCCTACATGGAGTCCCCGCATGCAGGCAGAGGAGACATGCATCACGGAAGCATTGCATTACTTACACATCAGAACCATGTACACGTCACATGTAGTGGCAATCATGCACAAAACATCCCACAAGTGAAACACACACGTCCTCAACAAACACACATCAACACTCACTGGACTGGGCATCAAATTCCAGCATCTCTCCCACTCGACCAATTCAGGTGGTATGAACTCTGCAACGAGCGCCTCATGCGGAGTGAGCTCTTCCTCCTCTGGTGCAGGCCCACCACCAGTCACCAGAGTCAAGTTGTAATTAGAGGCACGCTTAGCCTTAGTGCTGCGTTTGATGTCATTCCAACGCTTTTTGCACTCTTACGCCGTGCGCACCTCATGGCCGAATGAACTGACATGTTCCGCAACATGCTTCCAGTGGGTGTCACGTTGGGCAGCCGTAGTCTGACTATTGGCACCCACTAGCATGTCACGGCTGTGGCCCCGCACGTAGTCCACGAGGAAGTCCAGTTCCTGCTTGCATAAAGGCTTCTTCCTCGACGTGCAGGAGGTCGTGGCTGTGTGTGGGGTCCCAGCCTGTGCTGCAGGTGCAACCTTCCTCCTCTTGGACTGTGGCGCAGACCGTGGCTGGCTAATGCCGCCCTGACCAGTATGGCCAGTGGGTTTGGTGGATTGAGCCAAGTGAGTGGCAGGTGGAGGGACGACCAAAGGCCTGACTTGTGTCAGTGGCAGCTGGGTGCCCTCTAATGGACCCTGCGCAGCAACATCAGCTGTGGCAGGGACATTGACCGCAATGGCCCTGGTTGGCAGACTCACAACCGGGGTGTTGTTGGGTGCATCTGCCTCTGCACTTGCCAACACCCGGCTGTTCGGGGCAGCAGATGACATAACTTCCCCAGGGACACGTGTCTTGGTCTGAGCAGCCCGGCCTGCCCCTATGGTTTACCTCCTGGCCTGTTGGAAATCTACCAAGGGCTCCTCAAGTGCCAACGCAGCCTGCGCTGGCAGACCCTGAGCCTGGGTGGCGGTGTTCACAGCTGCACCTGCAGCTACCACTACCATTGGGCCCGTGGCAGTCGATGGAACGGACTGCCGGGTCACACGGGCGCCAGTGCCAGATGCAGAAGCTGCATCCCCCGGAACCACAGGGGGTGGTGCATGACTGCACCAACACATGGCACAACATCGTGCTCAAGTGGCGCACCCCTGCCTCTTCCCCCTCTGTGGCCGCCCTGGACACCCTGGAGTCCCCCTACTCCCTGGTCACCACGGCCACGTCCCCGACCACAACCGCCACGAGGAGTACGCCCAGCTGAGGCGCCCCTCACCTTTGGTGTCCTCCCAACCATGGCACAGAGTGTAGTGCCGGCACAGATGGAGTAGTGCCAATGGGAGGTGTACACCACAATTGACCTGAGCAATTGGGTTGAAGGGGTGGGAAGCAAGATGTTAACAGCCCCCCTGCACCTGCAAGGCTGTATGTGACCCCGGTGATGTAGTGACGGGTCACGCAACGCTCAGGCACCCCAAAACTTCAGTAAAACCGTGCACGCAACCCTGCAGCCTATGAGCGTGGATTCAACCTCCCGCAGTACACGGTGGCACCCAGTAATACGAATAAAGCTTACGCTTGGGACACGCAGGCTACTATGACATCGAAAATGGGAGCGATACACAGGGGCACCCGCAGTGGGAAAAAGAGCATGTGCGACTCACCGTCTGACTAGCGTGATGCAGAAAAACACACGTAGCCAATACCCCCGCCAAAAGAAGAGATACGTCCTTGATAGCTGTGAAGTGTGATGGCGCGCGAAACAACAGGAAGCAGCAACACACGTCGGTCTCCACGAAAGGCACGTACAGCAAACTGCTGGCCCCGCTCACCTTTAACCCGTGCTGAGGGAAACGCCCGCACGCGTCACGTCACTTACGCGCATGGGCCCTTTCCTCGGATTACACGCGGACGTGCAGTTTTTCACACGCGCTGAAACGCCAATGCACGCTTGCACGCGTCACTTCACAGGGGCGCTTGCGCTTGAAGGGCCTTCTGTCCAATGAAATTGCGTATGCGTGCAGACGCGCTTACGCGCTAAGGGCCTTTCCTCGAATTACACGCTGACGTGCAGAATTTTCACGTGCCAAATCACTCCATATCAAGCTGGCCACGCGTAAGCACACGGAAGACCACGCTCCTGCCCAGAAGGCCGAATTACTGCCCCCCAGAGCCCCGAGCAGGCTCCCACCTGCCATCTGCTGCTGCCTGACTGCCTGCTGCCCACGTGCCCTGCCATTTGCTGCCTGCACATCAGCCAGGGGTGCTGTTGCTGTGACGACCCCTGCTGGAACCGAAGACTCCCGACTGGAATTCCATCGCTCCACAGCTCAGCCCCAGGACCCAGTTGCCCACCCAATCCTGCCTCTGGGGTTGTCATGTCGGGCATTGCAACATCCGGCACCACTGACAACCCCGGGCCAGAGAGGCAGAGGGGCACCAGCTTCAGTGCCAGGGAAGTTGGTGTCCTGGTGGAGCAAGTCCTGGGGCAGTATGATGCCCTCTTTGGAAGTTCCCGCGCCGACAAGGAAGGACGGACTCGGATCTGGACGGACATCGTGACTGCCATCAACGTGGAGGGGGTGGCAGTCCGCGACTTCCAACATGTCAAGAAGCGCTGGGAGGACTTCAGGTCCAGGACCCTCAACAAGGCCCGGCACCTCTTGTAGGCAGCGGATGCTAAGGGGCGCCGGGGCCACTTGTCGGAAGATCAGATGAGGGTCCTGGAACGCATATCCCCAGCGCTCCACGTCCAGGTCCTTGAGAGGCAGACCCGTCTGGAGTCGAGCGGTAAGTGTACATGCATCCTGATTGTAAGCTGTGCGTGTGGTGTTGTTTCAGTAGTGTGCAGGTTGCACATCTGTTTGTATGGGGTCGAGTATGGGTGGGGGAGTACAGGGCCGTGAGGCTAACACATGCGAGGGCTGTCATGTGTGAGACATGGATGGTGCTTGTGTGTGTAGGCTTGCATGCCAAATGCAGTTGTGTGGGCACACATGTTTGGATGAATGTGTATGTAAGTAGGCATGTTCGTGATGTCACGCATGTATGTTGTTTTCAGCTGCATGTATCAGAACTGTGTACATGTGCATGTGTGTGTATTTGACAAGGGTGCAACAGTGATGCAACATGGATGCATGTGACAGCGGGATGTGGAAGCTTGATTGGCACATGTGACATGGATGCCCATCTGAACACTGCGACAGTTGGCAGAGGTGTACACATGCATGCAAGTGTGGTGGTGTGTGTACATGTGTAGTGCACTCGCTGTGTTGCATGTGATGTCTGGCTCACCATTGCCTGCTCATGCTGTTGCATGTGTATGGATGGTGCTGGCAGTTGCGATATGGCTGTGGTATGGCTCATGTGTGCAAGTTGAAATGACATGTGTGTTGGGGATTGTGATGGCATGTCTGAGGTTTGCCAATGCCACTCATGTACAACTGTCATGTGTGTATGTGTCCTTTGTACAGTGCCCTGATGCCTGTGTTTAATTTCTCCCTGTCTGCAGCGTCAACTGATGAAGAGGGCGGAGAAGGTGCTGTGGAGCACAGCGGCGGGGATCCCACCGCCAGCCAGAGACTCAAGGCCCGGCTCCCCTCCCAGGTTGTGATCTCGTCGGGGAGTGAGGAGTCTGGTGCCGCGTCCCAGGCCGCAGCTGCCGGGGGGAGGTCCAAAAGGCAGAGGTTGGAGATGGACTCCTCGGCAGTAGAAGGGGCAGTTGGGACCCCACAGGGCCCAACGGGGGAAGATGGCACGGAGTCATCTAGGTTGGTGGGGGGTTTGGTGGAGGAGGAGGCCGTGAAAGCAACAGAGACAGGGTCTGGAGGTGGGGATTCCACTGGTTCTAGTGGTGCAGTGCAGGACCAGGGACAGGAGGCAGCACAGGCCGCCGCGGAGGTGCCTGTGTGCAATCCTGTCCCTGATCCTGTCCCTGCATCATCTTGCACCAGCAGGGATGCCTACGTCCAGACCCGTTTTCAGGCAGGGGATGAGCTCACGACAACTGGCCTTCCTCTGCCTGCGGACGTGGCTATCCGGGTCCGGGTCGAGCCTGTCCTGACTGGTGTGGCGTTGCGTCAACTGGCCATGCGAGGTGACCTGCAGTCTTTTCATGAGGAGACTGCACGTCATCTCGAATGGCTCATTGACCGCGTCGGCCTACTGGGACAGGTCACCCAGGCCGGATTCCTCCGTTTGATGGGGCTTGCTACGACCCCCTCCTCAACTGAACCCCCTATGCACCAGTTGTCCTCCGTGCCATCTTCCCACCCATCAGTCACCTGGGTGCCCTGTGGAGCTGCCTCTGACGGTGCGGCCAGGCTGGTGGAGGAGGCATCCCTGCCCCAGTCGGGAGTCGGACCTCCAGCAGGGGTGGCCACATCAACGACTGCACCCCAGCCAGCGGAGGATTTACAGGCAGCAGGAGGCAGTGCACGGGCAGAGGCACAGCAGCAGCAGCAACGTGGTGGGAGCCATGATGGCTCAGGGCCTTCGACATCGGAGGGGCAGGCATCGGCCAGAGGGCAGGATGACCCAAGACGGGAAGTGTCTTCCGTGTGGCAGCGGTTGGACCACGCCATAGATGCGGAGTGGCAGTGGGCGGAAGAGGCACGGCTCACTATGGTCAGGGCGGAGAACCCCATGCGGAGGGCCCTGAGGCGGGCCGAGTGCCTTGAGGCAATCCGCAGGGGGTTGGAGGTGGACACGTCGACGGCCCTGCGGACCCTCTGGGCCATGGAGGACGACCGCCTCCGGGACATTGAGCAGGAGTTCGATGACGCCCTGGCCCGGGACATCCAAAAGTGAGCCGTCGGACTAGCCCGCTGCCCTTGTAAATAGTTCTGTAGTTAGTGTTAGGTTTCCTTTGGTTTTGCATTTTTTTTGGACCTTTTGGACAATGAGGCCACATTTTGGTATATAGTTTTTTTTTATTAGGTAGTGTTATTATATAGGTTTCATTTCTTCTGTTGGGATCATGGACCCTGGATTGTTTATCTGTATATAGTTGACTGTTGGATTTTCATTTTTTTTTACGATTTACCCATGGAGCAATGGTTTTCAATTTTAATTTTCCATTGGATTTAGTTTTGTGGACTGTGACTTTGGACACCTTTCCTTTGGATTATGATTTGTGGTTTTGCATTATTTCACGGACATGCTGGTTTTTATTTTTTTAAATTCCCATTTTTGTTTGTTTATTTTTGATTCAATTTATGTTTCTTTTAATACATATTTTTTGTTCAAACTTCAATGTGTAGTATCATCTCATTGGTTTCATGCATATCATGATATGGGTTTTGAGATTCACTGACACCCATTGGGTGTATGTGAGGGACATGTGTTAATTTCCAAACTTGCAATTGGGGTTCTATCATGTTATTGCCATTTCTAAGTGGGTGGATGCAATACTAGGGTGGGTGTTTGGCATTTGGAGGCTGACCATAAGGGCCAGGGATCTAGATTGTGATGACATGTTGGCTGGGGGACATGTGTGGGGGCCTGGTGGAGGATGCCCCACAGTGCTGGGGGGTGGGGGTACAGGGGGACATGAGTTGGGGCCTGGTGGAGGGTGCCCCACAGTGCTGGGGGGTGGGGGTGCAGGGGGACATGAGTTGGGGCCTGGTGGAGGGTGCCCCACAGTGCTGGGGGGTGGGGGTGCAGGGGGACATGAGTTGGGGGCCTGGTGGAGGGTGCCCTACAGTGCTGGGGGTTGGGGGTGCAGGGGGACATGAGTTGGGGCCTGGTGGAGGGTGCCCCACAGTGCTGGGGGGTGGGGGTGCAGGGGGACATGAGTTGGGGGCCTGGTGGAGGGTGCCCCACAGTGCTGGGGGGTGGGGGTGAAGGGGGACATGAGTTGGGGCCTGGTGGAGGGTGCCCCACAGTGCTGGGGGGTGGGGGTGCAGGGGGACATGAGTTGGGGACTGGTGGAGGGTGCCTCACAGTGCTGGGGGGTGGAGGTGCAGGGGGACATGAGTTGGACATGAGTGGGGGCCTGCTGGCAGGTGCCCCACAGTACTGGGGGGTGCGGGTGCAGGGGGACATGTGTGGGGGCCTGGTGGAGGGTGCCCTGCACTGCTGGGGGGTGGGGGTGCAGGGGGACATGAGTTGGGGGCCTGGTGGAGGGTGCCCCACAGTGCTGGGGGGTGGGGGTGCAGGTGGACATGAGTTGGACATGAGTGAGGGCCTCCTGGCAGGTGCCCCACAGTGCTGGGGGGTGGGGGTGCTGGGGGACATGAGTGGGGGTGCAGGGTAGTCCCCCGTGGTGTGGGCTGCCTGCAGGGGCTGTGGAGGTTGTGGAGCGAACACCTGGGAGGACCCACATGGCCAATTCACGTGTAGTACTCCACGGAACCCTTGAAATACACGTACCCTGCTGAATTCACGTGTGTAACTTCCCGTGCACCCCAAAATACACGTACCCAGGACATTCACGTGTGGAACTTCCAGCGCACCCCTGATATACACATACCCAGCTGAAATCGCGTGTGAAACTTCCCGCGCACCCCTGAAATACACGTACCCTGCTGAATTTGCGTGTGAAACTTCCCGCGCACCCCAGTAATACACGTACCACGCTCGCACAGGGCCAATCGCGTGTGAAACTTCCCACGCACCCCAGTAATACACGTACCCTGCTGAATTCACGTGTGTAACTTTCCGTGCACCCCGAAATACACGTACCCAGGACATTCGCATGTGGAACTTCCAGCGCACCCCTGATATACACGTACCCTCATGGAATCGCGTGTAGAACTTTCCACGCATCCCAGTAATACACGTACCCTGCTGAATTCACGTGTTAACTTTCCGCGGACCCGAAATACACGTACCCAGGACATTCGTGTGTGGAACTTCGCGCGCACCCCAATAATACACGTACCCTGCTGAATTCACGTGTGTAACTTTCCGCGCACCCCGAAATACACGTACCCAGGACATTCGCGTGTGGAACTTCCCGCGCACCCCAGTAATACACGTACCCTGCTGAATTCACGTGTGAAACTTCCCGCGCACCCCTGATGTACACGTACCCAGCTGAAATTACGTGAGGAACTTCCCGCGCACCCCAGTGATACACATACCTCGCTTGCCGTGCTGGTACAGGGTTAGCGCAGCCCTTTGCGCTGGATTGGGGATTTTGATGGCTTTTCCCTGTGCAAGGGGCGTTCTTGGGGGCGTAACTGGCGCTGCTGCAGGGTCGCTGCGCAACTGTGCGCCACGGCTGGTTTTGGTGGCTGGAATCCATGAATACACTGTGCGCGGAAATGTATTTTGGCGCACGCGGCTGGCGCAGGGATTCGCGCACGCACACTGTGCGCCAGCCGCGTGCGCCACTTGTGCGCTGATTTCTATGAATTACCCCCTCAGTTGTGTTGATGAGAACGTATTGATATGGTAGCAGTTTTCAGTTACAACTTAACAAGTTGGAAGGAGTGGGCATCCCGGCATATCACTGTTTCCCACATTTTAGTATAGAAAACCAAGCTGTTAATGGTGTAATAAAAATACCCCCAAAACCCTGTTGGGGCGGAATTAAGTGTTTGTCATTAATGATGAGGAACAACAATGACGCGATACGTTGTTGACGAAAGATGCAAATGTATGACATCACAAGCACTACAAATAGATAAAGATTTCAAGATGGCGCTCTCACGCCACACAGAACGCCGCTATGGACTTTGAATAAAGAGAAATCAATTTAATGACAGATGAGGTATGTCTAAAATGTAAAGTCCTTTTAAATGTATTACACGCCTCTTTAATTACATACAAAGGAACGACCTTTGTACCATGGATAGCAGGAATTATTGTTTGCAAGTACGTGGAATTTGATACTGATACGCAGGATGCAGTTATAGAATATTATGATGAAAGGAATTAACTTATGAAGAATGAAGTATGAAGAAGGATTAACATGTAAGAAAACTTGTTTATAAAAAAAACCCCTCATAATTCACAAAAGGTATTCAAAACACAAATGCCAAGACAACAGTATTGTTCTATTGTTTAACAGCAATTACTCTTTTTAGGTATTGCTGAGTTGGGAGAACGTACTGATAATAGAGATCTAGCACAAATACAAAGGCCGGCGCAGGGCATACAAGCAAGTTAGTAGAAACCAAATAATATATATATATATATATGATAATGTACAAGTATGTGCTGTTTTAACCACAATCACATAATTTCAATTGGCCAGGTGACTTATTATCACGTGTATAATAAGATTTTAAGAAAGATATGCTCAACCATTTTAATCACGTAGGGTGAATGATGGAAAGGTGCCAATCACTAGATGGGTTCCATCTGAGTCAAATGTTGGGCACCCAGTTCTCACTGGTAGTGGATCTGGGGCTGATCTGGGGCTGCACAGGTGCATCACTTGAGAGTTAATGTAACATATACAAACAAATTCTTAATAATACACAACAATGATGAATAATTGATAGTCAATGTACTACATGTAATTACTTTTATAACTATTGCATGAGCATATGAGCATATTGCGTTGGAGATTCTGTTTTTGTTCATAAAAACTATTGTTAATTGGCAGGAATGGCAGCATTACTGTTCTAATCATTCCAACGTATGTTTATTGATCAGATAGTAAGATAGGTATTTGGACTGTATGACACAATAAAGATGTTGTATGATAAATTCATGTTTTTCACATGTGTGGGATATTACAGGCAAATAGATTTTTGCTACTGACTTGGTTTTAGGATGTTCAAGAACCATTGTTCTACCCTTTAAATGTTTTTAATACAATCAGGCTGAGGTGTCTGGCGAATTAGTTAGTGTCAACCAGTTATAGATATAAAATAGGATAAAATCAGGAAAGCTAGAAATTTATCTCAGAGGAATACATCATCAACTCTTCACGATATTGTCAATACATTTAAAGAAAATAAAAAAGACAATATCATCACACTTATTTAAGAAAGAACATCAATTCATCAATTAATCCAATTCAATTAATCAAATTCAAAGTTTTAACAAAACCTGCCACTGCTAGGCCTTCTTTAATAGAGTTAATATTAAGACATCTTTTCCAAATACAGTTGCAATTCAGTGAGTTTAAATTAGAGACCCGATCAGAAAAAGTTTAAAGATATTTCATCCTACTTATAGTTAAAGCTTTGCATTCTAAGACCAGATGTCACACTGTCTCAGTGGAGCCCTGGTTACAAAATCGACAGTTGGTTTCTAGCTCAGAAATTCTTCCTTGTCTCAACAAGATCTCTTTAGTTAACAAAGATTAAATCTTAGTCTCAGTAAAAAACATTCTGTAGTAACTATTTGGGAACTGAAAGAGAATCATAGATTGGGGCCCTGCCTTCTATGATTAAATATCAAATTATGCAGGGATGGAAACAAGTGAAATGAAGCAGTAGTGCAAACCCAGTCATAGTCATACAAAGCTTACTTTACTCTGCCTGGGTTAGCCAACAAAATATCCCTATCCATCGCCAAATTTTCCAGAATTGCTAAGGACCTTGCTTCCAACTGAGAAAGGAAGTCGCTATAGTTATTCATGTAGTGGAGTTGTTTTCCTAAGAACTCATAAAGTAAGTGAGGAATAGGATTGATTTGTTTTGAGAATAAGGCAAGTATCTGCCACTGCACACATGCCCTCATAGAAACAATCCCCAAATCAAATCTAATCGCTACTAGTGGTATAGCATTTGCAACTTTCAATATTTTATGCACATTTTTGCTTCGATAAGGTCAAGAACCTTAAAGATAGCATCATCTACCAGCTCCAAGCCATAGATTAATTTCAGGACAATCTTATCCTCATATAAAAAATAGCTGGTTTGATTGAAAAACGTTCATACTTCCTATCAATTTTCAACACCTGATTAGTAAGGAACTTCTCTTTGTTTAATAGGGTCTCTCTGATGATAGAGCACCGTGGCAAGGCACTTATCTGGAAACCTAAATGAAGCAGAGTCCACTGTTCCAGTAGCCTTTTTCTCCAAAGACCAGACCCTTCCTTTTGGTTTCTTTCCCGGAGAGATGGCTACAATCTGGGTCTTACTAGAATTAACAATGAGGCAATTATCTTTGGCAACCAAGGACAATTTGGCTAGGAGACATTATAAACCAGTCCTGGAGTTATCAAATAACAGAATCATCAGCATATGCCAACCTTTCCACGCTCATCGAGCCATCCTAGATGCAATCAGACCTGTCCCCACCAGGTAATTTATAACGTCAGAGACGTAAAGGTTAAACAGGTATAGTGCCAAGTTACATCCTTGTCTCAAACTCGTAAAGGTTTTAATACGTTCTGACAAGGGCACCATCCTTGTTCAATCTTACACAAATATCAGAATCCTCACAGAGACCCATCAAGAGCCTAACAATCCACCCAGGATACTCCAACCAGCAAGTTTACTCCAAAGTCTATCCCTAGATATCTTATCAAAGGCTATAGAACGGTTGATGGTTGCCAGATAAGTGCATTCATTCACCATATTCCATGCCAAAACTTGAAGGGCCTTCACCATCAAACCATTTAAATGTGTGGAGTATCTTTTGTGGAATCCCGTCTGAAATGGGCTATGTCTACCCGTTAGCTGCACCCATTATTCTAGATGGCCTAGATGAAGCAAAGAATAGTTTTTTACAATCTGCATCAATTAATGAAATAGGTTGATCATTTTTGGGGTCAAACCATGAACCTCTCTTAAAGATGGGAACAACATTAGCAGTATGGCATGACATCGAGAGATTGCCTGAGCCGATTATACTTCCAAACAGTATGTACAGCACCCTAGACCTCTTTGCCGGGTCAAGTTTCAAGGCGTAATTCATAAGGCCATTAGGCCCTCGGACACGCAACTTCTTACACCTCTTTATTAGATCCCCAATGTCCTCACACTCAATCTTAATTTCCCATGGGTACTCAATGATGTATTTACTGATATCTGGGTCTAGTTCATTGTCTATAGACCAACCTCTGTAAATCTCTCAAAAAAGTCCACCCATTGAGTTTCAGTAACTGCATGCAGTTCATTAGCCTGGATAGAAGGGTCCAGATTATTGACTAAAACCCAAAATGCATGAGAGTCATGTTTAATTAAAGTACAGAGCATACATTCCACATCTGACTGTTAAAGAGTTGCATTTATTGATTTACAGAAGTTTCTGTATTTTTGTTTTAATTTCTTCTATTCTTCAATTTCGGCCCAAAATTAATATTCCCCTTACTACCACATTTCAAAGCCTTAATGTCTCTATGCAGTTTCCTCTTCGCTTCTACTACAGCAGAATTATAAACATGAGTAATTTCCCCCATAACCTTGCTGGAGAATTTACGATTCTGTTTTATTTGTTCATTCAGTTCCCCCATGAAATCATCAAAACACTGTGGCCCTCATTACGACCCTGGCGGAAATCGAAAAACGATGGCGGAAATGTAATACCGCCATCGAATACCGCTCGGTGCGATTATGACCCATCACCGCAAAGTACGATGCCATTTGCGACACCGTAGTGAACGCCAACGCTAACTGCACCAAGTACGCGCACGCGCGCCATGCAAAACCGTAATTACCACCATGGCGCAACGGTACGCGAATTCTGACCCTAGCGGACATTTACTGAACGCCATCAAGCATGGCGGAAAGTACCATTCCGCCATGGTGAGAATTACGGCATCGTGAACCAACCGTAAATGGCCCTACTGAGTGCCTGTACACCACTCCCTGCCCACATTGCACAACTCCTCGTAGGTGCAATGAAGTTACACAATGCAACCAGTGAAATGTACAAGTCACCCATGCATGCCAACGAACAAATGAATGTAGGGGCTCCAAGTGCCTTGTGAGTGGCCATCCATATTTGGCATGTCGCCATTGCCGTACTGATGCAGCACAGGCATGTGAAGGTTCAAGTACAGCAATATGAACTGAAATATGAGACAAAACAACAACAGGCCCCCATCGCTTGACACCAGTGTAAGGCAACATTCAAAGCAGTATCCTGAGGGAGACTGCACCAGCCCTGTACTCTTGCCAGTAAACAAACCAACCATCAGCATAAGCATGTACCACACAAGTTGGCAGAGTGACTGAGCAGCCAGGCTCATCTCAAGAGGGGCCAATGGGAGCTGCAGGGCACAGATGGCACGAATACAGAAGCTATTCCAATGGACATGACCTCAGTCTCCCTCCAAGAAACGCACGCAAACACAGGCACCTGTGACCAGCCATTTTCTGATAATCACATCATTCCACCAATCCACCTGGCTGACCGGCATCTGTTACACAAAAGCTAATCCCCCGCCCCTGAGCATGACATCATTAAAACAGTCATAATGGCAGCCCCTATCCCTGACCTTACTGGGCTTCGTAGGCAAACGCGGCCAGTACAGTACCACGCAACTATACTCAGAAGGCGGAACCCAATGCAGATCTTCTCACAATACATCGCTCCACAAATAGGAATATGCTACATTACTTGCAAAGAATAACGCTACACGGTTAATATCAGAATAAAATTATAATGCACATCAAATTCACCAAGCCCATACAGCTATTAGGTCATAAACTCCAAAATATTTTTCATTACTGTGGGCTGCATCCGCAATAAATGACCAGCTTCTTCTTGTGTGACGCCCTGTTCCTTCATGGTACACAGGGGCTACATTCACGTTCAAAAAGGCAACATGGAAGCGCCTAGAACCGCAGGGCCGTCCCATAAGGTAGGCACTAGTCCAGCTGAAAGGTTGATATGTTGCTCCTAGCCACTAGTACTGCATAAGGGCATGTGGCCCATTGGCGATCGTCCCATAAGATCGTAATGGTGCTCCACTGATTAACTCGAAGCAGCAGGTGTCGGGAGTAAAAGCCATCTGCAGGAGTGGCATACAGATGGCAGCGGCAAAAGGGGAGGAGATACCTGTCACCCAAATGAAATGAAAAAGAATAGTATGGGCATCAGAACTTCATTTGTATTACTCACTTCAATGATCACACTAAATCTACAGCCATATGCATGCTAGCCCACTCAAAAGGATTATTTCCACCCAAAAATCACTTGCGAATCATAACTATATAAATCGAGGTGAAAACACTATTACAAACGAGTGTTTGTGTGCATGCGTCTGTTAAAACAGAATCCATTAGATGGGATTAGTAACGTGCATAGACACAAGTGTTTGAAGGCGCGTCGAGACAGGGAGGGTTCAACAAGGGCAGATAGACGATGGTCCCACTATGGCAGCTCTGCATCACATAGCGCAGGGGAAGGGGATAGATTCCAAAAAGCCATGTACATGGCAAACTCCCAATTAAATCATCTGTCCATGCATCCATACATCATTCCCTCATCCCGGTATAAAAACGCCTGATTATTTACTCACATAACATTTGAAATTTCCATTGAGTCTGTGCGTAATGCAGTCTGCAAAATCCACTGTGCTCCAGCCCGGAATTCTAGTGTTGTGAAGTAACATGTATTTGGGAACGCCCTGCCTTATCGTCCACTACGCTATTGCGCATCCCATACTATTCATATCAATCATTGCATTCTCGCCATGGCCCCTGTCCCAAGGACATTAAACAATAGAACGTTATATTTGCAGTCAGACCTGTGGGCGTCTCCTCGCCGCTAGCTGAAAACCGAAAGCGCTGTCCTTCGAATTCCTCATTTGCAACATCACGTCGAAAAGGCATCTGTGACCGCTTGAAATCACAAATTCATCCATGTAGTGCGGCAGTGTGTGAAAATGGCAACTGGCTTCACTCACAAATGGGACGCCCCGCCCGTCGGTGAACCTCGGTACAGTGCTGCATGAGGGTCCACCGTTAATCGAGTACTACATTCCACTGACCCTTCACAAGTTTGTTCGCGACTGCAAAGATAGTATGTGAAACAATGGGACCATAGCAGAATGAACATATAAACCAATATTTCACTGCCACCGGGATTAAATACATGATTGTAATAGCAAGATGCCATGTGTCACATTGCAGCGTTGTGTGCGGGACGTGCTCGCCCAAAGGGGATTGCAGCTGGCACAGGTGGAATGAATCACCACAGGTGGAGGCTATACAGCCTGAAAACACATGAATTGCACACCCAACCCCCTCCCACAACCACACCCACTCCAAAATGCTACCGGCAGGACTAGCGATGTTGGCCCTGGGGGACCTGATAGCACTGCAAGTACTCCAACTTCAAGAAGAAGACGAACACCAACTACTACAACAACCGGCCGCACAGAGGAGACGCAGGAGGAGGAGGAGGGCAAGGCAGGGCCAGCAAGGCCCACCAGCACAGCCACTACCACCACGCAGGCAGCCCGCAATCCCACGCCTCCGAGCTCATCCGTTCAACCTCACTGCTGAGCAGATCCACACCCTCTACCGTTTGGACCGGGACATCATAACCGCCATTGTGAACATGACACATGCTGACCTTGTCAGCATGATAGATAGCCCAACCGCCATCCCACCCCTACTGAAGGTGGTGTCTGTACTCCACTTCCTGGCCACAGGCACCTACCAGCACACAGTCGGACAGTTGCATGGCATTTCACAGCCACTGTTGTCACGGACACTATCGCAAGTGCTCGATGCCCTCCTGAAGCACGCAGACGACTACATCTCTTTACCACGCTCGGAGCAGGAGATTACAAACACAAAAGTGGGATTCCATGCACTTGCCGGCATACCGGGTTGCATTGGTGCCATCGACTGCACCCATGTGGAATTGGTTGTCCCACATGCCATGGAGGTCCAGTACCGCAACCGGAAACAATATCATTCTCTTAATGTACAAATGGTGTGTGACTCCAACAGGATCTTTACACATTGTTGTGCCCGATTTCCTGGATCAACCCATGATTCTATGGTCTTGAGGAACTCTACAATACCACGCTACATGGAGCGACACGCAGGGAACAGATCCTGGCTACTCGGTGAGTCTCATTTCATGCATGATAATGTGGGGTATGTGATGCGGCAATGACCTGGCAGGAAGGGGGGGGGGTGCCTACGTAGCAATGTCATTCCACAAACATCCTTTATTGTCCACATACAGGTGATGCCGGGTATCCACTGAAGAGATGGCTCCTTACACCACTCCGGAACCCACAGAACCAGCATGAGGAGGACTACAACCATGCCCACTCACGTACCCGTGTAGTCATAGAACAGGCATTCGGCCTACTGAAGGCTCGTTTCCGCTGCCTCAGCAGGTCTGGCGGGGCACTCCTGTACCGCCATGAGAAGGTTGCAAAGATGGTCATGGCATGTGTCATGCTACACAACATGTGCGTACGTAGAAATGTGCCCATGCCCCCTGACGCAGAACTGCAAGCACCTGAAGATGGTCATGATGAGGGTGGGGATGTGGCAGCACCTCAAGGAGTCCGCGAGGCACAGGAGGGCCGTGAAATTTGTCAGAATATCATAGATTCATGCTTCTAGCACTCACGCCTGGTGGCTGATACATGGACACAGGACTTGTGGCACTGTGTGTGTCTGGAACATGCACAATGTGGACTGTACGCCTATAAAGGCCTCGTACACAAAGATCAATGTCCACACATCTCATTGGATGATTATGAAATGTTTATAGCATGTGTGAAATTATATTACACACCCCATCGACCCGCCACCCAAGAAAGCCCAACACCCCCCATCCACCCTCCTACCTCCCCCCGAACACCAGTGTCCAAAGATGCTCATTGTCAGTGGGCAGACGCTATTGCAAGCCACCTCTCCGGGTATCAGGGGCACCCCTGCCTGTGGAGCGCAGGTTCCTCCCAGATCTACGTTGGGGGCTGCCCTGGACGGAACTTGCAACGGATGATGTCTCTGCCTGCTCACGTCCATGCATGTCCCTAAGGGTTTGTGAGAGCTCAATGAGCACACGGCGCACAGCGGCAAGTTCACCACATACGTCTTTGGACGTCGCATGCAGTTCCCCCCTCAGGCTCTCGGTGCTTCTCTCCATTTGTACCCTTAGTGTCTCTATACTTCTCTCCATTTGTACCCTTAGTGTCTCTGTACTTCGCTCCATTTGTGCCCTAAGTGTCTCAGTAGATGTTTCTATGGCTGCCTTAGAACCCCCACATTCATCAGCATGCTCCTTGAGGAGCGTGGCCAGTTGCTGCTGTTGCACGATCACCTGGTCGAGGGACTGTTGCCTCTGCTGGGCCATGCCCATTTGCGGTGGTGTCACAGAGGGGCTGATCACCTCATGTTGCCTTGCCACAGGGCTTGTGGGGGATGGCCAGTCGTCGTCTTGTGGGTGCCCCTGCGTGGTATCCTCATGGTGCACGGGATGAAACAAACAGGGGGATTGAGACAGGTCATGGATGGGTCCTACATCGACAGCACCGTTTTCTGTGTCGGAGCATGCTGGCATTAATGCAGTGTCACCTATGGTGCTGCTGCCACCAGAAGCAGTGCCTTCTGTGGCATCCATTGGGGGGACCTGTGGTGCTGCTGTTGTGGGCATGCTGGCTGCTGGGGTGCCTGTTGGAGTCCCCTCCTGTGTGCTGCCACTTGATTTGTGCTGCTGCCGTGTCTTGATCCGTGCAGCTGAGGTGGAGGGTCTTTGGCCGTTGGTCTTGGCCCTCTTTGCAGGTGTGCTGGTAGGGGTGTCCTGAAGCTCGTCGTTTGAATCGGACCCTGTGGTGGAGTAAAGGAGGGCGAGCGTTATTTATGGGTCTGTGGAAATTGGAATGGCAATGTATCACATGCATTGGGGTGGTACCTGAGGGTGATTTGGGTCAGGGCCTTGGAGATGGTTTCATTTTTGTGTGGATTGAGGATGCAGTTGTTTTGCATGCTGCACGTGTAGAGGGTGTTTTTAGGATTTTTAATTATTTATGTATTTAATGTGACTTTTGAAGTGCGCTATCAGGCCAATGTATGTGGACGTTCTCCTGGACATGTGTTTCTGTTGCACTATGTGGACACATGGTACTTCACATAATTGGTCATTGTGGATTTAGCATTGTTTTATTTGGCCCACCTACCTGATTCTTCGGATGTCTGCACTCCTTTCTCCATCCCTCCGACTCCCTCTATACTCTCCATTCCAATGGTGGAGGCACAGATTTCTTCCCAGGGGGTCAACTTGATGGGTGATTCCGATCCTCCCCCGGTAGCTGTGGCAATGTTACGGTTGGCTGATAGTATGCTCCGTACGCGTATCCGCAAGTCGTCCCATCGCTTTCTGCATTGCTGTGGGTTGCGGGGTGCGGTCCCCACCGCACTTACCCGCTGTGCCACCAGGGCCCATATGGCCTTCTTGTTCGCAAATGCCGTCCTGGTCATTTGCGTCGAGAAGACGACGGCAGCATTCTCCTGGAGGGTCTCTGTGAGCACGGTGAGTTCCTCATGGGAGAAGTGGACCTGCCGCTTGCGGTCGCACGCTTTTTTAGCAACTTTTCCCATTTTGATTGTTTTGACTAGGGTGGCTAACGGGTTGGGATGTGTCTCAGGGTCGGATTTTTAATGGTTGTGTTGGGATTCTGATTTTATAGGTGTACGGCGTGCTGTTTCCCGTTCCGGACCCATGTTTTTACTTCCGTTTCCGTATATTTACGGTCACCGTATTTTGCGATTACCGCTCATTACGGTGACCGCTATGATGGGTGGCGGAATTGCACCTAGGGCGCCGTACGACGGCGGTGAGGGGCGTTTTGGGGACATTTCCGCCATCGCAGACTTTGCACTTCCGCCATGGCGTAATGCTCGTGCCCGATGAGTCAGAATTAGCCGCACTTTACTCCATCGTGCAATGGCGGAAACGCTATTTACGCTATGGCGGTCAGGTCAGTTACTTTCCGCCAGGGTCGTAATGAGGGCCTGTGAGTTAAATACCTTCAACTGGTACCTCTAATAACACCATCCGCATTCATAATTGCAATATTCCGGTCGGACCACAAATAGCATCCCCTGAACAGGTAGGCTATACATTCTGCATAAATGGACGTGACTGCGTTTTAATCAGAAAATTAAATTCAGCGATAAGGATTGCGGGGTCACTCCAATTATTATGTTGAACTAAAAAAGCATGTAGCAGCTAATTAAGAACACATCAGCAAAAATATAATCCAAGGTTGAGAGGTATTCCCCTCATCTCCAAGTTGCAGTATTATTTCCCTCCCCTACTGACATGGTGTTAATTAGGCTCAAACTCAACGCCTCCATGGTTGACCACCACATCCAGCCATTTTGAACTTTAGGCTCCTTAGGTAAACTCTCCCCAATCACAGCCCAATTTTCATCCAGTTTTTCTGGAATGATACAATTTGAATTAATATCACCCCCACAAGAATTCTTCCATTAGTGTAAGAGATAGCCCATGTATTAATACAATCAGATATGACCTGTAGGAAATCTTCAAATTTGCTACTCAGCTGTGCCAATAAATATTCATGATCAACATATTTGTTAATCCTTCAAGGGAAGTTAGTGCCAATGCCATCACCCCCAAAAGGAAGATTGGGAATCAGAGAGTCCTTCATTCCTAAAGTAGAGCCCAATGTCATCAGCAGGCCCCCTGAGGCCCTCTCCCATTACTGGCCCTTGCCAATTGAGTAAACACCTGATAGCCATCCAGAACCGAAGTTTGCAACAACCACGTCTCCTGAATTAACATTATATTACCCAATCTCAGGATTTGCATTGCATCAATATTACTGAACATATGTTGGCTTCCTCTGGAGTTCCAGGATACAACTTTCAAACCCAACTGCTGGCTACTTCTATTTCTAACTTCCGTGCAGCTATGGCCCCATTCTATTCCACAAAACAGATTTGACTAGAGCCCAATTGTGGTCATCCACATCCTCTTGTGTTCCGACCAGTTTGGCAGATCTTAAGCCATGAGTTGCAGGATTAAAAGAGAATTGGAGGCACCCACCCCTAAGGAACATTTACCCTCTTGCTCCTCAACTCTTAAGGGTTGTAGGTCGAAACCCAATTCTTTCAATTTGGCCGCTTCTGATAGAACTGATCCTTTTGCCAGGTTTGATGCAAAATTTAGATGACAATGTTTAGTGTCAGCACGGTTGGGAAATGCTACAAGGACAATGTCAGTAGATGGAACTAAACTTGAAGTTGGAATTTCAGCAAAAATGGTGACAACATTCCCCTATTTAAGCATACCTGTACCTCCGGGCCCAAGGCACAGGTCAAACATAATTTGAATTCACCACTCAATTGCCTACTTTCTGATTCTTTAGGCAAAACCCTTGTCATTGTATTCTGCCTCTCCTTAGTGCCCTCCATTCTCCACTGGACATTGCCCTTCTTAGCCTGTCTTAGTACACTATAATGTTTTGATTTCATAAACACCCCAGCCTCTGCACGCACTACATCATGGTTCACTGGATTGCATTTATATAGATTATGTAACAATTTGCCAACCCCTGAGTGCAAACTTGAGTAAAGGCCTGGGGGTAAATTTTAAGTGCATTGTTGTTTGTGTTGGCTCCACTCCTCCCAGTTAGTATTGAGAGTCCCCTGTGTAAGCCTCTGGTCTACATCATCCATGATTACTAGTCGTGAGGTTACCAAGTTACATTTTCTTACCTGCTGAGTAGAGTAAGGAATCTGTTTCAGACAATTGAAATCTACATTCTATCTGGATCGAAGGCCTAAAACTATTGGTCAAACTATTGGTTGTTGAGGTAGCCATAATCCCAAATGTATCAGGGGCATCTTTGGAGGAATTAGGTTTTAGACCTCCCTGTCCTTCCTCCATCGTACCCTTCTTTGACAGATCTGAAATGTTAAATGTCACTCCCCTCTTCCCTTCTGCATGATATCGCTTCCCAACCTCTCCTTCATTAAGCTTGGTGCACAGTAGATGATTTGTATAGACCCCTAGTTCACTATTACTCTGATCACCGGGGAGTATGGGCTGAGTTTGAGTTGTATCATTTCTAGAGGACTGAATTTTCATCTTCTTAGGGCACACTTCAGATGTCAAACTCAAGTTCAGGTTAATACCTCTAACCACACCCAGTCTAGGGGATACTTCATGAGTTTGTAAATCAGTTTGGGGTGAAGTTGTTAATGGGTAGCGTTTTTGCCACCGTTTCGACCAGATTGGGTTAGGGACAATGAACATTTAAACATTCCCAACCCTTTCAGTACCAAATCATCAACCCCTGCAGGTATCTGAATAGAGCATAATTTTCTTTTGCCCACCTGGGTAGATCTTACAGTATCCAGATTATGCCACACTTAGGAAGGCTTGCCAATGGGCACAGATTTATTTGTCCTTGTTACCTTCCTTCTTTAGGGCTGCTTGGCTTTAAAACAAAATGTATACATTTTTTGGGGCCTAAAACCACTTACTTTCACCCTTTTTTGGTTTCCCCTCAGGTTTTCAGCAAATGAGGCCAACTCCTGAGGTTGACATAATGGTTGGACTTCCACCTCAGACTCTAGAGGCTCTTTTGTCTTTATAGTACCATCTTTCAAATTACTCAGTGCCGGTCTGCATACGACAGAGGCATTGCCAATTATCTTATTTGAGTCATCACTAAATAAAATAGAATCAGAGATAACTGACCTCTTGGGGGGGGGGGGAGCAGAACGTTTACTCCCCTACAAATATCTGAAGAGCATCAGTGTTGGGGTGAGGGTTCGAGGGAGTAGGAACATTAATCCTACTCAGATTCTCAACTTTGTCCCCAAGGTGCATCAATAACAGACTATGGGCCTCATTACACGGTAGGCGGTAAGGGTTTACCGGTAATGGTAAGGGAACCGGTACCGGTAAACCCTTACCACCTTACTATGAGTTCCCTTTGCGGGACCCGACCTTAACGGCTGGTTTTACCAGCCGTTAAAGTAGGGTGCCGCAAAGGGACCTTGGTGCTAATTACGGTACCGCAATTTGCGGTACCGTAATTAGCACCTTCCCCATTCCCATTATGCCCTATGGGGGCAAAAATGGGAATGGAGAAGTGCCTTGGTGAATGGGGAATTACCGCCCCCGCTCACCTTGGAGTAGGGCGGTAATTCCGCCATCCAACAAGGCGGACACGGTAAAATACCGGCGGCAACCATGGCGCTAATAGCTCTTTGTTCTTTGTTCTTTGAGTTTACCTATGTTCTTTGAGTTTATGCCAAATATTATCATACAGATTAACAAACAAGCTCAGTACCATATTCAGTGCTGTTACCATTGGATGGATTAGGCAAATGTGTTCCTCAACCTCTCTCAAAGTTTGATGCGTCCCTCCATCTCTCAATGAATCTGAGCCCTCAACCCGGTAAGATTGAATTGTATTTTAAACCATTTGATCATTTTTTTCCAATAAGATTAGTCAGAGCAGTCAGTGAATTAGGCATAGATGCATCACAGGTCTGTTGAATCACACTAATAGGGTTACCCACCATCCCAACTCCCTCTACCCCTCCCATCTCTAATTCAGCAAATTCAATGATGTTTAAATTGTCAATCTCCATAAAATCAGCTTTGCAATTACCATTAGTCATTAGCGAATGGAGCAATTGGTTGTATCTCTGTGCTGGTTCCTACCTTTTTACCAAAGTAGGAATCAATAATTATTTGCCCCGCAATCGGACACCGGATACATGTATGATTTGCCATGGTTAATTTCCGATTGCAAGAGCGATTAGGAGTTTTCAGGCCAATAGAGTGCCACAATTACTACTACATGCATAGGCCTCACAGATACCACCATCGGGCTGGTCATTAGATTCCTGATTCAATCCCTCATTGATCTCTGTCAAGGGGAAGTCTAAGAGAGTACCAGTAGTGGCCGTGCCAACCAGTGTGTAACAGGGCGCCACTGGGATCCTTTTTATTTTCTCTCCCTGCCCTATTTTAGTGAGGATGGTTAGGCAGAATTATATGCAGTACCCTCTGGGACCATTGCACACAATTAGGACTACAAGTGGCAGCACCAATTCACCTTTGGTACAAGCCGGTACTACACAATAAAGTGGTGGCAATGGCTGAGCAGCCAAACTTATCTCAAGAGCAAGTGAGCAGTATATATTCACTATCATCCTCATGATTTTCCACATTTGCTGGAGAGCTAGGCATTTCAGACCCAGTCCCCAGACTTTGGTTAGTTAACAACTTTTCAACTAATTCAGACTTTTTGCCTTTGGTAGAGAGATTCGTTTCTCTACACAGATTTTTTAAATAATCCACAATGTATCTAAGGAGGGTCTCCTGACTGCAGCTTGTTAGACAGAAACCTGTGCAGTTCCCTCTGGGACCACTGCGAAAGATTTAGGACTACAGGTGTTTGGCAGTAAACCCACTTGGTAGCAGTCTGTACCACACAGATTCACTTGGTAGCTGTGGCTGAGCAGTCAGACTTCCCTCAAGAAGAGTTAGGCAGTGTTAGGCAGTATACAGAGTATTCACAATAGGTCAAGAGAACACAATAGAACAAGTAAACACTGACCACGGCTTGATGTGAAAGAGATATAATTATTTATTTTAAAACCACATCTAGAAAAACACACAGGCACTACTAATAGTAAGCAATTCAAAAACACGGTCACTAAAAGATATACACTCCCTTAAAAGAATATTAGACAAGTCTTAAGTAAAGCCCCACTTATTTTCAGACAGCGGTGAGCGCTTAACGTAGATGGCACTCTAATAATTTGGTTTAAAAAAGGGAGAGAAAAGCAGAGAATAAATTGAAACAGATCCCAACACTTTTTCACGAACACAACAAGAGAGGAAGGCAAAGTAACACAGTGAATTCAGAGTCAGTAGGCCGGATCCGCTTTAAGAGGATCGAAACAAAATTTGTCCAAGGTCACACGGCTGCAGTGCACAAAAGTCTTGTAACGGTTCAAAAAGGAGTTGGACCAAAGAAAGGGACCAGTTAGAGGGTCAAGGCGGCCAGCCCAGTCCAGAAGGTTAAGGGGTTTTTATTACCTTGTAGCAATCTTTAGAAAGGGAGGCCTGGCGGACACAGTACCTTAAAATGGTGAGAATACTCCAGCGGGGCAGTTGTTCCTGGCAGCGGATGCAAGTCGGTGCTTCGTCCGGGGGAAGAGAGGATCTCGTCGGGGAGGAAGACAGGAGTCCGTTGCACTGCCAGGGAAGAAACCAGCCGCGGCTTTTCTCAGGTACAAGGAGCGGTCCGTTGATTCGCGGTTCAGTGGTAAGTGGCTATCCGGCCGCCGGGGTGCTCGGCACGGGCAGTTCGACCACAAACCGGTCTGGGGTGCGAAGAAAGAAGGTAAACTGGTTGTGCCCACAATTCAGGGGAAGAAGCCTCTCCAGCCGGGAGATCTTCTCTGTCGTCAGGAAGTGGTGAGTCGGTTCCGCAGGGCTCCACCGGTGGTGTCGTTGTGGTAGGTCGGCTCAGCTTCTCCCTCGTCGGATTCTCAGGTCCTGTGGCGACTTCTGAAGTTCCAGTCCCCAAAGCCCTGCTTTTATGCAGCATACCCCCATTCACTCAGCCTAGCTGTCAATAAAACATGCTAAGTGGTGAGCAGGCCGGCTCACCAGTTGGGCCAATCACACAAGAGTGTGACTTGAGTTACCAAGGTAACTCAGTCCAGGGTGCCTAAAGCCCCTCCCACACCCCTTGTGGTACCCAGACAGAGTGGCACCACTTTTGGAGGCTTCTGTGGAGAAGACTGCCAAAAAGTGGAACAAAGGGCTCGACTTGGGTTGGAGTCACAGAAGAGAACACAAACGCCATTTTAGAATCGAGTCCTGGCAAAAAATACCAACCGGCGAATTAATATTAATTAAATAAACCGGCGGTATGTTCAAGGCTATGAGAATTAAATAATTAAAGTTGGTAGACTCGAACAATGGGAAAATCCCATAGGGAAATATTTGCGGTCGAATATAAAAAGTAGTTTCCACTGCCACCAGCCAAAACTCGATCAGGGGGGACGGAGACGTGGCCCCTCGACTAACATACCCCAGGGCAATCGAATTGCCCCGACCAGTACGTCCACAATATGATGGTTTGTACTGGTTTCTGTTAATAATTTGGGACTAGTAAAGCCAATGGTGACTTTACATGCCGTGGGAGACAGTAGTCAGTCCCAGGGTATGGATTCTATGGTGGGGTGTCACTATGACAACCCTGTGTTACTGCATGGAGGGTGCTGTGTAACACACATAGTAAAAACACATTAGACCCTATGGAGTAAAGGACCCCATAGCCCATAAAACACATTAACAGTCAAAGGAACACCATAAATTATGTCCAAGAGTGGGAGAAAAAAAACAAACTCCAGAAATCCAGCAAAACTGCTGGGGGACTCACTAGGTTAGGAAATTCAGCCTAAAGAGAGAATTCTCCCTAACACAGCTTTCCATATCAGACATGATTAATGTTGGTTTTTAGTGATGTTAGCCTTGTGGTTAGTTGATCCAAGGTAATAGCAGCACTCTAAGTGTAATTACTATTCTTGATCCTCACCGCTGTACACCAGTGTTAGGCAGAATTGTATGCAGTACCCTTTGGGAACACTACACACAATTAAGACTACAAGTGCCAGCACAAATCCACCTTTGGTACAAGCCTGTACTACACAGTAAAGTGGAAGCAATGGCTGAGCAGCCAGACTTATCTCAAGAGCAAGTGAGCAGTATCAAATAGTTACACAAAGGACAGCAGTTACTATGATTCAAACAAACACTGACTCAAGGTTTCCAAGTAAAATAATATACATTTATTTACTTTTCAGTTGTATAACATTTCACTAAAGTGAAGCAGTTGAAACATCACACTCTTTATACACCACACCACTCCCAACCGTTGACAGACAAGTTAAGCTCACAAAATGAAGTGGGAGCAAAATGGCACCATGTTAATTAAAAAGGGAGGGAAAGAAAGTTAGGCAGAAAGAAGCAGTATCAACAGGTAAGTAGGCAGGGCAATCTAGAAAGAGGAACTACAGTGATGGGATCAAGTAAAATAGGCTTAGGGCCAAAGTCAATAGGACAAAAGTCTTTTGCTTAAGATCACACAGTTCAGGGTAGTTCGCGGTTAAGTCTTTGCCAAGAGATCAGAACGAAGTTGATCGGCAGAAAAGTTAGCTTAAAGAGAAGAGAAGGACAAGCCCTCGGATTGGCGAAAGGTTTCACACCCTTCCACCGCGGCTGGACAAAACGGACAACCGGATGTTGAACAGTACCTTAAATGCAAAAGAAGCTGTAGCTGAGGCGGACGTTCCTGGTAGTTCCAGCAAGCTCACGGTTCCTGAAGCGACTGTCGGACTGACACGAAGTAGGAAGACTGGAGGGTCCTGCACTACCCAGGGAAGAAACCAGCAGCAGAGCAAAGCAACAAATAAATGGTGTGCTCCTTAAAACCCAAGCAGGGTCCCACCTTCCTGGCTATCCGGCCCAATGTAGCTCTGTACAGCGAATTCGACCAAAAGAGGGGGTCCTGGCTTGGAGTTTGAGTGAACTGGTTGGTCAAACCAGCTCAAGGGAAGAAGATTCTTCGAAGATCCTCTCTGTCGTTGGAGTCTGAAGATTCGGACTTGCAGCAGGGCTTCACCGTGTGGTTCAGTCATTATAGGGCTCCTCTTCTGTAAGCTCCTCTTCGGTTATCTCGTTCCAGTGGCGACTCTGCTCTTCCAGACCCAGAGACCTGCTTTTTATACAGTTTTCCCCCATTCACACAGCCTGGCTCTCAATCACACCACAGCAGGGTGACTGTCCTGGCGGGGACAGTCACCCAACAAATCAAACAGGAGTGCGACTTGGGTTACCAAGGGAACCCATGGCAGGGGTTCTAAAACCCCTCCCTCACATCCTGACTACCGCACTTTCAGGCACGGCTTCTGTGCAGAAGCCTGCGAAAAGACGACAAACAAAGTAACCAAACCTGGTTTGGCGCGTAGAGACGAACATGAGAAAGACTTCCAAAAAGAAATGGCGACTAAACCCAGCCGGAGCAGTATTAAAAACAAAATGGTCAAGCAGATTTAAGTTTGAGGCTACCGACATAGCCTAAAACAATACCAGGGTTATTTAAGATAACCGCAGTAGAAAAAATAGGGTAGTTACCATTGCCACCAGCCAAGTCTAAATGGAAAGGGAGCAAAACAATGCTCCAAGAGAAACGGTCAAAAAGGGATAAGTAGTAACCCTTTCCAGTACTCCATTTAAGAGGGTTTGTACTAGGTCTGTGGTTTTAAAAGAGGCTAGTAAAGTTAATGGCAACTTTACATGTTCTGGGGGACAGTAGTCAGCTCCGGAAAATCGAGTCTGAGCTGGAAAGTCTACAAGATAACCCTGTGTTACTGCACTGAAGGTGCTGTGTAACTCACAGTAAAAAGATGATGCCTGTGGAGTAGGTGGGGCTCCACAGTCTATGAACACAAAAATGTTCAACGCACACAGCAAAACACGTGTAAGAGTGGGAAAAGGGGCTCTCACTCTTACCAGGTGAAAAAAATAAATCCTAGAAATCCAGCAAAGCTGCTGAGGGACTCACTAGGTAAGGGAAATTAGCCATATATGAGAATTCTCCCTAACAAGGATGGTAGTACCAGACAACTCCAGATAATCAGATGAAGAGATTGGGGCACCATTTGACTCCTCAAATCCTTCTGCATTTTAGCACAAAAAGTGACTTTCTATTGTGCTAATCCTTATTGGTTCCCCATATGGAAGCAGTCAAAACAACAGGGTAATGGGGAGAGGCTGTGCAAAAATACAAGGTGTATGATGGCAGCTATATAAAAAAAGAAAATGTAAACACTATTTGATGGAAATAAAAAAAAAACAATCTATCATGCTTAAAAAACGAGCTATATGATGCTGGATGTAAATCTAAATTGAAGGGGCACTCCCTGTTAAATCAGAGTTGAGAAACCACACTATTTAGCTACCATTTCCGCAAGTGTTCTTAAAGAATAAGAAAAATGACAATGCTAGATAAAGGGCGGGTGAGCTATAGCATCCCCTGCTACACGCTCGCTCTGATTCCTATTGCAGATAAAAGAAAGCCCAGTAAAGATCACTAAACGATAGGCAGGCTATGGCGTTGCGTTACAAGATGGTTCCCAATGTCACACTCCCGCTTTGGTTTCCGAAAGTTTCAGCTCCATTTCAAGTTCAAGTTTCCAAGAAAAAGATCAAGCAATGACTGCAAGATAAGCAGGCTTTGGCGTTGCAAAGGGGATAAAGTTTATCAACACTACACTCACGCAATATTATCATATTATTAGAAGAAAACTGCCAGGCAAAGTCAGACGGTTGGTCATTCAAGTCAATATCCGCAGGCTATGACGTTGGTAGGGACCGGAAAAGCAATGCCACACTCCTGCGATAAAAATGGACTTTTCAGAATCAAGCGGAACCCCCCACAGAGCAAATACGGGTATATGATATGATATGATATGGCATTTGTAACGCGCCTATACACAAGTGTTTCAAGGCGCGACGAGGCAGGGAGGGGGGAACAAAGGGAGACAGACAACGATCCTACTAGGCCAGGTGTCATTCAGATCGTGCAAGGTTGAGGGGACGGGAAAAGTGCAAGGGGGAAAGGGAGAGGGGAAAGTGCAGTACACGGTTAGTAACGAACAAGATAAATAATAAGGGCCAGCTGGTGGCAAGTGCAAGATAAGTGCAGACAAGTGCTGGGAAGAGGAGCTGTAGGGATACAGAGACAGTCCCGCAGTGCTGGGGTTGCCGGGAAGGCAGTGCAGGGGAGAGTGGCTGGGCCAAGGACCGAGATTGGTGAGTGGCCCAGTTGCTGATTTAGTACAATTTCAGTGATTTAGCAGGGGAGAGGGGGAGAGAAAGCAGAAGCAAAGAGGAGGGTTTTGAGGCGCTTCCGGAACCGGAGATGGTTCTCCTCAAGTTTTAGGGAGGCAGGAAGGCTGTTCCAGAGGGAGGCCCCTGCAGCGGAGAGAGAACTCCCACCAACTCGTTGCTTAGAGAAGCGGATGACCCTGAGGGAGTTGGAGGCAGATGAGCAAAGTGCTCGAGAAGGAAGATATTTAGGAAGGGAGAGTTGAAGGTATTTTGGCCCCAGGCCCCAGAAGGCCTTGTGGACAATGCAGAGGGTTTTGAACTTAATCCTCGCAGCCACAGGGAGCCAGTGTAGCGATTTCAGTCCTGGAGAGATACGGTCCGCGGGCTTGAGGCCAAGGACAAGTCTCGCAGTCCTGTTCTGGATGAGTTGCAGAGGGCAGAGAGTAGAGGCAGGCAGATTTAGGTAGAGGCTGTTACACTAGTCCAGCTTCGAGAGAACCAGGGCTCTGGAGACAGTGAGCTTCTGGGGGAAGGAGAGGAAAGGAAGGATACCTCTGAGGAGGTGCAGCTGGTAGTGTGACTTCTTAGAAACCTCAGAAATGTGAGGCGAGAAGGAGAGTGTGGATTCAAAGATGACCCCGAGGTTTTTAGCCTTGCAGGTAGGAGCTTGAAGAGGGCCAAGAGAGGCCGGCCAGAGAGCTGCAGGGAAGAAGGGAGTGGGTGTGCCGATGAGTAGAATCTCGGTCTTACTGGCATTAAGGCAGAGGTCGTTGGCGGCACACCATTCCTGGATAGCAGAAAGACAGTCAGAGATGAGGGAAGGAGAAGAGGAGGCCGAGGGTAGCCTGAAAATGAGCTGGGTATCATCAGCATAGCACTGAAAGTAGGGGCAGAGAGCAGCGATGCGATGGGCGAGAAGTGCCATGTACTGGTTGAACAGCCAGGGAGAGAGGTTTGAACCCTGGGGGACACCACAGGTAGAGAAAAAGATGTCAGACAGGAAAGACCCCAGTTGGACCTGGGAGGGTCGAATTGAGAGGAAAGAGGTCAGCCAAACCAGAGCCGGACCAGTGATACCCAGGTTATCACAGAGACGGTTGAGCAGGATGGTATGGTTGACAGTATCAAAGGCAGAAGAGAGACCAAGCAAAATGAGAACACAAGGAATGTTAGAGTCAAAGTTCGAGAGCAGGTCCTCACGGATGTTCAGGAGAGCAGTTTCCGTGCTTCTGGCAGCTCTGAAGCCAGACTGATGGTCATGAAGGTTAAGCTGGGAGATGGCAAGTTTCTCCAGGAGCCTGCCCAGGAAAGGAGTGATAGAGATAGGGCGATAGCTGGGCAGGACGGGTCGAAGGAGGGTTTCTTAAGAAGGGGGTGCACAAGGGAATGCTTGAGAGGGGATGGGAAGACTCCAGAGGTGAAGGAGTGATTGCAGAAGTCAGCAAGGGCAGGAGCCAAGGAGACAATGTGGTCCTTAATAGTTTTGGAGGAGCAGGGGTGGACCTGTGTTGACGAGACTTTCATAGACTTGTCTCGAAAACTCATCAGCAGAAAAAAGGGGAAAGGCAGAGAAGGAGAGTGGAGGGGTGGCTGCAGAAGGGCCAGAGGACGGGCAGGGAATAGATGGGGGGAGGTGATGGGGGGAGAGTGAGGACAGGATGTCCTGAGTTTTTGAAATGAAATGAGAGGCCAGTGCCGTACAGAGGGCCTGGGAGGGGACAGGAGAGGTAGAGACTGCAGCAGGGTTGGCCAGCTCCTTGCAGATTTTAAAGAGTTCAGCCGAATTGTTAGATGCCGCAGTGATGCGGGCTTGGATAAGGGCTCTCTTTTTGGTGAGAACGGAGAGCCGGTAATGCCTTTGGAGCAGGCGACAGGCCAGTTTGTCAGAGGATGACCATGAAGCACGCCATTTCCTCTCTGCCACCCTGCACTTGCGTTTGAGGGTGACGAGATCCGAGTCAAACCAGGAGTTACATTTGGCTTTGGGCTTCAGGCGGATTCTCATGACAGGGGCAAGGATATCAAGAGTATCAGATATAGCAGAGTAAAGAGTGGAGAGGGCTGTGTCAGGGTGGGAGTCAGCCGAAGGGGGAAGAGGGGGCGAGAAGGTGGCAGCGAAAGCCTCAACTGACACACGCTTCATGGGTCGAATGACCGAGAAGGAGGATGGCAGTGATGAGGGTGGCTTTGCCTGTGGGGTAGGGAGGGTGAGGTGGGAGGAGAGGAGAAAGTGATCACTCCAGGAGAGAGGAGTGGAGAGAGGGACAGAGAGGGGAAGGTCAGAAGAGATCAGGGCATCAAGAGTGTGCCCAGCAGAATGGGTCGGCCCAGACGGGAGAATAGAGAGTGAGAGAGAGTCGCAGAGGTCGCGAAAGAGTCCAGAGGGGGGACAGGAGGCATCCAGGTGGATGTTGAAGTCTCCAAGGAAGAGGAGTTGAGTGGTTGAGGACAGGAGTGAGGAGGAGAGGTCCACTCACTCTGAGAGGAAGGAGGAAATTTGACCAGGTGGCCGATAGATAGTAGAGTATATGAGGGCAAGGTTAACATGAGGGATTAGTAGAGAACAGGAAACCAAGTTTTAGTGGAAGCTAAGGTTAGCCGTCTCCTACTAGAGGAGCACCCGGGAAAATCTCTTAGCCAAGCTGCCACACTGCCAAGACCATATAGACTGAGTTGACTTTGTCAACTCTGCCCCAACTCTGCTCTGCTCTGCGGTCTGAGGCACGTTTTGTGATAAGAGCTCCTTCCCTCTTCAGTGACAGTGAAAAGTTACTGGAATGCTCTTGCTGTGTTGCCTGTGTCAATTCTGCCCCAACTCCAATGCAACTGGCCCCCAGTAGGTACTTCCACCTGGATGATCAGCCCGAAACTGGGAAGGGTGGGGTTTAGTATGGACTAACTCACTGTAGCATTTTGCCCATATAAGGAGGGGAGAACTCCTCTTAGTTGATTCATCTTCCGATCATGCTTGAAAAGGGATTCAACTGGAACTCTGTTGTGACACAGTCTGCTCCAAAGTCATCTGCCAAAGAAATGAAAGCAGAGAGATTCAAGGAAGAGGAATGCTCTTCACTTCAACCATCCCAACAGCCTTTTTTGGATGATTAGCTGACATGACAAGTTCTATTGCATTGAGACCGTTAGTATCCAGGACTTGCACGCTGAATGTGATATGACCCTCAAATGCTCTCCACAAATCCTCCTGGTGGAAAAGGACAGTAGAAAGGACCTGTGTTTCCCCTGCGACCATGAACTGGGTCTCCCAGCAACAGAGAATCCCAGAAAGCAACCAGATGCCAGCCACTCAACTCAAGGCAGTTGTTGAGCAACACCCCATTCACTTTGAGGAACTGCAGGCCCTGCAGTGCTGACTTTGGGACTTCAAGTACTTAGAGTTGTTCATCTGCTTTTTAAGTTATCTCAGTGCTGACTGAACCCACCAAAGCCAATTGCTTCACCTCATCTCAACTGCTGGCTCAACTCTGTGGAACTGACTTGCCATGTCTCGACTGCCGACATAACCCAGCAAACACTGTGTCTCAATGTGACTCGACTGCTGACACCAGTCATAGACACAAACAGTATTGACACTGACTAAATCTATTGGAAGATCTCTTCTCAAACCATTTGATCCTGACTTGCCATTAAGAAAGTATGACTTCATTATTTCAATCCCAGCACAACTGCAATAAAGTGCCCATTATCCTGTCTTAATGCAGTAGGAAAGACAAGAAAGTAAAATAATTTGAAGTGGCTTTGCCTTTCTGGCCAGCCTTAAATGTCCCTGCTGCCAGATAAGTCCCCCTTCTCTACCTTTTTAAAACGCATCTATATTCCCTTTAACATTGATTGCTGGAATCATTGCCAGTTAGTCAGTCAATATGTTTATTTGGATCCAATAATCCATCAAACACTTACAAAATACAAAGGCACAATACATAATAAAATTGCTGTTCCGTCTTAAAGTCCTAGATTGTAAAAAACAATGAAACCACAATTCATAAAAAAGATAAAAAGGTGATAGCAATATACAAACAATTCTTAAAATCCTAAATCCCAAGTAAAAATATCAATCTAAATATAACACTCTAAAAGAAAAAAAAGAAAAGAATACTACAATCATAATTTAAACAGTTCATAAAATCCCATACAAATTTAATTAGGTAAAGTGCATAGTAGATCAATTAGGTTATCAGCCCCTTTCTACAGTGCATGGCTCTTTTAAAAAATAATAATAATGCCCACGGTCTTAAAACAGAGTCAGCAGTCAAAAGGAACAGAACAGCTGACCTATAGGAAAGGATGTTGGCTGCCGGTAGAACCGCAGTAAAGTTGACCGTCTGATACTTTTGTAACCAGGACAAAACAGTAGCAAATGAACCATGTATTCTTTAACACCACCGCATGCTGGGCAACCTGCCAAATCAGGTTAACCATTCCATTTGGCTGTGGTACCCCTCAGCTGTAGACAATCAAATCTTGCACAGGTGATTAGCCAGCGATCTCTCCCTGAGGAGCCCCAAATTAGGTAGGGCTCATTGCCTGAACACTCATGTGTACACACCGAGAGCACCTCTTTATTCTAATTAAATCTGATTTCTCTATATCTTCCATGATAGGGGTGGAAAATGAATGTTTCATTAGGTGTTTGCAATTTTGTTGGTTCGATCTAAAATCATGTTACAATGGAACCTTTTTGTACATTCTATTGTTTTGGTACCCCAGTATTATTGTTGTTTGGTTTGTTTCTGTGCCAACTCACACCCATCCTGAAGTGCATAGACTGCCCTCGGCCTGCACTACCCTGGGAATGAAGGAGGCATACGTGCTGGGCTCTGCTTTTTTTACCTCTACTATTTGTTGGTAGTATTATGGGCCTGAGCAGGAGTTTTTGTTTTGGATTCACTACTCTTGCATGTACTCCTGCAGCGCAGAAGTCATTTTGTCACAGTGGGCCCCATCTTGGAACAGAAACTTTAGGTCCATACTCCCATTTGCTAGTCTCATAAATGTCTGTGGGCCTCATTACGACCCTGGCGGTAAGGGGTTAAGGCCAGCGTTAGCTGCGCCGACCCCTTACCGCCAATTCCGAGTTCCCCTAGCGCCATGGAGGTTTTAACACCCGATTTTAGCGGGTGTTAAAATCCATGGCGCTAAGGGACCATGGAGTTAATTACGCCACCGTAATTTACGGTGGCGTAATTAACGCCTTCCCCACTCCCATTATGCCCTATGGGGCAAAAATGGGAATGGGGAAGGGTAAATGGGGATTGGGGACTTACCGCCCCGCCAAGGTCGGAATGGGGCGGTAAGTCCGCCAACCACCATGGTGTAAACGTAGTTTACACCATGGTGGTAAAGTCACGGCCCAGGCGGTAACTTACCGCCTGGGTCGTAATGAGGCCCTGTGTCACTGGCAGATATAGTGCAATTCATATGAACAGATGGCAGTGTCTGAAATAAAGTCATGCGCCTCCATCAGTGTGGAAATATAGTAAACAATCATGTTCAAAAGGAATTGTCCATTTTACAGGAGTTGTGCAAGAGTGTTCTATTTTCCTGAAATGCTGAAAAACGACTTTTCACTAGTATCGCCATGATAGTTGATGGAGGGGGTATTTCCAGAATTCAGAATGTTTCAATTCCTAGATATAAATAATTGTTTTATAGAGAAGCAACACTATCATATTTACACAAAGGAATAGTGCAAGGGGGTGAAAAAGGATATGTGTCTGCTTTGGTTTGCATGCGACTTAAAGGATCTTCAAATCTCAAGAGTCATCCTTTCGTCAGACTGAACTTCAGACTTTTACCACCTCTTGCGCTCTTTGGTTCAGCTCTAATTTCAAACTTAGAGTGCCTTATTTTGTATAAACTATGGCAGTGTGTGGTGTCTCTGTTGACAGCCTACTTGCATTGAGCTCCTTGGTTATCACTTTGTGCACAATCACAGATCATCTGACAGGAAATCGCTACCTCAAGAGGGCCCTCTTCTCACTCAACCTCCCATAAATGCCTTAAGTCTGCTCATCCAGGAATGTCGCCTGGAGTTATCTAGTCCCTCGTGTGTTGTTACGTTCCCTTTCTGCTTACTTCCAAGGAACCTCGGAGTATATCAGTGTTTCCTACAGATACTTAATATAACAAATGTTAACATATCTCTAGGCAAACACAACATTTGCCAGGTGCTGCCACAATGCTCCCAGACACTGAGGCAATTTATCAACTGTTAACATTAAATTGCCAAGGAGTCACCCAATTTGTGATCTATTAAAATCAAATGACTATACAGCGAAACCCACCCGGGAAGAGAACTGCATTTTGTGGTGCATTTAAACCAGCACTGCTTGTTGCCGCTTTGTTGCCGCTCGTCCCTCGCACCAGCGTGCTTCCTGGAGGAGGCGGGGCAGGAGGCAGGAGCAACACGTGACTGGATCACGTGAGCGCGGCCGCCTACAAAGGACCAAGGCAGCCGCCCGCTCACTGATAACCTTGTGACTATACAGCGAAACCCACCCGGGAAGAGAACTGCATTTTGTGGTGCATTTAAACCAGCACTGCTTGTTGCCGCTTTGTTGCCGCTCGTCCCTCGCACCAGCGTGCTTCCTGGAGGAGGCGGGGCAGGAGGCAGGAACAACACGTGACTGGATCACGTGAGCGCGGCCGCCTACAAAGGACCAAGGCAGCCGCCCGCTCACTGATAACCTTGTGACTATACAGCGAAACACACCCGGGAAGAGAACTGCATTTTGTGGTGCATTTAAACCAGCACTGCTTGTTGCCGCTTTGTTGCCGCTCGTCCCTCGCACCAGCGTGCTTCCTGGAGGAGGCGGGGCAGGAGGCAGGAGCAACACGTGACTGGATCACGTGAGCGCGGCCGCCTACAAAGGACCAAGGCAACCACCCTTGTGGCGTTAAGCCCGGCTGGAGTAAAGCCCAGAGACTGTTGTGCGGCTGTTGAGCGCAGTTGGCGCAAACAACTCTACGAGTTCAGTACAATAACAAGAGTCACCAATGATAGTCGAGGCGAACCTGAGGTAAGGCCTACATCGTAAACATCAACTGCTTAGACAGCGTGAGACTGCGGGAATCTACATCCTTTGATCGCGCTGCTCTGTCCAACTAAGGTACGACAAAAGTCGTCTTGTAATCTTCGTTTTTTTTTTTTTTTTTAATCTATTTCTCCACCTTGGTAGTAAGCATTTGTGACGCAAGCTGACCATCTACCCCTGACACATTAAATGCTGTAAGACATACCGTCTACCACTTGTTATCAATAACCAGTAAACACCTCATAGAGTGTCAACTATACCACAACTTGATGAAACTTCGCAGCACCAAAGATATGGAAGGGGCAGGGAACGGTTCATATTTAAACCAAAGCTGCAAAGCGGTCATACCAACTGTCCAACTGGTCCAGGAGAATGTCAATCAGTCGAAGGAACAAGTAATCCAAGTTTTGGTACATGCTGACGAACAACATAGTACCCCAACACCAAGTCGGATAGAGAAAAATCCAAATATTGCCATAATAAACAACTGGAAAAAAGGGTTGGAATACACTATCTCAACAAGGAAAATACAAAGTAAAATAGAAAATCATTTCGGCAATAAGCGACATAAAAGCCACAGTGACATCGAAGGAGAATCCCTTATTCTTTGGGAAGAACCAAGACACTCTCAAGCCCCAGCTTCTAGCACAGAAATACATACTGTGGCAGTGCAGCCGGAAGAAGAATGCTGCACCTCACCTATGGAAGATAGCGCATTCACCCCAATACTACAAACCATACAATCCTCATCGACTGTTGCACAGCAAATGCGGGAACAAAGGGACCTAGAAAGAAAAGATGAAGAAGGAGCAACAACAAATCCAAATTCAGAAACATTAAAAGCACTAAACTTTGTTCTTAACTCATTGGTCTCAATCTTTGAGATGCTAAAAGGAGAGGTCCAATCGCAAAATGGAACACTTCTAGAGATGACTAAAGAAATTTCTCTATGTGACTCTACCCTAGTGGGCCTAGCAAATGCCATGAACACAAAACTGAGCACCCCAATTCAGGCATTGAACACTGAGATTGCAAAACAAGGACTCGACATCTCCTCCATCCAGCAATCGCTGAAAGAAAAAAACCAAACTGAAATCCAAAATAACACACTTTTGAAAGAAATTTCCTCAATATTGAAAAGACAACTGCCCCCAGCTCAAAGAGAAGAAATTGTGGAAGAAATTCAGGACTACTCATTGGAGGATACCCCACTATCAGACTCAATATTGGAAGAGTTCTTAAGGCTAGCCACAGTTTTAGAAGAAGAGGCAGAGATTGGAAAAAATACAGAAGAATTCAATTCTGGTAATCAAAAAACCAGACGGGCAGAAAAAACTCAGGAATGGCAAGAACAAGGGGAACAAACTTCGAGAGGTAGAAGAAAAAGGAGAAACCGCCCACCAAAGAGAAAGGGCTCCAAATCCTCACAGTCAAAAAATAAAAGTAAACGTCACAAAGGGCTGAAACAAAGCAAAACTGCAAAAGAAAAAGATAAGATCCAGGGAAAAATATATTCCGATATGTCTAGTGAGGAGCAAGACACCACTGTGGGCGACTCTAAAACCCCTCCTATTGGCACAAAAAAAAATAAAATCAATACAGGAAGGGGAAACCAGAAAGCCAAAATTGACATTCCTAAAAAAACCAAACTTATCAAAGACAAACAATTGGACGATACAGTTCCAATAACAAAAGCAAGTATTGGCTTACAAACAGAGGAGCTGACAGGACAAAAAAAAAAACCATCCGAAAAAGAAAAGCATAGAGATTGAAAAGGACCGGGAAAAAGAGGTAACTCCGGAGGAGACACCAAGTAAAAAAAAACTTGCTGCTCAACCTCAAAAAGGAAATATAGCTAAAGCAGTCAAATGGGCTCCAATTTTCACACAAAAAATAGGGCAGCAGGTAGCAAAAAGATCGTGTGGGAGTGGCTCTGCCATAAATCAACAGGAAAACAGGAAAATTGCCCCCATCTTTCTAACAAAGAAGCCGTTGGCTTTCAAGGACTTAAGCATAACCCCTTCAGATGCAACTGCTTCAGCAAACAGGCTAGGGGGAAATATACCTGAAATAAATGCTAATCAAGCCAAAAACGGTGAAGGGAAATTCGTCAAACTTGATACTGAGAGGCATTACGAGGGGAATGCTGAAGGCATCCACCCACCCTCCGATACATGCAACAAACCATCCGAACACACAGCAATGGGAAATGGAGATGGAAGGATTTGGCTGCGACTGCGTTCAAACTATGGCCACTACAAATCCTTGAACCGGGGAGTGATTTTGAAATTATTACAAAAAATAGGAGATCTCCACTCTATAACATCTAATGATATTGAAAGCGTGAAATTCCCATTGTCATGCGATCCATTTTTGGTTGAACTCATCATGACCTCAGAGACCGCAAAAAATGACATCTTGCGAAACTCAATAGAGTTAGAATCCTATGGACTGGAAGTTTCATACTGTAAGAAGAGAAATAACATCATGGCCAAACACTGCATTCCCCAACGCCCATACAAAGAAACAATATATCAAAATGAGACAACCAGCACAGAGCAAGGAAGCTTAGAAAAAGACCTCAAAACAAAAGAAAACACCCTTTTGCTCTTACCAGACATACTGTCAGAAGTTCTGAAGAAGCTGGGTCTGGGTTCACAACAACTTTAGAAAGAACCATGTTAATATCTTTAGCTGGAACACAAGAGGCTCTAGTGTCATTAGAGGCAAAGAAGCAAAGTCATACCTATTCAATCAAGGGGACGCAATCCTCTTACAAGAAACTTGGTTGGTCAATCCGTTATACATCGAAGGGTATATGGTCCATTGTCTGTCAGCCACACAAAAACCACTGGGCCGGCCCTCAGGAGGCTTATTAATAGCATTAAAAAACCAAGTCTTTAAAAATGTAAAGGAGATATGGAAAAATCCCCAGGGTATTCAGGCATGCAGAGCTGAAGTATCTACACAAGGAGCCACCACAACTTGGGTCTTTGTAAATATTTACTGGAATCCAGCAACATCGAAACTAGACTGCTTTTTAGAGAATTTAGCATTTCTATTCGAACTACTAAAAACAACTCTTGTCACTAGTAATATTGTGGTAGCTGGAGATTTCAACACGAACTGCCTTTATCCCCCAAAAGGAAATTGCGATCGAGCAACCCAGAGGAAAAGCAATCTGGGAAAACAATGGCAGGATTTTATGGAGCAATGGGACCTTCACATGATAGTGGGCTCACAGGAGGGTGTAAAGGAGCCATACATAACCTGGAGAAGAGGTAAATCTTCCTCAGCCTTAGACTATATCTTTGTTTCAAAAACTCTGCTCGCTTTGCCCTATACATTCAAAACGATACAGGAGTCTGGAAGTGATCACAGCAGACTGGAGCTGTCACTCGAAAACTTTATGACCACAGAAGCTGAACGAGAATTACAGATACTAGAGGGGAAGAAAGGTAAACTTAGAGTTGTAAAATACAAAGATGGGGGGACTAACTTAAATGGAAAACTTAAAACGATCCCCGATCACATATGGAAATCACAATGCGATCCACACCGTTTTACCAACTTCCTATGGGCAACTTTAGCACCTAAATACCTAGCGGGAGAAGTCAAACAGAAACATCTGCACTCCTTTGATGAATCTACACAGAGAAGAAAAAGAGAGCACAGGAAAGCGTTAGGAGATATAAAAAAGGCAGGACTTTCAGTGGAGGAGACGATAACTGAGAGAAGAACTCAAAAAGCCAATTACAAATCATGGTTGATTTCGCATAACGCAATTCGCATGCAAAATGATGGTGAGCATATACTCCAAACACTTAGAGCAAAAAACAGCAAGAACTTCTGGGAAGTAATGAACCAGTTCGAAGGGGATCATGCACATTCATTATGTAACCTAGTGTCAGAAGATGGCTGGGTGAGCTACCTGACAGAGACATTTAAGAGCGACGAAACACGCGAATTTAGATCCAAATCAGATATCACTTGGCATCTTAACTTCTGCGAAGAAGATATACAGGAAATTATAGCCAATTCCTCATCATCAAAAGCCTCGGGTTTAAACGGCCTGACCTATCAGGCACTGAAAAGCGAACCATTATTGTGGTCAAAGCTATTATCCGCTCTCTTTAAAGAAATATTAAAGCAACGAACCTTTCCTGCATCTTGGAAAACGGCCCTCATAATTCCTTTTTTCAAATCCGGGGATCGTCGCAAACCAACGAACTATAGACCGATAGCATTATTGGACTTCGAAAGCAAAGTCTTCATGAGACTACTACTAACTCATGTCTCGAAATGGGTCGAAGATTTTAACATTCTATCACGTTTCCAAACAGGTTTTCGCAAAGGCCATTCAACATCTATTAACGGCCTGATTCTCAACATCCTGAATGAGCAAGAGAGAGGGGGGAAAAAACAAATGCTGTACGGAGCCTGGATAGATCTGTCCAAAGCTTTTGATCAGGTGGAACGAACCCTACTGTGGGATAAACTCCGGAACTGGGGAATTCCAGAATCTCTTCTGTCAATTTTGGTGGAACTTCATAAAAACACCAACCTAAGAATACGGCTCGACGCAATGGGGCACCTGTCCAGACTAGTGGAAGTTAACAGAGGTGTACGACAAGGGTGTCTGGGGGCACCTCTGTTTTTCAACTTGTTTCTGGCAGACATGGGCCATTTCCTAGAAACAGCTGCTCTGATAAGCCCAATACTAAACGGGAGGAAAATCTGCTGGTTGGCATACGCGGATGACATAGTTCTCCTCGACAGAACACCAATTGGGTTACAACACCTTTTGGACAAACTGAACGAATACGTAGGATTAAACAAGCTAACAGTAAACCCATCTAAATCAAACATCTTGATTTTTAAACATCCATTGTCAAAAGTAAAAAGCATAAATTGGTCCATGGGAGGAGAACGGATCAAAACAGTAGAAACCATAAAATATCTGGGTTATAACATCTATGCACATCCAGCGACATATAAAGTAGAAAATGAAGTGGCAGTTAAAATAACACAATTTACATCACAGATGATCAAGCTAAATTATAAATTCTGCAAGTTCTCTATTTTGCCTCTGGTAAAGTTTTACTTCGCCAATGTGGTTCCAGTCGTGCTATACGGTCTAGAAGCAAAACCGGATCTCTGGTCCATAAACTGGGACAACCATGAAGGCCGCCTCTGGAAAAGAGTTTTGGGTCTTCCAAATTGCGCCACTCTAAAAAGCCTAAGATTTGAACTAGGCCTAAAATCTTTAAATTGTATGGCTGATTGGAAGCTCATTTCATTGTATAGGGAAATAACACTTAGCAAGGATTCGACGTTGTATGGCGACCTCAAGCATGAAGCATCATTGAAAAAATCCGCTATCCTCATCTCGTTGGAACGGAAAACTTTGGAAATATTAAAAAAACTGGATCTGAACGAAGAGACCTTGGCTCTAAACCCTCATAAAGTTAAATGTAGACTAGAAGAACGGGACTGGATTGAAACAGTGGAGAAAATACGAGAGGACCCAACCCAAAATATATTTTTGAAGGGAGAAAAGAAACTTGGATCACTCTCATGTTACCTACTGAAATCTCCAAACAGAAAACTGCGCTCAGACTTCCTCAGAATGAGACTGAATCTCGTCCACTGTGGGGCGGTTCTGGCAAGACGTAACCAAGGGCACAAGGCAATAAAATTATGCTCAATTTGCGTAAACCCTGCCAAACAAACGCTAAAACATATCCTAATGGATTGCGAAGGCACCTGGCTTCAGCGATTAAGATTCTTCAGAGATCTGGTACGGAGGGAGGAAGACATAGTCACAGACTTCCTCTGGGACAGAATAATCTCAGGGAAAAATGCTGCACTTACGTTTGCAGCAATCCAGGTGCTAATAAAAAGTGGGTTGACAATCTAACACAACGATCCAAAGGATAGAGGTACCTAAGTAGGTAATTTATAGGACCAGAAAAAACTTGGCACGGTTGGTGGATAGTAAGAAACCTTAACACAAACTTTTATCTCTTTTTTACCTAACGCAAATGTTTTATATTACCTTCCTCTTTTGTAAAGGCTTAAGCCAAAACAAATAAAAAAAAAAAAAAAAAAAAAAAAAAAAATCAAATTCCAAGCTTCTTAAAAGAATAGCAGGCTTTCTTTCCTACACAAGGAAATCACACCACATGCCACCTTTTGCCATCATATGTCCTTGGACATGCACTCTATGACATGCTTTGGCCTCAACCCCTAAGGTGTTTACTCCATTTTCCAGAGTACAAGAAAGAAGCACAGCATTCCTGCTTCCTCTGCATCTCTGCATCAGCTACAGGTTCTGGGAACCCTCTGCCTCTACAGATGAGCGGAAGAGGGGATGTTGCTTTGAAGATGAGAGGAGCGATCCAGCCTTTCTCCAACATGTTTGTGCAGGGTGTGATGGCACTCAGTGGAAAGGAGCATTGCATTTGCTTTCCCCCCACTGTTTTGCTGATTGGACCTTCTACAAGGCAGAAGAGCCTGGCAGGCAGGTGGGGAACGGGAAGTGCAGGGTCATTGTACTCCTCTTCTACTCTGCCCTGCTGTGGGCAGGAACCCAATGCTTATTTTCTCTGTCATTGACACACCAGCCAACATCCTGGTGTTGCCTGTGACCGTGGGAGAAACACTTTGCTTTATACAGAAGCGTCTGGCATTATACTGCAATAGTGTTAATTGCTTCTATGGATATTCACTTGTTATCTATAACCTCGTTCACATAAAATAATAAATAAAGAGGCCAAACTATCGTTCTTCATTTATAGCGATCAATGTTAATGACTGATGTGTAGTCCAGTGCTTCTGGAAGAAGGCTGTTTGACCTAGTGGACAATGCAAATTGCATGAAAGCATGCTAAAAATAACTGATTCACGGGGTGCTAAAGCCTAAACATGTAGTTCCCTTTCACAATTAATCTTGGCAGCTTTCAGGTGGCGCAACAGCATCACCCACGAGCCAACATGGCATATTACAATTTGAGGACATAAAAAACGTAACATTCAGCTTCTAGTGGGTTACTGCGACCTCCTGGATGCCATGCGTACCTGTATGGATGACTGCTAAAAAAAAACAGTGTGTGCCCACACTAGGTCACCAGATTGAAGTACAATCTAAAATGTACTGTCAGTTTCCGGGAATGTGCTTCTGTCATTAAAGAAGTGAATAACTGAAATGAATAGATTTTCTCAGTGTTAGAGTTTGACAAAATAAACAGTGTAACTGTGACTCCAGCGGGGATGGGGTAGGCGGGAGGGAGCACGGCGAGGAGACACATGTTTCAAGCGGTTGTGGATTGGCCAGGTTAAAAAGGAAGTGGGTGGCCCATGTAAGAGAAGAACGTCCATTCCTTTTTCTCAGTCTGTTTTTGAAAACATTCATATATGGCCTTGTGAATCTCTCACCTATACTAGCTGATTTTAACTCTGCTGGAACCCATTCTCAACACCTTCCTGGACAGCTACTGTTTCAACAGGGGCCTACCACTAGAAAAATGTGTGCCATGATGAATCGAACTTGGTAATTTATTAAAAAGTCTGATCTCCAGACTGAAAATCATGTATATTTTTTTGGTCTGACAGAGTCTGAGGGATAAATAGTCTGTGGTCCCTGGATATCCCGCAGGAGTGTATTATAGTAGTCAAAGTGAATAGGCCCTAAGCCTCCTACTATAATTTCACACTTGACTGGTGGCATGAAGGGGCAAATTCAACATAGTCATCAAATGTCGCAAAAAAATCCTGTGGAAATAGCCTGCAACTTCATCAACTGTAACATCTAAGCATTTAACCTGAGATAACAACTTCACAAGTTTTGTAAAAAAAAAAACAGGGGGATATGTGGTTTTGCAAGAGATCATTTCTTAGTGTTTTCAGAACATCCTCCAGATTCCAATAGTTAAGATGAAGCCAGACAGGGTTCACCCAGGCCGAGATGTCATACAGGCTTGTTGAATGTATGATGAAACAGCTTTCAGTTTAGCTGTAACTGCTGTAGGGTGGCAAAATGAAGAGGTATGTTTTAACTTCAAAACAACCATTCCGGAATGGTGAAAAAGGTTGCAAAAAGTAGTGAAACTGTTAACTTTTGACAATATAAGCAGTGGTATTCCACTCTCGATGGTTTTCGCTCACTTTGACCACTGGATTGATACCCTTCTCATGAGTGCAGCCAGTCTAGTACTACCCATGACTATTGTTTAATAGAAAATCAGATCTTAAGATTCTTCAAAATGTAAATGATTACTATCCGTATGCATAATGACATTATCACAGATTGAAATATAATTAAAAGTTATATGTGAGATCTATATTGTAACATCCATGCGATTGACAGAAGGTGGAATTACTCCACTGACAGTTAGTTGACAATGTGGATTCTGTGTTTTTGATTAATGCCCAAAGTTGAATCATTTCTGAAAGTGTTCTTTATTCTTTTTTAAATCCAAACACAAAGCACAGGATGTGACTTTGCAAAGACAGGTTCAACAGTCTCTGCTGAATATGTGTATGCCAACATCAATAACTCTGGATCAAGTGGCACTACAGTAGGACATCAGAGGTAACCTGAGGTAAGGTAACTAGGAAAGGCAATACTATTTTTGACTTCGGCTCTTCAAAATTACCTTGTTCAGTAAAGTATAACCTGATCAATATTGTTCAACGTTAATCATGGCCAAATTATCGTAACAAGAACATTATTTTATAGATTGTAGGAGCTTCTTCCTTTTCAAAATGCTTGTTAAAGCACATTTTACCATTTGAGACGTTTACAAATAACACATTTTAGCACATGGCAGTTAATATTGACCTCTTGGCAGCCAAGCAGAATGTTCAGAACACAGCTAATAAAAGCAGGTATTGACGTGTTCCAGACATTCTAACTTCAGATGCACCCAGGAAAACAAATGAAAAGATGTGTCTGCATTCAAGAAATAACAATGTCATTTCTCGGATATATTTGGTCAGCAAGTCACAGAAACCTAAATTAGCACACCAAAGTCAAAGCTAAAGTATTGCGAAAAAAGTTCACTTTAACATTCAAAAGCAAGTTCATTCTAAAAGTGTTCCAGATCAACCAAGTGTAGAATTAAAATGCATACATTATGAAGGCAGCCTTGTCATTTATATATTACAATTTAGTACCCAGCGAGGGCGCAATCAGAATGAAAGAAGCATTCTGATTGGCCCTCGCCGAGCTATTACCCAGCTGGGAATCCACGGCCATTGTTCCTGGCAGGGGGGCGTGGCCATCCCCGCTCCGAGCCTCTACGGCTGAGAAGCTGCCTTCCCTCCCCGCCGGGGACTTGGGTATGTTTTTTTTTCTCCTTCCCCTTACCCCCTCCCCACCCCACTTACCTTTAGCCTGCTTTGTCACTGGTGGGGGACGATGGCAGCCTCCAGCCATGTGGAGACTCTGAAGCGGGGCCATCCCAGGTACATTTCTTTTTCTTTACCCCTCCCTACCTTCCGCCCTCCCAACCCCCACCCCACTTACCTTCTTGTCTTTTTTTTTGGGGAGCGGACACGCTGGGAACAGAAGTGTTCCCAATGCGTCCACTCCCGATGGCCACCAGGGAATGGGAACACGGACTCAGTTTTCCCTTTCGCGGCGGCCATTTTCGTGGTTGTTTTTTTCTGTCCCGAGACAGAAAAAATGCTTTTAGTGCCCCGGTCACGCAGATCTTGAAGGCCGGGAACTAAAAGCAATATGACCCTCGCGGCTCGGGCCTATAACTATCGGCCCTGGGGCATTACCTGAGTCGGTAATACCCCCGCCGCTGGGGTCATATTGCTTAAATAAAACCACATTTAATGTATTAACAATTTGTGTGTTCTTTCCACACTATAAAACTAATATTTTTTTTGTTCGCCAAGAGAACTCCAAAACATTTGTTGCTTATACAGTCATCAGCTAATATCCTTTTAGACCTCGGGAGGGGCCATTATCGCGTGGAATAATGACCCTTCCACAATATATGGCCCTCTGCTTCACCATGGACCATCAATTTGGGGTGGGTCAATATCTCATGATAATTATCCCTCCCTCTATCTACAGAGCAATACTAGTATTTCCCCACCAAAGAGCAATCATGTTATTGGCCTCAGGAGGATGAGCAGTGGAGCTTCCCTCCTGGGGCCAGATTATAGTTGGTTTGCGTTGTTTTTTTTTTTGCGTTTCTCTGCCACCCGTTGCACCAGTTTGTAATTATCAAAGATTAGCGCTATTCGCTGTCTCTTGCATATAGTGGTTTTCGACCATGCTATGCGCCATGCAATTTAGCAATGTGCATTCAATGATGTGCTGCTTGATGAATCTCTGCACCTGCCCTGTATGTAGGCAGCCTGGTTTGCGAGCAATACAATGATCAAAGCCCTCTTTGCAGAGCTAAATGACACCTTTGATCAGATGGCGTAATGTTGCTTTATCGCTGGTAGAGTTGTCTGAAAGGGCATGTATGGCAGTTTTGCGGAAGCAAATGCAATGAACGGCTGCTTGTTAGGAAATGCTCTCTCCTTCGCTGCAGCATAACGTTTTCCCCCAATCTGTGAAACTGGTAGAGTTGACTAAATCCAGCAGTTCATTCCTAATTAGAATCCGCTGGTTAAGTTTCCCTGGCACCTGAAAGAAACACAACTTGGAAACCTTCCACTGTCAGGGACAGATAGCAAATGCATCCATCTAAATGAACTGAGACCCAGGCTCAGACTGGCCTTTAGGACAATAGGCCCATGGTCGAACCAAAAACACACAATTCTGCTGTGGGCCAGTTTTTTGGGTCAAAGTGGGCCACTTTTAGGGCCACTTTGGGTCAGTTTGATGAGTTCATGCACTCTGCGGCTAGTAGTGTTGACCACCGTTGCTTAATACATATTCTTTAAAATACACAATTAGCATCACACTTTATCAAAAAACTCCCTCTTGGTTACTATTCAGATAGTGTCATAAAAGGAATGAACATCCATTTGCAAAGGTGTGGGCCACTTGATCATTGGCCCAGTCCGACCATGCCGAGACCACAGTTTGTCCACTTTTGGTATACCAACGAAAGGGTTTGACAAAAGGGCAGCAGGGAACGCAACATTTACACGTGAGAGAGGCAAAGAGATGAATTGTGGTTAATGTGTCCATGAAGTGGTGTGGCCAGCTTGGTAATTCATGCTTTGCAAACATTTGACATGACATGCTGTCTGCCATTAGGGAAGTTTACGTTCTCTCGCCGTAACCCTTGACATGTTTTGTTGGCTGATCACTTTTTATATATGACTGATATCTTGCAGTATATCATTTCATTTATTTGTTTTAGTTTTAAGAAAAAGTTATTTTTTTTTAAATTACATAGAATTACAATTTACGAGCAATTACATAAAATTACAAGAAGAAGTGATTGCATAAAATCAAATTGTACACATTATATCTTAAAATCCATAAGTACATTTCTAAAAATTCTTATGTCGAAGCTCACTTTTACATGCATACATATCATTGGAGAAGCTTCATCGCTGGCTGTGTCAATTACAGCACTCTGGTATTAAAATTCTATTATCTTTCTCTTTTAAGTTCACTTATATTATGCTGGCTTTCTATTTTCAACTTCTTATCTTTCCCTTTGTATTGAGTGAACTAGATAGCATTCTTACTCATCACGTTTTTAACGACTTACTTATTTTCAAGAAGATTTTTTTTCATGCACTTCCACAGTTGATATAGAATTATATAGACTGTCCGTAAATCAGTGTTCAGGCTTTTAATATAATCGCAGTTGTGTACCAAGTGACCTAAATTAGACATGTATTTGGTACTCAATTCAGGGCACTGTAATAGAACATGTTGTGGTGGTTCCAGGATGTTTGGATTCTTGCATATTCTACATGATCATTCCTTGCGCTGGATTTTTTGTTGTGCTCCCGTGGTTGATAATAAAGGAAGTTGGTTGGTTCTCATCCTTAGATGAAAATATCTGACTGCTGGATTTGGACACCTTTTTAAATAAGTTTCTAATTGTAGATATGTATGCACTATACCAGAGACAAAATTATAATTATTTAATTGTTCTAAATGTTCATAGTTTTTAGTCCAGTCCCAAGCTTTGATCTTATTAGTATATATTTTGTTTCAATATTATGTATGCAGTCTTTTTGTGATAGAACAGGTTCAATTTAACTGTGTTAAATACAGCATTACTTATATTTTCGAATGCATCGTTCCTTCTCGTTTTGTCATCTAATGAGCCCAATAGTTTGCATAGGGAGGATGAGTGGATTTTTAGATGCAATGATCCAATCTTTATCCATAGCATATTTTTTAAAGATGTTAGTCCTAATTAAAGGCGGATGTATTGTATTGGTTTACTTGGACTCAATTTGAGAAGTCTTCTCCAGAACCGGCCTTCCAGTACATCCAACCAATCTCGTTTTTCCATTGCAAGGGCTTCCAGCCCATATAAGATCGTCGGGCAAAAACATTGCTTTTATAGGATTTTAATTCCTTCTATTGAGAACCCAGCCATTTCTCTTGCAAATTTTGCAATTAACTCGGTTAATTTTTTTGCTTTTATTTGTTCATTTTCAATTGTATTTTTGTAACCTCTGTCGGTGCTTATGTCTAGGCCAAGATACAGGTAAGAGTTCATATATTCTATTGTTCCTATTTCTGTAACCATATCTCGATGGGGGATTTTTTTGTGGAGAAAACCATAATTTTGGTTTTTCCCATGTTTATCTTTAATTTATTTTCTTTTGCATATTTTATAAGGGATATGAACATTTCTTTGATCCCAAATTATGTATAGTTCATTAACAACAGATCGTCAGCATAAATTAATCAAGGTATATCTTTCCCTCCTCGTTTCTGGCAGCACCCATGCACAGGTACAAGCCAGTCTTGGAGATCTGCCATGTACAGGTTGTAGAGAAGCGCAGCCATCGGGCATCCTTTTCGGACCCCGCATGTGATACCAATAGGGGCTGTAGTGCTGCCGTCTATATCAAGTCGTACGCAAGCTTGTGTACCTTGATGTAGTTGTTTTACTATTGTGATCAACCAGTTGGGACATCCCCACTTCTGTATTTTATTCCATAGTCTTTTGTATTCAACTCTATCAAATGCGGAAGCAAAGTCAACAAAAATCACGTATAGTGTAGTTCCTCTCTGTTGACGTGTATTATCAATACATTAATCTAATACCCTTAGATTATGTGTGCTGCCTACTGAAGCCTGTTTGTGTAAAGTGTAATATCTCTTTACTGTTAGCCCACTCTTGGAGCTTTTGGAATACAAAAGAAGTGAATAGTTTTCCAGAGGCAACAAGCATGGACAGAAATCTGTAGTTTTCGGGTAACCCCGTGCCCCTTTCTTGTATACCAGGAGTATTATTACCTGAGACCAGGTTTTTGGTGTTTGTTGGGTCTTGCAGACTTTATTAAACAGTTTGCACAATATCTCTGCCCATGCTTGCGGATTTTGTTTGAAAATGACATTCACAAGTCCATTAGGACCCGGTGCTCTTGAGTCTTTTAATTTTATGATCGCGGCTTTCAAATTCTCAACAGTGAACTGCATAAGCCATTTTCCCTTGATGTGTGCAAGTTGAGCTTCCAAACTGTTGTTTTGTTTTTATTGTAAGAAGGTCACCCAAGTGTTTCCTTGGATGGAATTCACTGTTTATTCGTGCGTGTCTCCTTTGGCTAGTTTCGCCCATATACTCTTTGTGTTTTTATTGGCTAATGTTTTAATCATTGACTGCCAGTTTTGATTTAATATGGAGTTTTTATGATCTTGCAGCCAACATTGGTAGCAGCCTCTTATTAGCATTCTTTGTTCATTGAACTGGTTGCAATTTAACCCCAAGGTCTTTATCTTTTGTAGTTTTTTTCTCATTTCTCGTTTTGCATCACGGATAGCCACCTCATATGTATAAAGATTTTTCTTGCATAACGCCAGTTGTTTCATTTTGTTTTCGCCTGTTTTCCTAGTCAGTTGATAGAACTTGTTTTTGATTTCATCTACTAAAAGGTGTTTTATTTTTTTTGGCAGTAGCTTTTTGCAGAATATCTCAGACTCATTTTTGATTTTTTCCAAATTCGCTCCTGTCCAGCGAATAGTTGTTCCTGCATGGTTGACAACAATGTTTTTGCATCCACTTAGGTAATTTTGGTGTAGATGATTGTTAATTTCTAGAATTAACATCTTGTGATCACTATTTATCATAGGAGTTATTGTCAAACTTTGTGCCCTTTCTAGGCATTAATTATTCCCCAAGATGTAGTCGAAGGTTGATTCGCTGTTGTTTCCCTTCCAAGTATTAGCTCCGGGTATATCACCCCGTGTCCTACCATTCATCATCGAAAGGCCCCATTGTCGCAGGGGCATTATCCATCCATGACCCTTTTTATTCCCAAGTTTTTGGATCATAGTACTCTTTTTATTTACATTTTCATATTCGGCGCATTCTCTAGTGTCATAGCATCTTGCATTCAAGTCTCCTCCTACTATGACCATTTGATCCTTTAGATTAGCGTTAGTTGTTATTAATGCGCTTCCAATTCCGTCCTGGAGCTCATCGTTCAGGTTTGGTGGAGTGTACACATTTATCGCCAGGAGTTTCCACAGTTAAACCATTACTTGTTGTTCAATTTCTACAGCAAGTATATTTTTATTTTGGGGATCAATTGTCAACTGTTTGGAGTCAAGCTTCAGACTCACTCCAATTATTAGGCCTCCATATGGTCTTCCCTTTGCGCCTTTGCTGGATAATTCCTGGTATATGTGATATCCCTCCATGTACAATGGACAATCAAGCCAGAGCTCTTGGAGCATGAATATATCACATGTGTGTAATTTATCGAGTGACTGGGTATCTTTTATTATATGTTTGAACCCTCTAGTATTCCAGCTGGCAATCTGCAATGGTCACTTTGAGATCGTCTGGTTGTTTCTTTCTGGAATTATCTTGTTTATTGGGTTCCAGGTGAGAGCTTGATAGCTTGGGGCTTTCGTAACATTTTTTGTATTTTGACTATCATGCTGCTTTTTGTCATTGGGGATCATTTTACAAACTTTAAGTTGTAATTCTTATCTATACAAGTCGTGTGCGTTATCCCAAAGCAATGATACTGCGGTGTATGTGGTGAAACGTATTATGACCCAATTTGTCGCACTATCAAGATTGGGTAGCTAAATCTGTGCAATATCTCTGCTTAGTATCATCTGTAATCCTGGGATAGCTGACCATAATCGCACTAGGACAGAACGATTTAGGAATGAATTTTCATTAGATGTATTTACTTCATTTAGTCGAATGGCCAGATTAAATTTCTCATTATTTTTTGGGTTGTCTTCCGTTCGTTTTGTCCCTTCTCTTTGTTTCTTGGGATCATAATGCCATATTTCGCTCTTTTTTTCTACTTTGGTGACATAGGTGGTCATTCCAGAAGGTCTGTGTGTTCTGTTGGCCCATTGAACTTTGGATACATATTCTTCTAATGGTATTTTGTGGCCAATTGCAAATTCTTCTTTATTTTCTTGATCTTCTTTGTTCATCTCATTATTGCATCCCATATTATTTATAATTCCTATCTTTGATGGCTCTGTACAAAGGGCTTGAGTACTTGTTGCATTTTGTATTTGTATCCAATTGTCTAGGGCATCATTCAGACACACCGTTCTCATGGTGCCGTCGGGTTGGCAATTGGAAATTGCTCTATGTGTCTTACTTTTACTATCCTCTCTATGAGGTTTTTCATGGATTTGAACTGACTTTTTTGTAATGGACTCATATGTTTGTATTGTTAGACTTTGTGGGACATTTTTTACTGTAATAGGCGTTGTTGTTGCCTCCATCATTGAGATTTCGGCGCACAGTGTGTCGATTGCATCTTCTTCTGATCTGGCAGCAATGCTCACTGAGTCTTGTATTTCCCAGGAATTAATTGAGTCATCTAACTCCATTATTTCATCATCTGAAGTTTTCTGCTTGTGTTGTTATTCGGTGTTGTTTTTGTTCTCTTCGACTTTTTCATTTATTTCCTTTGGTTTAACTGGTTCCCAATTTGTTGTCAGTGGAACTTTTTTCATAAGTGGCATTGTTACTCTTGTTGAGTTCTCATTGTTCACTTTTAATTTTGTCACCAGTGAGTACAGTCTCTGTTGATCTGAGGCCACGCCTGTGCGTATGTTATATAGTGCTTCCATTCTACAAGTCAACTTTTCAAGCGATTCTGAAATCTCCATGGGCAAACCTGTCTTCTTGCCAGATGTATGTTCTCTCTCTGATGAAAGTTCCATCACATTATTCCTTCGCTGAAATTCTGAATAATTGAATCTTTCTAGGTTTGGTGTTACAGATAGGTTACTCATTTGGCTCTCTCTTTTTTGTTGATCAAGTTTGGTGCCCAAAGATTTTCGTCTTATTGAATTGCATAATTTTACTAGAGCTCCATTGTTGTCCAGCGAGAAATCATTCAGCGAGGGTTGTTCTTGACTGATTTCATTCAGCTCTATTTCCTTCCGTTCTGCTTCCGTAGTTTCATCTCGTAGTACTTGTTTAATGGTCTCTTCCGTGTCCTTTTCTTGAATGCTTCCTTTATATTGGGCTGCTATTCCTGCTAAAATCCTGATATTTTTTGTTGTTGTGTGTCCGTGATGTTCTGTTTTTTACTGATCTCCTTCTTTCCTCGTTTTCTTTTAGGCCCTCCACGTGAGTTTCTTTTGGCACCATTTGGGCTTCGGGACCTTTTTCCTTTAAGGATTGATTGGCTACCTAGACCACTTCCCATTTGTTTTAATTTCATTTTTCTGCTGTTTTAAGCTTTTAGCCACTTTTCTGTTAGTGACACAACAAGTTTTATCAAATGGCACTGTTCCAGAGAGCTAGACTAATACTCTTCCATTTGCGCCATGCAAAAATGTACCTCAGACAATTTTAAAATTTTAAAATACTCCTCATAAGATGGGAGGCGAAGTGTTCTCCCTATCCCTTAAAAATATTTCTACAAAAATATTTATGAGAACTCTACTGTCTGGTTCAAAGATTTCTAAAATCTACAGTCACCAGTATCCTAAGAGTCTTAACGGCTTCCTTAATGTCCAGAAAGTGAGTAAGTCAATTGGGCCTCTTTAGACCCAGGGGGCCTTTATTTTCAGCCACTTGAACAGGGGGGAGGAGGGGGATGGCCGAGTGGCTAGAGGGGGGGAAGGGGGAGGGCGATTCTAGGCTTGCTTTCTGAGGTATGGAAGTGCGGCCACGCAGCTTACCTCTTCTCACTCAGAAAGGTGTCAGCGCCACTGGCATCACACCACTGGTGCCCTCTGCTGTCTAGGCACTTGGAGAGCGTTGCGCGGTTTCGCCACTACTTTAATGCCGTACGAGTCCCACGAGTCCCGATCACAATTCCTGGCTGGACCCCCACTTCCACTGCGTCGCAGCAATACCATTGCCGTTAGAGAAAGGCACCTTCCTCGATCTGCACGCTCCACGCATGGCGAGCTTGTCAAGCCGCACCAGCTGCTCTATGCCTCGCAGATGCCTGGTTGCTTCCGACAAGAAAAAAACGGTCCCTTGCACGATAACACTGTAAAGGGTTTGTAATTTTCAAGTGTGCTGCTCCAACCATAAGCAAAAACACGGTTTCTATAATGCAAACCCAGGCACTCTGTACCATATCCCGGATATGCCCTCTCCATCTTGACACACTGATGGAATGCACCACCAGACTTAGCGCCTCTTTGATAATTGGATCAATTAGCTCTCACGCAGAGGTGAAAAATTAGAGCAATATACGATAATTGGGAGAAAATAACCATTTAGACAAAAGCGCTAATTTTAGCAGGCACACATTTCTGAGCGCTAACCTACGAGAATCTGGTCCCTGGTAGAAAGACATGCAATCTTATTCTTAAACACTGATCACAGTGTGTTGCCATTAAGCACCTAAGTTATGTTAATTTCTTAATGATACTTTTCCCATGGTTTACAGAGCCATTACAGTGAACCAGATAAAGAGCCAGGACGATTGACACAGCGAATAAAGGAGAAGCTGGCACCAATATTTTTTTATGACCACACAAAATAATTACTTCTAACAGTTGATGAATAGTTCTCAGTGCACTTTTGACACATCCTTCCTATTTGCTTCCTTATTTATACTTTGCCTTCCACTCTCAGAGGTTGTCATGATCAAATGTGCCATGTGGGACTGCGCTTAGACGAATGATTGGACCTGACCAGGAAAATGGCAAGTCTTAAGCCTGCAGACATCGCTAACTTCAGTTAATTGGGCATGGGAGGAAATGTGCCAAACACTCCGCTCTGAGCTGTAAGGTTGAGAAGCAAGTTATAGCATGCACTGCACAGAAGAGGCAACACTAGGCAAGCCCATTGAAAATGACTGAAGATCTGAGGTAAATCGTCATTTTGACCACTGTTGGTAAGGGAAGTGGCAGGAATGATGTCAGATCTCATCATAGACAATGCATACCTATGTGTAGTTCAAACACAAAGCTTTGGAGGTAGTACACACAGGAACCAATTGTGCTAATTGATTAAGGTACACATTGAAAAGGAACTATCCCTATTTTGGAAGTTCAGAATTGACCTGTTCAATGTAGTCAATAGGAGCTTGAATGTTCACATGTTCATATATTTCTAGTTCAGTGGTGGAGACAGCTTATGGTGCTAATGGTGGTTCTTCAGGGGACACTGGCATTCTAAATGATTCAAGGTCAGTGCCATAGGGTGCATATTTTCAGTTCAGGTATATTAATAATTGTCCCAAATTAATGCAAGCCACCAATTGTAGCAAGAGAACCCTAAGGCCAGGAAGGATCTCCCACTAAGAACATTTTTAATATAGTGTTTTGGAATGGGGCATTTTAGACCGCATTCAATGAGAAAAAATAGACAATTCGATATACAATGTACACTCACTTTCACAAAGCTGTGCTGACAATACATTCCAGCATTGCCATTTTAATTCACTTTTATGGCACTACCCCTACGTTAAATTCCAGGATTGCCACTGTAAATCACTTTAACCTAGAAAATAAAACAGAATTGCATTTATACTGCTTTCAAAGCACTGTGTCCACGATATATGTCAACTTTAACACACAATGGAAGATGGATGACGTATGATGGGTGATGGGTTGCCAATGTAAATCACTTTGTTGAAGTGGGTGTGGCCTCCCTTAATCACCAAACACTCACTCAGTAAGACTTACAAAGCCATACATATAAATACACACACACAAATTGGTTAACACATGCACACACAAATTCAAACTCATACACATTGCATAAGATCCAAACCCACGTGTACTCATGAAAACACAAACGTTTTTGTTACACGTATCGCTACACATGGTGTTATTTGGTGCTTCAGTCTGCATGGGCAGGACAACAAGATTCAGCATCCCTGCTGGCAGCACTGCTGAAGAAACCTACGGTGATTCGCAGGTGGGGGTCTCAGCCAGATGGCAAGCAGCCGCTGGTCTGCAGTGAGTAGGGCGTGTATGCTGCCACACCACTCAACTCATTCTTGTATATATTATTTCTAAGCAGGTTCTCAAAAAAGTGCCAACCCGACTTAGTTTTGCCAGGAAATGTCGGGGTGAGTTGAAGAGGGGTTGTCAGCACTATACCCTCCGCGCAGCTCTGCCACTGTTGTAACTGCAACTTTACCAAAGAGACGCACTGCGAAATGAATGCAAGAGCTCAATTATAAAGCAGTAGCTGTTATCATGGAATGGTAACAAGGCAGCAGGCTCTTAGTAAGTAGATACCACAATCTAAATCCGAGTTATAAGTCTTAGTATGCACAAGTCTTTCTGAAGCAGTTCCGGTCCCCCTGCTTTGGAAATGGCGCCCTCTCACTCTGCAGCTCCTTAAAAGGGACAGAGGACTACTCGCGTGGAAAGAACTGCAACCATTTCTCACACACCCTGCAATTAATACCGCCTTACTAACGGCATCATCAAATGAGCGTGTGCGTTGCGACTGCGCCTCATCTCACAACTGCCTCTGCATTTTTTACAGCGTCTCCCCTTGTAGTTTATTACTCTCAAGAATGTAAGATTTTTTGAGAATCTGCGGAGTCTGGAGTTATGGTACAGGCTGATCTGTTTGGATTTCTACTATCCGTGTCTTACGTGATTCTACCTCATTTGCTGTGAGATCGTGCTCCGTTTCTCCATGTTCGACCTTCTCTCCCAAATACATGATGGATCACATAAACTGATGTTGACCGTATACAATTTTTTGGGGTTTTTTTGTTTTGTTGCTGGTTGTAACTTGCACTACAGTTCTGTTGGATTGCTCCTATCTTGTCTGGCCTAGGTTCCATTCAATGTGTTGTTCTTTTTTTCAAATGATAAGGCCCTATGCAATGTACTTGTCGGCATGCTATCTATCCTGGGCAACTTAAGAGTGGCAAAACATGGCCGCACTCTGCAAATGACAGCCAATCAAGTATGTTGCACTGGCAGAGCGTTTATGTATCCCAACCCGATCCCCTTTCCCCCTTCCCCATGCACAGGATATGTGCGTTGCCATACAGAGTGGAAATTTGCCTCTGTGTCAATGTACTTTCCTTGACTGATGTCATCTTTTTCATTCTCAGTGAAAAAGCCCTGCAGTTTGAATTATTTCTGCCAGTTGGTCCTCACGCTTTCTCATTTTGTAGGAAGCCATCACCGAATGACCTTGATGGAAATTCATATGAACTGAGAAAATACACCTTGGTTCTGTGGTTCCAAAAATGCTGTTTGGTTTGGGGATGTTGCTGGTGTTTCCCGAAGCTGTGAATACCACTAACCCTCAACACAAATATTCCACAGAAGCACTCGTTCTTTACTTTCTTTTGTGATTTTTTTTTTTGTTTAATTATAATAAACCGTACACAAATAAATTAACATCTCTCATACAGAAATGTAGAATGGCAAATATAACAGCAACTAAGATCATCGAAACTTGGCTTTCCATTAAAATGATATGCCAAAATTGTTCATAAAAGATGAACATCATGCTCAAAAGTAATAAAAGTTCTCCATCTTAAGACCTGCAGCTTTAGACAATTAATAATTAATATGTTCTCCCATGCCTAGTCTTCACAGCACCCACACCATCGAAAATAGTCAAAAACCTTGGAGTCTTAATGGACAATGCACGAACATTAGAACCCCAAGTAAACGCAATAATCAAGAAATGCTTCTTCCTCCTTCACTCGATAAAAATAATCCTACCATTCCTCTCCTTCACGCATAAAACACTGACTATAGTGGCCCTCTTTATGTCCAGAATAGACAATGCAAGCATTCTTTACCTCGGAATGTGTGAACACCTGCTGAAGAAACGGCAATGTATCCAAAATGCAGTGGCCACACTTCTCCTCAAACTATCACAAAGAGACCACATCCCCCCAGCGCTTAAAATGTTACATTGGCTGCCAATCAAACAACAAATTATGTTCAAAATGATGTGCATGACGCACATAACAATCCATGGTCTAGGAGCAGAATTAATACAAAAAGAAAATAACCATTTACTTACCGACAAGAGCACTCAGATCAAGCAAATACATCCACCTAGAACCAAAACCATGCACAAGAAAAAAAAGGATCCTCATTCTCTCACCTGGCAGCAAAAACTTGGAACACCCTCCCGAAAGAAATCTGCAATGTGAAGGACCACCTCAGATTCAGAAAACAAATTAAAACCTGGCTCTTCACCTCAGCACCAGACGGAAACATCTAGAAACACAAAGACAACAATGGAAATAGAACATACCACAAGCACCCATGGAAGGTAGCATCCAGGGAGGGAGGTGCCCAAAGGATATACACACTCCTAAGTGAAACCCCTACATTAGGCAACACATAAGGGACAGGCACCCTAGCTATAGATGAGGGAGCATTAACCAATAACTAGCACCCTATAGGACAGGGAGCACCTAGAATTCAGAGGGAGGGGACCCTGCCCTAGGGGCTCAGGCAGATGACCCCAACCTAGGATCTCATGGAGGCAATGGCAGGGAAACCCACTAACGACTTAAGAATATACCCACAACCTTGCCGATCTCAAACGAGTGGTGGGAAGAGGCCTTCACCACCTTCCCAAACCACAAACCACTAGACAGTTACAGAGACATGCCACCACTACACGGAGAGCCGGTGAGTGTCCCACCACGGAATGTTCCAGCAGACAGCACAGGCAGAGAGACCTAACACAGATTACCAAAGCAACGAGTAACCCCACTAACCCAACCGTTAAACCTCAACTCTCTGCATACACCTTTCACACACTAAACAACCTCAACCGCATCTTTTCACTTCAAACTGCATGCACTTCACTACACTGCAATAACAAAACAAACCACGCATAGCCCCGCACAACAGCACATGGGACTCTCCCGATCCGTAAAGGGCAATTATGCTTAGTGAACAGAGTTAACCAAACTGAAGCTGTTAACAGGACATCACAACTCCCGCTCTACCTTTGTTCCGCTATGCCCTACTAACCCATCCTACCGTTTTACACATTTCACATTTGGAAATGTTATCAAATAACTAGGGATAGTATGAAAATTGTTCTCTGCATAAATTAAGTGATTAAATAAAGCATATGTCACAATGGTATATCTGCTGGTACTCCGATCAAGATTCTAAGTCTGCACCTCTGATCTTGATGTGAAATGTATTTCCATTTCTAATGCAATCTGCACCTCTGATCTTGATGCAAAATGTATTTCCGTTTATGAAGCAATCTGCACCTCTGATCTTGATGCGAAATGTATTTCCATTTCTGACGCAATCTGCACCTCTTATCTTGATGCAAAATGCATTTCCGTTTCTGAAGCAAAATGCAGCTCCGATCTTGATATGATGTATCCCCAGGACATTAAGAAACCACCTATTTCTTCCAGCCCAGCATTTACCTCTACTAACTCTAAATATGGACATATGGACATCTAATGAACAGTAACATTCACCAGAAAACGTCAAAGCCGCCGTCTGTCTCCATTGCTGCCATTGATACCTGCCTCTCAACTGCACCCCATATCCTCGCCACACGTGGGCTAATCACGCTCCCAACTAATACCAATGTAACCATCCCTGGTTTACCCCCAACTAAACCTGTACAACCAATCTCTTGGTGCTCAATCAATACTTCATCCACCCACCAGATCTTGACTGAATCAAACATATATGACCATATCTATGCATCTACTTCTTCCGCACCAGCCCCTCATATCCCTACCCTCTTCATTCCCACTCAACCTGCCAACCCCCTAGTTGATTCCCAAAAGCCAACTAACCCCCTCGTTTAATCTAGCCCTCATAAATGCTTGCTCATTGCCTGCGCACACTCTAGATATTCATGCCCTTTTGACAGTGAACAAACTTGATGCCCTCACCATCACTGAAACCTGGCTGCACACAGCCTGTGCATCAGCCCTATCCTTCGAAACTCCCCCAGGATATACCATCTACAGGAATGACAGAGTGAACTCTAGAGGAGGGGGAATAGCCCTCTTAGCCAAAGACCACCTACACTTTAGGCAAATTAACAGCTCCCTGAATGACAACAGCAACATCCTTTCCCTAATATTGTTGACCTCCCCCACTAACAGAATCACTGTCCACCTGGTCTACTGCCCACCTGGTGCCAAATTATCTTTTGAAGAGGATTTACTCCACACGGTTAACCTCATTATCAAGTCATCTTCAAAATTGCTTCTTTTGGGCGACTTCAACCAAGGTCTCAATGACCACACGGACCTCCATGCCACATCAATAGCCAATTTCCTAGCTGCCCTAGGTTTTTGTCAACGCATCCATAACCCTACGCACAACAAAGGATGAGTCATAGACTGGCTCACTGATGGCAACTGCTTCATCGCTGTTAAAAACCTTGGCGTTGCCCATGGTCGGACCACCATGTCATCTCCTTCTCCTTCTCCATCCCTATCAACCCATCAACCAAACCACCCACACAAATGCTATGACCCGCCATGGCCCGTAGCCCCTACAAACTAACTAAAGATAACCTTCACCCATTTTTAGAAAGTCTCAATCCTGAGCTTATGGACACCTCTAACACCAAGAACCTAGTAGATCTCTATTCTAAAACACTAGCCAATGCAATTGACATCATCACCCCTCTAGCACCCAAAAGATTCAAACTTGTTGCTCAACTTAACTCTTGGTTCACCCAGGGCACCCCTCAGAAAGTACTAAGCTAAAGTTCTCCAACCTATCTCTGCAATACAAAAAAGCGTTAATTCTTGTTAAGGCCACTAACCACAACACCACAATAGCGAAAGCAAACTCAGATACCAAAGAACTATTTGCCATTCTTAGGCAACTAGAAACCCTTCACTGAAGATCACGTCTGGTATGTTACTATACAAAATGGCATATTGCAAAAAATAGTACTGCTAAAAAAGAAATTTGAGCCAAACAAGCTAGCATCACCCAGTCTAACTTGCCCGTTAACATGCCCCTAATCCAACCCCGTGGATATGCTCTTGTTCACATTCCACAACATTTCCACCGAAGAGACCCTACTCATTCTAAAAGGCCTAAAGCCATCTAGATGTAAAGGAGTCAGCTGCCCATCACCCCTGGTCAAAGACTGTGCTAAAGCTCTAGCACCATTCATCGTGGCTGTCATCAATTCCTCATTTGCGTGCGACTGGGGTGGTTTCGACTAGCCTCAAGGAAGCTTGGGCTTTAACCCTCCTAAAGAAACCTACTCTTGACCCAACTTCACCAACTACTGACCCATCACCACAATGCCCTTCCTAGTAAAAATATTGGCTAGAGCGGCCTACATTCAAATGCAACAACTTGTTCAATCTAAATCAATCCTAGGAGCCTGCCAATCTGGCTTTCGCCCAGGGCATGGCACAGAATCGCTCTTCTTGACCCGAAAAATCAAATGGATGAGATTGGGGATGAATGGAAACCTGCCTTTCTGCTCCTTAGTCCTATTTGCAGGCTGCAACTTTGTCAACCATGGTATTCTATGCCACCAATTTACCACCTCAGTGTCCTTCTCACAGGAAGCAGCATACTGGATTGTCTCATTCCTTGAAGGTAGAGTAATGAGAGTCTTCTCCATGAATGATTGGTGGCACAAGCTCCTATTGATTGTGCTGTACCACAAGGTTGTGTGTCTCGCCAACCCTCTATAACATTCAAAAAGCCAATGTTTGACCTCTTGGATTCCCTCAGCATAGTCTACACAAACACTGCTGACAACACACAAATCCTCCCCCCTCTCTCTGGCATATATTCCAGTGACAATGCCTCCATAGGCGCTATATACACCAATATCCAAGTCTGGATTACTCATAATAGGGCCTCTAGCAGTCCTAAAAAAACTTGACCCAAAATATGAAGCCTTAAATATCGATGGATACTTTATTCAAGTCTCTCCAGCTGTAAAAACACTTGGAGATCTCGATGCAACTCACTCACTCCCCAGGCAAGTATATCCATATCCTGCTCAACAGCCCATTCAACAAAACTCCTGAATGCAGCTAGACCCTTTCTTACTAAAAATAGTTTCCTGACATTTGCACACGCAGTGGTACTCGTTAGACTGCATTATTGCAATGTGCTACTCTCTGGTACCTCAGATCGAAAATTAAAAGAACTCCAGACCATCCAAAATAATGCCCATTGTGCTGCTTTGAATATCCTCAAGTGAGAACACATATATGCTGCCTGCAAAGCTGCCCACTGATTCCCTGTCAAAGAAAGGATCACCTTTAAGATCCTCACAATCACTCACAGATGCATCTCCAAATCCACCCCTCCATATCAAGTTCAAAGAATCTCTGAAAGTCATTTGTCTAGAGCGACAAGAACCTCCTACACCCAGAGATGGGTCCTTCTCAAGTTCAAATGTGCCAAAACAAGCGGCTCCAGCTTTCCAGTCATTATCGCTAAGTAATGGAATGCACACACTCATGCACTACGAGTGGAAGAATCATATTGGACCTTCCCCAGGGCCCTCAAAACCCTCCTGTTTAACTAACCTACTTAACACTGGCCTAGAACCTCTTATTAAATTGCCCTCCCAGGGTTCTGTCTGAATGCAACTAATGCTTGCTTCCGTCCTGTCTTACAGCATGATGTTAGGTAACATGAGCTAGTAACAAAATGTATGCCTCCCAATTATGTTGTAATGAAACAAACGATTCCACCCTAGCCTACGGGCTGCCTGTAACCTGTTTTCTCCAGTACCCAGATGCCCCAGTGTGCACGCATGATATACAAATGGCTCCTGATGATGCATTCAATGTGCCTCATTACAAGTAGGGTGCAAAGGGATACCGGGCACCGGTAATGACACTGGTGCCGGTAATCCCTTAGTGCCCTACTACGAGTTCCCTTTGCGGGTCCTTCCTTAATGCCTGCTAAAAGCACGGGACCCACAAAGGGACACCGGGGTCAATAACAGTAACGTAATTTACGGTACCGTTATTGCTGCCTTCCCCCTTCCCATTGAGCCCTATGGGGGCTCAAGTGGGAATGGGTAATGGTTCCCGGAATGGGGATTTACCGGTCCCGCAAAGGTCGGCATGACATGGTAATTCCCCATTCCGGGAACATAGACCCGGAATGCGGTAAGCGGGTAGCCATGGCGCTAATAGCACCATGGCTACCTCCTACCTCGTAATGATGCCCAATATGTTTAATATCTTTTCACATTTACTTACCCAGACAGCTAATATCCACTTACCATGAATGGCTAGGCCCAGTTCATGCATAATAACAGTCTGATTAGCCCTTGCTTGCTCCTTTCCAGCTCGACAAGTGACCTGTCTCAGCCGCATCCCTCTGTTACTTCTCCGAGTGGCCACCATGGAAAGGGAGAAGGGACTACATGTAGTGTTCGCCCTATTCCATGGCAGTCATTTTATTTGTTTTCTTTTTTTCTATCTTTTTAATGGATGACATGGAAATGGAGAAGGGACTACGTGAAGTTCCTTTTTCCGTTCCATGGTGGTCATCTTTTTTGTTTACCTTTTTTTACTCTTTTAAATGTCCGCCAGGGAATGGGAGAACATTCTTTGTACCCTGTTCCATGGCATGCATTTTTTTTTGTTGGTTTATAAACGCCAGAGTATCTCGCAACTGGAAAAAAAGATCCTATAAGTGTTAACAGCAATAAACCCTTCGCTGGAAAGCATAAACACTTTGGGTAATGCCCAGGGCATTATTTTGAGGCCCTGGCTTCACTCAGATCTGTATCTATGGGCCCCAGGGCCTTTACCTGAAGTGGTAAGCCCCCCCCAGCTCAGTGCTTATTGCTTAATTATTGGCACAAACCTGGGAAAAAGTGAAATCCTCCTCAGAATAAGCCATTCTAACCTGTCCAAACTGACTAGCCATCAAGATGTAGGATTGCTGAGCCTGTCATGTGAGGACATGTCTTCGAAGAACCATCAATAAAGAGAACCTTCCCAGCTGCTAGTGCATTCTCCTTTACCCTGGGATCTCGTCATAAAACTCTTCATAGTTTGAGCAATCATGCACTTGTTCATCCTCTGCCACTGGTTCGGCTACAAACGTGGCAGGATTCATCATTTGACACCTGACTATTTTGATTGCTGGATTTGATATGCCCACCTCATAAGCAGAAGCTCTTTGAGACGTCAGTATACCCATGGGTGTTTCTAAAACAGCAAACAACGCATGCTCAACAAATAAAGTCATGGAACACCCCATCACAATGGTTTCAGATTTCTCGATAGCGAATGCGGCTGCTGCCAATGATTGTTCGCAAGGGAAGTGACCCCTCATAACTGGGTCCAGAACACCAACTGTAATATGCTAAGGGTTTGTGCCCCAATGTAGTTCTCTGTGTGAGTACTGCTCCCATGACTGTCCCTTTTGTGTGCAAGAATAAAATAAACTCCTCAGAATAATTGGGAATTCCTAAAACTGGAGCTGTGCAAATTGCCTTTTTTAATTCCTCAAACCCCTCCTCCATTTCCTCAGTCCATTCAATGTTTTCCTTATTCACATATGGCTTTTTCAGGGCCTGCAACAAAGGTCACATGATGGAACTATAATCAAATGCCCATGCCCTAACATAATTACACAGTTCTAAAAACGGCTGCATTTGCTTTATTGTGTGTGGTTTTGACATTTTCAAGATAGCCTCAGATCTTTCAGGTCTACCTTTCTTCACTTCATGCAAGATTAAATGTTCTATGTACAACACGTCTTCCTGACAGTACTGCAATTTCTCTTTATCCACATTATATCCTTTGTCTGCTAAAATAATCATTAGCTGAATCGAGTCTTGTCTGCACTCTTCTTCTTTTTTGCTACAGACCAAAATATCATCTATGTATTGGAACACAACACTTGGCAAATCAATATTTCCTAGGTCCTATTGAAAATCGATGGAGACTCACAGTACCCCTGCGGCAAATGTGTACTATTCAGCTCAGTCTGATGGAACTTAAATGATGTAAGATCTTGAAAATCGTTAGTAACGGTATTGAGAAAAATGCATTTTTCAAGTCAATCACCATAAAATATTGAATTTACGGGGGAATGCTGGACAGAATCGTCACAGGATTTAAAACTAGAGGAAACTCTGCCTCTACAATCTGCTTTACGGTCTCATATCCTGAATTAAACACCATGGCCCACCTTTTGATTTCTTGATAGGATACACTCTAGTATTACATGATGACCCTGACGTCACTAAGATACTTTGTTCCACCATAGCTGTCTTAAAAATACCCTGTCTGCCCCTAAAGACATGGGATATTGCCTTGCCCGAGGTAAAATTGTTCCCGGTTTCAAAGTAATTTTAACTTCTCCCACTGCATATAACAGGCCTACATCATAAACGGCCATTACCTGTGCGGAAACTGCGGAGTATGTAAACTCACCTACAAAAGTAAAGAGATCGATGTAGGACTCTCCAAAGCATGGGCACAAAAAACCCTAACTAATTGCAACACCAATTATGTGGTTTACGTAATAAAATGTAGATGTGGCCTGATGTATGTGGGCAAAAACATACGTAAAATCAAAGTACGGATCATGGAACACCGGAGCTGTCTTAAAAACAAAACTGACAATGCACCAATAGATAAGCACTTTATCCAGGCCAAACATGAATATGAAGATTTTACCTGGACTATACTTTTGTCACTAACAGGTGGCAACCCACAAACTTTAGAGAATAGACTTCTAAGGAAAGAACAAGAAATTATTTTCTGATTACAAAGTGATACTAGAGGTCTGAACGACTCTGTAGAATGGCATAAAATTCACTAATGATTATGTACTATGTGCTTCCTAAAATCAAATGCCAAATTCAATCTAATACTTAGTTGCTTCTGTTAGATATGAGGTCTAATTATGTAGCCATGCCATGTAAACTTAGAATCGAAGTACATTAGTGTTACAAAATCTATGTGAATTAGAATATGTATTCTAGCTAACAGGCATTGTGTCTTGGACTATACGAAACCCAAATGTTTGATTATGAAGTTACCATATGCCATGTAATGTTAATATTGAAGATAAATAATGAGAATAGGTCTAGTCCTCCACTGGGTGCCATAATACATATGACTAACCATCAATCGCTTCATGTATGGTACCGTACCCCTGAGATTAACGGATATTTAAGTTGATTTGTACAACATGATGAGATTTACATTTTACCAATGGGCATTTTATATGTGGTTGATAATGTTTCAGTGTAACATACTAGTGAGGGATGAGCCATATTTATGCCATCTCCTTTGTTGCACATTAGCCCTACACCTATACACTATGTTATTATAGACCAGTAGCCCTAGTGTCCAATAGACACCAGCTTTCATCTGTGGGCAAGTGACACACCTAATGAAGATCCCCCCCTTTCCTGTACTATATTACTAAGAGGGCTTCATACGTCACCCTGTTCTCCCGTGCATATTTGCCTTGTTTTTCTAATTGACTCCCTTGAGGCGTGGTCAGTATAATAATATTGCAGATCATTTAGCCCGACTCCAATGTTTCGTGTGTTCTTTTACCAGACACATCCCATTCTGGCAGATCGTTTCTTCCTAAGTCGCAGTTTCACTTTTGGAGTTTCGAGCACTGATACACTAGATCACCTTTGTGATCAACATTAACATAATGCCACTTTAAGGACTCGTTCCAATATGGCCGTCCTATTTTCTGACCACATAACCTGACATTCGGAGCTCCGAGCGCAAGCACACATGATCACCATAGTAACCAATATGCACACTGTGCTACTGTAACGCGCCCCTGTTAGAGACGCTGGTGAAGAGCAAAAGCACTGTACTATAAGCGTTTACATTATCCACAATCAGGAAGAACGCCGTTGAGGTGTGTACACGCCGCACCACGCTAACACCTGTCTGCAGCTGCTTTTAGCAATGAACGCGGGCTGCACAGTTATGCATAACCCACTGCTTTCATTTCTATAGATGCAGACGTGTACCAAGGACACCTGTGGACAGCCCATATTTTGCGAGCCACTGCAGTTAGTTTTATAATTACGGGCCGATTAAGCTGTCAAACCAAACGGTAAGCGTTTCGGTTTTACACTTTATAGTTCTACCACGCGGGTGTCACACTACCCCGATTTTATACTGTTTTTTCTGCATTACATCTGGCACTATTTATATAGATACGTGCCCCCTCCTACACTGGGCAAGCACTCCTCTGCACTCTTGGGCTCCTGGTTTTTTAGGGGGTGCTTACACCTGCACACGCCTACGGCCACATTTTGCATAAGTTATATGGACATAGTGCTCCTAATACGCTACAGTCTTTTTTGCAATACTGTCACATATATTTAGTCATATATGTTGATTATCCACTTATCTATTTTAATGAAGATACTATGCCGAAAATCTTCACGCAAGCAGGCGCAAGCAGGCGCAAGCGGAAAAAAACAGGCGCACGCGCACGCGTGCTATTCATGGAAGTCCCTGCGCGTGTACACCTCGGGATGTGCGCCAAACCCGTGCATGGCGCACAAGTCACTGCAACATCCCGAAAGGCGTGCGTGTCGCGCACAGTGAAAGCGCACAACCTCGGCGCATACACCAGAAAGTGGGCAGGACACGGGGCGTGAGGCGTGGAATGGGGAACCACGCGTGAAAATAAGGGCGTAACTGGGGATGTACTGCAGGGAAGCAGACGGAACGCCCACACGCACTCGAACCACACGTATTCATGGAATCGAATAGGGCAAAGCCACGCACAGCCAAAGACACGCACAAGCTGAAACACGTCTGCCACACGAAGGCAGGCGGTAGAGTCCCAGCGCATCACAAAAGTGGCAACATACAGCAATTGGGCCTGTGCGAGCGGGGTACGTGTATTTCGGGGGAGCGCGGGAAGTTACACATGCGATTGAGCGGGGTACGTGTATTTCGGGGGTGCGCGGGAAGTTACACACGATATTGAGCGGGGTACGTGTATTTCGGGGGCGCGTGGGAAGTTACACACACGATTGAGCGGGGTACGTGCATTTCGGGGGTGCGCGGGAAGTTACACACGCAATTGAGCGGGGTACGTGTATTTCGGGGGTGCGTGGGAAGTTACACACGCGATTGAGCGGGGTACGTGTATTTCGGGGGCGCGCGGGAAGTTACACATGCGATTGAGCGGGGTACGTGTATTTCGGGGGTTTGCGGGAAGTCACACATGCGATCTCATCAGGGTACGTGTATTTTGGGGTGCGGGGGAAGTATCCCACGCAACATCAGCAGGGTACGTGTATTCCAGGGGTGCGCGGGAAGTTCCACACGCAATCTTATCAGGGTACGTGTATTACAGGGGTGCGCCGGGAGCAGCACACGTGAATTGCAAGTGTGGTTCCTCCCAGGTGTTCCCTCTACAACCTCCACGGCCCCTACAGGTGGCTCACACCACAGGGGCCTACCCAGCACATGTCCTGCAGGCACCCCATCCACCATGGCCATGCCCACCAGCCAACCCACATGTCAACTTGCACTACTGCCCACCAACGCATGTCCCCCTGCACCCCCAGCCACCAGGGGCACCCACCACCAGGCCCCCACCCATGTCTCCCACCACCCCCACCCCCCAGCAGTGCAGGGGCAGCCTCCACCAGGCCCCCACCCATGTCTCCCAGCACCCCCACCCCCCAGCCACCAGGGGCAGCCTCCACCAGGCCCCCATCCATGTCTCCCACCACCCCCACCCCCCCAGAAACCAGGGGCAGCCTCCACCAGGCCCCCACCCATGTCTCCCACCACCCCCACCACCCCAGTCACCAGGGGCAGCCTCCACCAGGCCCGCACCCATGTCTCCCAGCACCCCCACCCCCCAGCCACCAGGGGCAGCCTCCACCAGGCCCCCACCCATGTCTCCCACCACCCCCACCCCCCCAGTCGCCAGGGGCAGCCTCCACCAGGCCCCCACCCATGTCTCCCACCACCCCCACCCCCCCAGCCACCAGGGGCAGCCTCCACCAGAACCCCACCCATGTCTCCCACCACCCCCACCCCCAACAGTGCAGGGGCAGCCTCCACCAGGCCTCCAACCATGTCCAACTCATGTTCCCCACCACCCCCACCCCCCGGCACTGTGGGGCACCTGCCAGCAGGCCCCCACCCATGTCCAACTCATGTTCCCCACCACCCCCACCCCCCAGCACTGTGGTGCACCTGCCAGCAGGTCCCCACCCATGTCCAACTCATGTTTCCCACCACCCCACCCCCCAGCACTGTGGGGCACCTGCCAGCAGGCCCCCACCCATGTCCAACTCATGTTCCCCACCACCCCCACACCCCAGCACTGTGGGGCACCTGCCAGCAGGCCCCCACCAATGTCTCCCACCACCCCCATCCCCCAGCCACCAGGGGCAGCCTCCACCAGGCCCCCAACCATGTCTCCCACCACCCCCACCCCCCCAGTCACCAGGGGCAGCCTCCACCAGGCCCCCACCCATGTCTCCCAGCACCCCCACCCCCCAGCCACCAGGGGCAGCATCCACCAGGCCCCAACCCATGTCTCCCACCACCCCACCCCCCAGCAGTGCAGGGGCAGCTTCCACCAGGCCCCCACCCATGTCTCCCACCACCCCCACCCCCCAGCCACCATGGGCAGCCTCCACCAGGCCCCCACCCATGTCTCCCACCAACCCCACCCCCCAGCAGTGCAGGGGCAGCCTCCACCAGGCCCCCACCCATGTCTCCCACCACCCCCACTCCCCAGCACTGTGGGGCACCTGCCAGCAGGCCCCCACCCATGTCCAACTCATGTTCCCCACCACCCCCACCCCCCAGCACTGTGGGGCACCTGCCAGCAGGCCCCCACCCATGTCCAACTCATGTTCCCCACCACCCCCACCCCCCACCACTGTGGGGCACCTGCCAGCAGGCCCCCACCCATGTCCAACTCATGTTCCCCACCACCCCCACCCCCCAGCACTGTGGTGCACCTGCCAACAGGCCCCCACCCATGTCCAACTCATGTTCCCCACCACCCCCACCCCCCAGCACTGTGGGGCACCTGCCAGCAGGCCCCCACCCATGTGCAACTCATGTTCCCCAGCCAACATGTCATCACAATCTAGATCCCTGGTCCCTATGGTCAGCCTCCAAATGCAAAACACCCACCCGAGTATTGCATCCACCCACTCATAATTTGCAATTACATCACAGAACACCAATTGCAAGTTCCGAAACAAACACATTTCCCTCACATCCACCCAATGGGTGTCAGTGAATCTCAAAACACATATCATGAAATGCATGAAACCAATGAGATACCACACATTGAAGTTCACCAAAAAAATATGTATTAAAGGAAACATAAATAGAATAAAAAATGAAGAAACAGAAATGTGAATGTACAAAAATTAAAAGAAGCATGTCCGTGAAAAAAAGCAAAACCAAAAATAAAATTACAAAGTAATGTTGTCCAAAGTCAATGTCCACAAAACAAAATCCAATGGGAAATAAAAAAGAAAGCCATTGCTCCATGGTTAAAAAGTGAAAAAAAAATACAATCCAACTGTGAACTATGTACATGGGAACAAGCCAGGGTCCATTATCCCAACAAAATAAAGGAAACCTATTTAACTACACTAACTAATAAAATAAACTATATAAAAAAATGTGGCCAATGTCCGAAAGGTCCAAATAAAATCAAAACAAAAATGAAACCTAACACTACCTACATAACTATGTACAAGGGCAGCGGGCTAGTTTCACGGCTCACTTGTGGATGTCCCGGGCCAGGGCAACATCGAACTCCTCCTCAATGTCCCGGAGGCGGTCCTCCTCCATGGCCCCGAGGGTCCGCAGGGCCATCGACGTCTCCACCTCCAAACCCCTGCGGATTGCCTCGAGGCACTCAGCCCGCCTCAGGGCCCTCCGCATTGTGTTCTCCGCCCTGACCATTGTGAGCCGTACCTCTTCTGCCCGCTGCCGCTCCGCATCTATGGCGTGGCCCAACCGCTGCCACACGGAAGACACTCTCTGTCCTGGGTCCTCCTGCCCTCCGGCCGATGCCTGCCCTTCCGATGTTGAAGGCCCCGAGCCTTCATGGCTCCCACCACGTTGCTGCTGCTGCTGTGCCTCTGCCCGTGCACTGCCTCCTGCTGCCTGCACATCCTCCGCCGGCTGGGGTGCAGTCATAGATGTGGCCACCCCTGCTGGACGTCCGACTCCCGACTGTGGCAGGGATGCCTCCTCCACCAGCCTGGCCGCACCGTCAGAGGCAGCTCCACAGGGCACCCAGGTGACTGATGGGTGGGAAGATGGCACAGAGGACGACTGGCGCGTAGTGGGTCCAGTTGAGGAGGGGGTCGTAGCAAGCCCCATCAGACGGAGGAATCCGGCCTGGGTGACCTGTCCCAGCAGGCTGAAGTGGTCAACGAGCCATTCGAGATGACGAGCAGTCTCTTCATGAAAAGACTGCAGGTCACCTCGCATGGCCCGTTGACGCAACACCACACCAGCCAGGACAGGCTCAACCCGGACCTGGATAGCCACGTCCGCAGGCAGAGGAAGGCCTGTTGACGTGAGCTCATCCCCTGCCTGAAAACAGGTCTGGACGTAGGCATCCCTGCTGGTGCAAGATGATGCAGGGACAGGATCAGGGACAGGATTGCACACAGGCACCTCCGCGGCGGCCTGTGCTGCTTCCTGTCCCTGGTCCTGCACTGCACCACTAGCACCAGTGGGATCCCCACCTCCAGACCCCGTCTCTGGTGCTTGCACGGCCTCCTCCTCCACCAAACCCCCCACCAACCTGGATGACTCTGTGCCATCTTCCCCTGTTGGGACCTGTGGGGTCCCAGCTACCCCTTCTGCTGCCGAGGAGTCCAACTCCAACCTCTGCCTCTTGGACCTCCCCCGGGCAGCTTCGGCCTGGGACGCGGCACCGGACTACTCACTCCCCGACGAGATCACAACATGGGAGGGGAGCCGGGCCTTGCATCTCCGGCTGGCGGTGGGATCCCCGCCGCTGTGCTCCACAGCACCTTCTCCGCCCTCTTCATCAGTTGACGCTGCAGACAGGGAGAAACAAAACACAGGCATCAGGGCACTGTACAGTGGACACATACACACATGACAGTTGTACATGAGTGGCATTGGCAAACCTCAGACATGTCATCACAATCCCCAACACACATGTCATTACAACTCGCACACATGAGCCATACCACAGCCATATCGCAACTGCCACCACCATCCATACACATACAACAGCTTGAACAGCCAAAGGTGAGCCAGACATCACATGCAACACAGGAAGTGCACCACACATGTACACACACCACCACACTTGCATGCATCTGTACACCTCTGCCAAGTGTCGCAGTGTTCAGACGGGCATCCCTGTCACATCTGCCAATCAGGCTTCCACATACCGCTGTCACATGCATCCATGTTGCATCACTGTTGCACCCTTGTCAAATACACACACATGCACATGTACACAGTGCTGATACATGCAGCCAAAAACAACATACATGCGTGACATCACGGACATGTCTACTTACATACACATTCATCCAAACATGTGTGCCCACACAACTGCATTTGGTATGCAAGCCTACACACACAAGCACCATCCATGTCTCACACATTCCATCCCTCGCATGTGTCAGCCCCATGGCCCTGTACACCCCCACCCATACTCGACCCCATACAAACAGATGTTCAACCTGCACACTACTGAATAATCACCACATGCACTGCTCACAATCAGGATGCATGTAAACTCACCGCTCGACTCCAGACGGGTATGCTTCTCAAGGACCTGGACGTGGAGCGCTGGAGATATGCATTCCAGGACCCTCATCTGTTCTTCCGACAAGTGTCCCCGGCGCCCCTTGGCATCCGCTGCCTTCAAGAGGCGCTGTGCCTTGTTCAGGGTCCTGGACCTGAAGTCCTCCCAGCGCTTCTTGACATGTTGTAAATCGCGGACTGCCACCCCCTCCGCGTTGATGGCAGTCACGATGTCAGTCCAGATCCGAGTCCATCCTTCCTTGTCGGCGCGGGAACTTCCGAAGAGGGCATCATACTGCCCCAGGACTTGCTCCACCAGGGCACCAACTTCAGTGGCACTGAAGCTGGTGCCCCTCTGCCTCTCTGGCCAGGGGTTGTCAGTGGTCCCAGATGGTGTTTGCCCCGACATGACAACCCCAGAGGCAGGAGTGGGTGGGCAACTGGGTCTTGGGGCTGGGCTGTGGAGCGATGGAATCCCAGTTGGGAGTCTTCGGTTCCAGCAGGGGTGGTCACAGCAACAGCACCCCTGGCTGATGTGCAGGCAGCAAATGGCAGGGCACGTGGGCAGCAGGCAGTCAGGCAGCAGCAGATGGCAGGTGGGAGCGTGCTCGGGGCTCGGGGGGCAGTAGTTCGGCCTTCTGGGCAGGAGCGTGGTCTTCTGTGTGCTTACGCGTGGCCAGCTTGATACGGAGTGATTCGGCACGTGAAAAATCTGCACGTCAGCGTGTAATTCGAGGAAAGGCCCTTAGCGCGTAAGCGCGTCTGCACGCATACGCATTTTCATTGGACAGAAGGCCCCTCAAGCGCAAGCGCCCCTGTGACGTGACACGCGCGGGTGTTTCCCTCATTGCACGTGATGACAGAACACACGTGGATTTCCACCAATTGCGTGTGAAAGTTCCCGGCACCCCAGAACACACGTACCCAGGCTAATCGCGTGTGGATCTTCCGGCGCACCCCGAAACACATGTACCCAGGCCAATCGCGTGTACGCTCACTCCCCTCCGATCACACGCGATGACACTCGGACCTACAGTCTTACCACGTATCCGAATACGGGAAACCCGCACACGGCAAAAGACATGCCCAGGCGTCAACGCGTCCGCCCACATGAAGGCAGGCGGAGCCGTCCCCGCGCACAGCATAAAAGTGCGCGCAAACAACAAACGCGTATATACAGCTACGATGAATGCCCCATTTGTCGCTGCACTGATCGTGGGACACCGCAGGAGGAGGAGAATAGCCAGGGCACGCATTTTCGCACCACGGACAAGCCTTTTTGGGATGCCTGACGACCAGGTCTACGGCAGGTATAGGTTTCCACCCCATATCATCCTAGACCTGGTCAGGGAGTGGGAAGATGACCACACATCCCCCACCCTTTGCTCCCAAGCATTGAGCCCCTTGGAGAAGCTGCTCAATGTCCTGCATTTTTTGGCCACTGGGTCATTTCAGCGGACCACTGCCATAGTGGGGGGGGTCTCACAGGCCACGCAGTCACGCTGCCTACACCAGGTACTGGCAATCATGACAGCGCGCCCCTCAGTCCGCAGGCACATATACATGCCCAGAACACCCGCAGAAAGGCAGGCCGGTGTCCTGGATTTTTTCAGGGTGTCACACTTCCCCAAAGTGCTCAGTGCCATAGATGCACCCATGTGGCCCTACGTCCACCTAGGGCCATTGAGCACATCTACCGAAACCGCAAGCACTGGCATTCCATCAATGTACAGGTGGTATGTGATGCAAAGGGAATCATCACCTCTGTCTATGCAAACTACCCTGGCTCCACCCATGGTATGTGATGCAAAGGGAATCATCACCTCTGTCTATGCAAACTACCCTGGCTCCACCCATGACAGTTTCATATACAGAATGTCCGCCCTGAGCCGGGCCCTGGAAGCTGGGCAGCATGGCGACACATGGCTCCTAGGTCAGTACAAATGCCCTTGCCCATGCATGCAAGTCACACACAGACAAATATCCAAACCCTAATAATATCAACTATTATCACCTCCCCAGGGGACAGTGCCTACCCTCTGAGCAACCAAATGATGACGCCAATCCCCCACCACACCACCCCAGGTAAGATACAACGCTGCCCATATTGCAACCAGGGGCATAGTGGAGCGCACATTCGGAGTGCTCAAGTCACGTTTCCGCTCCCTTCACCGCTCTGGTGGGCAACTACTCTATGCACCACCAGTAGTGTGCAGGATCATTGTGGCAACATGTGTCCTGCACAATGTTGCAACACGGCAGGGCGTCCCGGTGGACATGGTGGTGCCCCCACATCCCCAACCACAGGCACAGGCGCTGCCCATGGGAGGGGACAGGGCACGTGGCGAGGAAGCCCAGACCCAGCTTGTGGCCACATTTTTCACCTAAACTCCCACCCCTGCGGAGTGCACACAGGTCTGGCACATACCAGGTGACAATCGATGATGACAAAGAGACAGTCAACTGTCACAACCCTACCACCCTGAGATAGTTGCCATGGAAATGCCACATCGTCTGCATCCCTAGCTACTTAAACACAAGCTATCCTGTGTGACCAAAAGGCACACATATGACATATGACATGATATGGGCCATACACAAGTATTCCAAGGCGCAATGAGGCAGGGAGGGGGGAACAAGGGAACACAGAGAACGGTACTACTAGGCCAGGTGTCATTGAGATTGTGCAAGTGCAGGGGTAGGGGGAATGGGAAAAGTGCAAGGGGAAGGGTGGCGGGGGAGTCCAGTACAGGGGAAGTAGCCCAAAAAAATAATACATAGGTCGCCTGGTGGCAACTACAAAGGTAAGTGCAGACAAGTGCTGGGAAGGGAGGGCTGTAGGGATAGAGAGACAGTACTGCAGTGCAGGGGTTGCCAGGGAGGCAGTGCAAGTGGAGAGTGGCTGGGCCAGGGACCGAGGTTGGTGAGAGTGGCCCAGTTGCAGCTCCTGGGCAGTTCCAGTGAAGAATTCTGCAAGGTAGAGGCAGAGAGTAAGCAGAAGCAAAGAGGAAGGTCTTGAGGTGCTTCCAGAACTGGAGATGGTTCCCCTCAAGTTCAAGTCAGGCCGGAAGTCTGTTCCAGGGGGAGGGCCCTGCTGTGGAGAGAAATCTACCCCCAGCTAGTTGCTCAGAGAAGCGGATGACCCAGACATGCAAGGTGTGCATCACACACACCTGCAAAACAGGCCATGGCCATCACTGTCATGTCACTCAAACCCTCCCAAACATCAACATGACATGGCAAGCAATACCCATACACCAACGCAGTAACGATAAGGTACACATTGCCATGTCCTAAATGTACAGTGGCATCGGACACTGCTGCCTGACCCGCAATCAGATGAAATGACAGACCAACAAAATCTCCCACCCAAAATAAGTCATTTCCAAATGCATTACAACAGTCGTAGACGTAACATCACAATGAATGCCTGTCTACATGCACATTATGCATTGCAAAATCAACACTGCAGATCATGTGTGCAGTGTCCTACTCCTGCATCACACTGCTCAGCGCACAGCACAGTGAACAGCCATTGTGTGTGATGCACACCCTGAGCATCACATCTAAGTGACAGACCACGTCAAACATCAAATTAGGCATGTACTGGATCCATGATCGGTCACAGAACATGTGCTGCCGGGACACAGTGGGCACCAGAAGGCAAACAGTGTACATGTGGATATCCAAGGGTGGGAGTACATGTAGTGCATCAGAGTGCAACTGTGTGGTTCTGCAAGGACATGCACTCCACATATGCATGTGCACTCAAGTGACCATCAGTGTTCCCTACACATCACATGTGAACATCCACCATGTGTACACCCCAGCATGTCAAACCACAACTATCCCCTCGCACCTGAAAGGAAAACACAACACATGAACAGGCATTGCTCAGCAGAACACAACATGTACATAGGATACCACCATTACTATGTCAGAGTTCCCATCACACTGCAGGGCAAGGCAACTATCAACAACAACCCCCCCCTCACAAATGACCATGACCCACTAAACAACTGCACCTGGGTCATGGAGCCTCCAAACCTCAATTCCACCTGGCCACAGGATCACCTTTACCCTTCGTCACCATCTCCCACCTTGTGTGTAAAAAGATGCCTGAACCCTCAGAATCCACACACATTTCCAAAATCGCAAAATCCAAGGCATAAAAACGAACCCGAAAACCCTCCAGTAGATGACTTTACGTAGCAGTACCTCACAAAGGCCAAGTACTACCACAATGATGCAACAACCAAGGTAGCACAGCAAAACAATGTCACGACAGGATGTGAGACATGTGTGGTACATGACATAGGATGATGCACCATGAATGGATGTGTACTGTCACAGGTCCCCTGTACAGGCACGGGAGTGTCACGAAACAACCACCCCACCATGTCCCGGGTGCCTGCAAGGTCAAACTCACACTGGATGACTGGAATGAGTGGCAGGAGAGGGGAGGAGGAATGACACATGAAACTAGGGAATGCACGAAAATGTACAACCTGCATGAACACATACACAATCCAAACAAACTTGGACATCATTGTCATGGCCTTCTGTAGTCCAGGCTCAGGAGTGGTACGAACCAACCACCCCCTCTAGGGTTTTGGCGCCTGCAAGTTCGGGGCTTACACAGGCATCTGCAACCCCAGTGGGGAAAGAGGGTCAGGGAACGTTGCTTGGATAGGCACGGGAAGCAGGAACACCGGGTAGAGGGTACAGGTTTCAAAATTGCATAGGATCACGGGTGATTAGGGTGAACAAAACATACCAAATAGAACCACACATACATCCATGCATCCATGCATCAGTACACTCCCCAGCAAGCCTATGCAGAGCAGTTCGTAAGAAAAACAACAAGACACTTAGCTCTGGTTTTGAGTGCTGGCCTCCTGCCTGCGCACTCTCAGGTCCGGTTACAGGAGCACTGCAATGCTGCAAAGAGAGCCACAGTGAACAACCTGTACCTGCCAATTACACAAAAACACAACACCAAACATGCCCCATAGCAACAAACTACTCTACAAACAGACAATCTGTGGTCGATGCTTCGTACCCATATATAACATCACCCCTGTGACGGGCCATACACAGTCAATGCAGTAAGTCAGCCGCTGGAGGGTGCGTGGCAAATGGAACACCAATGTGTCACAATTCACACAACATGCAATGTTCCCTGGGTAAGCAGACAGACCCATATAGCAAGCCATGACTACAGAGCAAGTTGCGTACCACCATGACCGAAACAAAGTTGGCAGTGCATTTATCATGAAGTACGTGGAAAAGATATGCACTGCACCCGAGTATGTCCCTTGCTTTATGTCCCTGTGAGCTGCCCCTTTCCATGTCTCGGAAGGCTACATGGATGATACAAGTGCCTCAATGGACCTTGGTGTACCGGAGGGTATGTGCCACTGCCCCTGCATGTGTCCCAGACAACCCTACTATCAACAGCCATCAGTCCACAAACACATCTGAGCTGCATTGTGTGCTTCAACACCAATATTCGTCTAAGCTCACCCTCAGTGCTGTGACTAAGCTTGCATGTGCAACTCGCCTGGTGCAAGCTTTGCTGTGTCGTGGCCCCCCTGTGATGCTCACCTTGCCTGGAGTTCCTTGGAACATGCCAGCAGTTCTAGGATGTGGGTCTGCAATCACTGTGCCTCTGCTTGTGCACACATGTGCATGTGGGCACCAACAAACGGGTCCAGAATTCCGTCGTCCAATGGGCCATGTCTGCTGGCAAAGGTGCTCTGGAGGCTCATCCCCCTGCAGAAAGGCCATGAAACACATGATTAATACTTCAAAGTCATCTGTGTGTGTCTCATCAGGCATCTCATTACTTGACCATGTCAGAGAGTCACATCACAAATCACACTATCAGTCCGTCTTTCACCTCCAAATTGTGGAACACTATCTACAGCATGAATTGCAACAAGCACATGTACAGGAAAGATATGAAACATACTACACAATGCATAGCAATCAATGTCCACATTAATCATGACACACCCCATCTAGCAAAAGCTGAACAGTGGACAATGACACCTAAATCATCCCCACGAGGGGTGTCAACACAAGTCACACAGCACCAGACATGCCACAGATATGACAGTCCAAAGCCCTTGTGTAAAATGCTGTAACACCGAACCATCCTTGCGAGCCCATGAATAAGAGAGGCAGGAGTGGCATATGTGAGTGAAGGACCCCAAGCAGCAAACACATACACAAGACAACCATGAAGGGCCCAGCTGGAACAGACAGTGGATGCCTTCAAAAGCCACAAAGCACCGCACCGTCACATGAAAGCACAATAGACTAGCAATTTTAAACTAACTCAACTATTAACTAATTACACTAACTATGGAAAACCTACATTACCTATTTAAACTAACTATCAAACAGAAACTTAACTAACTAAACTAAAAGAAAAATCAAAAATGGCTGCATACGACCCGGGGGGGGAGGGGAGGCAGCCAGGAGTGGGGAGGTGCAGGGTGCTGCTCAACATCCACATGCGATGACGCTGAGCCAAAAAGAAATCCTCCATGGGCTCAACGCCTGCACAGCATGACCTATGTGGGAGATAGATGGTCGTCCGAGTCTGGCTCATCCTGGAAAGGAGGACGTGGCACAGTAGCCTGGCCACGCCTAGCCGCAGCTTGCCCCTCGTCGGCAGCAAGTCTGCCGGACGGGTGAGCCTGGTTCTGTGTGGCGATGTGACGTAGGTCTGCATGCAGAACCTCACATGATACACGTGCTTCCTCTTGCAAGGTAGCACGTGTAACACGGAGTTCTTCCTGCAAGTCCTGGCTGGACAACCGCTGCACCTCCCGGCAAGCCTATAGCTCAGCCGAGATGGTACGCTCAAGCTGTGCAAACCTCTCCTCTGCCTGCTGCCTCTGGGACATCATAAGGACACCCAGAGTGGATCTGAGGGAAGCATAATCCTCCCTCAGGGCATCCATGTGCGTCTCTGCGTGAGCAGCAATTGCTTGACGCAGAGACGACATTTCAGCCTGGCGTGCCCTGTCTGAGGCCGTCATGCCCAGCCTGAGCGAGCGGGCCGTGGACCGTGCTGCCTGCTGCTGGAGAAGCACCTGCCTAGCAGGGGGGAGCACAGATCGGGCCACACGCTCCATGCTCTCAGCGATGTTCTCCATTGCTGCCCCCTGCCGTTCGGAATTGGCAGTCATGTCTTGCTCCCACTCAGTATACAGCGGTTGAGCGGCGACCGCATTGCCGGGCTTGACCCCTGGGGGACCCAAGGACCGGGGGTCCTCGCTGTGTTGGCACCGCCTTCGGCTGCACGACTACATGCCCCCGTCGACGTGATGTCCCAGGCACATCAGTGACTGGTGTGGAGGGTGACCCTGCGTCCCGATCCACCACGGGCGGAGGAACCAAGACTGTCTGATCCCTCAGTGCAGGTGTCGCAGATAGAGGAGTGTCCACATCAGAATCACTCACCCCTGACACATGGACTTGATGCTCATCCAACTCAACATGGACGTCAGAGTCGTCATCAAGGCTGGACTCATAGGCAGCCAGAGACAAGATGGGCTGCAGCACTTGGGGGTTTTCGTGGCCTACCACCCCACGACCCCCACTAGTGCCGGGTTGATGTTGTGTTACCAACCCTGTGTCTGGCATGACAACACCATCCTCCGCCTCCATTGCATCATCACCTGAAAAATAGAGAGAAAAAGGTCAATACACATGTCAGAAGCACACGACACACACACACACAACGACAGCAAAGGCATCCGGCAGACATGTGACACACAACATATGACCTGGCATGCATGCTGGGTCTACTTTGAATAGCTTCTGTGATCAGACCTGTTGAAAGGTGGCAGTTTCCATGGAAGTGGGTCTATGCAGTGCAGAAAATGTGTACGCCACTCACTACCTACATGTACAAGCACTACATGGTGTGTGCCAGGAAATGTGAAGGCAGTGCAATGTCAAATTCAGACATCACGTGCATTGTGCATTCAATGTGTACCATGTCTAGAAGCCAAGCACCCATCTACCCCAGTACCAAAGCAGGGATGCCTAGCATGGTATCAAAAGGCTGACCATACACCTGTGTATTGACAGGCAGTGTTGACTGCCATCACCAGCTTAATGTGATTCAAATTACAACACTGCAAATGATGCTGGGACAGTGGGCAGGACACATGATGGAAACTCCGGAGGCCGCCCACGTGTGAAGAAGACACAAGAGTTGGACAGAGTCATTGGCCATTGAACAGGCTGAGGCCTGTGAGCCACACAGATTGTCAGGGCCCAAACATGTGTGCAACGCAGGATTGAGCCACAGTTGACATGGGGAGGCCGATGAGATGGCAGACAATGTATGTAACCAAGGACTCATATTACAGTGATCATCCAGTCAAGGACACATAGGGGCATGCGTGCAATGCACATGGAGCATGAATGGGCACTCATGTCCCTGCGGGACATCTGACCCATGCACAGTACAAGTGAGATACCCTGCATCGAGTACTAAGGCTGTACCACACGGCATATGTCTGGCAGTTTCTACGCTGGAAGTTAGCATCTACACAGGACACATGAACAAGAAACTACACATTGGAAAGATTGGAGCAGACCAGTGCAAAGGTGGAACTGGAGTGCAGAGTGGCGGAGGAGGGGCAAGGGAGCATGCCCACATGGAGTCCCGCATGCAGTCAGAGGGGACCTGCATGACGGTAGCATTGCATTACTTACACATCAGAACCATGTACACGTCACATGTAGCAGCAATCATGCACAACACATCCCACAAGTGAAACACACACGTCCTCAACAAACACGCATCAACACTCACTGGACTGGGCATCAAAGTCCAGCATCTCTCCCACTCCTTCGACCAATTCAGGTGGAATGAACTCCGCAACGAGAGCCTCATGCGGAGTGAGTTCTTCCTCCTCTGGTGCAGGCCCACCGCCAGTCACCAGAGTCAAGTTGTAATTTGAGGCACGCTTGGCCTTAGTGCTGCGCTTGATGTCATTCCAACACTTTTTGCACTCCTGCGCCGTGCGCACCTCATGGCCAAATGAACTGACATGTTCCGCAACATGCTTCCAATGGGTGTCACGTTGGGCAGATGTAGTCTGACTATTGGCACCCACTAGCATGTCACGGCTGTGGCCCCACACGTAGTCCACGAGGAAGTCCAGTTCCTGCTTACAGAAAGGCTTCTTCCTCGACGTGCAGGAGGTCGTGGCTGTGTGTGGGGTCCCAGCCTGTGCTGCAGGTGCAACCTTCCTCCTCTTGGACTGTGACGCAGACCCTGGCTGGCTAATGCCGCCCTGACCAGTATGGCCAGTGGGTTCGGTAAATTGAGCCAAGGGAGTGGCAGGTGGAGGGATGACCAAAGGCCTGACTTGTGTCTGTGGCAGCTGGGTGCCCACTAATGGACCCTGCGCAGCAACATCAGCTGTGGCAGGGTCATTGACCGCAACGGTCCTGGTTGGCAGACTCACAACCGGGGTGCTGTTGGGTGAATCTGCCCCTGCACTTGCCAACACCCGGCTGTTCGGGGCAGCAGATGACATGACTACCCCAGGGACACGTGTCTTGGTCTGAGCAGCCCGGCCTGCCCCTATGGTTTCCCCCCTGGCCTGTTGGAAATCTACCAAGGGCTCTTCAAGTGCCAACGCAGCCTGCGCTGGCAGACCCTGAGCCTGGGTGGCGGTGTCCACAGCTGTACCTGCAGCTACCACTACCCTTGGGCCCGTGGCAGTCGATGGAACGGACTGCCGGGTCATATGGGTGCCAGTGCCAGATGCAGGAGCTGCATCCCCTGGAACCACAGGGGGTGGTGGCATGGCTGCACCGACACATGGCACAACATTGTGCTCAAGTGGCACACCCCTGCCTCTTCCCCCTCTGTGGCTGCCCTGGACACCCTGGAGTCCCCCTACTCCCTGGTCACCAGGGCCACGTCCCTGACCACGCCCGCCACGAGGAGTACGCCCAGCTGAGGCGCCCCTCACCTTTGGTGGCCTCCCAACCATGGCACAGATGTAGTAGTGCTGGCACAGATGGAGTGGTGCCAATGGAGGTGTACACCACAATTGACCTGGGCAATTGGGGTGAAGGGGGTGGGAAGCAAGATGTTAACAGCCCCCCTGCACCTGCAAGGCTGTATGTGACCCCGGTGATGTGGTGACGGGTCACGCAACGCTCAGGCACCCCAAAACTGCAGTAAAACCGTGCACGCAACCCTGCAGCCTACGTGCGTGGATTCAACCTCCCGCAGTACGTGGTGGCACCCAGTAACACGAATAACGCGTACCCGTGGGACACACAGGCTACTATGACATCGAAAATGGGTGCGATACACAGGGGCACCCGCAGTGGGAAAAAGAGCGTGTGCGACTCACCGTCTGACTAGCGCGATGCAGAAAAACATGCATAGCCAATACCCCCGCCAAACGAAGAGATACGTCCTTGATAGCTGTGAAGTTGTGATGGCGCGCTAAACAACAGGAAGCAGCAACACACGTCTGTCTCCACGAAAGGCACGTACAGCGAACTGCTGGGCCCGCTCACCTTTAACCCGTGCTGAGGGAAACGCACAGCGCGTCACGTCACTTACGCGCATGGGCCCTTTCCTCGTATTACACACGGACGTGCAGTTTTTCACACGCGTTTACGCGCATGGGCCCTTTCCTCGGATTACACGCGGACATGCAGTTTTCCACGCGCGCTTACGCGCATGGGCCTTTTCCTCGTATTACACGCGGATGTGCAGTTTTCCACGCCGCTTACGCGCATGGGCCCTTTCCTCGTATTACACGTGGACGTGCAGTTTTTCACGCGCACTGAAATGCCCATGCACGTCTGTACGCGTCACGTCACAGCGGCGCTTGTGCTTGAGGGGCCTTCTGTCCAATGAAAATGCATATGCGTGCAGACGCGCTTACGCGCTAAGGGCCTTTCCTCGAATTACACGCTGTGTTGCTGTGACCACCCCTGCTGGAACCGAAGACTCCCGACTGGGATTCCATCGCTCCACAGCCCAGCCCCAGGACCCAGTTGCCCACCCACTCCTGCCTCTGGGGTTGTCATGTCGGGGCAAACACCATCTGGGACCACTGACAACCCCCGGCCAGAGAGGCAGAGGGGCACCAGCTTCAGTGCCACCGAAGTTGGTGTCCTGGTGGAGCAAGTCCTGGGGCAGTATGATGCCCTCTTCGGAAGTTCTCGCGCCGACAAGGAAGGACGGACTCAGATCTGGATAGACATCGTGGCTGCCATCAACACGGAGGGGGTGGCAGTCCGCGACTTACAACATGTCAGGAAGCGCTGGGAGGACTTCAGGTCCAGGACCCTGAACAAGGCCCGGCGCCTCTTGAAGGCAGCGGATGCCAAGGGGCGCCGGGGCCACTTGTCGGAAGAACAGATGAGGGTCCTGGAACGCATATCCCCAGCGCTCCACGTCCAGGTCCTTGAGAAGCAGACCCGTCTGGAGTCGAGCGGTGAGTGTACATGCATCCTGATTGTGAGCAGTGCGTGTGGTGATTATTCAATAGTGTGCAGGTTGCACATCTGTTTGTATGGGGTCGAGTATGGGTGGGGGTGTACAGGGCCGTGGGGCTGACACATGCGAGGGCTGGAATGTGTGAGACATGGATGGTGCATGTGTGTGTAGGCTTGCATGCCAAATGCAGTTGTGTGGGCACACATGTTTGGATGAATGTGTATGTAAGTAGACATGTCCGTGATGTCACGCATGTATGTTGTTTTGGCTGCATGTATCAGCACTGTGTACATGTGCATGTGTGTGTATTTGACAAGGGTGCAACAGTGATGCAACATGGATGCATGTGACAGCGGTATGTGGAAGCCTGATTGGCAGATGTGACATGGATGCCCGTCTGAACACTGCGACACTTGGCAGAGGTGTACACATGCATGCAAGTGTGGTGGTCTGTGTACATGTGTGGTGCACTTCCTGTGTTGCATGTGATGTCTGGCTCACCTTTGGCTGCTCATGCTGTTGTATGTGTATGGATGGTGGTGGCAGTTGTGATATGGCTGCGGTATGGCTCATGTGTGCGAGTTGTAATGACATGTGTGTTGGGGATTGTGATGACATGTCTGAGGTTTGCCAATGCCACTCATGTTCAACTGTCATGTGTGTATGTGTCCATTGTACAGTGCCCTGATGCCTGTGTTTTGTTTCTCCCTGTCTGCAGCGTCAACTGATGAAGAGGGTGGAGAAGGTGCTGTGGAGCACAGCGGCGGGGATCCGACCGCCAGCCGGAGATGCAAGGCCCGGCTCCCCTCCCATGCTGTGATCTCGTCAGGGAATGAGGAGTCCGGTGCCGCATCCCAGGCCGCAGCTGCCGGGGGGAGGTCCAAGAGGCGGAGGTTGGAGTTGGACTCCTCGGCAGCAGAAGGGGCAGCTGGGACCCAACAGGGCCCAACAGGGGAAGATGGCAGGGAGTCATCCAGGTTGGTGGGGGGTTTGGTGGAGGAGGAGGCCGTGCAAGCACCAGAGACGGGGTCTGGAGGTGGGGATCCCACTGGTGCTAGTGGTGCAGTGCAGGACCAGGGACAGGAGGCAGCACAGGCCGCCGCGGAGGTGCCTGTGTGCAATCCTGTCCCTGATCCTGTCCCTGCATCATCTTGCACCAGCAGGGATGCCTATGTCCAGACCCGTGTTCAGGCAGGGGATGAGCTCACGTCAACTGGCCTTCCTCTGCCTGCGGACGTGGCTATCCAGGTCCGGGTTGAGCCTGTCCTGGCTGGTGTGGCGTTGCGTCAACGGGCCATGCGAGGTGACCTGCAGTCTTTTCGTGAAGAGAATGCACGTCATCTCGAATGGCTCGTTGACCACGTCAGCCTGCTGGGACAGGTCACCCAGGCCGGATTCCTCCGTCTGATGGGGCTTGCTACGACCCCCTCCTCAACTGGACCCCCTACGCGCCAGTCGTCCTCTGTGCCATCTTCCCACCCATCAGTCACTTGGGTGCCCTGTGGAGCTGCCTCTGACGGTGCGGCCAGGCTGGTGGAGGAGGCATCCCGGCCACAGTCGGGAGTCGGACGTCCAGCAGGGGTGGCCACATCTACGACTGCACCCCAGCCGGCGGAGGATGTGCAGGCAGCAGGAGGCAGTGCACGGGCAGAGGCACAGCAGCAGCAGCAACGTGGTGGGAGCCATGAAGGCTCGGGGCCTTCAACATCGGAGGGGCAGGCATCGGCCAGAGGGCAGGAGGACCCAGGACAGAGAGTGTCTTCCGTGTGGCAGCAGTTGGGCCACGCCATAGATGCGGAGCGGCAGAGGGCGGAAGAGGCACGGCTCACAATGGTCCGGGCGGAGAACTCCATGCGGAGGGCCCTGAGGCGGGCGGAGTGCCTCGAGGCAATCCAGAGGGGTTTGGAGGTGGAGACGTCCACAGCCCTGCGGACCCTCAGGGCCATGGAGGAGGACCGCCTCCGGGACATTGAGGAGTTCGATGATGCCCTGGCCCGGGACATCCACAAGTGAGCCGTGAAACTAGCCCGCTGCCCTTGTACATAGTTATGTAGGTAGTGTTAGGTTTCATTTTTGTTTTGATTTTATTTGGACCTTTCGGACATTGGCCACATTTTTGTATATAGTTTATTTTATTAGTTAGTGTAGTTAGATAGGTTTCCTTTATTTTGTTGGGATAATGGAACCTGGCTTGTTCCCATGTACATAGTTCACAGTTGGACTGCATTTTTTTTTCACTTTTTAACCATGGAGCAATGGCTTTCTTTTTTATTTCCCATTGGATTTTGTTTTGTGGACATTGACTTTGGACAACATTACTTTGGAATTTTATTTTTGGTTTTGCTTTTTTTCACGGACATGCTTCTTTTAATTTTTGTACATTCACATTTCTGTTTCTTCATTTTTTATTCTATTTATGTTTCCTTTAATACATATTTTTTTGGTGAACTTCAATGTGTGGTATCTCATTGGTTTCATGCATTTCATGATATGTGTTTTGAGATTCACTGACACCCATTGGGTGTATGTGAGGGAAATGTGTTTGTTTCGGAACTTGCAATTGGTGTTCTGTGATGTAATTGCAAATTATGAGTGGGTGGATGCAATACTCGGGTGGGTGTTTTGCAATTGGAGGCTGACCATAGGGACCAGGGATCTAGATTGTGATGACATGTTGGCTGGGGAACATGAGTTGCACATGGGTGGGGGCCTGCTGGCAGGTGCCCCACAGTGCTGGGGGGTGGAGGTGGTGGGGAACATGAGTTGGACATGGGTGGGGGCCTGCTGGCAGGTGCCCCACAGTGCTGGGGGGTGGGGGTGGTGGGGAACATGAGTTGGACATGGGTGGGGGCCTGCTGGCAGGTGCCCCACAGTGCTGGGGGGTGGGGTGGTGGGAGACATGAGTTGGACATGGGTGGGGGCCTGCTGGCAGGTGCCCCACAGTGCTGGGGGGTGGGGGTGGTGGGGAACATGAGTTGGACATGGGTGGGGGCCTGCTGGCAGGTGCCCCACAGTGCTGGGGGGTGGGGGTGCTGGGAGACATGGGTGGGGGCCTGGTGGTGGGTGCCCCTGCACTGCTGGGGAGTGCGGGTGGTGGGAGACATGGGTGGGGGCCTGGTGGAGGGTGCCCCACAGTGCTGGGGGGTGAGGGTGGTGGGGAACATGAGTTGGAAATGGGTGGGGGCCTGCTGGCAGGTGCCCCACAGTGCTGGGGGGTGGTGGTGGTGGGGAACATGAGTTGGACATGTGTGGGGGCCTGCTGGCAGGTGCCCCACAGTGCTAGGGGGTGGGGGTGGTGGGGAACATGAGTTGGACATGGGTGGGGGCTGGTGGAGGGTGCCCCTGGTGGCTGGGGGGTGGGGGTGCTGGGAGACATGGGTGGGGGCCTGGTGGTGGGTGCCCCTGCACTGCTGGGGGTTGGGGGTGGTGGGGAACATGAGTTGGATATGGGTGGGGGCCTGCTGGCAGGTGCCCCACAGTGCTGGGGGGTGGGGTGGTGGGGAACATGAGTTGGACATGGGTGGGGGCCTGCTGGTGGTGCCCCACAGTGCTGGGGGGTGGGGGTGGTGGGGAACATGAGTTGGACATGGGTGGGGGCCTGCTGGCAGGTGCCCCACAGTGCTCGGGGGTGTGGGTGGTGGGGAACATGAGTTGGACATGGGTGGGGCCTGCTTGCAGGTGCCCCACAGTGCTGGGGGGGTGGGGGTGGTGGGAGACATGGGTGGGGGCCTGGTGGAGGCTGCCCCTGGTGGCTGGGGGGTGGGGTTGCTGGGAGACATGGGTGGGGGCCTGGTGTTGGGTGCCCCACAGTGCTGGGGGGGTGGGGGGTGGGAGACATGGGTGGGGGCCTGGTGGAGGCTGCCCCTGGTGGCTGGGGGGTGGGGGTGCTGGGAGACATGGGTGGGGGCCTGGTGGAGACTGCCCCTGGTGACTGGGGGGTGGGGTTGGTTGGAGACATGGGTGGGGGCCTGGTGGAGGCTGCCCCTGGTGGCTGGGGGGTGGGGGTGGTGGGAGACATGGGTGGGGGCCTGGTGGAGGTTGCCCCTGACTGCTGGGGGGTGGGTGTGGTGGGAGACATGGGTGGGGGCCTGGTGGAGGCTGCCCCTGCACTGCTGGGGAGTGGGGGTGGTGGGAGACATGGGTGGGGACCTGGTGGAGGGTGCCCCACAGTGCTGGGGGGTGGGGGTGGTGGGAGACATGGGTGGGGGCCTGGTGGAGGCTGCCCCTGGTGACTGGGGGGGTGGGGGTGGTAGGAGACATGGGCGGGGGCCTGGTGGAGGCTGCCCCTGGTGGCTGAGGGTGGGGGTGCTGGGAGACATGGGTGGGGGCCTGGTGGAGGCTGCCCCTGGTGACTGGGGGGTGGGGTTGGTGGGAGACATGGGTGGGGGCCTGGTGGTGGGTGCCCCTGGACTGCTGGGGGGTGGGGGTGGTGGGGAACATGAGTTGGACATGTGTGGGGGCCTGCTGGCAGGTGCCCCACAGTGCTGGGGGGTGGAGGTGGTGGGGAACATGAGTTGGACATGGGTGGGGGCCTGCTGGCAGGTGTCCCACAGTGCTGAGGGGTGGGGGTGGTGGGGAACATGAGTTGGACATGGGTGGGGGCCTGCAGCCAGGTGCCCCACAGTGCTGGGGGGTGGGGGTGGTGGGGAACATGAGTTGGACATGGGTGGGGGCCTGCTGTCAGGTGCCCCACAGTGCTGGGGGGTGGGGGTGCTGGGAGACATGGGTGGGGGCCTGGCAGTGGGTGCCCCTGCACTGCTGGGGAGTGGGGGTGGTGGGAGACATGGTTGGGGGCCTGGTGGAGGGTGCCCCACAGTGCTGGGGGGTGGGGGTGGTGGGGAACATGAGTTGGACATGGGTGGGGGCCTGCTGGCAGGTGCCCCACAGTGCTGGGGGGTGGGGGTGGTGGTGAACATGAGTTGGACATGGGTGGGGGCCTGCTGGCAGGTGCCCCACAGTGTTGGGGGGTGGGGGTGGTGGGGAACATGAGTTGGACATGGGTGGGGACCTGGTGGAGGGTGCCCCTGGTGGCTGAGGGGTGGGGGTGCTGGAAGACATGGGTGGGGGCCTGGTGGTGGGTGCCCCTGCACTGCTGGGGGGTGGGGGTGGTGTGGAACATGAGTTGGACATGGGTGGGGGCCTGCTGGTAGGTGCCCCACAGTGCTGAGGGGTGGGGGTGGTGGGGAAGATGAGTTGGACATGGGTGGGGGCCTGCTGGCAGGTGCCCCACAGTGCTGGGGGGTGGGGGTGGTGGGGAACATGAGTTGGACATGGGTGGGGGCCTGCTGGCAAGTGCCCCACAGTGCTGGGGGTGGGGGTGGTGGGAGACATGGGTGGGGGCCTGGTGGAGGCTGCCCCTGCACTGCTGGGGGGTGGGGGTGCTGGGAGACATGGGTGGCTGCCTGGTGGTGGGTGCCCCACAGTGCTGGGGGGTGGGGGTGGTGGGAGACATGGGTGGGGGCCTGGTGGAGGCTGCCCCTGGTGGCTGGGGGGTGGGGGTGCTGGGAGACATGGGTGGGGGCCTGTTGGAGGCTGCCCCTTTTTGACTGGGGGGGTGGGGGTGGTTGGAGACATGGGTGGGGGCCTGGTGGAGGCTGTCCCTGGTGGCTGGGGGGTGGGGGTGGTGGGAGACATGGGTGGGGGCCTGGTGGAGGCTGCCCCTGCACTGCTGGGGGGTGGGGGTGGTGGGAGACATGGGTGGGGGCCTGGTGGAGGGTGCCCCTGCACTGCTGGGGGGTGGGGTGGTGGGAGACATGGGTGGGGGCCTGGTGGAGGGTGCCCCACAGTGCTGGGGGGTGGGGGTGGTGGGAGACATGGGTGGGGGCCTGGTGGAGGCTGCCCCTGGTGACTGGGGGGGTGGGGTGGTGGGAGATATGGGTGGGGGCCTGGTGGAGGCTGCCCCTGGTGGCTGGGGGGTGGGGGTGCTGGGAGACATGGGTCGGGGGCCTGGTGGAGGCTGCCCCTGGTGGCTGGGGGGTGGGGGTGGTGGGAGACATGAGTGGGGGCCTGGTGGTGGGTGCCCCACAGTGCTGGGGGATGGGGGTGGTGGGAGACATGAGTTGAACATGGGTGGGGGCCTGGTGGAGGCTGCCCCTGCACTGCTGGGGGGTGGGGGTGCTGGGAGAAATGGGTGGGGGCCTGGTGGTGGGTGCCCCTGGTGGCTGGGGGGTGGGGGTGGTGGGAGACATGGGTGGGGGCCTGGTGGTGGGTGCCCCTGCACTGCTGGGGGGTGGGGGTGCTGGGAGACATGGGTGGGGGCCTGGTGGAGGGTGCCCCTGGTGACTGGGGGTGCAGGGGGACATGCGTTGGTGGGCAATAGTGCAAGTTGACACGTGGGTTGGCTGGGGGTCATGGCCATGGTGGATGGTGTGCCTGCAGGACATGTGCAGGGTAGGCCCCTGTGGTGTGAGCCACCTGCAGGGGCCGTGGAGGGTGTAGAGGGAACACCTGGGAGGACCCACACGTGCAATTCACGTGTGGTGCTCCCCTCGCAGCCATGTAATACACGTACCCTGATGGAATCGCGTGTGGAACTACCCGCGCACCCCTGAAATGCGCGTACCCTGCTCGCACGGGCCCAATCGCGTGTGGAACTTCCCACGCACCCCTGGAATACACGTACCCTGATGGAATCGCGTGTGGAACTTCCAGCGCACCCCTGGAATACACGTACCCTGCTGATGTCACGTGTGAAACTTCCCCCGCACCACGGAATGCACGTACCCTGATGAGATCGCGTGTGGAACTTCCCGCGCACCCCTGAAATACACGTGCCCTGCTGATGTCGCGTGTGAAACTTCCCCCGCACCCCAAAATACACGTACCATGATGAAATCGCGTGTGGAATTTCCCGCGCACCCCTGAAATACACGTACCCTGCTGAAATCGCGTGTGGCACTTCCCACGCACCCCTGAGATACCCGTACCCCCAATCGCATGTGGAAATTCCCGTGCACCCCTGAAATACACGTACCCTGCTGAAATTGCGTGTGGCACTTCCCGCGCACCCCTGAGATACGCGTACCCTGCTCGCACGGGCCCAATCGCGTGTGGAAATTCCCGCGCACCCCTGAAATACACGTACCCTACTCAAATCGCGTGTGGCACTTCCCGCGCACCCCTGATATAAGCGTACCCTGGGGAAATCGCGTGTGGAACTTCCCGCACACCCCTGAAATACGCGTACCCACGGGACCAATCGCGTGAGGTACTTCCCGAGCACCCCAGTGATACACGTAGCCCGCTTGCCGTGCTGGTACAGGGTTAGCGGAGCCCTTTGCGCTGGATTGGGTATATTGATGGCTTTTCCCTGCGCGAGAGGCGTTCTTGGGGGCGTAACTGGCGCTGCTGCAGGGTCGCTGCGCCACTGTGCGCCACAGCTGGTTTTGGTGGCTGGAATCCATGAATACGCTGTGCGCGGAAATGGATTTTAGCGCACGCGGCTGGCGCAGGGATTCGCACGCGCACACTGTGCGCCAGCCGCGTGTGCCACTTGTGCGCTGAATTCTATGAATTACCCCCTAAGTGTTTAGAGATCACACTACATTTAGGAGTATGCCTCTTTTTTCTCGCTGTAGATACCCCTCTGGCCATCAAACAGACCTACCTACTTACAAGAAATGGCCACAGCTCTTCACGTGTAGAGCCATTTCAAGAGCTCCACCACACTCTTTCTGCCATGACTCATCACACAGCTCATTTTCTGATTTTTTGTCAGGTGAGCACCATTTTAACAACTTCTTTTTGACTGTAACTATGGAACCTCTCAAGCCCAGTTTTTTAGCTCCTTCGAAAAACACTGATTTAGGGTTCTCTTGTATTTATTACAGAGTTCCAGCTATTTTTAGCTAACTACAACCTGATTGACTTATGGTGTGAGCCCCCACTAGCACCACGAAAGGTAATTATAACCTATCGCTTAGTACTCTATTTTCCCACTTAGGGGAATTTGACAGATACTGTCTAGCTATTTCCAAGCTCTTTATCTGTCCTTCTCATTCTGTTTTATCTACAGGTTGCACGCGTACTCTATATTGTTCCACTGACATAAGAGTGTATGCTTTTAATTTGGATTTTCGTGATTTTTGTTAACTCTCCTGATGAAAGTTCTCTGAGTAAACCTACCGAGAACAGAAACATATTGAGACTACGTCCTGGATGTTTACAGGACTAGACCAACTGATGTTATCAAACAATAATCAGAACCTGTATTACATAGCTATTGATTTGCTGAATGTAATGTATATCTATGTGTTACCATACCATTTGCTGGAAATTGACGAAATCCTTTCTTCTTTTTTAGATGTTGATCTTAATAGAGTTTATGTATAGGAATTTGTGCTTTGATATTAGTGATGTGATTTAAGATTTATTAAGTATTTTAGATACCTGATGGCGGTGTTCAACCTGTTATTTAACTCTGTCTCCTAGTATATATTAATGTTTTCCCCTCCCGGGGTTAGACAGAGTAGTTCTTTAATTCCACGCTCCAGTGGATAACTAACTACCGGGATTCCTCTTTAACTAATAATCTACATCATAAGGGTCCATAGGCCATAAAGAAATTGGTACTTTCTCTATAGCATCATCAAAAAATGCGGGATGCTGTTGCCCTATCAACATCTTCTGTGGTATCTCTCGTCTTTCTGTCCTGATCCAATACGTAATGCTCATTTTGAATACTAATTTGTCATCTGACGGTCATCTTTAAAAATATACTTGTCCGTGACGCCAGTCAATCTATATCCGACCACAATAGCAATCACTGTTCTCCATGGCCTGCCCTCATCATAAAATCCTTTGAAGATCACCAATTCCCCAAACAATATGGCTGCCTGTAATTTCAAGGGAAAAACCTGTCCCCCCTCTTCGTCCATAGGTATCTATGGCCTGAACAGAAATTCATCAGGTATTCTCATAATCTTGCCCACCAAACCGGGTAACCATGTTACCAAAATGCATACCCCATAGTGCAAAAACGTCAGGCTCTACCTGTGTTCCTCGCAGAGCTATTTGTCCTGTAAATGCAATGATAAATTTGCCCACATTTAAATAATGTATTCCTGGTGTTGAACACACTATACCTTCATCAGTGTAGGCAATCGTCATATTAAGCTTTGTCATTAAATCTCAGCCCAGTATATTAACTGCCTTAAATACAACAACATAACAGACATATCACACTCTCCTATAGAGACTGGCAATTTCTCAGTAAAAGAAACTCTGATTGTAGCTCCAGAGAACCCTTGAGCATTCATGGCATTTCCCGATAACGAAAATATTCCCTCTCGTATACATGAGCGAATTGACCCTGCGTCTACTAAAAAAGAAAAGGATTTACCTCCTATGATAATGTCAACCCTTGTTTACTCTTGAGGATTTGGCATCACCGATAGTACTGAACAAATCAAGGAACCCTGTGATCTGTCCTTTTTTGGTTATATACTTATTTCCATACCTGTAAAAGGATTCCCACCCTTGATGGTGACACCCCCTAATCTAGGATACAACAACTGTCCTGTGTTTGCCCTCAGCTGTATCTGCATCGATGCGTGCTGTGACTGCCCTTGCATTGAATTCAGTGGTGCTTGCTATGGTTGCAAAGCCTGTTGTGTTCATGGTGCTTGTGCTTGATACACTGTCTGATCTTGGGTGAACCCGTGCATACTTTGTGAGCTGTATGCTGGAGGATAAGCTGTCCCCCCTCTTGAGAATTGCCCATTCTGCACATACCCTTGGCTCCCACATCTTTATGCAATATGACCTGTCATTCCACATGTTGAACACAAAGGAGGGGGTCTTCTAATTTGCCCTTCCTACATGCCTTGATTATCATTTTGCACATTCTGAAAACCGCATTGGTTATTCTGAACATTTCCCTGATTATTCTGAAAGCATCCTCTTCCACGGAAGCCTCCTCTGCCTCTCGGCATAAATCCGTTCCTTCCTTGATCCGACTACCATTAGTTATTCACCTGTGGCATACCTGCTTTCTGTTGTGACCCCAGCCCTTTTTCGCTAGTTAACATCGCCACTTCTATAACATATTTCAACAGCTTTTTCTGTACTAGTTTGAGTTCCTCAAGCTTCCTAGCATCTTCCCTTTTTCGATTTTTCTCTTGCAACAATCAACAATGGTGCATAATGGTCAGCTGTATTTCTGGCCATGGCTTTGCTCCATACCCACCAGCTTCTTAAGCTGTCTCTGTACCTGGTCTTGCAATCCCTGACATAAAATATGATAAAATACAGGTATCGAATTCCCCCACGGCTCTCGAGTTTCCAAAGACCACTGTTCCTGAAAATTCTGAATGTAAGCCAGCGGATCCTCGCCTTCCTGCATCTTGAGGGCCATAATTGCGCCCATACCCGACGTATCAGGATATTGTACTCAAAGCGCTTTCCTGACTGCCTTTCTGCAATTATTAAACAGTGCCCCATCATGCGCTTTGTTCGGTGCTCTGACACTTGAGTATCCTGCTCTCGTCCAAATGTCAACAGCCCTCTCCCAATGGATAGCTGCTAGAAGAACCTTGATGTCCCCTAAAGCTAATGTGTTTCCTCCTGTCATTTTCTCTCATTCATAGATCCATTTTCTAGCACCCAAAGTCAAATTTAGGAGCTCACACCTTAGATTATCCATATCCATCTGGGACCACGGCATATACTGCGGTCTGGCCCCTCCTTTTTCTAACAAGGGAAATTGTGAAATCCAAAAATCGCAATAATCTCCCATCATCTGCCTATTCATAGTAGGGACAGTGGTTCATGATCGCCTTCTTCCTGGTAATGACCTCAGCCTACTCACAAAGGGTGGCGAGTCCCCCCTCTCACTAAGAGGTCACCTTTTAGGTCACTCAGGCCATGCTATAGGCTATGGAATCCTTTCTTTAGACAGGTCCAAATCTGACCAACTTACTTCCTTGACTGTCTGAAAACACCCCTCGGACCGCACGCACCATCACCCTCCTCCCCACGGAAGGTTTCCTTTTCTTTGTCTGGCATATCTTGTCCCCAACTAGTTGACCGTCATCCTTCTTGCCTCTGTTTAGATTCAGCCTGTCCAAAGACAAGGCTCTTTGCTCGAGGCTAAACAGGCCTTCCCCCTTGCCTTGTGAGTGGACAGTTTCAGATCGATCGGCCTTCCCTTTATTTCTCGATTCACTTTTTGTCTTCATCTCTTGACAAGCCTTCTCGATTCTGTCTGCGATACGTCCTATCTCAAAATTATCCTCTAGATTTCCTCAAGAGGATCCTGGCATAGGTTCTTGTGATGGGAGGAACTATGTCATCCCATAATACTACTGAACTAGGTTCCATTAGCTCTTTCTCAATGCGATCAATGTCGCGTGCCCTCTGCCTTCTCTTTCATTCCATTTCCTAATCAAATTTTCTTTGTTTCTTTGCTTCGTTCCTAACACTTTCCTCTTCCTGTCTCTTCGCTTCCCTTCTCTCATTTGCCCTACACACCTCGTCATATCTTTGTCTTTGCATTCTTTTATCTCTTAATTTCTGTTCTTCCGCTTCTTCTCTTTTCTATCTCGTTCTTTGATTGCTCTCTGCCAACTGTCATATTTTCTTTGCTCGTCTGCTCCCTTCCTTCCTTAACTGTTCCTTCTGATACATTTGTTCCCATCTGTGTCTACTCTTTCTTATCTTGCTTGTCTTGATCTTCCCCTTGCCGTACTTCCTCAAAGCTCTCCCATCAAGTTTGAGCAATTTTTGACCACCCATCCCAACATTCTGTATGAACGCTATCTCGTCAGCTTTGTCTTTTTCTTCTTTCCATCGCTTAATTTCTCTTTCTATATCTAGGGTCACACCTGGCCATTCACTTTTCTCTTTGTCCCGTGGGATTTTAGAGATCACATCTTTTTCAAGAGTTCTCTCTGGACTCTCGTCACTGTTATATGCAAGCGGCTCATGTATCGGGTTACTGTATCCTGTTGCTTCCCGCTTCCTTAAGCTCTCCTAATGGATACAATTCTTTGTCTTTTGCACTATCGCCATTAACTTCAGGCATGGTAGGGGGAACAGAAGGCTCAACACCCCTCTTTACACTGGTTAAGCATCCAGTCTCCTGGAGGTGGGTCTTCCCGTTCCTCCTCATACATTTTCCAAAACTCTAAGCTAGATAACCTTTTTTTACCAATTTCTTTCCTGTGCATGCAGTGTGCAAGTATTTGGTCATGTGTTGCCAAACTGCTTTTGCCAGTGATCCCCCCTGTGGCCATGGCACAAATATTTTATCTGCCGTGCCCTTAACCAATTTAGCACTATACTGCTTATGCTTTGGTTCATGTCAGTGGAGAAACATGTTCCTTCATGACAAGTCACATGACTGCCAATACTTACCGTTATTTTACACAGAAAAATAATTTTCAGAAAAACAATATAATATGAGCGTGCACCAATCGTCGCTGGTCCAAACCTCTATGTCTCATTTTTCTTCAATCTATCCATTCAAACGATACCATTAACAACTAAATAAATAAATAACCTAGCCTCAGCCTTTTACCACAATCTATTATTTGTCGCTCTTTCGACTTTTCATCATTTCCTTAACACATACAACACATACAGTACACAAACAGACAGACTGGCTTGCCCCAGCATATATCTCGTTTTAGCGCTCCTAGGGTGTAATTTATTTCCCTTAGCGAACCCTACATATATATCCACTTGGATTTTGAAATAACTTCTTCCGGACATCCCTGGATGTAGGATTTATGGGTTAATCTGGGATGCTCCTTGTCCTTCATATACCTCTACTTGACACTCTTCGTCATCCACTAAATACCATAGGAACCCTCTGTTTCTTTCGTCCCTTTATCACTTTCCCCACTTAATATGCATACATCGTTTTGTGCCACCTTTTGCAGGCTACTCACCATTTGCTTTTCAGCTCCTGACCCTCGGGATCGACTCCTCCACAACCGGCCACCTTAGCCTTCAGTCCCCAAGGCTCCTTGTAGAAACCGGGAGAGGAATTCTGTGAAAGAGGGACACATCTCAAATATCTTGCTGCGTCTTGCAAGAACTTGTTTGGCCGCTATCCACAGGAAGCCTCACGGTCCTCCAGCTAAATGGTGGAGGATGTCCATTTTTCCGACTCCCTTAAAAGCATACTGGGTCAACGGATCTTTAACCATCCTCTGCTACCATGTGAACTCAAAGACCTGGGCTTTCTTCAGCATTTATTTGCATGAGCATCTTTAGTTCTAGCCCAAAATGTTGCTCATCTTTGACACATCCCCTTCAGATCTTATAGAATGTCTATGTTCTTTCGTCTTACATATATTTTCTGTGAGTGTCAGAACTGCTCTTCATGATGTCACCAGTCCTCTTTCTCCATCAATTTTCACATTTCTTTCGGGTCTCTGTCCAGAAGACCATCATATCTTCGTGAATGCATATAGGGTTTTCTCAATGGATACCTTGTTTCAAGAATCCTTTGTGGTACAGGCATTCTCAATGGTACTGCAAGTGTCGCAATTTCCGGTTCCCAACATATAGGCAACATGGGGCGGAGCTTTTAGCAGGGGATTTTGGGCCTCATCACGACTTTGGCAGTAACCCTTAAATCCGGCAATCGCGCTATTACCGCCAGATTTAAGGGTCCGCCAAATCAGGACTTCGGCGGATTTCGCCCCAGCTCTTCCACCGAAAATTTGCGCTATTACCGCCGGCGGGAAATCCGCCGGTGGTAAGAGCGTGAATTTTCCACATTGAGCCCAATGGGGAATGGGGCATTCCCGAATGGGCTCAATGGGGAATTACATTACGCCAAACTTGTGATCCGGCGCTATTAGCGCCGGGGAGTTTGGCGGTAGGGTTAATACTGCCGGCGGTAATACCGCTCACGTTACCGCCAAAGTCGTGATCAGGCACTTTGTCTCTTCTTCTACACAAGAAAAGGGTCTATCCAGGCTCGTGCTTAGCTAATCATACCAGTTCAGTTTTTTATAAAAGAGAAATGTTTTAAATCATTTCTTGAAAAGCTGAGTGGAGACGCAACCTTTGATATCCAGAGAGAGCGAGTTCCAATAAGACGGGGCCCAGGCATTGAAGCTTGCTCCACCAAGCTTTTTAAGGATGCATGGCTGTTCCAGTAGCATCTTGTTATTTGAACGTTGTGTCCGAAGGGAGGGAGTTCTTTTCACTCTGGAGGAGAGGTAACTCAGTGCTTTGCCCATCACGCATTTAAACACCATGACAGCACCTTTAAATGGAAGTGTTGTTCAATCGGGAGCCAGTGTAATTTCTTGTGATAGTGACATATGATCAGTGGTCAAGATCACAGATAGCTCAAACTGTACCATTTTGCAGGACTTGAAGTTTCCTAATATTGCCTTTTGATGTCCACAGAAGAACACAGTGGCAAAAATCCAACTTTGTGTTTACTATGGCTGCCGCAATCAAAGTCCTATTAGATTCAGATAAATAGTGGTGAATCTGCCACAATAGGTGTACATAATATGAACACGAGGATTTTAAATGGGAGAGATGTTTTTGAAAAGAGAGGTGGGAGTCAAAGCAGATACTGGGATAGTGTTCCCATTTATCACTAAACGTTTGTATTTGTATTTGTATTTTATTTATTAATATTGCACAGCCTGCCCACGGGCATCAGGGCGCATGTTTGGAAAGGTTACAGAGGGTTACAGAAGGCAGTTACAAATTACATAATATACATACATACATAGAATAAGGACATATACAAATATATACAAAGGTAGTTAGTCGTCTCAGTATATACAGAGGTAATTGATGTTGCAAATCATGCGATAGGTGTTTACCAAAGAGTGGCCGAAGCTTTGTCTTGCTCATAGAGCCATTGTTTTGCTCTGTATTTGAAGGATTGGAGGGAGGGGACATTCCTGAGATCATTGGGTAGTGAGTTCCAAAGCTTCGCTGCCAGGACTGGGAAGCTCGAGCCTCTGGCAGTCTGAAGTTTGAAGCTAGGAATGATGAGTGTATTGTGAATCTAAGTTTTTCAGTCTATGAGGGGTTCCGAGGATAAGTAGCTCTGTCTTTGAATCATTTAATGCCAGAGAATTTAGGGCCATCCATTTCTGGATAACCCTGAAGACTTTGTTTACATTTTCTATGGCTTCCTTGTAGACCCCAGATGGGTATCATCTGAGTAGTTTGTGAATTTCACTCCCAGGGACTGAAGGAGATCACATACAAATGTAATGTATATGTTAAATAACAAAGGGGATACACATGATCCCTGGGGGACACCACATGTTAAAGGTGGCTTCTGTGACTGGGCATCGCCACTAGCTACACATTCCATTCTTGGACCCAAAAAAGGTATGAGCCAGGATATCGCCATGCGGGAACATATTTCAGCATGTTCTAGTCTGTCCACTAGCAAGTCATGATCGACCAAATCAAATGCAGATGATAGATCTAATAGGAGCAACAACGCCACATTTCCATCCTCAGTAATTTCAGAGATATTGGGTTTTAAGTCCAATAGGGCTGTTTCTGTTCCATGGTTTGCCCGGAAACCCGATTGCCACCTTATCAATTATTTTCAGTATAAAGGGCACGTTTGTTATTGGTCAGGAACTACAAGGAACCAGCGGGTCAAGACATTCCTTCTTCAATAAAGTCTTAATCCATACCTCCTTAATAACGTCTGGTGCATAGACCTCTGAAAAGGAACGGTTCATAAATTTTGTAGTCAAGGGCCTCAACATTGGCGCAAAATCTTTGAAGAATGTTGCTGGGATGATGTCACCTTTACAAGATGTGGGTTTCATCTTATCAATGGTTTCTAGAACCTCCTGCTCTGAGACCTCATGAAAGGAAAAAAGGTTGGTGTCGTGAGTGAGGTCTTTAGGAGATTGAACACTAGAATCATTTATTTATTACTCTGCCTCAATCTGATTCTGAATATGTACCTGATGATTTAATGTCTTCTGGCATAACCCATCTAGGATACTCTGGCACCAGTCAACATCTATAGAAGGCGGGGGTTCAGTAGTTGAAACTTTCAATTTCTGGAGAACAGAGAAAAGTTCTTTGGACTTTGACGACGCCCGTTCTTTACTAGAATTGGGGTTGTAATTTGGGTGGCTTCTCCAGTGGTGCTCTGCTTTCCTTTTATTCCCTCTATCTAATAGCATTTCAGGAGTAAACTGTAAATTTCGTCCAGTTTGTTTCCTGTATTTGGCTGGTTGGAGAGGGACAAGGGAGCCAAAATTTTGGTTGGGAGTTAATCTAAAAGAGCATGTAATTACCTACAATGATATATTCTCAACCAATAATGATAATAGTGGTGCCACTGCTAACTAAAAAGCTTTAGAGGTAACATTTGTATGATTATGGACAGTGCCAAGTGGTTTTGTTTGTCTCATATTATTGCCAAATGATATAGAAACTTCAAAATGGAGTACAAAATTATCCGACCAGAAACATCTCTTGATTTGGTTTAAAAATAATGGCTGTTTTTTTATAACACCCAGTCCAGGGTATTTCCTCCACAATGTGTGGAGTCATTTACAAACTGGTAAAGGCCCAGGGATTTAAGGTTTTGCAGAAGTGACATTGATTTGTAATCCTGGGGGTTACTAGCCCGTAAGTTAAAATCCCCTAATATGATGAAAGCCGTAGAGTCTTTTGATATACCACCAATAAATTCCACCAATTGCTCCTCAAAAAGAGGACTATTTCTATGCGGCCTATACAGGATCAAAACACTGAGCGAGTGGACTGAGTCAATGTTTAATTTAAGCACATTGCCTCACCTGACTCAAGATAAGAGGGGTGGAGACATGGAAAGTCAAGTTTTGTCTGAATAGCACAGCAATTCCGCTCCCCTACCATTTTTGGGATCAGCTGCTGAGCTGCCTCGTTCAGCCAAGTTTCAGTTAGCACTAACAGATCAAAATCATTTATCAAGATACAGTCTAAAATGTCCACTGCATGTAATACTAACCCACATTTAAGTAAAGTGTTAGGTGCAGAATTAACAAAGGACAAGCAAATTGAAACATTGGTCTTTGGCAGGTTAGTTAAGGTACTTTGTGAAGGTAGTCTCCTTGCAGTGTTTCCGACACTGTACTTTAAAGGCAGGGAGTCAGGGACATGCAGAGAGGGAAAAATGATTGTTCCCTGTCATTCTGGTGGAGCTGTTGTGATTATATCACTTTGAGATATATTCTCGTTAACTTCTAGTCTTAGACGAGCTTTGCGGTTCCTTTGAATTGTTGCCAAAAAAGCTACAGTGGTCCATGATGTTGCACAAGTCTTTCGGGTTATATAAGAAAGGGAGCATTAATCATTGCACATCTCCCTATGTCGATACATTGTGAAACAACATATGTAATTACATAGCAAGAAACCCAAATAGGCTCCTGCTCTTCCAAAGCACACCATTTCCAAGAAAATTGTCAAACTGCCAAATCTGGTTGCTGATTATTATTTATAAATTACTACCAACATTTTGTTTTGTCTACCATACAGGTCACACTTGCACACACATTGGTGCTAACATTATAGTACCCATATGGTTCTACATACCATACAGTGATGGAATCTACTCTCAAATCCGTGACCAAAATGTTAGAATCAATTTCACATATGTTTTTTGTTGAGGAAACTGTGCATAGCTAAGCTACATAATGGAGCAATTAGATAAGAGTGCAAATATTGCAGTATGAAAAATACCCCATGTAGACCTCTGCTCTAAGTGCTTGAATAATGTGGTATTGTATTGAGCAGCTCATATAGCGTTAATTAGATGAGCAAAGTAGAGTTTCTCTAGGTGGGCACCGAGTTTGTCGGATTGTGATATATCTGTGGTTGGCACAGTACATATTTTGTATGATAAACTTAAATGAAAAGTGAGCTAATCTTATACGCCACAGTAACGATTTCTTTCATAACCAAGCAATTCATGATAAAGCATGCACATATTAAGAGAAAGATATGCATAAACCATGTGATTAGCAAGGGCATACCAATATAAAAAGAGGCAAACACATTTGATGGATTACGGCAGAAAAGCTGAAATGGAATTTGGAGGCCTTAGCCACCCAGCCACTATGAATTCACCTTCTTCACTTTGCTTCATAATTTCTCAGAAACCATTAAACTGTGTTACGCTCACCTGGTCTCTGCGGGGGTGTTGGGGCACGGTTGGAGCCCTCCCATGACTTAACTCCTCGGAATCGCCTTCCCTCTAGATAGTGGTTGGACCTGTGGCTCGAGAGATAGGTATTGCCCCTGAGTGAAGAGGAGAGGCAATGAAAATGGAGTGGGGATATTGTGACTTCCCCCAACCATTTTGTTCTAAAATACGGTGTGCAAGCGCTTTCCCATATAAGCTCACCTGTAGTTTTGTAATGTTGAGCTATCCATCCTGCAGATCCTAGCAGGGCGCGTAGAACGGACCAAGTTGCTGGACCGTGGGAGTGTTGATCCAGAGCAGCTGCGACCATTCCACTTTGAAGGAAAGTCTGTTGTTATAACTATTGTTCGATTAGACTGTATTTCGTCTAATAATTATTCTTGCAATGTCTCATTCCATTTCCATAGGTACAGAGAAGTAAATCGGGACCGAAGAGAGTCCGGAAGACCTTGGAGGCTGATGGAGTTTCAACAGTGACAGGTAAATTGGCCTTTATAAGGGAACTCTAGTCTTTTGTATGATGTGGCTGTGTGTTCGATATGCATATGCATTGTAACCTGTTGTGTTCTTATTTCTTCGTAGGTGCAGACCAACTATGAAGAATGGCATCCGGATTCTCGATGATGATTCGCGGTTGCAGGATGAAGACTCCGACTTTGACCGTGATGGAATGGCAATGAGAAAGAAGACTTTGACTCCAACCGTGATGGAATGCAGGTAAGAGGAAGAGTCTGACTCCGGTCACGATGAGTTGCAGGTAAGAAGCCCTCTCAGCAATGTAGCGGCTGGCAGCAGATAAGATGCGTGCTCAGCGATGTAGCGGCTGGCAACAGGTAAGATGCGTGCCCAGTGATGTAGCGGCAAGGTAGGAGCACCCTCAAAGATGGAGTAGTTGGGGTGGAAGGTGCACGCGGCAATGTAGCAGTAGACTACAGGTAAGGACCGCTCTCAGGAATATCTTCTTGGTGGGGCTGCAGAATTCCAGTGATGCGCAGGCAAGCACAGCAGAGAGCGTTACACTGCTTAAAGCAGAATTACATGTAGAGAAGTCACATGGATGGGCTGGCCATATATAGGCTGGCTCAGGCCCCTCCCTTTAGCCCCGCCTACTGGCTCCACCTTGCCCTTCTTTGGGACTGCAGCACATGCCTTCCAGTTCTGTTCTATGGCCACGCCCAGCCCAGCTGCACACGCCCTTGGCATGGAGTGTGCAGAGCACCCTTGTACATAAGCCTGGCACCAGTGGCGCCAGGATTGGGTCCAGTGGGAACGGGGGGATGAGGAAGGACTGGCCACTTGACTAGTGGCCATGACAACCTGGTGTATTTTGCCTGAAACACCAAATAATGTATTAATAATGTATTAATACCTGGAATACTCTAGCCATAACTTCAGAGTATAATTCCCAAAACACTTCTCAAGAGAAGAAATGTTCACTTCAAACTTCCTAGCTAAAATTACCTTTCCCAGTAAGCTGGCATAATACACAAATCTCCCCAAATAAGCAAAAGAACATTGGCGATCATAACCAAGTTAGCATTCATTAGGTGCACTGCCTCATAAGACTTCTCAGATTTAAAGCCACCTTCAAACACTTCCACAACTCTAACACAGTAGAAAATCACTAATATAGGGTCACAGGAAACACCTTGATATCCAACTACAAAGCGCATACACAACTCAACTTCAGCTGCTCCAAATAATGATTAGATATTCACAATAGCTAAACACAGAACATGTGCACACTCTTAAAATCCATTAAACATCATGATCAATGCACAAAAATTGGTACTGTTGTACCTGTGGCTAAGGCATTAGTTATAGCCATGGCTGCAACTGCCAAATATACACAACATCCCATTCGCTCTGTGACACCCATGGCTATAACCCCTCTGACAGAGTAATACAACATTTCATTGGCTGCAGCCAAAGCCACGGCTATTTAAAAAACAGTCAAAGGTATTTTCCTTTTCCAATATATTTAAACAGTTCTCTGGGTTGCTCTTAAAAGATCCTCTTTTTACCAATACATAACCGAGAAATATATTTTCAATCAGAAAATGGCTCGTCAACTCTATTACAATTAAAACAATCTTGGAACATTTCCGTGTGCTCTTTCTTTAGATGATTAATTCATTTTCTTTTCCCAAAGAGAAAAAAAGTGCTTGCTGTCAAAAATATTTCTCCACAATTGCAGCATAAACATCTCATTTCAAATACTCTGTCTGTCTAAACTAATATTATAGAACCAAACAAACTTTGTAAGTATATGCTTTGACAACATATCACCTATGTCCTCAAGTTCCCTATGAACCCCATTCTAAAAATTCTCAAATTCTCCAGTCTCCTGAACAGTGAAATTTTGCTCCTGAAATTGGCTCCATGTTTCAAATATCCAAAGAAACAATAAATATACCCAAAAATAGTACAATCTCCTAAAACAACACCTCACTCTCAAGCAAGAAAAATGTAATATGTAGAAATACTCTTAATATAATGATACAATATAATCTACAGTTTTATTGCCATATTAGATGGTATTGGCATATTTGACCTAATGCAATTTGACCTATTCCGATTTGACTGCATCTTTTTAGTAGAATTTGATAGGTTAAATGCTAAGTTTTCATAAAACATTAGTTTTGGGGAATAGATTGACAGGCCGATTCATGGAATTAATGTGCGCGGAAAATCACAGCGCAAGCGTGAAAATTGCAGCGCAAACATGAAAATTGCAGTGCAAGCGTGCCAAAGCCGCGCACATTGATTCATGGAAGTCTGTGCGCGTGTAAATCCTGGGATGTGCGCTAAAATCGTGGGTGGCGCATGCGGGCGCACACGTCATCAAACGGTATGCGCTACGCGCACAGCGAAAGCGCACATAGCGCAGCGCACACAACAAAAGTGGGCATAACACGGGGCGTAACATGCGGAATGGGGAACAACACGTGAAAATGTGGGCGTTACAGGGGAAGTACAGGAGCTAAATGCTCGTAACGCCCACATGTGCGCCTACAACACGTATTCATGGAATCGAACAGGGGAAACGCATGCGCCAAAAAAGTCACGCTGATCCGGAAACAGGTACACCAGCAGGAAGCAGGCATACGGGGCCTCGCGCAGCATAAAAGTGCGCGCAAACAACAAACAAGCTCAGACGCTACGATGAATATACCGTTCCTCACAGCAGTGGTCGTGGGACACCGCAGGTGGAGGAGGAGGAGGAAAGCCAGGCCCTGAATTTTTACACCCAGGACTAGCCTTTTTGGGATGCCCGATGACCAGGTGTATGGGAGGTACAGGTTTCCACCACACATAATACTCGACCTTGTGAGTGAATGGGAGGATGACCTCACATCAAACACAGTGTGCTCCCAAGCATTGAGCCCCTTGGAAAAGGTGCTCAATGTACTGCACTTCTTGGCCACTGGTTCATTTCAGAGGACAAGAGCCATGGTGGGGGGGGTGTCACAGGCCACGCAGTCACGCTGCCTACACCAGGTGTTGGCCATCATGACTGCACGCTCCTCAGTCTGCATGCACATTTACATGCCCAGAACACCTGCAGAAAGGCAGGCTGCCGTCCAGGACTTTTACAGGGTGGCACACTTCCCCAAAGTGCTTGGTGTCATTGGTTGCACCCCTGTGGCTCTACGTCCACCCATGGCAACTGAGCACATCTATAGAAACCGCAAGCTCTGGCATTCCTCAACGTGCAGGTAGTATGTGATGCCAAGGGAATCATCACCTCAGTATATGCCAACTATCCAGGGTCCACCCATGATAGTTTCATTTTCAGAATGTCACCCCTAAACCGGGACCTAGAGCTGGGTGGCATGGCGATACATGGCTGCTTGGCGAGTATAAATGCCTCTGCACATGCATGCATGTCAGATACTGAGTAATGTCACAACCCCACTAATGATACCCATCATCACCTCCCCAGGGGACAGTGCCTACCCTCTGAACACCAACATGATGACGCCAATTCGGAACCCCACCACACCACCTGAGGTAAGATACAACACAGCCCATATTGCAACCCAGGGCATGGTGGAGCGCACATTCGGAGTGCTCAAGTCACGCTTTCACTCTCTTGACTGCTCTGGTGGGCAGCTGCTATATGCGCCCCCAGTAGTGTGCAGGATCATAGTGGCAGCATGTGTCCTGCACAACGTTGCAACCCGTCGGGGCCTGCTGGTGGACATGGTGGTGCCCCCGCATCCCAAACCAAATGCAGGGCCACTGCGCATGGGAGGTGAAAGGGCACGTGGTGAGGCAGCCCATACACAGCTGGTGGCTAATTACTTCACATAAAATCCTACCCCTGTGGAGTGCACACAGCCCTGGCACATACCAGCTGACAATCACTGATGATGACATAAGGGACAGTCAAGTGTCACAACCACACCAGCCTGAGATTGGTCATCTGTAAGTGTTAAATTGTGTGCATCCCTAGCTACTTGAAGACAACCAATGCTGTGTGACAAAAAAACACACATTCATGCTGCATGAAGGACTACCCCCGTGAAAAATGAAAATAGTGCCATGTCACCCAACCCCTCCCCATCTCAGCTACCCAACACACCATGGCATGTCATGCAATGTGAAAGCAACAAAATGAATGCACAACACATGACACAAGTGTCACAAAGTGCACTGTTCCAAATGTAAACAGGCCACAGACAATATGCTCCCAGTAATCAATAAGAAACAGCACACCTGAACAAATACTTACCAGCAATGCAGAACAGCAACACAGGATGAAACAGTGTCAAAGTAGTGCAAGTCTCACAACCTGACTAAGGCAGCACATCGACCACTTCCGACTGCAGAGTGTTGCTGTCAGGCAAATGTGCCAGTGTACTGCATACAACATGAACTGCATCTGCAAAGGAGATGGCCTTGTGAAGACATGAAGAAGGTACATGTGAATAAGGAGAAAGTCATGGATGCACAAGCACATATCAATACACCATGCAGTGTTCAATCCAACAACAATCCCCACTAGGGATGTACACACAGTTTTGACTACAGACTGCCCACACAGCTCATGGGAGCCCAATGTCACTGTGTAAGTTACTGTCACTTGGTCACACCCTTTGCACGCCCATGGAAAGGGGAAGCAGGAGGGGTGTGTGTGTCAGGAACCGAAGCATCTAACCCAAAGACAGGACAAGCCTGCATGTGCCCAGCTGGAATACACAGTGGATGCCCACAGGAGCCACACAAGGTAACAACCTGATAAAAATTTTTTTTAAAACAATGGCCATGTGTGGAGGCCACCCAGGAGGTTCGAGGATAGGGTGCACACCAACACCCACATGCGTGGATGTTGCAAAAAAAAAAATACCTCCATGGGCTCATGGCCTGCACGGCTACGCTATTGTGGGAGAACTGCTGTTGCTCTCTTCACCCTCTGCTGCTACATCAGAAGGTGGCTGTGCTATGGGAGGCAGCCCATGCAAAGCCCTGGTATGGTCCTCCATGGCAGTAAGCATGTGAGCGTGGAAGGTTTCGTTCTGGACGATGATGCTGCAGACATCCCCATGCAGCACCTCATGGGTAGCCTGCATTTCTACCTGCATGGCCTCACGTGATGCCCGGATCTCCGCAAGGGTTGCCTGGAGCTCTGCTGAGAGTGAACGTGTGAGCTCCTCCAGCTGCAGTTCTGACCTAAAATTTCGGGAAGCCTCAAGTTCACTCAGAGTCTCCCTGACAAAATGGAGTTCTAACCTCAGGGCTTCCCTGTGGCCCTGTGACTCTACAGATATGGCTTCGCGCAGAGTCTCCAGTGCCGCCCGTCGGTCCCTGGTGGACGCCAACATGTCTTCCCTGTGTGATTGGCAAATGGAGTCTGTTGCCTGCTGTTGTTGCTCCATCTGCCTTTCAGGGGGGAGAATGGAAGTGGCCACCCTATCCATTGCCTGAGCCATCATTTCAACCGATGCTCCCTGTTGTGCTGCTATACTGTACATGGAGTTTTCCTATACAGTATTGCCTGGTGGCGTACAGCCACGCGTCGGCGGCACCACACCTGTTTGGGGCAAGGCGATCTGCACCTTGCTGTGCTGGCACTGCCTGAGGCTGCAGGACTGCATTCCCCCTCTGATCTGCTGGCCCAGGAACAGGATCAGATATTGTGGAGCGTGATCCTGCATCCGTAACCGCCAAAGGCGGAGTTACCAACACTGACATCCCCATAGAGGGGTCTCCCCCTGGTGCAGGAGGGTTGGACAGAACAGCATCCCGCCCAGTAACACACACCTGCAACGCCACATATGTCTCCCTGTCCGATTCAGCAGCTGAATCATATAGGTCTGGGGAGGTGCACCCAGAGACACCCATGGACAGTATGGTCTGCAGGAGGATTGGGTTTTCACCCACCACCACCCCATGTCCTCCATTGGTGCCCGGTTGTGGCTGAGATTCCTCCTGGGTCTGCACCATCTCCTCCACCTCATCAGCATCAAGTGGCTCATCACCTACAAAAACATGAAAGACAAGAGATGGAAACAGGCATGAGCACCATAGCACACACATAGGCCTGACAAGCCAGAGATCCAGTACATGAATTACACGTGTCCCACATGACTATAACCCTGGCATGCATGCACTGTCAATGAGTTTGAAGGGGAGGGCAAAAAGCAGACACTGAGGACTCCAAGATGGAAAAGCAACACATTTGATGCATGCTGGATAGCACTGGCATCGCACATTAGCCTGTGAGTGGCATGTCCAATATACATACATGACACATGCCAAAACACAGATGGCATGTAGCATAGCCATGGTACATTTGACAAGTACAGTCATATCTTAGTGAATGAGTACTGTCACCCATCCATGTGCGATGGACATGATGAGATGAAAAATGCAAAATAGTGCGACAACATACGCATGTGCCACACACTGCAACACATCCAGTGTACAATTATACAGTGATGGCAGGCAGATGGATACATCAATGGTTGGTCACTTCAACATGACAGGAAACAACAATCCTGTTCCACATTCAAACAGGCCACAAAAATTAATGTGAGCCGACACTTACTCAATCAGCCTGAATGGTAATATCATTCCCATAACATGGTAATAAATGTAGGACATTGTGGGGTGTAATCTATGACAGAAGCATGTCACATATGTGGCATTAGGGCAGAAAAATGTGTTGCAAAAATGGGAGGATCGAAACAATCAGGCTGAATTAACACTAAAAATGCCGAACAATGTTGTTGCAAGATGACATTTCAAGAGCAACTGCAGTAATGTCGTGCTAATTGTCCACTGTGGTCAGGAGGGATACTGTCATACCCAAATGTAAGGCTGGTGAATGGTTTGGAGGAAGCACATGGGTGACCCATACCACTCATGAGTACACACCCTCACCTGGCACTCAATCATAACACATCACCCAAGCAACATGCACATGGATTACACACACATGCATGGGCACTCACCGGACAATGTTTCATAATCGGGTAGGTCTCCCAAGCCTTGGATCTGTTCCTCTGTGACAAAGGTTCCAGCAACAGACTCATGTTCAGTGAGTTGGTCGTCCTCTGGTGGAGACCCACCGCCAGTCACCAGAGTAGAGGCATGATTGGAAGCCAGCTTGTTCTTTACTCTGCATTTCAGGTCATTCCATCACTTGTAGCAATCATCAGCTGTGCGCCTCACAAATCCAAGGGCACTAATGTGGTCCGCAATGGTCTGCCAGTGGGTCCTACGTTGAGCAGGCGTAGTCTTGCAGCCTGCAGTCACCACCATTTTGCGGCTATGTCCCAACACATAGGCCACAAGTGCATCAAGTTCGGCGTCATTGAAGCTAGGCTTCCTTGACGTGCCGAGTGTGTAGCCATGTCTGGGGTCTCAGCCTGTAGTGCACGAGCACCCTTCTTCTTCTTCTTCTTGTAAGGTGGTGCGGATCCTTAGTGGCTTACGCCGCTCTGGTCAGTAGGGGCAGAAGCGCAGGTGGACTGGGTACTTGAAGCCTGTAAAGGCACAATGACTAAAGGTCTTGGTGCAGGCATTGGCTACAGGGTGATGGTGGCAGGGCCAACGTTGGTGTGATGGACCTGGACAGGCACTGTCCCAGCTGGGAGACTCGGAGCTGGGGTGGATTGAGCTGCAGCTTCCCCTGCAGCCTCCCCACCCTGGCTAATTGGGGCACCAGATGACATTGCTGCCCAGATCCACGTGGCCTGGTGACAGCAACTTTCACCGCCACACATGGCTTAGACTTGGTGACCTGGGAGTCATCCTGTGCCGGTTCAGTTGACAAAATGGGCCGGTCCAACAAGGGCTGAGCTGGGATGGTGTCAGCTACGTTTTCCACAACAAGTGGGGGGGGCATAGGTGGCCCCGATTGGTCCTCCACACACTGGGCTCTAGGGGCACCCTGCAAATACTGGCCCCGTCCCCTACCACGACCACCACGCCCACCCCTTTGAGATCGGCCACCTTTGCCTCTCTTACTGCTTGGTCGCCTCCCAACCATGGCACTGATGATGTTGTGCGTATGGGAGTTGCAGTAAACAATTGTCCTGGGCAATTGGGGTGAAAGAGGTAGGGTACTAGATGGAATTCGTACCCTAGTTCTCTAGCAAGGCTGTCTGTGACCCCTGGGGGAAGATGACTGGTCACGCAACGCACAGGCACCCCTAAAACAAAAGTACACGTGCATGCAACCCCGGGTAGACCACGTGCATGGAAAAATGAATCCGCACTACGCTGTGGCACTCAGAAACACAAAAATAAGCGTACGCATGTTACACACAGCCTACAATGAGCTCTGAAGGGGGACGCGACACACGGTTAGGAAATACTTGCAGGACTCACCGTCTGCCTTGAAAAAGAACGTGAAAAAGACACACGTGTGCGCGTTGGCAACACCTCCGCCAAAAGAATAAAAGAATGCAGTCTGAGGAAACAGAGAGTACGAACTGGAAACGCTGTGAAGTAATCGCGTGTGAACTGACAAGAAGTACAAGAATCACCCGCTCGCTCTCCACAAAAAACACTTACAAGAAAATAGCATCATAATCGTACCTTTTAAGCCAGCCCACACGTGCAACATCACTTACGCGCTTACGCGCGAAGGCCCTTTCCTCCAATAGCACAGTGACGTGCAGTTATCTCACATGCTGTCTCACTATCCACCCATGTTGTGGGGGACGCCCACGCGCGTAACATCACTTACACGCTAAGGGCCTTTCCTCAGATTTCACGCTCACGTACAATTTTTTCACGTGCCAAATCACTCTGTATCAAGCTGGCCATGCGAAAACACACAGAAGACCACGCTCCTGCCCAGAAGGCCATATTCCTGCCACCCAGAGCCCCGAGCACACTCCCACCTGCCATCTGCTGCTGCCTGCCTGCCTGCTGACCACATGCCCTGCTATTTGGTGCCTGCACGTCAGCCAGGGGTGCAGTTGCTGTGACCACCCGTGCTGGAACTGAAGACTCCCGACTGGGATACCATCACTCCACAGCCCCAGGACCCAGTTGCCCACCCACACCTGCCTCTGGGGTTGCCATGTCAGACACTACACCATCTGGCACCACTGGCAACCCCCAGGCAGAAAGGCAGAGGGCCACCAGCTTCAGTGCCAGTGAAGTTGGTGTCCTGGTGGAGCAAGTCCTGGGGCAGTATGATGCCCTCTTTGGAAGTTTGCGGGCGACAATGAAGGACGGAAGAGGATCTGGATGGACATTGTGACTGGCATCCACGAGGAGGGGGTGGCAGCCCACGAGATCAAACATGTCCGGAAGCGCTGGGAGGACTTCAGGCCCAGGACCCTCAACAAGCCCCAGCGCCTCTTGAAGGCAGCGGATGCCAAGGCGCGCTGGGTCCACCTGACCGACAACCACATGAGGGTCCTGGAACGCATACACCCAGCGCTCCACGTCCAGGTCCTTGAGGGGCAGACCCATCTGGAGTCGAGCGGTAAGTGTACATGCATACTGATCGGATGCTGTGCGTGTTGTGGTGTGCCAGGAGTGTGCAGTTTGCACATATGTCTTTGTAGGGACATGTATGGCTGCGTATGTAGAGGGATGTGAACCTGCCACATGTGATTCCTATCAAGTGTGAGACACATCGATGGTGTATGTGTTGGTAAGCATGCTGTGAAAATATATGTGTGGGTGCACATATGTCATGAATTATGAGTATGTACTGTGGCATGGTTGTGGTGTCACACATGGATGCTGGTTCATGCTGCATGTATCTGCACTATGCACATGTGCATGTGGGTGTATTTGACAAGTGTGCAACTGTGATGCAACATGGATGCATGTGACACTGACATGTAGAAGGCTGAATGCAAGATGGGACATGGATGGCGATCTCATCACTGCGACAGTTGGTGGAGATGTACACATGCATGTAAGTCTGGTGGCATGTGTGCATGTGTTATGCACGCCCCGTGTTTCATGTGATGTCAGACTCACCTTCGGCTGCTCGTGCTGTTGTGTGTGTATCGACGGTGCTGCCTGGTGCAAGATTCCTGTTGATTTGCTCATGTGTGTGAGTTGAAATGACATGTGTGTTGGGGAGTGTGATGCCATGTTTGTAGTTTTACACTGCCACTCATGTGCAACTGTCATGTGTTTATCAGTCCATTGTACAGTGCCCTGATGCCTGTGTTCTATCTCTCCCTGTCTGCAGCGTCAACTGATGAAGAGGGTGGAGAGGGTGCTGTAAAGCAAAGCGGCAGGGATCGCACCACCAGCCGGAGACCAAGGCCCGGCTCCCCTCATGTCATTGGGAAGTCAGAAGTCTGGTGCCACGTCCCAGGCCGCAGCTGCCGAGGGTATGTCCAAGAGGCGAATGTTGGAGGTGGACTCCTCAGCAGCAGAAGGGGCAGCTGAGACTCCACAGGGTCCGACGGAGGAAGATGGCATAGAGTCAGCCAGGTTGGTGGGGGGTTTGGTGGAGGAGAAGGCCGTGGAAGGGACACACACGGGGTCTGGAGGTGGGGATTCCACTGGTGCTAGTGGTGCAGTGCAGGGGCAGGGACAGGAGGCAGCACAGGCCACCACGGAGGTGCCTGTGTGTAATCCTGTCCCCGATCCTGTGACTGCACCATCCTGCAACAGCAGGGATGCCTACATCCAGACTCATTTTCAGGGAGGGGATGAGCGCACATCAACTGGCCTTCCTCTGCCTGCAGACGTGGTAATCCGGAACCGGGTTGAGCCTGTCCTGGCTGGGATGGCGTTGCGTCAATGGCGCATGCGAGGTGACCTGCAGTGTTTTCGTGAAGACACTGCACGTCATCTCGGATGCCTCATTGACCGCGTTGACCTACTGGGACGGGTCACCAGGGCTGGATTACTCCGTATGCTGGACCTTATTCTGACCCCCTCCTCACCTGAACCCCCTATGCGCCAGTCATCCTCCATGCCATATTTCCACCCATGTATCACCTGGGTACCCTGTGGAGCTGCCTCCGACCCAATGACCAGGCTGGTGGAGAACACATCCCTGCCACAGTCGGAAGTAGGACATCCAGCAGGGGTGGCCACCACAACAACAGCACCCCAGCCGGAGGAGGATGTGCAGGCAGCAAGAGCCAGGGAACACAGGGAACAGGCACAGCAGCAGCAACAAGGTGGGAGCGATGATGGCTCGGGGCCATCAACATCGGAGGGGCAGGCATCGGCCACAGGGCAGGAGGACCCAGGATTGGAAGTGTCTTCCGTGTGGCAGCGGTTGGGCCAGGCCATAGGTGCGGAGTGGCGGCGGGCAGAAGAGGCACAGTTCACAATGGTCATGGTGGAAAACTCCATGCGGAGGGCACTGAGGCAGGCCGAGTGCCTCGAGGCTATTCACAGGGAGTTGGAGTCCAACATGGCATCGTCCCTGCAAACCCTCAGGCCATGGAAGAGGACCGCCTCCAGGACATTGAGCAGGAGTTCGATGATGCCCTGGCCCGGGACATCAGAAAGTGAGCCGTCGGACTAGCCTGCCGCCATTGTAAATAGTTTTTAGTGTTAGGTTTCCTTTTCGTTTTGCTTTATTTTGTGGGGCGATTGGACTATGCCCCACACTTTTGTATATAGTTATTTTCTTAGGTGGTTTTTTGGATAGGTTTCATTTCTTTCGTTGGGCGCATGGACCCTGGATGAACTCGGTGTACATAGTTGAACAGTGGATCATGTGAGGATTTTATTTTATTAATCACCATGGATCAATGGATTTTTCAATTTACGTTTCCTTTGGATTTCATTTGGTGGACCGTGAGATTGGACACATGTTCTTTTTTCATCACTTTGGATTGGTTCTTCATGTTATTTTATTCTGTTTTGGACATAGATTTCATTTCATTGTTTGAAATATGTTTTATGCTTTCATTTCATTCATTTTGTTAATAATACATTTTTGTTTCTTACTTCCATGTGTGGTATTCCCTCATTGGGTTACTGCATGTGAAAAAGTGAATTTAGACAATCACTTGCACCCAGTGTGTGTGTGTGATGGACATGTTTTGATGTACATAGTTCACTTTTGTTTTGTGTCATGGAATAGTCATTTCAGTGTGGGGTGGATTGGGGACTTGATTGCCTCTCAAGACTGGGGTGGCGTGCTCTGGGATTTTGGTGCACATGAGGCCCATGATTGTGCATCTTTATGACGTGTTGGGTGGGACATGAGTCGGGGCCTGCTGGCAGGTGCTCGTCAATGCTGGTGGGTGGGGGTGCTGAGGGACATGAGTCGGGGCCTGCTGGGAGGTGCCTGTCAATGCTGGGTGGGTAGGGGTGCTGAGGGACATGAGTCGGGGCCTGCTGGCAGGTGGCCCTCAATGCTGGGTGGGTGGGGGTGCTGAGGGACATGAGTCGGGGCCTGCTGGCAGGTGGCCCTCAATGCTGGGTGGGTGGGGGTGCTGAGGGACATGAGTCGGGGCCTGCTGGCAGGTGCCCGTCAATGCTGTGTGGGTGGGGGTGCTGAGGGACAGGAGTCGGGGCCTGCTGGCAGGTGGCCATCAATGCTGGGTGGGTGGGGGTGCTCAGGGACATGAGTCGGTGATCACTAGTGCAAGGTGACATGTGGGCTGGCTGGGGGGCATGCCCATGGTGGATGGGCTGCCTGTGGGACATGACCAGGGGTGCAGGGTAGTCCCCTCTGGTGTGGGCTACCTGCACAGGCTGGGGAGGGGGGTTGAGGGCACACCTGGGAGGACCCACACTGGCAATTCAAGTGTGTAACACCCCGCACCCCACTGGATACACGTACCCCGCTCAGACAGCGAAATTGCGTGTGAAACTTCCTGCGCACCCCCGAAATACACGTACCCCGCTCGCACAGGGCCAATCGCGTGTGAAAGTTCCCACGCACCCCAGAAATACACGTACCCCACTCGCACAGGGCCGATCGCGTGTGAAACTTGCCACGCACCCCAGAAATACATGTACCCCACTTGCACAGGGCCAATCGTGTGTGAAACTTCCCGCACACCCCAGAAATACAGATACCCCGCTCGCACAGGGCCGATCTCGTGTGAAACCTCCAACGCACCCCAGAAATACACGTACCCCGCTCGCACAGGGCCAATCGCGTGTGAAACTTCCCGCGCACCCCATAAATACACATAGCCCGCTCGCACAGGGCCAATCGTGTGTGAAACTTTCCCCACACAGCAGGGTACGTGTATTCGGAGGGGTGAGCGGGGAGTTTTACAGAAATTTTCATGGTTGGGGGACTGTATGCTGGTCCACTGGCCTGTGCACAGTGTACAGGATTTGTGCGCTGTTCATGGCACACGGGGAGGGGTTAGGGGTGTAACTGGCACTGCTGCAGGGTCGCTGCGCTACTCTGCACCACGCCTGGTTGTGGATGTTGAAATCCATGAATACGCTGTGCGCGGAAATTGATTTTGGCGCACACGGCTGGCTCAGACTGCCGCACGCGCAGACTGTGCGCCAGCCGCATGCGCCACTTGTGCGCTGAATTTTAGGTGGGGAGAAGTCGGGGAAGCACAGGGGTCTCGTCTTGCATTAGGTAAAGACAAATCGACCAAAATGAATAGGTTCAATTGGCAGTAGGTCCATTTTTTTAGGTCAAACAACCCATACCCATATACATATCAATCAGAAAATACATTCTCTGATAGGTTCAACAGTTGAACAGCATCTGAGGTACTTGACATCCTATTTGCAGCTGCTCGCAACAGAAACAATGAACAACCAATCAGAAAGTAAATACATGAAATTCCACCTTCTCTCTTCATGTACCCTTCCTCCATTGCTGATTCCAATATATGAAGTGACAAGCAGTATTTTGTTCTACCACAGTAAAATGGAAAACTACATGGAATGGCTGGAGAACAATTATCCTACAGAAGAAGAAATTAAAAAAGAAGATGCTCAAGAAAAGGTACCAGAAGAAAGTATGGCACAGGTAGGTAAAATCAGACTAAAAATAATATTTTAAAGAACACATATCAATCACCAAAGAATATAGTCTATGAAACCACTATTAATTGGTTATACAACCAACACAAATATTTTTAAAGTGTATTCTATCTTCAATGGTTTCAAAATATTTAAAATATGTTCAGACAGATGAAGAAGTCATTCAAGTATCAAAACAAATTAAAGAACTATTAATGAAGGTTCAAAAGAAGAAAAATCAATGAAAAAGGACATTGACAATGTGAGATAAATCATGGACAGTAATAATCCAGATAATTGGGCAAAGGAAGAGGCTGCATCATGTGCTCAAAGTACTGAAGAAAAAGAAAACCTGCAACCACTTCCTCCCAAATAAACCTGTTTTTAACACACTTTTTTTGCATATTTATTTACCTTTCTAAAGTAGTTACACTTATATTTATTAATGAATAAAAAGTATTGAACATGTTCCAATAACTGTTTACAAAATGAACACTCAATATTAAAACCTTTACAAGACGACTACCCTTATACATATGTAAATATATTTATTAAAATATGTTTTTATAGCCATGGCTATACAACGCATGACATGCCAGTGGCTGCTTATTTTCCGCTGCCACACAGAGCATCACTTATACCCGTGGATAACAACACAGCACACATGGGGTTGATGTGGGATAGTCGTGGGTAAACATCCCCAGCCATTGTTGTTTCTAGGCGTGATCCCCAATGCACCAATGAGACCCCTCTTTATGTATCCGTGGCTGTAGGATTGTTTTTTTTTAAACTGAGTATGGAATATGAATGACAAAAGAGACAGTAGTGATACAATGGAAATTAAAAGGAGTTATGTAAAATACATGATGATAAAGAGAGCATACCAAATATGCTAACATACAACACTTGTGTACCCCAAAACAGTCCTTTTAAGGACTACTTATCACATATAAATACACAAACACAATTAAATAACATGTAAACACTTTTTTCTAAAATAAATCATTGATTTCCTGGGTGTTAGTCTTAGCAGTGCACTGTGGTGGCCCAAGTTATGGTTGCTTAGCTTACCATAACTGGCAAATTTCTGAGGTTTTTTCAGTTTTACTTGTAACCATAATGTCCCTTTAACAAAGTTATTTCAAAGAATTTCATAGGTTTTTATTAGTGCAACTTAACCATAACGTCTCTTTAACAAAGTTTTTTCATTGAATTTCGCAGTTTTTTATTAGTGCTCATTATCCATTAACATTCTAGTTAACTGTACATACTTGGAAGAATTTTAGCAAAACTGATATTTATCTTAAAAATGGCATCCCGAATTGCCATCCCTCTGGCCCAAGAGCCACCACCACCACCAGCTGGAGAACCTTCACAACAAAAATAGTGCAGTACTCCCAAAGACAATGAACAGGACCAAAAAGATGAGGTAGAGGAAGTGCCTACCTCTAGCATCCAGAGAGAATCATGGGTGTGGCAGTTCTTTACCACTGTTGGGAATGTACCTGGACATTACTCCTACAGGACCACCTCCATGCGCCACCACACAAAATCCAACTACTGCAATGCTCTCAGAAACATTGTTCCTTTCTTAGCAAGTAGTTGGCTATCTTCCACCACCTCATTTTCCTCAACCAGTACTGTAACCACAAAGCCTACTTCTGTGGGACACAATATCCCACTAGCTACCTTGCAAGCAATAAAAGATGCTGTTGATCCATATTTTTTTAAGACAACATTCCTCTGTATATATTACAACACATCATTCTGCAGAGGGAAGCAATTTCAATGTGCTTTTGAAGCGGTAATCAGGAAGCATAAGAAACACTGCCCCCTTCCTTAGAAGTAACACATGTGCAACATCTTTCCCTGTCCACCTGCCCCTCCATATTAGAGCTTGGTGCCTCTTCCATCTTTTCCCTTTGCACCTTTTGTTCTAAGCTCTCCTGCCAAAAAAATAAATACATCAAAAAACAACAAAAGAAATGTTCCTTTAGGAACCTCCTTTCACAGTTAAAAAAATAGAACTAAAAGAAAAACTTAGACATCATCTACTTTACATTTCTCAGTAAAGCACATAGACTCAATAAGATTTTCCAACATTTCCATTAGCATATTGTTTTATGCTAATGGAAATATTGTAGCAGTCATCCCCTGTTCCAGTTACTGGAACAGTGGATACCAGCCCGGCAGCCCAAGTTATCAGCCCAAGCAAAGCAAGGATGGATAACAAGGTCTCCGGACCATTATCCCCCCATTCCAGCCCCTTCAATGGGGGATGAAGGCCATTAGCACCCCAGGTTCCCAAAGCGGGAACCCCAGGTGCAAAATGTTTTTTTTATTTTCCTACACCGGGACACTTGCGGCATCCTGGAAAGGCAAAGGTTGGGTTCCATACAGGGCCCCCCTTTGCCTTCCATGGAAGCCTGCAGAAGGCAAAGCGAGAACCCTATGACCATATTACCACAAGCACATTTTTCTTCCCTTTCAAACCTATTCCCTTTTTGAATAACTTTACCACAAAACCAGTCCCAGGTGGACATGGCCATTTTAACCCCATGTGTTGTCTCTTGTGGTCATGGGCAGTAGCCAGATTGTTCAGATCATGACCTTATTCTATGACCCAGACAATGTGGCCACTCCCCATGGGCACAGGCTACACCTCAGTCACCAAAGGTATTTCACTATTATTTGTACCTACATTATGACATTTGTCAAAAAATAAAACACGGGCACATTTGCAAAACCATGCTTTAAGGTTCTTCCCAATGCTCCTTAACAAGGTTCCTGGAAATTCACCCATGTTTTATTTTTTCAAAAGTGTCAAATGTATGCACATTCAATAGTCATATAACTTAGCCACCACTTGACAAATCCATTCAGACTTTACAAAAACAATGTATTATCTAGATCTAAAATCTGTTTGCAAACGTTTGTGTAGATTCATCAAATTGCAACACATTTATAAGCCTTTACATTATTTGGGACTTCCCCTCTAATTTTGCCCCCTCTTGAAAGAATCCCACCAAAGCTTTGCAAACTCATTTAGAATCAGGTCAAGAATATCATTGCAAAATTTCATGAAATTTCATTATGTGGTGCAAAAGTTTTCCAATAACTGCTTTTCACCAACCCTGTAATGCAGCAGTGTCCGTGAACTTCAAAGGTCTGTTCATGAACATCTGAACTGTTCACAGACTTTTACATTGAAAAACACATGTTTTTTGCTTCCTGTGGCCATATCCCATCCCATCCTCATCACCCCTCTCCTCCCTAGAGATTATTGATAAGTGTGTCAAGTGCAATGTTGTGTTTTTTATATGTTTTACCGTGATGTACACGGACACCGATCGCTGACTGCGAATCCAAGATGTTTTGAATATGGATTGGCATTTCACAGGAGTTAACTGTACAACATCTAGTGCAGGTTTATTGGGATGATGAGAATGAGGGAGCTACAACAACATACAAAAATAAAAATGACTAAAATGAACTTGCAAAACCCCATCGATTGTACTACCTCACAGAAAACTGAAAACAGTAAAGAATACTGCATAGCTGAAAGCGCATTAAAATTACAACAAATACAATCAAATAATCCTTCAACCTCACTAATATGAATACAAAAACTAAATGCCTGCATATAAATGCCATTGACTTGACAAATCTAATGTGGTAGGTCCATATTAGTGGAACTTAAAGACATTCAAAAATACTTGCCACACAATCAGAGCATATGAAAATTATACTGAACACCACCTGATAGCAGTGGCTAATATAACTAACACATGCAGCAATGCAAATAAACCTTAACATATATAAATATTTATTAACACTTATGTTCACGTGAGGCACACTCCTGTCATGTGCACAGTGATAGTTCTGGAATCAAAAGGATAAAACTGCAGAAAATGGTGCCTTTTATACTTTCAAAAATAAATTCTAAAATAAGAGGACTATATAATAATCACACTACTAAAATGGATGACAAATGTTCACCACAACTTATAACAAAGAGCTACACAAATAGAAAAATAGCAAAACCAATACCAACCAATGAAACTCACAGAAATCAAACTTCCTTATCCAGCATCTTTCATAGCCGCAGCTATTCGACACAGCTGCAGATCTTTCTTTGTATCCACAGCTACACGCACATTAATTTGCAAGCCCAAAATAAAACTAAGCAAGCTTTCAGAATTCAATAAGAGAATACCTAAGCAGATAAAATAAAACACCTGCATAAAATTCTGTGCTGTATCATCCACATAACTATATAATTATTGCACAGAAAATATATATAGACATAGCTACAATTTATAAAATGACAAAAAGTTTTGACGCACATGCTTTTTTTATGGACACAGTTATCGAAAAGCACTTCATGGCCCTTTGCTGTTAGCTCTGGCTATATTAAAAAAATACAAATAAAAACAGGTATTTCCACTCCCCCAATTTCCAAACAACTGTCACTAACATACCTAAAAGACCCTCTCCACTCCCCATGGTCCTGCTCCACTCCCTTCAATCCCCCGAAACACTCAATGCATCTTTGATGCTACTCCACCCAAAATGTCGGATAGCCGTGTCTACCACACGTCCATCCACAAACACACGACGTGCCATTTGTCAGAATAAAGCTGCAGCTGCATAGGGTACCACTTTTACTCATGGGTAGAAATGCCACACACTGAGCGGGTGCTGGATAGCCAATGGTAAAGAGCCCTGTAATTATTGTTGCTGGGCGCAATCCTCAATACACCAAACACTCCCCTTTTTGGATAGCAATGGCTATCAGAATTCTTTTATTTTAAAAATCTGAGTATTGAATGACAAAAGAGACAGTAGTGATACAACGCTACTTAAAATGTGTCAATACAATACATGACTGTTCATGCAGTTATTTAAAGTGGATGATGATAAAGAATACATAGTAGTTAGGATGTAGAAGATATGGATTAGGTAGGGTGGATAAAGTTCAAAAATAGGTAATTGATGGGTTGGGCACAAACAATGAGAGTATACTGCATAGCGAGTTCTATAATCAGAAGGACAAAACTGCATAGAAATATAGCTTTTATACTTTCTAAAAGCTAAATCACAAACAGAGGACTGTGTTTACTAACCAAACTGCAAAACTGGATGACACATTTTGAGTGTAAATTATCACAGACAAACACACAATTATAACAGTAACATCAACCAATTACAAACACCAAAACACACACATCATATATACCTTATTTATAGAAATTACTAGAAATTCAAATTAGGAATCAAGAAATACTGTGGATATCATGGCTGGTTTGCAAACTGTGTGACTGATTGGAGACAGTTGGCTGTTTTGGTTACTGGTTGTTTGTGAGAAACTAAATATTAACATGTATGTAGGTTTGAGATATTTTACAATTAAATGGTTTGGATTGCAGGGAATGCGTTGGTTGGCATGTTGTCTCATTGTCTAGGTGTGCTAAAGAAGTGGCAGGTGCACTATCTAATTGGGCATGGATTAAATGTCTGTTTTGATCACATGGTAAAGGACCATTATTCAGAACTAATTTTCACTGATTCATTGGATTTTCTGTTATCCTAACATGTGTGTGCTTTCCTTCGGCAGCCACTTGGGGCACTGTGTAGTCATTCGTTATGTGATCAATTGGCAGAGTAGCTACCTGCACCTGGCATTCAAGGATATATCTATTTTCCACTGCTACCAGCTTAAACTAATTAACTTTGATAATTACATGCTGTGTGCCCTGGGAAACGTTCTCTGATGCTGTTTCAGCTTCCAAAGAGAACTCCCCTCAGTACACTCACCTTGGTACTTTGCTACTGTGTGAGCATCTTGAGGCCTGGAGCTATTTGTTAAGCAATTTTATGTCAACATGCAGTATTTAAGAATTGAGTCCTTGCAGGGTTTGAGATCAGTAACTGTGGTACTTCTGTTCTTTCTCTGCCATGTTGGTGTTCTTCGTGTCTTTTGCATGTCACTATTTATTTTTTCCCTGTCTGTGTATGCTGCAACCTCTCCCTAACTTCCCATCTATATATTACTTGCATATCCTGGTTTGGGTATTCTGCAACCTTTCCCTTCTGTGAATTCACAATACTTCTCGCCCAACTTGTGTCACACAACCCATTCTACTCTTCATTGCGGCTGCATGACCATTGGTGTTTTCTCAGCTTGTACTTTTGTTCTTGCTTGGGAATGGGTGGGGGCATGGCCAGATCTGGTGCAACTCTCATCTGCACCATCACACAAATATATATGTTGTTATACAGCTTCAACCAAGACAATGGGCTTGATGCTATGTGAAACATCTCCTTTATTTGATTCAACTCCGTGCATCTACAGGGTGTGCTCGCAGCAGCTCTGGCTCCAACAACCAACTTCTGACATATCAATGTGGAATTGGTCAGGGAAGGTGGAAGAATGGTGTGGGGAGAGAGAAAGAGGCAGAGGAAGGTACTGATAGGATCTGGTAAAATTCAACACACATCTTCCTATTCAAGCATGATCACACAGAAGAACATAAACATATTAACTAAGCACTGAAGTTTGGATACATGGAAGGACAGGGGCAGCAGATGCAGGTGCTATGTACCCTAGATACTAGCTCTTTTTATCTATACACCACCTAACTCTACCCACAAGGTACTACTCAAATCTGATGGAGCAGAAATTGACGGTATAAAAGCATTAGGTTGAACTTTTCTGTTGTCATATTCTTAACTGACCATAAAAAAATGACCCCAATGTAAATGCTGTTAATAGTTTCGAGCTTCTTGTACCATGAAGAATTAATGGTCAAGTCACGTGTTGGTATAGACTTGTCTGCAAGTGTACATTGTTAATTGTTCTTACCTTAAGAGTTTTCCTGTTGCACCTCTCTTTGCAGGTCCATGGACTGTTCTATAGGAAGGGACATTGGAGAGTAGTAATGCTGAAGAAAATATTAATGCATATTACTCATACTATTCAGTTATTTTTGTATACTCTATACAGCCTTCATAACCATCACACATTTCTGCTCATATATGCACAATTTTGATACGTGGCCCAACATATATGTATTATAGGGTGCTGTCACCGCCCTATAGTTAAGGTGAGTCAGCCTCAGAGAGGAACCCCTCAAAATGTGATTGTTAACAACTTTTGATTCCTGTAACTGATTTGACCAAAATTTCAAAAGAGATTAAGTACTCACAGGCACCCTCAGACTGTAAAGTTTCGTAAAAAGATTTGTTAAAAGAGAAAAACATTATTTAAAAAAAAATGTTTCTCCAAAAGTGTGGCCTACTTCCCATTCATTTTCTGACAGACAAACAATTTTTGTCAAAGCCATCTGGAGAGTGTGGAGAGGTGGCACAGATGAGGGGGCCACTTGGTGAGGGTTTTGGGTGCAATAAATCCTTTTATTTCCAGCGTTTTTTCTGATAATCGTTGCTACATTCAAGGCTATAAAGGACTACATATAACAGCAGGTAAGAATAGTTCTGTGCCTGTGGCTATACATTTTGGGGTATTTGTGCTTTATTTCCTTTTAAAAGATATTCTTATAGGTATAGTGATGTTGGGGGTGAAATCACTGTAAGGGACACAGTAGGTATTTGGAAGTCTTATCTATTTTGGCTGTGTGTTTTCAGACTTTCTTACATGTGAGACTGTGGGGGAAAAAAGAACATTGTTAAAAAAGCCAATGAACTCTAATCGCGGTTATATTAAAATAAATGTGGTGGTATTATTTTATTGTATTTGTGTATTTATATGTGATAAGTAGTCCTTAAAAGGAATGTTTTGGGGGACACATTAAGCGTAGTATTTTAGCACATTTGGAGTACTGTTTTGATTTTATGAAGGAACACCATATTTCCTTCATCGGTTAGGTGTATTCCATCATGTCTATAGACATGGTGGAAGGAGAACTTCTTTGGACCCAGAGCAGGAGAGGGACAGGTGAGATTATGCAGAAGTGGTGAGCCGCTGGAACTGGGTGAAAGGAGGCATCATCCCTAACTCCCTAGAACACTAAGTTGGACTAGGTGAGGGAAAGTCAAAAGATCCTCAAGGAGGTAGCCAGCCACGTTTTAGAGAAAACACTAGCAGCCGAAGGATGTGAAAGAGAGAGATAATGTCAGATAGGTGTGAGTGTTCAATATCATTAACACCGGTGACGTATGCCTGTTCTAGGGAGGAGGGAAAGGGCGGGAAGGCAAGAGGGAGACAGATGGTCTTATGTACAGCATAACCGCACAGCAACACAATAATTTAATATAAAAAGTGATTTAACAAAGCATATAAAACATCAAACAGAACAACGTGACTTTTATACACCACCATCAGGTACAACATGGGCTAAATCAACACAAAAGAATCCCATACATCAAAATATTTTCTTTAACAGCCAAACATTATCCAGGCATTGAACAAATAAACACTCTTGGTCTGTCAGATGGTGTCATTGTGGTTATTTGTGGTGGAAGCCCGTCACAGTCCGACATAAATCAACAAAGTAAAATACCTGAAACTTGCAATTAGAAAATCTCTCTGTTCCACTTCTGCTACAGAACATGACGCACTCTTCGTAAGAATAGCTTAAAACTTTCATTATAATATGTGTGTTGCATGTGAACAATTGCAATTTTTACTCACCTCACTCCCATTGAATTGAGGGACCACTCCTCAAAGCTGTATTGAATTTCCTGTACTGCCATTACCACACCCAAAATATTATCTGGTATTGGTAACGATGGTGTGCACATATGGTGTGACATCACCATGCCCATACCTGTGATGATGTCATTACCCTTCCCTGTATGCATGTGATTTTTTTTTAACTCAATATGTTTACTGAACTATAGAACTGTCTGGACACTTTAACAATAAGGGGCCGATTCATGGAACAAATGTGTGCCGGAAATCGTGGCGCAAGCTGGTGCAAGCGTGAAAAAGCAAGCGCATTCGTGCGATTCATGGAAGGCCCTGTGCGTGTTGTCCCCGGGATGTGCGCCAAATCCTTGTGTGGCGCACACGGGCGCACACGTCATTGCAACATCCAGAACACTGTGCACGACGTGCACAGCGAAAGCACACAAAGTCAGGACACACACCAAAAAGGGGGCGGAACACGCAGAATGGGGAACAACGCGTGAAAAAGAATGCTTAATTGCGGAAGTACTGCACGGAAATACACCGAACGCCCACACGCACCCAAACTACACGTATTCATGGAATCGAATAGGGGAAACCCACGCATGGCCAAAGACACGCACGGGCCTAAACACGTCTGCCACACAAAGGCAGACAGTAGCATCACTGAGCATTACAAAAATGCACACAAACAATAAACACAGATATACAGCCATGATGAATGTCCCATTCTGTGGCCCCCTAGGAGAAATGACGTGTCACGCAACACTCAAGCATCCCAAAAAAGCACAAAAAATAGATATGCGACCCCTTTCGCCCACGTGCGTGTAAAAAAACAGTGCAGTACGCTGTGGCAGCCAGGAACACAAAAAATGTGTAGTATGCCCGGAAAAAAGGGGTACGCGACCAACCGGGACACCCGCAGTATGAAAAATAGCGTGTGTGCAACTCACCGTCTGCCTTGCGTGTAGAAGAAGAACGCATAGCCAACACCCATGCCAAAAGAAGAAGTATGCACTGTATCCGCTGTGAAAGAATTGCGTGTGAACCCCAACGTCTGGAAAACACACGCACCGCTTCCCATGAAAAGCAAGTACAGAGCGATGGAAACCCACGTGGGACCTTCAACCCGTGCCGGGGAAAAGCCTGCATGCACGTTACATCACCTACGCGCTTACGCGCCAAGGGCCTTTCCACGAATTACACACTGACGTGCTGTTTTTTCATGTGCCAAATCACTCCGTATCAAGCTGGCCACGCGACAACACACGGAAGACCATGCTCCTGCCCAGAAGGCCGAATTACTGCCCCCCAGAGCCCTGAGCAGCCTCCCACATGCCATCTGCTTCTGCCTGCCTGCCTGCTGCCACTGTGCCCTGCCATTTGGTGCCTGCACATCTGCCATCTCCAGGGGTCCAGTTGCTGTGACCACCCATGCTGGAACAGAGGACTCCTGACTGGTATTCCATCGCTCCACAGCCCAGTCCCAGGACCCAGTTGCCCACCCACATCTGCCTCGGGGTTGCCATGTCTGACACAACACCATCTGGCACCAGTGGCAACCCCCCAGCTGAGAGGCAGAGGGCTGGCAGCTTCACTTCCAATGAAGTTGGAATCCTGGGGGAGCAAGTCCTGGGGCATTATGATGCCCTCTTCACACCATTGCGCGCCGACAAGGAAGGACGGAGGAGGATCTGGACGGACATAGTGGGTGACATCAACGTGGAGGGGGTGGCACCCCGTGACATCAAACACATCAAGAAGCGATGGGAGGACTACAAGTCCAGGACCCTCAACAAGGCCCGGGGCCTCTTAGATGCAGCGGATGCAGTGGGTCACCGGGGCCAGCTTACCAACCAGCAGATGAGGGTCCTGGAGTGCATTCGCCCAGTGCTTCACCACCAGATCCTCAGGATGCAGGCCCATCTGGAGTCGAGCGGTAAGTGGCCATGCATTTCTGTGTGAAACAGGGCATGTTGCAGTGTCTGGTAGTTAGCTACTTGCCTGTATGTGTAACATGGGCCATGTATTAATGTGTGTGTGCAGGGACATGATGGTGCTGCATGTGAGACCACTCATGCGTGAACCACATGGATGGTGTATGTGTTACAATGCAACATGCGGAGCAGCATGCAGAATGAACACATTAATGCATACCTGTGTCTGTTCTTGGACATGGTTGGGGTGTGAGAGATTGGTGCTGCTGTCATGGACATGTATGGTGTACATGTCTGTGTGTCTGATTAGCGTGTGTGTGACTTGTAAATGCCATGGATGCATGACACATGTCTGTGACGATGTGTTGATTCACTGATGCAGCCTAATCATCCTTGTATCCACTGTTTCTGGGGTGTATGAGGCCAGATACATGAAACTACAGTGATGTGTGTGTGTGTGATCAGTATGACCCATGATGCATGTGAGTTCCAAACCACCATTTTATGTTTCAATAGTTCCTTGGACAAGGATGCAAATGTTCATTGCATGCACCATGCCTGTTTCTGCATGTGTGTTGCCTGCACTGACCCATGTGTTGTGGAGGGACATGATTGAAGTGACGTTTGACAGTGCCAGGAATGTGCTATTGCTTCCTGTCTAGGGGACTATTGTACAGTACCCTGATGCTTGTGTTCTATGTCTCCCTCTACACAGCGGCGAGTGAAGAAGAGGGCGGAGATGGCGCTGTGGAGCAAAGCAGTGGGGATGCTTCCACCGGCCGGCGACGGGGACTGGTGCCGCGTCTGCCACTACAGCTGCAGCGGAAGGGGCGGGTGAGCCCCCACAGGGGCTTGCGATGGTGGAAGATGGTGTGGAGCCATCCAGGTTGTAGGTGTGCACAGAGGAGGAGGCGGCCACTACTGAACCACACATGGGGCCGGGTGGGGGTGGTACCACTGGTCAACTGGTGCAGTCCAGAGGCAGGGGCAGGAGGCAGCACAGGTCGCCATGGAAGGGCCTATACATGTCACTGTCCCTTGACTGCACCACCATGCACCAGCAGGGATTCCCCATCCTAGGCCCGTCCGCAGGTACGGGGGAGGTCCACGTCATCTGGCACTCCTCTACCGCAGACGAGGGGACCCGAAACCATATGGAGACCGTCCTGATTGGTGTTGCGTTGTGCATGTGTGACATTCGTGATGACATGCATGCTTCCTGGAGGGACCACGCACGTCATCACGAAGAGCTGTGTGCCAACGTGGCCCAGTTGGGAGGGGCCATGGTCGGGGGTTTCCTACATGTGTCAGGCACTCTGGCGGCCCTCTCCTCCTCTGTGCAGACTATGCGCCGGTCATTCTCCTTTCCGTCTTCCGGCCCAGATGCCACCGGGGCCCCTTGTGGTCCTGCCCCGACCAATACAGCCAGCTCGGTGGAGATCCCATCCCTGCCACAGTCAGCAGTCGGAGGTCCAGCAGGGGTGGACACCCCAGCAACTGGACCCCAGCAGATGGAGGATGTGCCGGCATCAGCGGGCAGGGCACGTGCATGACGGCGCCGGTGGATTCCATCAGCCCGGATGATGTCGTGCTAGCAGAGGCAGTTGCATCGGAGGCAGCGGCAGGCTCAACATGGGAGGCATCATGGCTCCGGGCCATCAACATCAGAGGGGCAGGCATCGGCCGGAGGGCAGGAGGACCATTGAATGGGATTGTCTTCCATGTGGCAGCGGTTGGGCCAGCGGATAGATGTGGAGCGGCGGTGGGTGGAGGAGGCGCGGCTCATTATGGTCAGGGCAGAGAACTCCATGCGCAGGGCATTGAGGTGGGCTGAGTGCCTCGAGGCAACTTGCAGGGAGTTGGAACAGGCCATGACTGTATCCATGCGAGACCTCGAGGACAAGGAAGAGGCCCGCCTCCGGGACATCGACGTGGAGTTCGATGATGCCCTGGCCCGGAACATCAGTGAGCTGTAGGACTTGCCCACCGCAATTGAATATAGTTCATTAGTCTTAGGTTTCCTTTGTTTTTATTTTATTTTGGAGTTAATGGACACTGCTCCACTTCGTGTATATAGTTTTTTCTTCATAGGACATTTTTGTAGGTTTCCTTTTGTTTGTGGATCATGGACCATTTGGACTTCCATTGTATTTGTTGCAGAATTGTACATACTTTCTTTTTCTATATTCCCATGGATCAATGGTTATTTTTTATTTGGATTATGTTTTTATTGAGGACATTGGCAATGTACATGATTCTTTTTTTTTTTACTTCACTGTATTTACAATATTTTTTTTCTAAATCTGTCATTGTACATTGATTTTCATTTTACTATCCTCAAACTCAGTTCATCATGTTTTTAATACATGTTTACTTCTGAATTGGTGTTGTGTTCTGTCATTGGTTTTGTGCATGTCTCATTAAACATTTCCTCAGTCACGTGTTGCCACTGTGTGGCTCCGTTGTGCATTCCTGCATGGGTATGGTGGTTCATTTAGACTATCATGGCATGGGTAATTTGGGAGTGGGTACTGTGGATGGTTGCAAGCTTGGATTGGGGGGAAGGGGGGTTAGGGTTGGCTTTAGGGACATGGGTCTGTTTTGTTAGGACATGTTGTTTGTTGGGACGTGAGTCGGGGCCTGCTGGCAGGTGCCCGTCACTGCTGGGTTGGTGGGGGTGCAGGGGGACATGAGTCAGGGCCGTCTGGCAGTTTCCCGTCACTGCTGGCTGGGTGGGGGTGCAGGGGTACATGAGTCGGGGCCTGCTGGCAGGTAGCCATCAATGGTGGGTGGGACATGTGTTGGGGTTCACAAGTGCATGGTGCCATGTGGGCTGCCTGCGGTGCATGCCCAGAGTGGATGGGCTGCCTGCAGGGCATGCCCAGGGTGGAAGGGCAGACTGCGAGACACCCCCTGTGTGGATGGGCTGCCTGCAGGGCATGGACAGGGTTGTAGGGTAGTCCCCTGTGGTGTGGGCTGCCTGCAGGGCCTGGGGAGGGGTCACACCAGGGAGGATCCACACTGCCAAATCGCATGTAAAACTCCCTGTGCACCCCTCAGAATACACGTACCCCTCTCGCGCTAGCGAAAACACGTGTAAAACTGCCCGTGCACCCCTCAGAATACACGTACCCCTCTCGTGCTAGCGAAAATGCATGTAAAACTGCCCACGCACCCCTCAGAATACACGTACCCCTCTCGAGCTAGCGAAAACACATGTGAAACTTCCCGCACACCTCCGAAATACACGTACCCCGCTCGCACAGGGCCTATCGCGTGTGAAACTCCTGTGTACCCCCCAAATAAACATACCCCGCTCGCACAGGGCCTATTGCATGTGAAACTTCCCGCGCACCACCGAAATACACGTACCCCGCTCGCACAGGGCCTATTGCGTGTGAAACTTCCCACGCACCCTGTAATTCGTGCAGGCTGCCCATCCACCCTCCGCATGTCCCACAGGCAGCCCATCCACCCTGGCCATGCCCCACAGGCAGCCCACACCACAGGGTGGACTTTTTCAATGCAATTTACCTGGCGCGAGTGGGGTACGTGTATTCTGAGGTTTGTGTAGGGAGTTTTACACGCATTTTCGCTAGCGCAAGAGGGGTACGTGTATTCTGAGGGGTGCGCGGGGATTTTTACATGCGTTTTTGCTAGCTCGAGAGGGGTACGTGTATTCTGAGGGGTGCGCGGGCAGTTTTACACGCGATGGGCCTGGCACAAGCGGGGTATGTATATTCTGGGGCGTGCACAGGGAGTTTTACACGTGTTTTCGCTGGCGCGGGCCGGGTATGTGTATTCTGGGGCATGCGCTGGGAGTTTGACACCCGTTTTCGTGGTTGGGGCGCTGTATGCTGGTCCACTGGCCTTTGCGCCAGGTACTGGATTTGTGCGATTTCTTTGGCGCATGGGGCAGGGTTGGGGGCGTAACTGGCGCTGCTGCAAGGTCACTGCGCCACTCTGCACCACGGCAGCTTATGTATGTTTTAATCCATGAATACGCTGTGCGCCTAAATGGGTTTTGGTGTACGCTGCTGGCGCAGACTGCCGCACGCGCACTCTGTGCACCAGCCGCGTGCACCACTTGTGCGCCGATTTCTATGAATTACCCCCTAAATGTCTCAATTCTTCATACATGTGAATATCATGACTCCATGTGACATACATGTGAGATTGTGCATAATTCCCTAAAGACATTTCAAATCAATAAAACCTTTCTTTATGCACACTCTAATTAACAGGTAACTATGTTACAAATCATTCTAATGCAATTTTTTTTTTAGGGATTAACGGTTAATTCATTGATTTTCTTATACATGCTAAACATCTTACATACATTGAGTACAGTGCTATGTCTCTGTCAGTAATGCATTTTATCTGTCAATGACATTTACAAATCAATTCCAATTGTCCTATAATTACAAAAAACAAGATACAGTACAGTCCTCGTGCATTCCTTCAGGGTAACTGCATTAAGGTGTTCTATCCAGTATGCTTCTATCTTTTGCATTCTTCTAGACACATCTTCATCCACATTTTTTCTGTGATTGCCTCCAAAGTTTTTTGGCCCAAAGTTGTTTGGCCTACATAGTAAAGGCCACAATGTCTCCATATTGGATAAACAACATTCATAGTGTCACAACTAGCAAATGTTCTGCACTGAAATGAAAACAGAACCGTTCACATTACATTTTAAATATATAATTAATTACAGCAAATACATCATCCTGAACATAGTGAAAGGCAAAGTGAATAAGCATATAACACAATAAAAAAAATTAAAAAAACACTTACGACGTGATGTTTCAGTGTGTCAGTGAAATTTCATGAGCCGGCACACAACACGCCCAATGACAAGGATTCATCTAGAAACACTATAGCCTGCACAAAACTTGATATGATCCCAAACACTACATAACATTGCTTTGAATCTACTGTCCCCTTCAAAACTCATTTTTGTAATGTGGCAGCGTTAGCATAGTGAAAGCTAAGGCTGCTGCTAGCCAAATATATAAGTCCTTGATATAGCAACCAGAAGTACCATACCTTCCCTCTAACCAATAGAGTCTCAAACGTGACCACTCATCAGCCCATGACTTGTATAGGCTTACATACAAATGTTGACTATCCTCCTTCTTTAGTCCATTGACATTGTCTCTTCACACATGTGTTAACTTTGTAGGTGATCGTGGACTCATTCCCCTTGTCAGTATGCTCTGCCTGGTTTCTTCCATTGACAGTGGCCTCATTATAAGTATGGCGGTACAGTAACAATGGCACCGGTAGTGCTACCAGCACCGTTGCTACTGTACCACCATACTACGTGCTGTGCTAACAGGTGCCTGTCAGCCCGCCAGTTCTGACCTGGCGGGCAGAGCGGCATCCGCGAGCACAGCATGTCGAATGCAATGGCACCATGTGACCCACAGCTTCAGTCTCCGTATTTGTAGCACATTCCCTTCAGTGGCACAGGGCAGGTTCAAAGGTTGCATGCATGTGCCCTGTTTGACAGCTATTACAACAGCAAAGTCATTCCCAGCAAGAGAGTTCCTGAGAAGAAGACTTCAAAGAGAAACCCCTATAACAGAAATCCAGCCTGACACCTCAATGTTTTGAAGCTGCAGGCTTGGGAAAGGGGCAGAGTTAGAATAGTCAGAGAGAACTGATGGTTCTTAAAGTAGGGGTCCTTCATCTTGCTTTTCTGTGTACTTCTATGTCCTTCCTATCTTCTATGCTTCCTGCAGAGCAGAAAACTTTGGATATCCTGCAAGAAGAACACATTAACTTAAAACAGTGATAAAGATTGGACAGGTTAAAGCAGCCTTGCCATCAGCCGACCCTCTATGGCCTTTTACCTTTATAAGGAAGGGGTCTCAACACATTTTTTGGTTCATCTTGCACTTTTAGGAACAGGAGAATTTGTGTTGACCCTGTTGGGAGAGTAGTTCTTTCCAAAGCCTTCTGCCAGAGGTGAAGACAGGAGTATCAATACAATGCAGGCTCTGCCCTCTAACCATCCCATGGGAGCATTGGGGGTAACTGCGCTGTGAACAAGACTGTCACTCTCTGCCAGCAACAGTGGAATGCAGGCTCCTCTCCAGTGGTAAAGGATGCCTTGCACATGCCAGCTAACCTTCCCAGACTGGTGGGTGAAAAGGAAAATGACTCACCTTGTCCTAGACTCCCTAGAGTGGGACTCACAGCAGCAGAGAGGTTAGTGCAGCAGGAGTCCTGTGTTCTGCCACTTGTAACTGCCCTCAAGCACGATTGTCCCCTTTGACATGTATTCAAAACATTCAGGTCCCACAGTGCTGCCTTTGGCAATATCGCCTGACCTTGAATCATTGCTGTGCTGCCTTCTACAGAAAAGTTAAAGGAAGATAGAGACTGACAGATGTGGAGTGTGAAATGCTGAATTGGTGCCTTGTGTTTATATTTGGTATACACATTCTCCAGCTCTGAACAGAAAGTGTGGTACTTTACTGCTTGAAAACATAATGTACTTTCCCAAACTCTACAAAATGGAATTATTCATCCTTTGAAACGCAGATTGACACTTAAAATATAATACCATTACATGCAAATAGTGTGGAGATCACCACAAACTTTGAAATATAAATATCTATTGAACTGCACATTTCAAACTGTGAAAAAGCAAAGCAAAAGGTGCTTGTTTCTACATTTACCTGGAAAGTGTTGTCATTTTGTCTCAACTGAAGAACACCATTGTGACAGACTTTGCTTTAACTTTGCAATGTATTAGCATGTAACATGATTTGAATGTAAAAGAGCTCATTTTTATAACAGTAATAATATGTAAACACAGTACTGTCATTTTGAGAATACAAATCAAAGACATCATTGTGATGCAACTATAAACGGAGAAACACATACTTTAAATATATCACAAGTCCATAATTACATCCTAGACTGTTAGAAAATATACATGGAATACTGTGCACTCTGCATGGCCAAATAGCAGTTCTAATTTAGGCTTTGCCGATGCTTGTTTTGCTTGTTCTTCAGTGAGTCTGATACAGGCTAAACTTCTCTTCAACCTGCATGAGAACACATGACTGAAAGAGAGATATGTATGACCATAGGGGATTAGCTCTGCCATCTAGAGTACAACAGACGTGTTTTTCTTTCATGAAGGGAACACCTTGGTCCCAATTTAACAAAAGGGTCATGTGCTCAGGGCTAAGAAAGATAGCTGACATATGGATCTTTGCATTCCATTAGCACCAATAAAATGTGGCGTCAGCTGATACAGGTCTGAGTTGGTCACATGATAAACAGACAAGCTTTACAACCTCAAGATTTCAAAGGAAAATTATCTGACTTAGAAATGTCAACTCAGAACTCTTCCCCCCCGTAGAATTCAACACCTGTAGGTAATGGAACAAGTAATAATGTGCTTCACAAAGAGCCTGTCAGAGTTATTTACTTCATTCACTATGATGACAAGGGTATTGATGTTGTCAGATTAACAAGAAAAAAAAATGACCATTTAAATTAGCATTTGTTTAGTGCATTAAAACAATGTTTGGTACATGTTTAAAATGCTGTGGTTCAGAAATAAATTCCCTGCAAATTGCAACTAAATATGATATGCTCATATTTAAACATTATATACAAATGTATCATTTACTACACATTTATCTTACAAACTGAAGTCACATATGCCTAAATTTGACTATAAAAAATAGTAGTTCATGAATGGGAACATTCTACCTGAAGATATGGAAGAAAATCTGAATATTAATCCAAATTCTCAATCTTCACCACTGTCATGTGCAAATATGTAATCTTCCCATGAAATTAATGGAAGTGTTCTCTTCAACAAATCAGAAGTGGCTTTGTCACAGAACATAGTTTGACAAAATGGGAGTGTATTTAAGTTTGAACGCACATGAAGTGAAGAGAGAGACCTGGTATTTTGAAGGATGTAGAGAGTGGAACATCTGTCCAACTGGATGAGTGCTGAACATAGATAGTATCTGAGGATGAAATAGACCATGGACCTTGTCCAAGAGGGAGCCTGAAGTACATTTCAACTGAGACAGTTCTGATTCCCAGAATTGGATAAAATGGAGAGCAGAGGGTCAGTCTGACAGGGTGATTGCCTGCAGGTTGTGAGGGTCCATGTTGGCTCTGTGCCCTAATGGAATAATTTACAATGTGTGTAAAAATCCCATAGTCCTCGTGAATCATTTCTCTGCTAAATCCGTGGAGTTGGTAGAATTAGTGAGGAATGCCACTAGAGGGATTTGAATTCAAATAGAATGCCTTACCAATTGAGAGTGAAATACCCCATACTTACCCACTATGCTCAAAGCCCAGTGAGATCTGATTTAATGTAGAACAAATAGCATTTTCCTGCGCATAACAAACAGCGGGCCTGATTTAGATAAATGTTTCACAATAGCACAATCCCATTCGAAAACGTGTTGTTAATCAGGACTAGTGTCCAATCAAAAGCAAGTGGAATGTTCTAGCATGATAGTGTGAAACCTATCCTGCTATCTGACCATATTTAAAGACAAGGAAAGATTAATTATAAACTGAAACCCAAGAGCATTTCTGTGCAGTGTGCTCAGTTCCTTGCAACCAAAACAAAGGAAATTGAACCTTGAGATTTTTTTACAGGTAAAGTCAAGAGCTCCCGCAATAAACGGAGGCACATGCTTCATAGCCTATCTGAGAATGTATAAACCAAGAGCTGTGAAGGCCTCGTCATATGAAAACAGACATATTGGGATGAAAGAGAGCTAAATGAACTAATTATATTCCCCTAATGAATAATACAATTTCAAATGAATAGTTACACTTCACCATTGGGATTGTGTTGAACTGAGAGGCCCTTGAATGAGATACACCCAAATCATCCAATGGAATTGGGGGGGTATTTGTTGTCCTTTCAGAACATCATAATTTTGGATTGATGCATAGTGTAGATAAATCAGCATTATGTTTGATCTAAATGTGTTTGCACAGCATCCATAAACCCAAGCCTGGAGATTTTGAAGCAACCTACCATAGCTTGTATTTCATTTACTTGCAATTACTTGAATCCTACAGCATTGCATCTACCCCTAAGGGAAATTCAATCAAATATGATTCATTTTAATGCTTATTTGCATGTACCTTTTCTCTAATACCAATATTTGTCATTGATATTGGAGAAAATAAAAGTGTTCTGAAGAATCTGTCAGTCAATAAAAGAAAAACATGTTTTTCCTAATATACATAGTTGAACATATTTATCATTGAGTCCACATACACATTTTATGTTATTCAAAATACATAATGTATAAAAACCAAATCCATATTACCTGTCTTTAAAAGAAGACATGCCAAATGGACAAACATATCAATAAATGAAAATCAAAACAACTTCAATCATCAGCCAGTTATGTCACAAACATACAAAAGCATTCATACAGCCATAGGCATGGCAATTCAAAAAGTTGCAATACGTGAATTAATTTAGCCTTGACACTAGGTCACATGCAAAGTGGATAACAAATTATTCCACAATTTGTTTTATAACACTTTATCAACTAAAATGAAAAGAGAAACATGTTTTAACATCGTGTGCCTATCTTAGATTAGTGGCAGCATTTTAGTGGTGATCTAGAGCACACCTTTCAATTTAATGGAGCACAGTTTGTAAGAAGTGATGATTTATGCCATTCAACCCATATGTTTAGTCTTGTGCTCGTAATGATAGAACATGGGCACCAAATTAAAGTGCATATTTTTGAAAGCAACTATGCCCAAATTCCAGGGTGAGTAATTATTCTATCAAACTTTATGACCATTCAATTAATGCATTCATGCCTGTGTGATTTGGTATGTGGCAAAGTGGCTGCTGTTGCCTTCCAGAAATATGCTCCTTGAGAGTCCTTAGCCAAGGATGCTACATGGGCTTCTCCCTCTGCTTTCTACAGAGACTATTGTCTTGACCTGAGCTCCAGTGCTGATGCCCTGTTATGCTAGGCAGTTCTTAAGAACCTGTTCCAGTAAGGGAAATTTGTATCCTCCCGTTTCTTTGGTCAGTGCTTGGGAATCTCCCAAAAGTATGGAGGAAAGGGGACGGGACGTAGGAGTACAACAAAGTTACTCACCATAGTGACTAACTTACACCTAGTCCATATTCCCACCTGCCATCCCCTCTAAAAAGTATCCTGTATTTTGCTAATGGTCCATCGACTTTGGCGATAGAAAGGGACTGAGGGGTGTTGCATGGGGTGGAGCTCAGGGGAGCGGGGCTACGGCCAAGTGCTGTGGCCATGCATAAAAATGAACAGGGTAACAGGGTTGTTTTTGATGCTTCACGGATGCCCTGGTCCCATCCCGATGGACAGAGTGTCCCGGAAGTATGGAGGAAAGAGGACTATGGACTAGGAGTAAGGTAGTCACTATGGTGAGTAACTTTGTTAAACCTGTTTAAGCAGTCGGCACATCCCAAAAAACGGCAGGCCAAAACAGCCTCCAACTTCTCCATTAACGAAAAACCTCTATGGAAACGAATATTAGGATTCGTCAGGCATTCACCTATAAGAGCATATGTTTTTTTTTTTAAAAGATGTTTGCTGCGCTTTAGTTTATCGGGGGTCAAAGTGTACACCAAATCAGACTTTAGTTAAAAAAAAAAAAAACAACGCCAGAGATTCTACATCATGCTTATTCACTGTACAGAAAGAGACCAGGAATGACAATGGAGCAGAAAAAAAAGATGGGGAGAAAGAAAAAGAAGCATGCAGAGAATATGGGCTTTGTAGTGGAAGACAGGTCAGCTGTGGAGTAACTGATCACATCTCCAAGTGATCAAATGAGCTATAATGCATATCAAATATATCTCCTTATTGCAAAGGAATGCCGACCGAGTTGGCTTCCCCAGGAGCCCACTTCATCAACACATTAGCAAGTGCATGAATAGGATTGAGGTGTGCTCAGCATCTCAAGTGATTAAAGTGGCAACTCAATGGCCGGGATAACCAGTAAACCCAGATACATAATACTCTATGCAGAAGCCCCGTCCCCTCCAAGGCCATTGACGACATAGAAAGGGAGACAGGGTTAAAAGTATCCCCCTTCTCACTAAATTAATAGAGGTTTTGTAGTTTTGTGCATTTTATTTTAGTTCGGAAATGGAAACTGAGCCATTTCCCAGCTTACAGCTATTAGCAACCCGTAAATCATGTGGGTGGCTAATAGTTATGCAACCCTCGGTTTTACAGGCATTAACAGTCAGGTAATGCCACTGGGGCCCATGTTAAGACCCTTAACCTGTAAACCAGGCCCAGACCGTTACCTGGTGGGTAATCCCCTGCCTGCTGCTTATTTCTTAATTACAAGGTAGTTGTGACATTCACACCAAGGGAGGGGCGCTCAGCCAATGAGGTGGCTGCAGCAGCGGGCAGTAATAGTCTCTGCTAACTGTTGCCAGCCACCTGAGGCCCATCCGTTTGTGGTGTCTTTTTTCCCTTTTCCCCTCTGGAGTTTGGCTGCGCTTATTGCATGACACCAATCTCCCCCCAAAAAAGAATTTGCAATCTGGGCACATCCCGGGGTACAAATAATCACGGCTCAGCAGTGGGATGTTATGGGCTGGTGGTAGGCTGCACCTCAGGCCTGTCTCGGCTCAGACTGGCTGGCCATTAACGGCCATGTATACCCCCTTCAGGGGCATGATCGCTACATTTGTACCCTGGAAGGGCCATTAGCCAATCAGGTAGCTGGAACAGAGCAGCGGCAGAGGATATACATTCTCCACCCACTGTGCCAGCCACCTGAGGCCCTTCCCTGGGTGCCACTATTTTGTGGGGAGGCAGCAGGGAGCTTCTCCCTGTTGCTTCCCCATTCACTCAACCCCTCCAAACAAAACCCAAACCTCGTACCCCACCTCTCCCTCCCAACTTACCTGCAGGACCAGAGCTTTATGCTCCAGTCCAGTGCACCTCCTGCTCTGGCCGCCATAGAAATGGAAAAGGGACTTGGTCCCTTTTCGCTATGGTGGTGGGCATCTTGCTTTCTTCTTTTTCCCTTTGGAGATTGGCTGCCGTAAGAGGCGTCTATCTCCCAAGGGGGAAAAAAGAGCCATTTGCGCCCATGGGTAGGACTGGCTTGTAATGAGAAAATGACACTGCTTTCACAAGTGTGAGGGCAAAAGAAAAACTGCTACAAGTGGCCAGGACGACAGGTGGTGCTAGCTTCAAAGGAAAACATATTTTCATCTTTCTGGACAACCCTAAGGAGATATTAATTAAAAGGGGTTCCTTTAAAGCAGCCAAAGACCTTGCTTAAGAAAAAGGGATTCATGTATACCTAAATAAATGCGGGGTCATGACACTGTCCCCTCCTGATGGAGAAAAATTCACCTCTGAAATATCTGAAGCTCTATAATGGATTGAAAATGCTGGCCTGAAAACCACCACATGTTTGCATATAGAAAATGCTATACACTAAGGTATTTGCTCCTGCTAACCCTATCTGATGCTTTTATAAACTATGTTAACTTGTTCAACATTAGCTTAATTAGAAAGGATTATTGAAATTGAATTTAATAATCCCAACATGGTGCCGGTTTAATAAGACATTTAACTGATTACAGCCTTGTGATATTGCTGGCATCCTCGAGGACTTGTTTCCATAATCAATATTTCATTAGAGAAATTGTCTTCAAAATGTGCATGTTTGTCCGGAAGCCGCCAACTCAGCATGAAGCTGACCGTAACAGTTGGTTCGAAGGAGAATGAACGAGGTAGCCGGTCATGGGTTGTAACTGCGGCTCACAGGGAACAAGTTTACCAGAATAAAGAAATGTAGGAGAGGGCTATTAACAAGAACAGGTACGTCCAGAAGATATTGCATGAAAAGAACTTTCATAACCAACCTGTACGAAACGACTCTCGCTTCAACTCCTGCTGCTGCACTATGTTTCGCTACATGAACTACTGGAGGCGTGAAACAACAGAAATGCACACCTGTACCTTGCCCGGAGCCCTAATTACTGCAGGCTTCATTGTCGAGCCAGACATTACGCGTTAACCGTTGTACTATTGTACTCTGAATTACATGCTCCTCTATCAGCAACTCTCACTTTCTACCACCTTGAATACAGTGATGTCCCAAGCCAATTCTCTTTTCCCTTTCTCCTTGAGCGTCATGGCAGCACTCATGTATGGGTGCTTTTTCACCATCGCCATTATTGAAAGAACCATCCAGGTGGGCATCAAGATCTCCTGTGTGATGCTGAAAATGGTGAAGAGTTCACTGGGCACGACAACAAAGTGATTTGGGATTCATTACATTTAATTTCATTGCAAATATGCAGCAGATTTTTGACATTTGACATACATACAGTCTTTGATAAGTTGTTATATTAGCAATAATTCCAAAATGCTAAATCAAACTTACTGACTAAAGTTCTGCTATTGTCAAGTACTTGGCCTGACTAACCCTTCACAAAAATGTGTTCCATTCAACGGCCACATTTAGGGCTTCTTTTACCGAATTGGTTTCATAGATCCTGCGTTGCTCACTTCTGGTTAGAGATAAATCACAGTCGCTCCCTCTAGGAGCTTGCTGGACAACTTATAGGACACACCACAACATCTCTGTGACTTTATGCTGCTTTTTCATATAGTAGGCAACCATAGGCTTGTTGTCTATTTGATGATTTTTTATGCACGATTTGTGCTTGCAAATGCGTTGTCTCACCTGCCTTTTTGTTTTGCCAATGTAAGCTAAGTTACAAGGGCAAATGATTACATAAACTGCACAAGTTGTTGTGCAAATTTGTAAATTCCCGCAGGGGGACTACTCTGGTATCTAGAGTGATGTTTTTCATATTTCTAGTTTGTGGGCACACTGAGCATTTTCCGCATTTATGATGCCCTGTCACTGGAGGAAGCCCCCATAGTGTGGTCTGGATAGCTTTGGGTGCATCTAAAGATGGATATGTATGTACCAGACTATCTTTTAAGTTATTTTGCCTTTTGAAGGCAAACCAGGGTTTTGCTGGGTTGAAATCATCTGTTTTTAACATGTCCCAATGTTTCAGGATAGTTTTGCGAAGTGAAGCACTAATTGGGCTGAAGGTACTTACACATGTGATTTTGTTCAATGTAGTTTTTTGTGTCGGATTCAGACATGTTTCCCTATTCATATGCTGCACTCTTTTGTAAACTCTTTGGATAGTCTGTTTTGGGTAGTCTCTGTCATTTAGTCTTGTTTTCAAAGCCTGGCCGTGTGTTTTATAATCGGCTATTTGGGAGCAGTTCCGATCAATACGTAGGAATTGGCCAAAAGGAAGTCCTTCCTTTAAACTTTTTGGGTGAAAGCTTGCATAGTTTAAGAGTGTATTTCTATCCGTGGGCTTTTTATAGAGCACTGTTTCGAGCTTATCATAGTTGGTCTTGATAATTTCTAAGTCCAAAAAGGAAACCTTGATGTTATTATGTTCAATGGTAAATTGGATACATGAATTTTGAATATTTAGCCAAGAATGGAAGTCCATCAATGGTGAAATAGAGCCAGGCCAAATCATGAACACATCATCAATGTATCTGTACCATGCCTGGATGTTGGATTTGAAAGGATTATTACAGTGATAAATGAACTTGGTCTCAAAATCGTCCATATAAAGGTTTGCAAGGTCGGGCGCAAATGTAGCACCCATACTCGTCCCTTGTAGTTGGTTATAGAATGTAGTTCTGTATAGAAAGAAGTTTCTCTTAGTGCTAAACGTATACATTCTAAAATGAATGCCGTGGGCACTTTCATTAGAGTGGTATTCCGTAGGTCCAGGTATTTGGACATTACAGTAAGGCAATCCTGTTGGGGTATACTCGTGTGAAGGGCTACTACGTCTAAAGTGACTAGTATGTCTTCAGTTGTTATATGAATATCTGCAATAGTCTTAATCATGCTGGTCATATCCTTGATATAAGATTGCATCTTCGCAACAAAAGGACGCAGGAACCAGTCAGCATACATAGATAACGGTTCCAGAATGGAATTTATAGCCGCTACGATGGGGCGTCCAGGAGGTTTGTGTTATTTCCCTTCCAGTTGGTGATCTCCTATAACAACAGACAGAATTACTACCAGACTGAATATACTATCATTTCCAGTGAAACCTTGTGGAAAGTTTCTTTCCAATTTCATCACGACACTGAAATATAAAAGGTACTTTTGCTTTAATATGTGATCGACCACCTAAGGCACTCGAATAACGAAGTAGTGCAAATAAATAAATATGAGCGCCCTACTGATTTTTATATGTATACCTACAGATATGGTGAATGAATACATACTGTATGCTCGGCATCCGCTAAGAAGCCAGATGAAATCATCCAAAAATTGACCTACAATGTCCTGAAGAAATTGAGTTAAACACAGGTTGGTCCAGGAAGTGGCGGTGTAAACACTGTCTAGTACCACATTTTTTAAATTTTTTTAAAATTTCTTTTAGTATAACCTGTCTATAATTCCTCTGTAAAAAATACTTTTTTGTATCTTTAACCTCTAGATAATAAATCAATGGAAAAGTATAAACTACTGAAAAGACTAGATATTTATGTCCTGAAGGTGGCCAACAACATCAGAACCAACGGCACCGAGAGAGTGCTCCGTATGAGCTAGAAAGGCCGAAACATATGTCAACTTGCTAATAGGAATCTTGTATTATTTTTCCTATCCCTCACTTTAACAATTAAACACAGGGTATTTGGTGTGTACAAAATAACCCCTTTTCCCTACATCGACGTGGTTAAACAAAATAGAGTGGTTGTAACATGAAATACATGAAACAATAAACCATCAACCGCTCCTTTAAAACCTATGGGGTATGCATAAATGTTGGTAGGATCAACATAACGTTTCCCTCCTCTTGATTATATGTGTTTATGTCCACAGTAATATATACTGTTTTTCCTGTTCTTTCCGTTTCTTTGTGAATTTTGTCACCATGAAAGGTCTTGTGTTAGTACACCAGTTAGAGTGTAAGTGAATAGCACAGATTTGGTTTTTATATGTCTAGGCCTTTATGAGCCTTTCTTATGCTTGGCATAAAATGCCTCAAAATAAAATGATTTTTTTTTCAATGTATAATGTGTGTGGTATGAGTAATCTTAAAATTTCATGAGATTATCTTGGAGCTAATCCTGTGTCTCTCAGGGACTTAAGGTAGGGGTAGTCGACCTATTATCCTGTGTTTTGCCTAATAGTCTCCCATCTGATAGTGTTGACCCCCCGGTAACAAAAAACAGGGAGAACCCATTTTTGAAATACCATGTTTTTATGAGAGGCAGAATATGCTACGTGGAATATCATTGCATAGCAGATATATTAGTTGGTAAGGCATGTGATGAACTAACTGCCATATTGGAAATTGAATAGTTTTAGATTAGGCAAGTGTTATTAATTTTAATCTTAATACTATGTTATTGGTCATTTAATGACAATGCATCAAATTGAGAAGGGGTAACTAAATTTATGTATTCACGTTATTCAATTATTCACCTAGAATTAGAGGTAGGGGGCATATTAGACTAACTAAAGTGATGTACACATACATTAAAATTAAAGTGTTCTAATAAGATTGAGGGAGGACAGGGTTGAGTGGTTCTTCGGAATGTCTCTTGTGTTGATGCAGTTGCATCTTCTAACTAGGATTTCCTTAAGAGGGAAGGGTTTTTTTCATTAGTTTTTTGGTATCTCATTAACAGAGCTAGTATGGAGTGTGATCAGCAATTTAGCAGTGGAATGAAGGATGACTAAGGCAGGTGATGAACTATGTTTTTTCTCGTGGAACGTGAATGGTATTAATAACCCATTAAAGAGGAACAAAATAATGAACCACCTTAATGATCAAAACACGAATATATGTTTATTGCAGAAAAAACACTTGCTACAAGGGTAGGAGAACAGATTGAAGAAAAGCTGGGTAGGGAGCACATTTGGCAGTTCTTCTGACTCTGAGGTCACGTGGAGTGACAATTCTGCTTTGTAAAAATTCTCCAGTTCAAATACTGAAGCATTAATCGGATAAGGAAGGCAGAATGATTGGATTACTAATGAGTATCCAGTGTGAAATTGTAGATTTGTGTAACATATATGCCCTAACAATAGATGATGGTACATGTTATAGATACATTGCCCAGATATTACTGGACATGAATACTCCAAATATAATGCTTGGGGGAAACATCAATGAGGTGTTGGACGCATTAATGGACAAAAGTAAATGTACTATGACTCGATTAAAGAGTAAGAATTTAAAGTTCCTACATGCCTTAATTGATTAACATAATTTGGTAGATGCATGGAGACTAGAACATCCGTCGACCAAAAGTTACAGTTTCTTCTGCAATGCACATAATACATACTCCAGATTGGATATGATACTAGTGTCAGGCAAATGAGCCAAACATTACAGAAATGTTGTGATATGGAATTTACATCTATCTGATCATGCTCCAGTAGAAATGCATCTAGGCCTACACTTTAATATAATAAAGAGTTGTTCTTGGAAGATGAATACATTACTATTGGAAGAGGATGAGCTAGTTGAAAAAATTATCAGTGAAGCAAAACTTTTTATTGAAGAAAACCAAACATGAGAAATAGATGCAACAATAGTCTGGGAAGCCTTCAAGTACAGCATGCAAGGTTTATTAATCAGTCTGACAAGTGGTCACTTAATAAAAAGAGAAATTGAGGTATTGGCCCTGGACAAGAAGATTAAGTATCTGACAGAAGACGTATTACAAGATTCAAATAAAGAGAAAGTTAAGGAGCTTTGTAGCATGAAGAGTAGTTATAATACAAACATGTAAGAAAAAGCTGAACAAACATTATTTCTTATAAAATGCACATATTTTGAAAGTGGTGAAAAGTGTGATCATTGGCTTGCCCACCGCTTAGGAATGAAGAGGCAGGCAGGACTACAAACTCAATTACCGAATCGGATGGATCAATTACTTCTAACCCAAGAGAGATCAATACGTTTTTTAAAGAGTATTACAAACAACTGTACTCCAATGAAAATATAATAACTGGTGACTTGAGAAGTTTTAGGAAAGATGTGGAAATGTTGAAAGTAACAACAGAAGAGAAAAATAATCTGGAAGGGGAATTAACTGTGGAAGAATTACGGAAATCAATTACATTTTTGAGGGAAGTCGCCTGGACCAAATGGGTTGCCAGCAGAATTCTACAAGATCATGCCAGACTCAGTACTTCAACTCTTACGCGATATGCATGTGAGTTTTCTATCTGTCGGGATGTTATCCCGAGCAACTCAGCATGTGACAATTACTCTGATCAAAAAGAAAGATAAAGACTTAACATTACCATCAAATTATCCCCCAATAAGCCTTTTAAATGCAGATAAAAACATTTTATCAAAAACCCTGGCACGAAGATTAGGAGAATTGCTACCAAGGCTGGTTCATAGAAACCAATCAGGATTCATCAAAGGTAGACATGCAGCTAACAATATGAGAAGACTCTTGCAAACTATATCACAGAGAACAGACAAGTGGGAAGATACTGCATTACTTTTGTTAGATGCTGAGAAGACCTTTGACCGGGTGAACTGGAACTATTTATGTGTAAAGGCTCACTCCCCGTCTTACCAATGCAGAATAATAAAATGCAACACACCCCAGTGGGGAATGAGACTAGAGAACAGGTTGCAAGATTTAATAAGTTTATATAAAGTTGGCCTCCAGAGAACTCTGCTGCCTCAAGAGGCAATACAAAGAATTGTAAAGGAAAACAGCATAATAAATGATGCAACTAACATAGGGTACTACAACAGTGCAGGATTGGCTGGAGGGTAAAGGCACATATGTCGATGTAGGTGCTGCTTCTTCTGGATAGGCTGCTCAGATGGCAGGAGGGTGAGCATCACAAGGTCTGAGGCATTGATTTTGCACAACATCGAATACCCATCTGACACACACAGAAAAATAGCAAAAGAACAACGATGACTGGGACAAAAATGTTCATCATCACAATGAACCAGGATGGTATCCAATAAAAAATGTTGTCGAACCAGTTGCTCGGCTCTATTCCTCCTTCCTTCTGCATTCTTTCCCCAAACTGTGCACTGCTGAGATGACGTGGGAAAGGGTCCCTTTGCCCACTTCTTCAGAAAGTACGAATGTACAGCAGATTTTTCGGCAAACACTGCCGTCCATTGCTGTGAGGAGGTCCAGGACGTCCCGGTTCTGTATCGTCATTAGGTACAAGGTGCGAAGTTCCATTTTATAACGTTGAACCCTTCTTCAGTGTCGTTGGCCAGTTGGATCAGCTCCCAGCGCACAATCTGCAGCCATTTGGCATTTGTTCGCGTCTGAAGTCCTGGCACCAGGAGGGAGGCAAAAAATGTTTCATCCAAGTTGAAATGCTTGTATTTATCTGGAATCTCAGCCAAGAGTTGTGATGACTTGCTTGAGATATAGTTGGATGACCGTTGTTTGTGAGACAGTCTGTCTTGTAGTTCGTTTTCAGACAGAATGTCATATGTGGAAGGCTCTGTTGTTGCTGGCTGGGGTGATGCCGATATGTCAGCCGAATTTTTCCCCCCTTGGATATGGCTTTCTGGAATCACCATTCGCTCTGAATGCAGTGTGGCCAGGGCACAGGTACCCCTCCACAATGGTGGGAGATGCAGGTATGCTTGGTTTCCACATACCAAATACGGTTCATAGTGATAATACCGAATACCAAAATCTCGAAAACCAAAATCTCGAAGACAAAAGGCCGAAAAAAAAATATCGAAATTTTTTTTTGACGTTTTTTTTTCGAAATGGGGGGGTTACCCCCCAACCCTCCTTTTTTTGTTTTTTTTTTAATTTTAACCATTTTTTTTTACTTACCTGACTCCAAAAACACATATAAATAAATTAATAAATAATTCTATATTTTTTTTTCGAGATTTTGGTTTCGAGATTTTTGGCATTCGGTATTATGTATTCGGCCTTTTGACTGACCACCACCCAATACATGTCCATGAGTGCCACTGTACCCTTTTTCATATCTGGAATGATGATTGCTTTGTTGCATCATCTATTAGAGCCCAAATTCTTTCTGCGTTTTAATGGGCTTCTCGAGAGCTAAAACCCATGTGAGTTTTGCGATGTGTTGGGACCAGACGGGAGTGCATGTCTCTTTGACCCATTGAAAGTTATTTTCCATGAGATCTCGCAGCGCCTCTGCCTTACAAGTGATTGTTTAGTCCTGCCATTTGCGCTCTGTGAACCGTGTCCCTCTGATAACAACCAATGGTTCTTTAATGCAAATCACTCCTTGAGGTTTAATTGTGCAGTTTTTTTTTTTTCGTTCTGCATCATTTCTATTGTAACTGTGTGTGCTTGGAAGATGCTTCAAATCCTACACAATACTAGATGAACTAAACACTGGGTATCCGACAAGGGGACTTCTTGAGGTATAAGAACTTTAGGTGTGCCAGAGGCATGAGGAATGAGAGAGCAAACATAACAGCTCTCCTTCTTTGCTTGTTTGGTGGTGACGCTCATGTCTAAGTACCATTTGTTGGATTGGTCAGGGCGGCTGGGGTCTTCGAATTTGTCTAATCCCAGGCCATGGTATGCATCATAATTCTTACCTCCTGCCCCCCTTTTCCGTCTCCTGCTCCTCCCTTGATCATTATGTAACATTTTTACTCTTTGATACTTTATAGTAAAAATGTCTGCCCATGTTGCATCATCTTGTAGATTATTATTTTGCCAGGACTATGATACCAAGGGATCTTGGGTGATTGGGGCATCGGGGCTAAAGTGCATAGCAATGCCATATGGGGTAGGTTCTGTGGTTGCATGTGTATTTGCGAATGTCAGGTCAGGCGTACTGAACAGGAAATAATCACCATCCTATTTATTAATTTCATCATCATTATCAAACCCCATAGCAGTAGGGTAGGGACGGGGGTTTTGGCAGTTCGGTTTTTATGCAATGTTGTAAGATTATCATTAAGAGAGGCATTATGTGACCAAATGACCTTAACTGCAGTCCATATAAGGCTTGATCCTTCTCATATTAGGTTTACCCCGCCCCCCTTTCATATCCCCAATTATGAAAGACACACTCCAGTACAATCCAAGGCAAAATAACATTACAGAAAACAATATTGCGGCAAAATATAGGCCGCAATCATATTTATAGTATCTATTCACTCTATTATCTGCCCTATCACTATCTAAATTGCAGTCGTTGTTAGTGAGGGCCCTCCTCTCTGTCATATTTCCCCCTATATGGGTTAAGTACATCTTGAAAAACGTTATATTCTTTTAGACACTTTTTTTTTTCAAAAATTAGCACATTCTTATTTACAAAACTGCTCATACTTCTTATCTTTTTTGAGTAATAAAAAAAACTGTTTAGTACGAAAATACCAAATTTTTCAGATATTCATTCTTTCTACATGTATTTCTTTAACTTCTATTAAACTTCACAACTATTCTTGGAAAAGATGAGCTCAGTAAAAAGACATTAATAAATAGCAAGCGACAGATAGATGGAGAGAGAGAGAGAGAGAGTTGTATGCTGTAAACTTGAACACAATTCCTTATACATTTTTCTTTATGGTTGCATGCTTCTTAAAATTCTTTACATATTTTGGTTCATGTTTCATGCCTCTATTTTAATCACTTGCAAATTCTTGGCTCTGTTGTGGTTCACTCTGAGGAGTTGTGCTATTGTGTGATCTTCTCACATCTGAGAGATGCAGGCAATACTTCAACCCCTTAACCTTCACTGCAGTGGGCGGGCAGTAAATAACTTTGTATGGGCCATTAAATCGTGGGGAGTTCCATCTCTGCACAAAACTACACACATATACATTTTCTCCTAGCATTAACTGTCCTGTGGGGCTGTCTTCTGGTGGTGTTGTTGTGTCTGTCTCATTATCCTGCGTAAATCTTGGTGCTATTTGCCTTGCTATGCTCCGTACTACATGTGTCAGTTGGGTAAGGCATTCCTTAAATACATCTCCCAGCACTGTGGCAGCTCTGTGAGCGTCTAATGCTCTTCTCACTGGTGATAATGGCGTATAAATGCGCCACCCGTCACTATTTTGTGCAGGCTCAAATGGTGGTCCTTACTCGGTTGCGTTCTGAGCTGGTACAGCGCTAGAGGTAAGCAATACACACAGTTCTTCTTAAGTTTGTTACACAACTTGGACAGTTTACTTTTGAGCAGGCCGTTGATTTTTTTCTACCATCCTGTTTGCTTGCAGGTGATAAATCAATCATAATTTGTGCATTATACCTAACAAGATGGTCACCTCCTTGAAGAGATCATTTACAAAATGGGTGCCGTCGTCTGACCTGATCATGTCGTATATACCTGGAGAAAATCTTTTGCACCAAAACTTTGTTGTGCACTTCGCGTCTGGGTCGGGAGTTGGCCCAGCTTCCACCCACCGTGAGAACGGACCAACTATTACAATGAAATACCTTGCCCCATTACATCTTTCTCCCATGTCTACATAGTCTATGTGGAGCTCTCTAAAAGTCCCCACAGGACGTGGCAGTGTTCCTTGTAGTGTTCTGAGAGGCATCCCTGAATTATATGTTTGGCATGTAGTGCATTCAATTGTTAATTTAGAAAGATGTTCCTGCAAATTGGGGACAAACCATTCTTCCTGAATCTCTGCTGCAATGTGCTGTTTTATTACCTTTGTTGGGAAGAGGAGTTGTTGGAATGCTATCAGCAACAATTCTACTGGCATCACTACCTTCCCTGTCAGTTCTTGCTGCCATATTAGATCTCTTGGTGATTGTTTGCATCCTCTTTGTCCCCATAGCTCCTGTTCTTCTAATGGTGCACGTTTTTGCAATTCTACAACTTACAGAATGGGTGTGCAGTTGTATCCTTCATCCTGTACTTCTGAACTTGTTGTTTTTACAATGCACTCTAGTGGTTGCGGGACATCAAAATATGCTGCTTCTTTTGCAGCAGCATCTGCTGCTGCGTTCCCGAGCGAGATCACGTCTGTGTTATTTGTATGTGCTTGCCACTTTACCAATGCACCACTGATCGTACTGCTAGTGCTTCAATTAGGTCACTGCAAGGAAGCAGGCATGAGGTGAGGCAGCCCATCTCTGGGCACTCGTGTGTTTGTTGGGCCTAGACTAAGCCCCCAGACTCTCCAAGCGTCCCTTTCCCACCCCGCATCCTCTTCCTGTTCTCTGTCCCTCCCGCCTCCCGACCCGCCCATCCCCGCTCTGATTGGGCCTCGAGCCCTGCTGGAAAGGGTCTAGCGACCCTCCTCACACCGGCCCCTGCATCCACTGCAAGGAAGCCGGCGTGAGGTGAGGCAGCCCATCTCTGGGCACTTGTGTGTTTTTTGGGCCTAGACTAGGCCCCCAGACCTCCCAAGCGTCCCTTTCCCACCCTGCACCTTCTTCCTGATCTCTGTCCCTCCGGCCTCCTGACCCGCCCATCCCCGCTCTGATTGGGCCTCGAGCCCTGCTGGAAAAGATCTAGCGACCCTCCTCACACCGGAACCTGCATCCACTGCAAGGAAGCCGGCGTGAGGTGAGGCAGCCCATCTCTGGGCACTCGTGTGTTTTTTGGGCCTAGACTAGGCCCCCAGAACCCCCAAGCGTCCCTTTCCCACCCCGCACCCTCTTCCTGTTCTCTGTCCCTCCTGCCTCCCGACCCACCCATCCCTGCTCTGATTGGGCCTCCAGCCCTTCACCACCGGTCCTCCAGGGCAGCCCTCTGCCCGGCAGCCCCCTGCGGCTAAGGGCCCAAGGCTAAGAGCGGCTCCAACAGAGGCAGCTCCAGGAAGTGTCAGCAGGTGTCCGCAGGGAAAGCCGAGGAAGCCAGCAGACACCAACAAAACTGTGAGTGTGGCATGGGTATGGTGTAGAGCAACTACTCTACTCCAGAAAGCCCCTGTCACTCTACCTTACCTTCCATAGCGTAGACTGCCATAGACTTAGACACTGTAAATGGATTGTAAATGTTGCCTTGTGATGCATATCAACTTACTTCCCAATTTTAGCTAGTGCCACACCTGTAGGGAACTTAACTTTAGCTTGCACCGCATCTAGATAGAAATGTGAATGTTAGCATCTGCCACACTCTTTAGAATGTGTCCCTAATACCCACTCTGTGCAAAGTGGAATTTAGAAGTGTCCCTATTAACATGTCCTGGTTGACTTTAGAAGTGTGCCTAACAGCCTGCCCCAGCTGACTTTAGAATGTATGCCTAATACCCTCTCTGTGCAAAGTGGAATTTAGAAGTGTGCCTATTAGCATGTCTTGGTTGACTTTAGAATGTGTGCCTAATACCCTCTCTGTGCAAAGTGGAATTTAGAGGTGTGCCTATTAACATGCCCTGTTTGACTTTAGGATTGTGCCTCTCTGTGAAAAGTGCATTTAGAAGCGAAGTGCATTTAGAAGCTGAATTTAAAGTGTGCCCAATTGCCTCTCTGTGAAAGTTGAATTTAGAAGTGCATCTAGAAGCTGAATTTAAAAGTCTGCCCAATAGCCTCTCTGTGAAAAGTTGAATTTAGAAGTGCATCTAGAAGCTGAATTTAAAAGTGTGCCCAATAGCCTCTCTGTGAAAAGTTGAATTTAGAAGTGCATCTAGAAGCTGAATTTAAAAGTGTGCCCAATAGCCTCTCTGTGAAAAGTTGAATTTAGAAGTGCATTTAGAAGCTGAATTTAAGTGTGCCCAATAGCCTCTCTGTGAAAGTAGAATTTAGAAGTGCATTTCGAAGTTGCATTTAGAATTGTGCCCAATAGCCTCTCTGTGAAATTTGAATTTAGAAGTGCATTTAGAAGCTGAATGTAAGTGTGCCCAATAGTCTCTCCGTGAAAGGTTGAATTTGGAAGTGTGCCCAATAGTCTCTCTGTGAAAGTAGAATTTAGAAGTGCATTTAGAAGTTGCATTTAGAAGTGTGCCCAATAGCCTCTCTGTGAAAGTTGAAATTAGAAGTGCATTTAGAAGCTGAATTTAAGGGTGCCCAATAGCCTCTCCGTGAAAAGTTGAATTTAGAAGTGTGCCCAATAGCCTCTCTGTGAAAGTAGAATTTAGAAGTGCATTTAGAAGTCGCATTTAGAAGTGTGCCAATAGCCTCTCTGTGAAAAGTTGAATTGGAAGTGTGCCCAATAGCCTCTCTGTGAAAGTAGAATTTAGAAGTGCATTTATAAGTTGCATTTAGAAGTATGCCCAATAGCCTCTCTGTGAAAAGTTGAATTTAGAAGTGCATTTAGAAGCTTAATTTAAAAGTGTGCCCAATAGCCCCTCTGTGAAAAGTTGAATTTAGAAGTGTGCCCAATAGCCTCTCTGTGAAAAGGGCATTTAGAAGTGTGCCCAATAGCCTCTCTGTGAAAAGTTGAATTTAGAAGTACATTTAGAAACGGAATTTAAAAGTGTGTCCAATAGCCTCTCTGTGTGGAGGGGATGAGTGTGTGGAGGGGATGAGTGTGTGGAGGGGATGAGTGTCTGGAGGGGATGAGTGTGTGGAGGGGATAAGTGTGTGGAGGGTATGAGTGTGTGGAGGGGGTGAGTGTGTGGAGGGGTGAGTGCGTGTAGGGGGTGAGTGCATGGAGGGGGTGAGTCCGTGGAGGGGGTGAGTGCATGGAGGGGGTGAGTGCATGGAGGGGGTGAGTGCACAGAAGGGTTGAGTGAGCAGAGGGGGTGAATGCATAGTGCGTGTGACGACATAAAACGGATGAGTGCGTAGAGCGGGTGAGTGAGCAAAACAGACGAATGCATGGTGCGTGACATACATAGTATGGTTTGGAATGCAGAGAACGTTTGAAAGAGCATGTAACTCATATCTCACCACCACGCTTACTCTCTTCTTTACACCACCACTCAACTAGAACACAGAGATACTATGACACCATTCGGTATAACTGTTCTCCTACCAACATCCGCCGCTCACTCCACATCATTATAAGTAAACACTGCTGGTTGAACACCCCCCATCCAGGCGTTCTCCTCAGGCCTAACGCAGCCACATTCGGTCTGGATAAATCCTGCCAGAACAAACGCATACTACTGATCTCTCAACCACCACACCTACCACTAAAAAGCAGCAATTACACGTATACCGCACCAGCGCAACACATACCCGGTGCTCACATGCACCTGACTCTCTCTACTCTCTCTACGGACCTGAACATCGGTTCCCAAGGGCGTTCAACCTACCAGCGCCTTCAGACCATACCAATGGTATATAAGGCGCTATATAAATGCAAAATAACATAACATAACATTTAATAGTGCTGCATGCTGTACTGGCGAACGATCTGCCCTCCTGAACCCTCTTCGTCGCCATTGTGACAACCCCCAATGTACTGCCATCACATATGCAGAGTTTTCAGAGAACCCCTACGTTTCCAAATGTTTCCCAAGAGCAAGAACCGGCCTTCCATGAGGCACGATTTTTCAGCTCCTGAGTCCACCATAAAGATGAACTGTTTGTTGCCTACCTCCGCCCCCACCAGAGGTTCCTCTTCTGCACGTAGGGTAGTTGATAGGACTGGGTACGCAAGTGCTTTCTGTGGACTGTCCTAATCTGGGTATGTTTCTGTTTTGGGGACGGAGAAGACATTGTCCCCAACCACAGCTGTGCTGCGGAAAGGTGCTGGCACGCCTTTTGCAGTTGTTGCAAAACTGTTAGTGTTTGCGTTTCCCATTGTGTTCTGACGTGCTACCTGTTGTTGCATATCTTGCTGTTGGGGTTGCTGTCTATGTGGCATTTGCTGTACTCTCTGCTGCTGTTCATTATAGCATTGTTCGTTCTGCCCACTCACACCCATTGCTAACTCGTAGCGACTGCCTGGATGTGGGTGACCACACTGCTGTTCGTTCCCCAAGGGAGGAGGCTCTTTGTAATATACCATTGGTCGCATTCAACATTCTCTAGGAAAAAGTCCCCACCTCCCACAATTCCAACATGACCCTTGTGGTCCTCCCCTTATTCCTTGCCCTCCAAATCCTTTATTTCCCATTCCACCGAATCCCCCTGTCTGCCCCCGGTACCCATCGTGTCCTCTTGCGGGTCTGCCCTTCCATTTGTATTGCTTCTCTCCTGCCCATTGCTCTTGTCTGTTTGCAAACCATGCTCCTGCCATCCTTACTGCTGTATTTCCTGACCAATCCTCTCCTTCCCCCTGCCTGTCAGTGGGTAGTGCTGAATTCATTTCCACAACCTTCACTCATTTATTTTGAACCAATGTGGCTTTGTCTGCCAACCTTCTCTGTGCTATCTCTTTTTCTCTTTCTTTGATCCTCCTACAAGGGTGTACTATTATGCTCTGAATCTCCGGTCAGCCTTTGGCTTCTATCCCAGCTATTTTATCCAAGGCCTTCTGTACCTCCTTCGGGAGCCCTTTTTTAATTATGAAGTAAAATAAGGCAGTGGATTGGTCCCACGCCGTGCCCTTTTCTGATCTTCACAGGTCTTCCACCGGGAGGATGAATTACATAGCCTCTTCCTCTTCTCCCATAGTGCACTGCATTACTAAATGTAAGTCTGGGGTGTCTGGGAAGGTTCTCCGCAATGCATCCCATACATGTGCTCTTATATTGTTGAATGACGACCCATCATGGCGGTCACAGTTCGTTGTTACTCCCGGGAAACCGGCCTTCACCCACACCCCGTCTGCTTGATCACCGACAGCAGACAGTAATAAACTTTTTACATCCCCTATGGTCAATGGTACCCCTGCTGTGTTCTTTTTGAATGCATCTATCCACTTCCCGCCCCACCTGAAAGTGGAGGGAGGAGTTTCAACAAGTTATTTTTGTCCATCTGTGCCCATGGTATGTAGTGCAGCCTCCCTGCTCCCTTATGTATTAGAGGCCTCTGTAATTTGACCTTACCTCCTTTTTTACTTACCGTTCCCTTCTTTGTTTTACTTACCAACATGTTTCCTACTCTTTGCCTCACCTCACTTGCCACCTTGGGAGCCCTCCCCATCCTCCGGGTCCATCTGTAATGGGAGCGAAAATCCTGCTGCTGCCGCCCCCTCTTCATACTCATCCAAATCAGTCCATACCTCCTCTATCTCTTCTTCTGGCTCTCTTTCTACCTGCCCCTCTCCTCCTTTGTCACCTGTGGCTTCTGCTCATACTATTCTTATTGGCTTGTCGTTTAAATAGAAGAAAAGTTTTCCTGATTGCCCTTTATATTTTGGTCCCTTTTGCACATTCCCCTCTGGCGACGGGGATGGTGTAGACCCCCCGGTATGCTGGGTGGAGGTGTTAGGTCACTCGCCACACTGGGTGGTGCCTCTCCTCCCCCCAGCAGCATCTGTCCTCTATCACACAGTGCTCTTAGCCGGGTTATTTCCATTTGAGTATTAGCAAGTTGTCTTTCTAAATCCCCAGTAAGCCGTGTTAGGTCTACCGGAGGGGAGCTAGTGGGATCATTTTCTCCTGTTTTTACTGAGCACTTCTCCACCGTTATGCCCTCACCCTCCTTTCGGGGCTGCCTGCCCTACTGAGGACCTTTCCTTATTTGTGTCACTGCTCGGGCTGCTTCCTCAAGCTTTCTCAACAAATCTAGTACTTCGCATCTGTTTTGTAGTTGTTTACCTCAACACTTTGCTAACAAATGGGTTGCTACAAGAGCTAATATACTCTTTTCTCACAAGACCCTCCTTCTGGCCATATTTTGAATGAACCCTCTCCTTTTATTTTTGTGAGCCATTGTTCGTGATATTTCTGTATTTTTTATCTCTACAAAGGGAGGTGTTGACAAACATGTGCTAGTGGAGTGCTCCTTCCCATCATCTTTTTTCCCAATGTTCTTGCTTTTTCACCACTCTACTGTGTATGTTATAGCAACTTGTTCCTTTCTTTTATCAATACCTCCTCAATTGTACCACATGAAATGTCAATACTCTTTTTTACTTTTTCAGGAACCACAAAACTACAAAACCCTTTTTATCAATACTTATTGCATAGGCACCATAGACACATATATGCTTTGTCGACAGACCAACACAAAGTACTTCAACAAAATTGAACATGTGCTTCTGCTTTAGATCTGCTTTAGATCACCCTCCTTATGTGTTATGGTTTCTTACCCCTTACTCTTACTTTCTTATTCACTCCCCACCTCTAAGCCCCCTTAGGCTACCTTCTTGAAGAATTGTGCTTACACGGAAAAAGAATATTCTAAATTACTACTCCAAGCCTACTAAACATATGAGGCTCCTACATTTTTTCTTACTTCCACTTCTTATCCTGCACTGGTCGAGACAATGCTACGCGGCGCCACCTTCTACTCCCGTTTGGAGCTAGGAACCCGTATTCCTTTTTTATCTCTTGTTCCACAACAACCTAATGGCCATATAAAGGATAAATAAGAAAAACCTCACAGTTTCACTCACACAGGCCCTAAACCCAAACTTCCAATTCCCACTTTCCCACTATTTCATCACCCTTATCTTTTGCACCATTATTTCTCAATTTTGCCCCTCATTTAAGAATCTTGCAACCATTACTCATGTGTCCAAGGTGGTCTGAGAGCCTCCGTTCACAGTCTATCCACAATCGGGGCCATACCACAACCAAGCCATGACCCGCCTCAGCGAGCAGTTGGGTATTTGCAAAGAGGACGGGGACCCTGGAACCTTTATTTTTTGTGCGCACAGTGGTCAACCGTGGAGGCAATGATTTTGCTGGGGGCGTCCTGGATCTCACTGCACGGCACGGGGCCTCTCTCATCACGCCTGTTTCAATCACGTCGCGGGGTTCACCAAATGTAAAGGCTCACTCCCCGTTTTACCAATGCAGAATAATAAAATGTAACACACCCCAGTCGGGAATAAGACTAGAGAACAGGTTGCGAGATTTAGTAAGTTTATATAAAGTTGGCATCCAGAGAACGCTGCTGCCTTGAGAGCGCTCTGGCAAACAATACAGTTACAAAGAATTATAAAGGAAAACAGCATCATAAATGACTCAACTAACATAGGGTACTACAACAGTGCAGGATTGGCTGGAGGGTAAAGGCACATATGTCGTTGTAGGTGCTGCTTCTTCTGAATAGGATGCTCAAATGGCAGGAGGGTGAGCATCACAAGGTCCAGCTGCCTGTGTCCAGGAGGGGTCAGGGCTAGGTTACAGCAAGATAGAGTTGACGCTAACTAAGCTGGCATGAGAAACTACCATTCGACATATAACAAACAGCTATCATCAGTATGCCTTTGAATAAATCTAGAACACCTATAAATTGCATCCATGTGATTGCAACATCTTTCATTGGGAAGTTTATGGGGTACAGGGCTTAGAGGGCTTGTCCTCTGTGATAACCTGGGCGACTGGGTGGTTCTTAGCACATCAAGGCAAGTGGGGAGTGTTATGACATATGTTTGTTTTAGGGCACAATATACTGTGACAGAGGTCTGGGTTTATTGGGGGTCTGGGGTGGGCTGCACAGCAGGGTCACACTTCTGGTACATCAGGAAAATACCTTAGGAGTGCACAGGGTTACACTGGCAGTAGTTTTCCAACAGCGGGGGCAAGGGAGAAGGGGCAGATTTGTGGAGATGTATGAGCTACAAGGCATGGTTCGAGCCAGTTCACACACAGGACAGTGATCACAGAGGAAGGGTGATATGATACATTCTGTTATTTGTTTCAATTATCCCTGGTGCATCCGTGAGAAAGGGATTTGTGAGTCTTTCAGACAGTGGAGAAAAGGTGGGGGCTGTGAGCGCGCTGTACGTGGCACTGCAAAAGGGAGAGAAGCCTTTTCGTATTATCAAAGTGAGGCCTAGTCTAAAGATGGAGTTGAGGGCACACAAAATGTTTATCCCGCAATAGCCCCACTTATGCTAATGTTAGCATACGGGCAATGGAGGTGTCCCTCGCTAATGCGTGAGCAAGTGGGTTATTTCTTGATGAATGTGTGAGGGGGCCCAAACGACCCCTCACTCCCACACACTATATCACAGAGACAGACACATGGGAAGATACTGCAGTCCATTTGATAGATGCTGGGAAGGCCTTTGACCGGATGAACTGGAACTATTTATATGATGTACTAAAGGAAATGGGCCTTCGGGAATGCTTTATAAATTGGATAAAGTTATTATACTCTTGCCAGACAGCAGACATTGAAACTAATGGCATGAGATATGAACACTATGAACTGGAACATGGTACTAGGCAGGGTGCCCATTATCCCTGCTCCTATTTGTGATTGCAATTGAGCCGCTAGTGGCTGCAATTCAACAAGAAGACAGCAATAGGTTATGGAGGAGTCGGACAGAAAGTGTGGTGTTATGCAGATGACCTATTGATGGTGCTGAGGGACCTGGAAACTTCTCTACTGGCACTTATAGGGCTCATATCAGATTTTAATATATGTTTTGGTTACAAGATCAACTGGGCGAAACAAGAGGCAATGCTGCTGACAAAGAGTTCTTGTAAACTAATGATTACTTATCTAGGTTTCAAATGGTGCCCGGAGAAACTGAAACACGTGGGGGTCTTGATGACAAATAAACTGGAAGGAATGGCACAAGAGAATATGAATGTCCTAAGCACAGGATTTGGAGAGGTGGAAATTACTAAATCTCTCTTTATGGGATAAAGTCAATGCACTTAAAATTATTTTGACACCAAAATAACTTATGTATGAAGCATGCTTCATTTGGAGGTTGCACAGAGATTTTGGAAATAATTGGATGCCCTTGTACACAATTTCCTATGGGATAACAAACCTCTGAGATTAAAATTCTGGAAATTGCAATTGCCACAGGAGAGAGGTGGATTAGGGGTTCCAAACTTTTATGCAAATCACCTTGCGTTTATGGCCAGATACTTCTCGCCATTAATGGAAAATGAGCCGGATGAGTAGTCCAACGCGAAAGCAAGTCTATTGAGGCCTTTAACTCCAAGAACTATACTGACAACCACATACAGATGAGGAACTAATGTGGAACCCACAAAACAAATTTTTGAGAAGCTCTTGGAAGGAGCTAGTGAATCACATGGGAGAAAATGCCTTCAAAAGTCTTGTTTCATCTATCTGGTACAACTCAAAAAGAAAGGAAAGGGGGAAAACACTTTTTTGGCATCATTGGTTTCTAGCTGGCGTACAGTGGATTGGAGATCTGAGATGCAACAGCAGATGGTTGGCACTGGCTCGGGTGAGGGAGAAGTGGCAAATACAAAATTGTACACAATATGATTACAAAAGAGATAAAAAGGCAACTGGGGACGTTGAATCTGAGGATGGGTTTGATATCAGAACCCTAACGGACAATGGCAAGATGGAAGGGTGGTTAGCAAGTAAGTATTACAAATTGATTGTGTCCAGATAGATGGACAACAGTCCACAATGGAAGAATGGAAAAGGAGAATGACATGTGAGATGACTTTGGAACAATGGATAGCGGTATGTAAGAATTTCTGCCCATCCTCTGAAAGCCTGGGTGAGAGAATGCGTAAAATTTAAATCCTTAATAGGGTTTATTGGACACCAGAGAGATTGTATAAGAGAGGTCTCTCTAATATGAATGATTGTTGGGGTTGTGTTCACAGAGTGGACACCCTAGAATAGATGCTCTGGGAGTGTGTGAGAGTGAGTGATTTCTGGAGGAGACTGTGCTATTTTTAACAATGTGCTAGGACAGTCCGTAGATTATGGTTTCAATACATTAATTCTAGAAAAAGATGTATTACTGAAAGATCCTAGTACCTTGCAACAACACTGGCTATTTAGAGGTGCTCCAGTGCAAAACAACAAACATTAAAAGGTTGGAAATTGAGACTTTCTCCAAAAATAGACGTTTGGATGAACACAATGTTAAAGGTATCTGAGATGGAAAGATTTATTTATCGCAGGAAGAAATCTTTGATTTTCTTTGAGAAGATATGGAATAGATTCCTGGACATGTACTAACTCTGTGTACAATTTTGTTAGGGGGAGTGAATGGGATTACAAAACATATTGATTGTATATTGTATATATAGAATATTGTAAATGTAAAATTGCAGCTAAAATGCCTACTTCTTGACCCACAGAGCAGAATTTCACCTGTCTCTGCAGCACTTTAAACTAATAGTTTTCCATATGTTTTTGTGTATCGATGTATTGATTTACAAGTCTTAATGTTCACAATCTTGTAGCCATGAATTAATTATTCCACTACCATGGAGGACCTAAACTGTAACATGTGAATAGATACCATTTTTTACCTATTATCAGAATATACTCAAATAGAATGTTAAGAAAAAGAGCTCTATTTTAATGTAACATTGTCAGGCAATAAACATAACAGTTAAGTAAAGGGGATAACCAAAGCACACAAATGAGGTAAGGAAACAAGAGGGGTATATAAATTAGGCTAGTGAAATCCAATGAACACACAATCTTAGTCATGAGTTATAAAAGCTCTGATAGACATTGAAGTAAAGAATCCCTAAAGAATACATGTGTACTATGAAGAAGTGATTTAGTTATAATAATTGATGAATGCCATTTCGATTCATATTTAATTTAGGATTGTTTGCAATACGTTGATCCATTATGTGAAAATTGCAAATATTGTTCCACCAACCCGATAGTGATTTAAAAAAGTATTCCCAATTGGAAGTCATCAAACGAGTTGCAATAAACAGATCAAATGAATGAGTGATCAATAATGGAATTAAAAGAGAAATACTGCCTATGGGAAGGAGAACATTAATGTTTGAATTGTATAATTCCATATTAGGAGCCAAAGTCTTATTATATAATGAAAAAAAGGTTTGAACGAACCCTCAGAAGCTTGAGATGACCAACATTTCCATCAGCCAATTTTCTCTTCTATAACTTTTATGGTCTAATGAAGGCTCTATATTGGTTTTTATGAGATGGGCAGAGGTTGATGCACCTATACGGCAGGCAATGGAGAACCTGTTGAGCCATTTTGAGTTCATGATCTGCTATTTATTTTTAATATATCTAAATATCTTTACTCTAAATCACTAACAATCTCTTCTGTGAAGGATTTTTTTTCTTTCACATAGATAATCCATCACCATCCCTATAACTTTATTTATGGTGTAAAAGCAAAATCACTGAATGGAAGAGCATTTTTGTAAAAAAGCTTGATTGAGCAAAGGCATTAAATTAATCCATCGTATTTTCTCAAACCATAACCCTCTATCTTTTGATTAAATGTAGACAACATGTATCCTTTCATCGTCTGATACCAATACTCTAAACAAGTGGATTCATGCATTGATAATCTGAGATTAATTTAAAGCAATCTATCACTAAGGCCTCAAGCTTTCACAGCGCAATTGTGATTAATAAGTCTTCAGAAATTAAATGATTGGAGGCGCATTGGGAAACGGATTGAGGCATTGAGTTTGTCAGGAATGGTAAGTTATATGGAAGAAAATTTAAAAAGGGACTATAATTCAAACGTCATACTTTTTTACTTCAGATATTGTTTCTACCAAGATGGCTTTTACTGATCCTTTGCAGGCATTATGTGTTAGTTGGTTTATTTTTTGCACTGCTGGATCTTAAGTCCAGAGCATAAGAATCTGTCATGTCATTTACTTTAAATCACAAAATGGTTACGTGCATCTTATTAAAGTGCTTGAAATGTTTTTCTTCAAATATTACATTGATATGTACCTACTACTGTAAGATCACTTACATGTAATATAGCCAAAGGTCGGGTATTAAAGGGGACAGTATGTGGTCATGTATTATGAGTAATAAAATAATACTACTATACGTGAAACCAATATTGCAAGTGCAGAGGAGCAGCTAAATGCCTTTGCAGGAAGTCCGCACCCTACTGCCTATATGTTGGAAGCCTGAAACTGCACCCTGCTTGACACCAGAAGTTGTGACCATACAGCGATGAGTGTTCGAGAAAAAGTATCCATTGAGAAAGCCATACCAGATGTATTCACGAAGAGATGACAGTCTCTTGGAAAAGGTCCCTGACGGAGTATAAAAAAGGAGAAAGAGAAGCTGGTGACATCACAAGAGTTGAGAGTGATGTACTAAGAAGATAAGAAGAAGAAGATGTATGGACCTTAGAGAAGGTGATGACAAAACAAGGAATCAACTGAACTTTCCTATGGAGAAAGAAGATTGCATGTGTGAATAATGCACAGCATAAAATGAAAGCCGTTCAATGGATGTACAGATGCAGCAATGCAAGTAGACCAAGTGATCATAGAAGCTGGCTATATGTAGTGAATAGACAGCAGGCAAAGCCGCCTTTATATATGTGGAAACTGGACATCGGTGGTGTCACAATTTTAGTAAACTCATACCCATGGAGAAAGAAGGATCGAAAACTGTGTCACAGCAAAGAATAGATGGAACCATGGAAGAAGCAAGAACGGCTGTCTGGGCTAGTGTCAAAACTGAAGGCAGCTAAGAACTGGTTGTCTATCCTCAAAGAAGAGTGAACATGAGAAGCTGAATTATTCCTCGTCAAGGTGCAAGGAAGGGACACCACGAATGGCAAGTTTATTAATTCAAGACAATTACATGCTTTATAATGAGCTGAATTGCAGTCTCCTGTCACGTGAGCTGAGGATGAAAATAGGAGTCGGGCATGCAGAACAGAATTGTGATAAGCATGTACCAATACTCCCTTATATTCCCAGAGAAGATAATCTACTGCAAGGCCAAGTTCAAAGACAGTCTGCATGACAGAGGGCATGGACAATGAGAGATGTGGGGTAATTGGGTGGGGAGGTGAAGTCAAGTTCACCCCCCGGCACCTGCGTATGAGCTTGTGTGCTGCTAGTGAGACTAATGTTTTAGACGTGCCAATCAATTTTAGAGGTCCACATAACAAAGGGCCTTATAGTTTAAGAACCAATAGAATTCTCTGTGCTTAATAAGTGTTGAAGATGACTTGCACTAGAGGCATGCTTAAGTTGCTCACCTGACAATAGTTGCCTATCACAATCCAAGTGCCTACAGAAGGTATACTTAGATATCCCCCTTGATCCAACCAATATCCCCCGTAGGTTTTTTTCTTATTTGCCAAAAAGCATGATGTCACTTATGATGAATTTTTAGTACTTAAGTGTGTTTTTATGTGATTTGCGCTGAGACCACGATAGAACATCTGTTGATGTCCGTTGTAACTATCTGTTTTAGACAATTGATAATAAAACAGTTGAATGAGAGAGACTATGATAATTTTCTGAATCAGTCTTATTATTTGGTGTAAGAGTTATTCTGCATCCCATTCTTTGCATGACAGGTTACTGATTAAAGACCTTATTTTCATGTGGTAGCACTGTCGGATGGTTAAAGACCCATCGACCTGTTAAACTCCTGAACTTCAGCCAATCATGTCGAACGGGAAATCATATTGTGCCTTCTTTATTGTATATATTGGCCTAAACCCAGTCGCTCTGCGAAGAAATCCGCGTTTCAAGGTTCTGACCTTAGATCAATTTAGCCGCCATTTTGGGTTCATCTGCCCTTTTGGTTTTGGCTCCAAAGTCACCCTGTGTTCTAAAATGGTGGACAGTGTTCTTCTGTTTGTAACATGGCCATTTTGACCTCTGTATACGAGTTAATGCTTAAACTGCCCGTAGGCCAAATATTAGGGTCATGTACTGAGACCTTGTCCTTCGTTGACCTGTGGATAGAGGATTACCTGTGTCAACGATACTAATCCGCGAACATATATTAAGCACAATACTGCTCGAACATTGAATGTGAACACTTGTTGTATGAAGGCTTAATGTTGAATCCAAAGACACTCTGTTGCTATTGTAACCTATTGGAGTATGTATTAAGGATAACCCATAAATGTATAGATGCATAAATTAGGAACGAACTCGGCATGAACCCCTAGCCCGAGAAATGGTTAACCTGCAAATGGGCTGGACAGCACATTTAGAATTGTATAAAAGGTATGAACATTCTGATGTACAGCCCCACTCACTTCACACACCGGACAGGGCTGGTATTCGCTATCTTGTACTGAGGGCCTGATAGCTATCTGTTGCTTTGTCCTTTGAAAACTATTCAGTTACTTTGAATAAAGATCTGTGTATCTTTATAGCCCGAGTTTGGTGTATTTCCTTTTGAGGGTACTCAGCCTCGATATTTTCTTTCACTTTTACAATCATACATCCTGGAAAGTCACAGGGTTACTGTGGAGAGCGGCCAAATAGAAATCTTGCAAGAAAATCGAGATGGTGGGCAGGGTCCCTCTTTGACAAAATCCCTACCTGGTTTCTCCACAGGCGCTTTGTGGACGGAAGGCGAAAGTGGTCGGTTGGAGGAGGAGATGATACCGAAGGCCTTCAGTCAAACGACCGAATGGAGAGTCTCTAGGCTACCTATGAACAGGTTCATATAAGGAGACAGGTTAAACTCTGTTATAGAGTAAATAATTAGAGGCAAGGAGAAAAAAGGGTGATCACAGGGTATTTTTAGTATATGTATAGTCGACTAGTTTGTTTTGTTTGTCTGTTGAAGTAGAAATATTGAGGCGACAGTAGAAGCTGTACAACTATTGTTTAGAAGATTTGAGAAGTTAAAAGTGGATACTATAGTGGAAAAATTGGCATCCATCTAGAGACAGACAGAGATAATTGAAAAGAGTAGAGGTTTGACAGGCGATTATTGGAGTGCGCTCATATTTGTTGTTTTTAAAGTATTGAAAGTGGTGAAAGCCGTTTTATAAAATATGGTAAGTATTGACAGTCAATTGAGACTTGAGTCACAATGGGAGATGTCACTCCTCTGATGCATTTATGTAAGACATTGCCAAAGCACATGCCCAATCTCAAACATTATAGTGTGGAATGGGTGAAAGGCATGGCATATAAGATGTTCATGCCATGGCCACAAAGGGGATCGCTGTCAAAAGCGCTATTGCAACGCATGACCACATACTTTCATGCTGCTTACAAGGGGAAGAAATTGGAGAAAAGGTTAACTATTTTAGAGTTTTGGAAGATGTACCAGGAAGAGAGGGAAGATCTTCCACCTGAAGAGTGGATGCTTAGCCAATGTATGGAGGAAGGTGTCGACCCTTTGGCTCCCCTTTCCTCGCCTGAAGTGAAAAGCATTGATATGGAAGACGTAGGGTTGTATCCATTAAAGGAACTGAAGGCGGTGGCAGGTTATAGTAATCCGATATTCGAATCGCCTACTTATAGCAGTGATGATAGTCCAGAAGAGAGTAAGGGAAAAGAGGAGATCTGCCGGATCATAGAAGATAAAGAAGAAAAAAGTGAGCGATCAAATGTATTGACAAAAATAGAATGAGAGATCGAGAGATGGTAAGGAGGGGAAGATAAAGCTGACGAGATAACGCCCGTGCAGAACGAATGGATGGGATGACAGATATTACTCAAGCTAGATGGTAAAAGCATTGAGGAAGTGAGGCAATGAGAGGATAAAGATGAACAGGATAGACAGGGAACATTAAGAAAGATTGAAGGAAGACGAACATAAAAGAAAGAGCAGAACGCGGCAAGAACGGATGTACCAGGAGGAGCAACAAAATAAAGAAGAAAGGGCAGAAGAGCAAAGAAAATATGATAACAGACAGAGAGCAATGGAAGATAAGGATAGAAGAGAAAGGAAGTGAAAAGAGGAGGAAAGGAGAGAAGGAGTGAGGAGAGAAGAGTTACAACAAGAGGAGGAGAGAATCAGACGGGAAGCGAGAAAACAAAGGGAAATAGATTAGTAATTAGAACAAAAAAAGGAGAGAGCAGGTTTCTGAATTTAGCCTTGCTCAAAGGCAGCCATTCGGGCTGAGTCCAGCAATACGATGTGACAGAATGGAAGAGTTTCTTCTGATGAAGGTAGCAATGCCAACGGCATCTAGAGTAATATTAGTAGAGGAAGACTTCGACCTAGGAAGCATCGGATAAAGGATTGATAAAGCCTAACAGGAATTAAAGGGAATTAGCAGCTATGAAAGCCGTGGGAAAGGGGAATGCATCCCCAGCATTTAAACCACAAACCGAAGAAGAAAATCCATTTAATCTTGAGCATAGAGCCTGGTCCCTAAATAAACGGAACCTAGACCAGGGTGAAAGGAAGAGTAGTCATACTTCTTGAGGACAAGACATCTCAGACAAAGAAAGATAATCTTTCCTTGGGGGGAGGAAGAAAGCGCATGTGCCCTTGAAGACAGCCTGCAGACAGACAAGGTAGTAAGATGGACAGATCTGGAGCAACCTAAGGACAGGACACCTGATCCCATACCATATCCAGAATGTCACTGAGGACAATCGTATAGTGAATATGGAGAATCACTGCAACACATTGAGCAGGTTAGGATCATTAACAGGGAGGAGGCGATCAGGAATGATTGTCCCCACCATGGATAGACAGACGATGGGAGCTGACTGCAAGTTAAGGTTTATACAATTTCCATTACTGGAAAAAGGTGGAGCGTGTAAGATTATTTAGCATTTTTTTCATGCAGCACCACTGCATGGGTTTGGTGCATTGCTATAATGCGGTACAGCAAGGCATGTGTTGCCAGTGTGACATGGACATGTAAATGTAAACAGGCTATTCAGTCAAAAACGATTTCTACATCTAAAATGCAAATATTTTTTTTTCACAGTTAAAAGCATATATTTTTTTTTTCACCTGAAATTCCTCTGTTGCAGGAGACACATTTGAGGATTAATGAACTAACTTCATTAACAATACTAACATGATTCTAACTCATTAATAATATAATGTGTTCTCCAGTGCAAAATGAGATGGAAAAGACAGGCTCTGAAAGTCATTTTAAACGTGCATCCAGATTTTTTTCTCTTTGCTTCTATCTGTGCTCTGTCCACAGTATTTGCAGGAAGCCAAGACTCGAATTAGCAGGAAATCAGTTTTGTTACAGTTGCAACTGTATAAGCCAAGCCATCGTTGAAAGTAGGAGTATAAGACATGATGGATTTTTATTGGATGCACGTCACATTAAGGTAGGTAACAAGAGTTTTCCTGTAGAATATCGGGGAAGAAAAGAGTTAGAAGACATTTTTACACAGCTCGGAGAAAGACCTGGCTGGTGGCTGGGGAGTTTCCTGATTGAAAAAGCAGATCCCAGTGCACTGCTGCAGAGACTGGGAATTCCAGTCAATAAGCCCCGGTTTGAGTGACGGCAGATGCTCGTCCTTGCTGGGGTGCTTTAAGAGGGAGCATTGAGCCACTTCCAGAAGGCGACCAGCTGAAGAATTTCACATGCTGGACAGGCTTGGTAATTATATTGCAGAGTGCGGGGGCAGTGTATATGTGTGCGAAACTATTCAGTCAGAGTAGAAGAGGGAATTCCAGTGTTTTATCAACATGTTTAATGTTGCAAATTGAATATGTTCTCGCCGCTCTTTTCCCATTTTGTTACAGATAATGTTGTTACTGTGCAATTTCCATTTATTTCTGTAAATAGAGTAAGATCGTGTTGAAATGCAATTTTTTATAATACACAAAAATATCTGAAAGCAGACGAGTAGTGTGTTTTATTTTTCTCTTTTCTTTGTGCATCTACCATTATAGCACTGATAATATGGGAAGATGTTTAGACAGTGCAATTGTAATTTTTAAGGTAGCTAAAAATAAGACTTGGCGGTAGCTGTGTGCATGATTCCATTCCGTATATAAGTGTGTGTGTTTTTTTGAACGGAACATAATAATAACATAATGAAATAGCCTGCTGCTGGAGGTACATGAGTCAGCGGAAAGAGAGGGCCTGGACATAGTTCACTGATGTAGATAAATTGGTGATGAATACCACATGTTAGCTCGCTGTCGTAGATAAATCAGTGAGACCAGCCCATGGTGGCACTCCAAACGAAAATGTGGTGTTGCTGAAATGTAAGCCTGAGGCCTCTCTAGTGATGACACGAACAAACTAAACAAAAATAAGGGGTTCTGGATATTGGGGCCACATATAAAACAAAGGAATTATGCTCACCAGAAATACCACCAATAACGCCTACCAACATAATGTATACCACTAAATGTATCTGTGTGCTGAAATAATGTATGTATGCTGTAGTACTATATACCAAATCTAATCTGAATGCAAAGAGTGATTATTACTGAATTATTTTCATTTTGGCGGTAAGAAAATACCGCTAGGCCCCAAATCTATACAAAATACCCAACAAGCGCAACCACAGTATAATCCATGGCTGCAGATGGACAAGGATAATTTCAGATGCAAGCTCCTGAGTTTGACAAAGGGCACTGGGAAATGGATTTATGAGTTAGAAAAGATAACAGGGGAAACACATTGGCCATAAGGGACATTAAGTGTGTCTTGGCAGCCATTATTGATAAGAGAGCTGATGACATATGGAGGAGAGCAGGATATGCAAGTGTAACAGCACAAAATACAGCGCATGATGAAGCGCTGTTTAATAATTGCAGAGAAGACATGTGGTGGGCTCTCTGGCTGCAGTATCCTGACACATCAGATATGGGTGCAATTATGACACGCAAGATTAAGGAAGATGAAGACCCTATTGCCTACAATCAGGACATTCAAGAGTGGTGGCAACTTGAAACGAAAGAGCTTTGTGAACACGCAGTGGCATTATTTTGCCACATTTTATGTCAAGGGTTGCCCGAGCCAGTTCAGAGACAAATGAAGAAACTGGTGGGAATGGAAGCCAAACCGTGGGCTGAGATACAGTTGACAATAGTGCATCACTGTCAGCTATTGAAGGAGAAAAATAAGAAGAAAGATGAGGCTAGGAAAGCTGAGGAAGCCAAATTAGTTCAGAAGAAATTGTCAAAGTACGCCATAGAAGGGGCGGTATTGACAAACAGGGAAGGATTGAGACTACAGAAACAGTGGGTGCATCGCAGGCAAATAATCAACGCTCAATGGACCTAAGAGGGAATGGGTTCAAGGCAGAGGTATGGGATATAGAGGGAGAGGTGGATTCCAAAACAATCAAAGTGGGTTTCAGAATGCAGAAAATGAGAATCAGAATGTGCAAGGAGGATTTAATCAAGGGGGACTAGTCAGACGGTCTCCCCCCAGATGTTGGACTTGTGGGATGATAAGACACATTGCACGCTTATGTAGGAGCCAAGGGAATGTACAGAATGGACAATTCACAGGAAGGAGGACAGCTTATCCTCCACCATATAGCACACAAACTAGGGAATGGTTTGCCCAAAATCAGACAGTGTATCAGATGAAAGAGCCACAAATGCAACAGACACAACAACCAGAGAAAGTACAAATTAATCCACCACATGGGCAGTCGCAACATGCCCCCATGCAGGCAAAGCAGTATGCAAACATGGGACAACTATTGACAACTAGAATAAGCGGTGCCACTGTAGTGGGAGGGAATCCTTTCACAGGTACAGGGGTATGCATATACCCACAATAGGACAGCTCAAAGGGTGATGAGAGGGAAAGTATCCAATGTCGGGAATTGCTATGAACGGTCAAGGCTTCTCTGGAGCTACAAGTCGAGTTCAATTTACTGATGAATTACCAGTCTCTATAGGAGAGTGTGACATATCTGTACCAGTTAACATTTTGGAAAGCGATTTGATGACAAAACCTAATATGACAATTTCATTTACTGACAAAGGGATAGTGTGTTCCACTCCTGGAATACACTATTTAAACATGGGCAAATGTATACTGGCATTCACAGGACAAGTGGCTCTGAGAGGCGTCTCAGTTGGGTGAGAGGTTTTTCTTTATTGGATGAGCATTGTATTACATCATTACCTGGTTTAGTGGAGAAGACTGTGAGGATACCTGACACATTTTTGTTTGGACTACAGATACTTATGGACGAAGAGAGGGGCAGACTATTCATATAGAACTAGAATCAGCCATAGTACAAAGGGAAATTTCAATGCTCAAAGGAACAGATGACGAGTGTAGACCATGGAGGACAGAGATAGCTATTGAAGAAGGGTACAGGTTGACTGACATTACCGATGATGACATGTTTAGAGATGACCCAACAGACGATGAAGTGGTGTTCTTTATGATCATCACATACTGGATAAGGACAGAGAAAAGGGAAGTCCCACAGATAATGGCAAAAATGCGTCAGCATCAAGCATTTTTTTTAAGAAGACTTGTATAAAGTGCCAAGCATCCTATGGTCTACAGGCCCTTCTGAAGTAGGAATATTAAAAGGGATAGGGGTAGTCAAAATAAAGTTGAAACCAGTGGCGATTTTACCTCGAGCAAAACAGTACCCCATGTTTCAAGAAGCCGATCAGGGTATATTCAAGACCATTTCAGCACTGATAGAACAAGGCATTCTGGTACCATCAGAATAATCATGTAATACTGCTGTGTATCCTGTGAAAAAATCAAAGGGAGGTATGTGGAGATTCATACAGGACATGTGACCGATTAACCAGATTGTGGAGGCTGAGTTTTCTCTAGTTCCTAACCCAGCGACAATACTATGTAGTATCCCAGAAGAAGCTCGATTTTCAGGGTGATTGATTTGAGAAATGCATTTTTCTCAATCGCGTTGCACAAGGACTCACAAGACTTTTCTTCATTTACGTTCCACCAGACTCATCTAAAACATACTAGACTACCTCAAGGGTACTGTGAGTCTCCACCTATCTTTAACAGAGTCATCCAGATGGACCTAGGCAATATTGGTTTGAAAAGTACAGTGATACAATACATAGATAACATTTTAATTTGTAGCGCTGCAGAAGATGGGTGCAGTCAGGACTCAATTCAGTTAAAGACTATCCTAGCAGACAAGGGATACAAGGTAAACAAGGAAATATTACAGTATTGCCAACAAGAGATGCAATACATAGAACATGAGGGAAAGAAGGTGACATCTGAAATGGGTGAAGCAATTATGAAAACTACAAATCCGCACATTGCAAAACAGATGCAATTGTTTTTGGGACTATGTAATTATGTTAGATTCTGGGTGTTCGATTGCAGTTCATTCATGAGATCCCTTTTGCAGGCTTTAAAAAGGGTACAGGTAGACAAAGTAACAATAGAATGGACTGAGGATATCGAGGAAGGATTTGAGGAGTTAAAAAAGCAATGTGTACAGCTCCTGGTTGCAGATTCCCAATTATGCTGGGGAATTGTAGTTGCATACATATGGGACAGTCAGGACTGCAGTACTTACTCAGAGGACTACACTGGGGTATAAACCTTTAGCATATTACAGTGGGATTTTAGACTCAGTTATGAAAGAAAACTTTTCCTGTGAACAATCTTTGCCAGCTGCGCGTTCCCAATTGACAAGTCTATAAGTATTGTGATGGTCTGCTCTATTACTCTCTTTGTGGAGCATCCCCGGTTTGCCATTTTAGAGAAACCCAAAGGTACGTTGACATCTCAGAGAGCTTTTGCCTATGAAGTAATGATTTCAAACCCAACAATCAAAATTGTCAGGTGTAAAATTTGAAAACTGCCATGTTTATAGCTGAGCCAGTGACAGAGGGTGACCATGTGCATGATTGTGCAAATTATGTTGAATTTTATGTTAATAATAATAATAATAATAATAATAATAATAATAATAATAATAATAATATACCTTGCATAAAAGAAAAGGCTTTGCCAGGAGGGAAAATTCTCTTTATTGATGGTTCTTCAAAAATGTATCAAACTAGTGGAGAAAGGCATTCTGGCACAACTGTAATAAAGAATTGGGGCTCATCACAAGGCCAGCAGTAACTGCGCCAATAAAACTGGCAGCTTGACACCGGACGTGTGAATTTTTCTGGCACCTGGTCTGCCGTAATCACTTTGTGATTACAACCCTGGCGTTCTGGGAAGTCAGGCGCATGTAATTGTATAGGAATGGGTACCACAGAATAACGGTGCCGGTGCTTCCGTGAAACTAAGCAAGCGGGTGCCATTCCACCCACCAGTTCTGAACCTGGTGGGTGGGACGGCACCCGCTCACAGAGCCGTACTCTGCCAGTCCGGTGGCAACAGTTCTGGTAGGCTTACCGGTACCTTTGTTACCAGACCAGCATAGGTAGAATGAGGCCCATAGAATGAATGGGGAATTTGAAGTGGTAGCAAGTGCAAGACTACCGTCTCACATTTCAGCGCAACCAGCAGAATTGGTAGGCTCATTGTCATGCATGAGAAACACGAAGGGCATGCAGTGACGGTGTACAGTGACTCGGCCTATGTGACGTCAACCGTACAGGCACGGTTAGCACGTCGGAAAAGGAGGAGCTACCACCTTGGGGATGGCACTCCAGTGCAGCATGCATCTTTATTCGACAGGCTTATTAAGGCACTTCAATTCCCAGTAGCCATAGCGGCCGTTAAATGTGCTGCTCACCCTTAACAAACAGACTTTATTTCTTGTGGGAATGAACAGCCACAGACATAGAAGCCAAGAGGGTAGCATAATTTAAAGACATTTCAAGTTTTGATACACCAAATGTTGAAGGCATGGTAGTCACAATTATGGTGATGCAAGAAGGTTTTAATAAATTACTGATGACCCAATTAATGGAGATTCTAGGAGGTGCACCACAGGAAGAGCAAGAATTATGGAAATGAAGGGGGTGTTCCTTGTCCCCACAGAATCACTATGGTGACAGGACAGCACTGAAAAGCTGGTGATGCCAGACGTCTTATTAAAGGTTGTGCTTGAACAGCTGCATTACCCAGCACATGTAATTAGGGAAAGTCTTGTTGCAACGATTGTGGAAGACTGGTTTATTCCAAATCTGTTCGAAAACATTGCATGTTATGTAGTAAACTGCATTGTATGTTACATGTTTACTTCTGGGTATACACCGAGAACAATTAGAGGAGTAATTCCTTGACCTAATTGTCCTTTTCAGCATTTACATATTGACTATGTAGATATGCTGCAGGTGTTTAGTGGATACAGGTATCTGATAGTGGTGGTGTGCCCCTTCTCCAGTTCGATCGAAGCAGGTCCATGTACACACCCTGATGCCACTTGCACAGCAACATTTCTAGTGCGCAAAGACTTTCCAAGACGGGGTGTGTGTGAAGTGCTGAGATCCGATAATGGGCTACAATTTGTCAATGAAGTATTTTGAACCAATGAGGCTTTCATTGAATACTAAGCATACATTTTATTCTGCTTATCATGCACAAGCAAATGGAATATGTGAGAGTCTCAATGGCCTCCTTAAACAAAGAATTGCCAAGATCAAGCTAACTTTGAAAAAGGAATGGCCATACTGCCTGCCCTTAACTCTATCTACCCTAAGTCATCAGCCTGGTTCAGACCATCACCTCACCCCACACAAACTAGTAACAGGGAGCAAATGAAAATGCCTCTTACATTAGGAAATGAATTAAATGAATATTTGACATGTATGACATCTAACATCTCTCCAATTTCAGATCAAATAAATCGCCAAGGGGGTCGGTCTCAGAACACAGATAAAACCATTCAATACCCGGATCAACTGAATTATTATCAGCATCTAAACTGTTTATTGGTCACACAATATTAAACAGAAATGTTACCCATAAGTGGCACGGGTCACAGTTTCATGGCCTCTTTATTGTTGAAAACATAACCCCATTGCAGTAAAAGTTCAAGGCAGGTGATCTTGGCTTCATTTAAGTGACACTACACCATACAGAGGGTAGACCGTACCTACAACCATTGCCAATTTAGAAGCAAGACAAGAAGAAGAATTCTGCTCTAGTTAGAAGATAAGTTGATGTTTGCACTTTTTTACAGGATCCTAAAAATGGGCCAGTGATTAGAAGAGGGCTAATTGCAATAATTGAACAAGTGTTACAACTGCAGGAGTAAAAGTGTTTCTTTTTCTTTCAGTACAGTAGAAATGAGTATTAATGAGGTGAACATGATTTTAGGGAATGAGCAAGCTCAGGAAATTCCAGGATGGCACATCAGTGGGGGTTAATATGTTGGTTCATAATATAAATATGCACCATTATGCTTTATGTCTTCCTGTTTCTCCTGATTCACCTTTTGTATTTCATTGAGACAAATAAGGCAGATATCCCTTTAATTCTCCCCACTCCAGGAACTATTGTTGATTTACCCATTACAAATGAGCCAAAACCCCTTCTGTTGTCTCCCAATAGTAGAGCTGCTTTAGAGTTGTTTCAATTGGCTGAAACCATTATGTTGGGGTGACACAAGAGAATCACAGAGGAAGATAATTCGGGGATAAATACATATTTGGATAGTGCAGCACATTTGGATGACAACATGTGGTATCCACACATGCAAAGTGTGGGGCAGAGAACATCTAAGGAGAGTTGTTACGTATGTGCGCTCTTACCCTATGCCATGAATGCTGCCAGAACTTTCATCTCTAGAGAAGAACCAGAACATGATGCCAGATGTCTTGTTCACTGTGCTGAATGCATGACTTGAAAACAGTTCCAAGGACATTGGGCCACTCTGTGATGGAGATCAAAATTGTCATTTTCATTCCAGGATAATTATAACAAGACTATACAGATGGAAAAGGAGCCTGCATGGAAGAGTAAGATGCTCATGTATCCTAGGGCAGGACAGGATGAAGTGGTAGTAGAAGAAATTAAGAGAACAGACTGTCCCAATAGAGCAGAACTGGCATGGGCGCCTGTATGCAGGGAAAGAATTCAGTTACTAATCTATTGAAAGGTGAAGTCCAAGAAAGAATGGCAAGAAGTAGTGATGTCTTGTGCAACTCATCCTTTGAAGTCAGAATACGTGTGAGAAGTGCAAAAAGTAAATGATTGGTGTTTGAAATCATGGGCCGAACATGGCAAACTGTTGACATGGGTAGAAGAGGAATCAGGTCCAATGGCTGTGATTCCACTGACACTGTGCATTCAAAGAGAAGGCAAGAAGTATGTGAGAAATAACATAAGCTGCAAAACTACAGTTGATGTCTCCAGGATGGGAGCAGGGACAATTGTCCTAATGGATCAATATTGGGCTTGTGTGCCCATTTGAGAAGGAGAAGATTGCATGAATTTCACAATCGTTCCAAGATGGAGAATTACTTCTCAGCAAAATCAATAGAGACATATAAGGCTATTTTGTACGAGCATAGGCTGTTTAGTAAAACTACTTCATTCTTCACAACTATCTTTATGCCTGGGATCCAGACGATGGCGAATTCCAAGTTGTTGCAAATCACTCAATTGAAGCTCCTGCAGGTGATCAACACTACCATAAATGGGTTCAATGTATCAAACAAAAATTGAGGGCCATACGACTAATGACCCTACAGAACAGATATATCCTAGATATTATCACAGTGATGGAAGGAGGAGTTTGCGCCAAAATCAGGCCATCATGTTGCACATTCATACCTTCTCATGATAACGAGAACGGGACCTTGACAGAGACCATAATGTTGCTGATGAACCTGCATAATAAGATGGAAGACAAGACAGAGGATCTTGCAGTTGACAGTTGGTTTGCATCTATCTTCTCATGGGTTCCACATTGGATGGCAAGCATCTTCAAGTTTCTTGGAGAAATTATGGTGATGGTGATGTTCGGATTCTGTGTGATCAAAATGATAATTACACAGTGTAAGAAGACAGCAAAGAAGGCAGTAGGAATGAAGATCATCTTTGATTTTGAACCAGGATTTGGACTCAAGGAATTGACTGATGAAAAGTTCAGAGGATACATAAAGGCCAGCATCGTAGCATCTGAAGGAACAAAGTTCCTGTATCCAAAGAAACATAAGACGTATGTGGGATGATGGGTCTTTTGTAGTCCAAATGGACAGTGCAGTTACATGACTTGAAGTGTGGACAAACATGTAAAATCAGCTGGTTCCCTGAAGGGAGTGATGAAGATCTGGACTCTGAAGAAGCACTTCTTCAAGAAATGGTAGGAAGATGTGGAGATCGATGAAGGTGTGGTTGATGACTCGACCAGAGTGGAGAGTGTAGAGGAGCAGTCACATGCCTCTGTAGGAAGTCCCGCTCCGTACTGCCTGTATGTTATAAGCCTGAAATTGGGAATTGTACGATCAGACTGAAAAAAAAGGTCAGACCGTACAAAAAGTCTGAAAAACGCTACCACCAAAGGTTCGAACACCAAAAGTTTGAACCATTAGTGGTAGCATGCATTGAAGGTAAAAGAAAAAAAGACTACGTGAGATGTGGAGTGTCCCCCGCAACACCCCACTCACCATACTATACAGTATAGTGAGCTGGGGTTGGAGGGGACACCTCCGCTGCACACCTGACAAAAAATAAAGCGGAGGCTGCGAGAGTTTCCCCTGCAACACCCCGCTCACTATACTGTGTGGTATAGTGAACGGCATGTTGCGGGGGAAACCCCCGCAGTACACCCAAAAAAAAGAGAAAAAAATGGGGGCTGCGAGGGTATCCCCGCAACACCCTACTCACTATACTTTAAATTATAGTGAGCAGGGGTTGCGGGGGAAACCCCTTCAGCCCCCGTAAAAAAAAATATGAAAATGACCCTGCAGCGTTGGCTCCAGATCACAGAAGTGAAAGGGAACTGGCACCGCAGCGAGACAGCCTGAAGAAAGGGTAAGTAGGGTATGTTTATGTTGGAGGTGTGGGTGGGGGTGTGTTGAAGGTGTGGGTGGAGGTGTGTTGTGGGTGTGCTGTGGGTGTGGGTAGTGATTTGCAATGTTTGTTCGCATGGGAACTGTACACACCTTTGGTGGTGCATACATTTCCCATGCAAACATTTCCATCACAGACATTTCCGTGACGGAAGGATCACGCAGATCCTGAAACCGCACCATGCTTGACACCAGTAGTTGTGACCATACCGCGACGAGTGTTCAAGCAAAGATATCCATTGAGAAAGCCATATCAGATGTATGCAAAAAGAGATGACAGTCTCTTGGAAAAGGTCCCCGAAGGAATATGAAAAAGGAGAAAGAGAAGCTGGGGACATCAGAAGAGTTGAGAGTGACGTACTAAGAAGATAAGAAAAAGAAGATATATGGGCCTTATAGAAGCTGATGACGAAATAAGGAATCGAGTGAAGGTTTCTATGCAGAAAGAAGATTGCATGTGTGTATGATACACTGCAGAAAATGCAAGTTGTTCAATGGAAGAACAGATGCAGCATACCCACAGAGAAAGAAGGATCAAAAACTGTTTCACAATAAAGAATAGCTTGGAGCATCAAAGAAGCGACAAGGGCTGTCTGGGATGGTGTCAAGACTGAAGGTAGCCAAGAACTGGTTATCTATCCTTAAAGAACACTGAACGTGAGAATCTGAATCATCCCTCAAGCTGCAAGGAAGGATCACCACGAATGCCAAGTTTATTACTTCAAGGTAATTAAATGCTACAAAATGAGCTGAATTGCGGTCTCCTGTCACATGACCCGAGGATGAAAAAGGAGTTGGGCATGCAGACCAGAACTGTGTTAAGTATGTACCCATACTCCCTTATATTCCCAGAGAAGAAAATCTACTGCAAGGCCAAGTTCAAATACAATCTGCATGGCAGAAGGTGGGGACAATGAGAGATGTGGGCTAATTGGGTGGGGAGGTGAAGTCAAGTTCACCCCCGGGCACCTGGGCATGACCTTACATGCTGTTACTGACTCAAATGTCCCAGATATGGCATGAGCATGCCAACCAGTTGTAGAGGGCCACATAATGAAGGGCCTTATAGTTTAAGAACCAATATTATTCTGTGTACTTAATAAGTGTTGAGGGTGATTTGCACTAGACGCAGGCTTAAATTGTCCACCTGACAGTAGATGTCCTATCACAATCCCAGTCTCTACAGAAGGTATACTTAGATATCCCCCTTGATCCAACAACAATCCCCTGTAGGTCTTTGTTATGTGCCACGTAGTATGACATCACTTATGAATTTTTAGTACTTAAGTGTGTTTTTATGTGATTTGCACTGAGAGCATGATCAAATGTCTGTTGATGTCCGTTGTAACTCCCTGTTTTAGACAATTGATAATCAAATAGTCGAAGGAGACTTTGCCAACTTCCTGAGTCTGTCTTATTATTTGGTATAAGAGTTATTCTGCATCCCTTCCTTTGCATGACAGGTTACGGATTAAGGACCTTATGTTTACAAATCTTCTCAGAATTCATGACCTTCTAAATGGAACGGTGGTCTTCAGCCTAGCTCAGGTGATGGAACTCCTTTATGACTTGCAATTGTTTTCTGGCATATGATAGGGGGTACTTTATCCTCCATATAACCAGTATTACCAATATTCCCTAATTAGCTTTAGATAGCAGCATATAGATCAAAACGAAAAAACATTGTTCAAAGGAGGCTGATTCTAAACTAACAGGAATGTTACCTGCAAATGTAACTGAAAGATTATGTGACATTACCAGAAGAGAAAACCTCAATGCTTGGACATTAGGCCCAAAATGTACTGAAAATGCAAACCATCTTGGCTGTTGCACGTGCAAATGGAAAAAGTGAATTTAAATGTAATTGTTTGCAGAACTGAACTCTGCTATGCCAGCACTATTAGTTTTGAGCGCACACAGAGAATCCTTCACTTGTATTCAATTTCTCGCTGCTGCAGGTTTGTTACTGAGGCCAAGCTTTTGACCTGTTAGCTGGGACATCTGGATTCAGGGATTAGAGTATTGTGATAATTGGTGAAGCAGACCCTCCCTATGCATCTGCTATATTCCATGCTCTTGTATTCAAACTGAGCACAAAGGGATACATGTTGGAAAAGTGAGAACTGAACTCATCTAAACTGAATTGTCTCCCACAGTGGGTTGTATCAGGGTTTGAAATAGCTGGGAGTGATTTAGCTGGGAACCAACTGCTACCAGGAGCTACCTTTGGCTCTCCCGGCTGACTGGTGCCTTACAAACATATACTAACTTTGAGTATTTGAGAATGTTAATAAAGAATTAGGATGTATCTAGTACACATTTTAACTTAATACATTATACATTATGGATACAAATTAAAGATTGCCTCCTTTGGAAGTACATTTTGCCGTGCGTTTCTTACCCACTCCTGGTTCACTAGCAGTAGCTTTTGCCTACTGGGTGATACCAGACACCCAGGAGCTGGTTTTAGCTCCTGCTCATTGAGTCCTAATTTCGAACCTTGTGAACTGGTGAAGTTGGTGACAGGGTAAGCTCTCCCTTGGACACAACTGGCACAGCTTGGACTTTGCTAGTGTAACTTTCATTTGCAAACAGATTAATTAGGAGTGCTTGTTCCATGCCAGCTCCTAGACATAAGAAGAGGCCTGCTTTCTCATGGCTCTTTTATTGGAGCTGACATCGCTTATTGACTGTGCTGGCTGGCGGGTGTGGTGGGTACAAGGGGTGCACTACATAAACATATGAATATCAATATTTTGCTCTTACTACTTGTGTGTAAGAGCCTGTTGAAGTTAGGGTCACTAATTGCATCTGTTCCACACAGTCTCACTAACATGACTCTCTAAAAGGGACCATTGCCAATTCAAGACTAAGAGCCTCCTGCTGTAATGTGTTACTTGGGGGTGTGATGTTACTGACTTTGGAATGTGTGAGGTCAGTGTGGAGTGTTGGGATGTTGTGTGATCTTATGTCTGGGCTTCTGAGGATGGCAGTTGGTAGTTTGTATCTGGCTTGATGGGATGTGCTAGTGTTGTTGACTGTAGCATTTCCAGAAATGTACGAAACATAAGAATAAACCTTACAGAAACGTACCTGCTGGTTCGGGTTGTTGATTGCTCCAAGAACCATGTTATTTCACTGGCGACGAGGATGGTTGTGTCACGGAGGAGTCATCAGCAAAGTCAGCACACCGCCCTACACCGTCCATATCCTATCATGGTGGTGCCAGCAGTCCCTGATAGTTGGAGCTAGGGTCAGGGAACTGAATTCAGCAGACCAGTCAGCGCTGATGTGAGGAGACTCCTGTTGTGGTGCTGTAGCTGGTGCCGGAAGGCGCAGAGCCCGATGGGCAGTACAGGAATTGAGTGAGGCACAGTGGGCGTGTTTGCAGGTAGCAGAGTCGCAGCGCACTGAAGCCGGTAGCCGGGTGGTCAGAGGACCGGACCTGTGGGCAGTGCAGGAGTATGCCAAGGTGAGCACTCATGTGAGTAGGAAGCCGCGAACTGCAGCGTACTGAAGCCAGTAGCCGGGAGGGACAGATGACCGTATCAGTGGGCAGTGCAGGAGCGTTGAGGTGGCATTCCCCTGTTAGGAGGTTGGCAGTGACCTGTTTTCAGATGTGGACTTGCTTTATGCGAGGGGTTTAGCTGGCGGCCAGGCAGCGTTTGGGGAGTCATACGGTTTCAAGGCTCAACAAGTGACTTTTACTGTGTGGTCGGGCCCATGTTCTGTTAAGAGGGTCTGTGTTTGGTGCTGTTCCTCAACACTATGCTCTGCAATTATGGATGTTGCCGCAGCATAGACCACAGTACACCAAGGAATCCAGAAAGGTTGTTGCAGCGAGCGTAGTAGTGGAGATCTTTCCTCTACAGAGCCGGTGATAGCTATGATGACATCGCCAGCTCCTCGAGCTGCATTCCAAGACAGTCAGCGGGAATGTAATATGGCTCTGGAACGCAACGCATCTCCAATGGAGAAGGAGCAGAGGTGCGTTTTCCTTCCGGTTCGGGAATGCTGTAGTATGGAACTGGACTGCAAAAACGCAACAATGGACTGCAAAAAGGGAACAGTGGAGCCCGCAGTGCCTTGTACGGTACTCATGGGAAAGTCACATTTCCAGTGGCTCTTCATTACAGAGATGTGGACTTCCGATTGGATCGTGGAAAGAGGACGTTCCAGCAAACATGTTCCATTTGCGATGGAAAGGTATGTTTGTATGGGGAGTTTTGCAAGAGCTGCAGCGTTGTTGTCGAAGGCCTGAAGGAATTGGACCCTGACCTCTGGCAGTTCTACGTGAGGATGAAAGCCCTCACGTTGTCGGAACACTAATGTTGCAGGTGTTGCCTAGTCCGTTTGTATGGTGTTGCTTGTTTTGTGTTGTGGCTTTTGGGTATAGTTTGTGGGGTTCTGGAGTTTTCGTTTGTGAGCGTTTAGGGCCTGTTATGGTGCAAGTGTTCATGTGGTGGCCCTTGTGTTTAAGTCTTCCAGATGTATTCAGTCACATGTTTTAACCATTTCCTTCTAGGTGGTACACTCGAGGTGCGGGCCCTAGCGTGTATTTGGTACTGTGTATTTAGGCTGTAAAATTGAGTGGTTGAACTACTTGGCATGCTGGTTAAAGTTTTAGGCATTGTGGGTAGAAAACCTACCGCGGGTTGCTGTCTGCCTATCAGGATACCGGCCGTGTCCTTTGGTGGTGTTGCAATTTTTTGTTACGTTGTTATGATTTTTGGTTGGTGTGCACGTCACGGCACGTGGTCTGTTTATTTCTTTTCTTTTAGTGATGGCACTCATCTGGTCAATTGGTGTTGGAGTTTAATACTGCTGTGGCAGTAGTGGCAGGGACTTGGTGTCTCATTGCGTTATTTGTAAAATAATGGGGTGAGTTAGTTAAGGGTGTTTTAGAGCACGAGTTGGGAGTGGTGTTGGCGTACGGTTGTAGGCACGCATTATGGTAGCCAGTAACACTATGTTCTATAGTGTTTGTTCTGGTTGTGTTCGTTCTAGGAGTTAGTGGTTGTGGGACTGATATTGGGTTTTGTGCTTGTTGTTGCTCTTTTTTGAGCTGGCTAGTGCTCAGGCGTGGCATGTCTGGGGCCCTGAGGGGCAGATCAGGGCAGAAGGAAGTTTGTGCATGGAGGGGTTTGCAGGTTAGTGGGTGAAATTTGTGGAACCCTGGGGCGTGGCAGGCTCTGGGCTTCGAGGGGCAGCTCGAGATAGGTGGTTTTGCATTTTTGTTTTTTTGTCCTCGAGAGTCTTTCAGTACTGGTTGTGGGGGAGATTAGTAGCCCTTATTCTAAGTCGGTGGGTTCCTCTTTCCAGTTGTTGTTCTGTATGGGAACGGAGTGGAGTTGTGGTTAAATAGTTTGTAGGCACAAGTGTTGCAGTTTGCAGGGGGTGCCGTGTAAGGTTTAGTGTTGTTTAGGGTTACAGTTTATAGTAATCTTTATTGACGTTCTGTGTCAGTCTGGAATTGTCACATGTTTTTTTGGGGTTGTTTTTAGTGTCCTGGTGGGTGTTGGCTCTGGTGTAGTGGAGCATGTTTCCATTTGGACCGTGGGTGGTTCTTGTGCATCTACGTGCTGGGCACACATACGTGTTATAAGCTGTTATGTGTTGCCTTCTGTGAAGATTATATGAGCAAGAAGTGTCATAACGTGTTACTTGGAGGTGTGATGTCACTGACTGTGGAATGTGTGAGGTAAGTGTGGAGTGTTGGGATGTTGTGTGATCTTATGACTGGGGTTCTGAGGACGGCAGTTGGTAGTTTGTAGCCGGCTTGATGGGATGTGCCAATGTCACTGACTAGCATTTCCAAACATGTACTAAACGTAAGAATAAGCCTCACAGCAACTTACCTGCTGGCTCGGATTGTTGATTGCTTCGAGAACCACGTTATGTCACCTCCACTCCCAACTACCCTTGTGAGTCAATCTCAGCCTATCGGTAGGCCAAGGAGCCAATCGTAAACTCAGAGCTGTACAATTTGGCTGGAGCATACATTATCCTTGGGAGTCCCAATATACTGCAGTCGAAGTGCGATTAGTGTCCCCAATGTTAAAGTGTTAAAGGACATCTCCAGAGGCCTATTAGTTGCTGTGCCCCTGTGACCTGTTGAGCATCGTGAATACTCTCACCATGCACGTATTCTCTGCCAGAATGTTTATCTTGTATTTATAAACTGCACTGGATGAACGTACAATGGTAAACCATGACCCGTGTGGTTCAGCTTTGCTTTGAAATTTGGTGCAGCAAATGTCAAATCAATTGGGTAGGTAATTTGTAACTTACCAAGAAATTCTATTTATTGCTTCAAGCTATACATTTACTCAGATCCAAAGAATTGCAAGTAGCATGTGCCTAAAAAAGCGTCCCTCTGTATGCAGTCATTTTAAGGTTGAATAAATATACTTCCTTTGTAGGGGAAATGTTGCAACAAATCAATTGTGGGGTCAGTTCGCTGAGGCAGCCCTTCTAGCTTTTTAAGCAATGCTGGACCTATCGGGTTGGCCATGCTATTTAAATGCTTTAACAAAATGTGCTGCAGACAGTGTGGGGAAGACTGTTCATCTCATTGTTGCCAAACTTGCATATGAAGCGCTGTTCCTCCCCTACTCTCCCTACTGCACCTACCTGTGAATTACCTGCTTTGGCCGGTCCCTGCTCTGCCTCCAGAAGTTCAAAGGGGGTGAGTGTCTGCCAGGACTCAGGGGTGAGTGAACTGGTTCTGCCACATTGTTTTAACATTACCTCTTTCTGTTGGGCCTCTGTTTTTTTTGTTATTATTATTTTTATTTATTTTTTTAGTCAAGCCAAGCAGCTACGCAGACCAAAAAACAGGTTGCACTAGACCTTCCACTGCTGGGTTATCAACTCCTAGACATGAGTACTTTGGTTTTGGGCAGGTCGTCATACAGCCATCACAGCTGGTTGGTTTACATCGCTTTTGTCATAATGGAAAGAACGAAAACAGGTTTGGATCCCCTTGTTAACCAGTGCAGTGGGGAAGCGGGGATTTATTGAAATGCCGGAAACGTTCTCAAAAGGTGCAATGTGGGAGGGCACAAGTGTAGCTTGAGTAAGGCCCCTATGTGGGGTGGACCTGACTGTCCTGCTCTTGAATTGTCATTATGCTGCTTGATTAGAAGTTGTAACGAGCTATGGTGGTGGAATTGCGGAGGCGCTGCCAGCCTCAACTGAGCTTATTTTGGGCACGGGGCACTAGCCTGCGCCATAAGGAATGAAATTGTAGTTGATTGATCGCAGGCTCGGATTATGAAAGTAATATATCCTGCTGGGTCCCTCTACATAGCTGATTAGTTCGAAACAATGAATGAGGGCAATCCTATCCTACTTGGTTAGGGGGTGGGAGGAGGACAATTAATGTTTGCTCTTAAGATCTTTATTGACACTTTACTGTCAAGTCCATTTCTCTGTTCTCGTTTGGCTTACCATCATGGGAGGGTGGTGCAAGTGGGTTAAGCCATTTTCCAGTTGAAAACGCTATTTTGTTTTTTTAACGTGCAGTTGTACAACTCTTGCGCAAGGACCATGCTCAAGCTGCAAGGGGCACTTATCTGCAGATTGCCGGGGAGACACTGAGCTTGCCTTCAAAGGACAAGTCTGGACTGGAGTTTTAAGATCTCATAAATCCTAAATCTGGATTAGTGCCCAATGTCCACCTTACAGAGGCTAATCTAGAGTTGAACAGACCTCAGTGCGAGGATCGCCTGCAAAGGGGCTATAACCAGATGGAGATCATGGCCCCCGGTTAGGAGCTAAATCCAGTGCTAGAGGGTCCCTGTGAAGGTTCAAGAGTCTCCAGTTCCGTCTACAGTTCTTTTAACCTTCTCCACAAAATGAAGGGACCCTTCCTTGGTCCCTGAAGCTCCATTGCCCTCTGGGCCCACCTGTGAGCTCATCAGATCAGCCCAGGTTCCAGACAGCCTGACTTAGTTAAGAATAATAAAATGGACTGGCAAAAAAGCCAGAAAGAAGTGTGGCTGCCATTTACCCCCCCATCTATTTGCTATGCAGAACCCCCACAACTATCTGGCATCATTTCAGTGAGGTGCTCAGAAACCCTACATCAGTTCTAGAACTCTTTAGCCCATCTGTACGATTTTGGTGCCTACCCATGTCACTGCTGCTGCCATTGACTTTGCCTCTGTCCTTGCCATTGGTTTATTCAGACCCCTAGTTTTCTAAGGAAGACTTCCTTTGTGGATGCCAGTGCAAACTTTCTCCTGGGTTTAGCCTCCTCCCAATCTGCAGTTGCCACAATTTGAATGCTGCATCATTGTCCAGTTCAAGGCTACTATGCGATTTCCAGGTATGTGCTTAAGAGACATGATTACAGAGATGCACACATCCCCAAAGTTGCTGATTGTTCATGTGTCTGGCTACTCAACCTTTCTCCGTTGGGCTACTGCTGTTGCCTCTGCTTTTGCCTCTGCCCACTCAGAGTCCTACCTGTTCAGTTGGCAGTTTGACAATGGAGCTGGTACAACCTCTGGTTCAGTGACTGAGGTCTCCCCCCTCGGTGACTGATATGCATGAACAGGGTAGCACAGAAAACAAACTAAAGAAGGACTAAATTCCATGGCAAGGGCATTTTACTAGAGTATTAAAGGCCTCCTTATTTTTTTATCTTTTACACAATGCAAACCAGGGGTGATTTTTCTTTTTTCTTCCAATGCACACATGTAGCCAGGAACTCCTGGGGATTCCAATCCAGAAGGATGTCCTAGCAGAAGGTAAAATAACTGTCAAAAATCACTACTTTGATCTGGTGGTAACAGGAGAATTGATGTTGAATACAGATCCTTACCAACTAAGAAGTCTTGCCTAGTGTCTTCCTCAACCAGTCTTCAGTCATGGCAGATGCCACGCTGTACACAAAGGCCTCTGTGGGGGCTTTGTTCACTTCAGTACTTAATGAGGAGGATGACCTTCTGTTTGTTTTTGTCAAAAACATTTCAGAATTCAGCTTTGCATTTGCATCGGCCAATGCAGCCACCCTCTTAGCTTCTGCTAATCAATGGTTGTGAGAGGAAATAATGAGGCTTGACCTTTTTCTCCCACAAGATGAGATTACTTTTGCGCAGGACTTGCCAAGGTGCGCCAGGTACTGCAGGACTTAAGGGAGCCTTTTGTTTATCATATCAATACAGATGCCAAGGACATGCTTATTGGGGTTGCCAGTAACTAAGCATCCATGACTGCAACTAAGCATAAGAATCTTGATATGCCAGTTGGGTTCAAAAGGTCCAAGATAGTCATTCTTTACACTCCTATGCCCCGTCCCCTTTTCTTTATACATTTGGGACATTCCAACCTTTGGGATGGGACCGGAGCACTGTGAAGCATCAAAAAAATATTTTTTTCCATTTATTTTTATGCGGAACCTCTGCATGTGGCTGTAACTCTGCCTTCCAGAGCTCCACCCCGCGCATCACCCTTCAGTGTTTTTCTCTGTATGGTCGGACGCACATGAATCGCTGGATATTTTTCTTTTTTCCAACGTGTCTATCTTCCTGCTCCAGTTCCATGGTCGTCTTCTCCGTCTATGCCGGATCGTCAGGGATTTGTGTCCTGTTCTTCATGCAAACGTTTTTTCATGAGGGCGGATCCCCATTCTCTGCCTGGAGTGCCTGGGCCCGGAACATCGGTGGGACTCTTGTTTCTACTGTGACTCTCTCTGTCCGGGCACTCCTGCATAGGCTCGTCAGGTGGCAGGAGGTGTTCCAGCGGTTACCTCCTCCACATTCATTGATGAAAAAATGAAGCGTTAGGTAAGCTCCTTCCTTTTTAGGGCACCCCAGCTGAGGGCCTCCTTACTGGGGCCTTCTGGTTCTGGGAGGGGTCCAAATGGCTCTTGTACCAGGGTCCTCCCTGAGGTATCCCGAAAGGGATCTAACCTGGATTCCGGAATTTCCTCCAAGGTTCCCTGTCAAGGGGCTAAAACGGCTAGATTTTCCTCAGAGGTTCCCTCTATGAGAACTAAGCTTAAGGCCACAATTTCAGGACCTATTCCAACCAAGGTTATTCACGAGGTTTCTCAGTCTGGGACTCAACGTACCGGGCCTAGTCTCGAGGTTTCCTGTAAAGTGACTAAAAATACCAGGGTCACTCCTGAGGATCCCCAATTTGGTGCTTTAATAAAAACCAGCAGCATCGAGGGGTCTCATTTAGGGACTCTGGCTACCGGGTGTGCACCTAAGCTTTACAACAAGCAAGCTTGTGTCTGGACCGGTCTTGATGAGGGGGCAAAGTAGGAGGGCAATGGCCCCAATCTTCAATCACTGGTCCTGTGGAGACTCCCTCACAGAGGGCTTATACTTCTGAGGAGGCTAAAGGGGCTGATAAATGCTCCAGGTCTTCCAGTACCGGCTCTGCCGAAGTTCCCTGTCAGAGGGCTAAAACTGATTTCAAAGCCCCTACAATTCCTGTGGTGACAATGGCCTCACAAACCTGTGACGCAGATCACTTCAGGTAGTGAAAAAATGGTGGCCCAACCCAAGAGGCCTGAGGCGGCCACTTTGACGAGCTCCTCCAAACCAATCTTTTCAACGGCTGTGACAGAGGGGCCAGCTGTTGGGGCAGAGTAGCTTTTTCCAAGAATCATGGATAATAGAAACCCTTTCCGCCCTGAAAATGACTGGCATGCAAGGTTTCCGCTGCCGCATACAGTATCATTTCCCCCTACGTCCGCTCCATTAGTTTATGTGGATTCAGCTGGAGGGGGGCATGTTGGCAACCAGCCTCAATGCATTCTTGGTGGTATGTCCTACCAGTGTGGCCTTTACCCACTCCTCTGCCTAGACCTTCCTCTGAAGACTTGCGTTCTTTGGCAAATTTCAGTACTGCATGGACTCAGACCCAATGAAGGCTTACTTTAAGGATCTTTTAAAAGAAATATATCCTAAGCCTCTCGAGCCACATCATGCTTCTCCGCAGCAGGTTCCGGCAGTGCCTCATTCACTTCCAGAGGAGCCCCCCCCTTCACTGCCACCATTGCCTCCCCTTCACCAGTTCTTACAACACCAGTAGTGCAAATGAATATGCACAAGGTGTTTCAGGTACCGTGTGTCATGGATCAGTTTTCCAAAATAGATTAGGAGCATGTGGACCAGTATAGTGAAGACCCACCCCACTCTGTCTGAGCTTTTCATGACTTGGTCTTGGATATGATTGCATTGCTGTAAATCCCCAATACTCGAGCCTCCAGCTCCACAAGTAGATCTTTCAGGAGCATTAACTTTTACTGCACAGCAGTGCACAAGTCTGTTTCTTCAAAAAGATGTGCTGGCTGACGCCCATAAGGTCTGGAAAAAACCCAATTCCGGGCAGCATATAAATAAAAAGATAGACGCTCGCTACAAGCCCCACTCATTAGAGGATATAGCCTTGACTGCCTGTCTGCTTCCTTCATCACTGAATAATATGTGTGATAGGATGAGATAACAATAAAATCTCTCTCTCTCTCTCTCTCTCTCTCTCTGTCTCTCTCTCTTTCTCTCTCTTCCCCTCTTCCCACTCTTTTCTTTTCTTGATTAAGTAATTGAAAATGTACGTGACAGTGATGTTTTTTCTCCTTGTTGATGACTCTGAATTGTCTCCCTCGGTTCCCCTCCCCCAGACTTGAGGTGTGGGGAAGGGAAACAGAAGGATATGGAAAAAAAATAAAGAAATAAGAATAATGCTTACTTATATGAGAAATGGATAGTTAATGTAAATCGGAGAAGCCAAAATTAAAAGACTAGTGAACGATGTGTAAAACATGAAGAAGTAACATGCATGATTAACAAATGCTCATATTTTATTTATCACGAGCTACAATGGGCATGGACGAGGCCCCGGCAGCAACAAATGATAGTGTAGATAGGAGTAGATGAAGGATATATGTTTATCCTGGTTATTCATATGAATGTGTGCTGTTTGTGTGTGCAGTAGTATTCTCTTCAACAATATTTGGCCTGTTCCTGTATTGCACTATCACATATATTTCAATTGATGTGAGCCAGGGGGGTGTGGGCATAAAAACAATCAAGAAAGGGACCCATCTAATTTGGGATGGTGCTAAGTTAATATGGGCTCACGGAAGCAATGGGGATGAATATAACAACACAACAAATATTACAACGATGCAAGCCACCCCATAGTCCCCATATGCAAATGAATCTGACTTTAGCGTTTACACAATGAATGACAGATCACCTTCTGAACTCACATGGGTACAAAATCACCTCTACCCAACCGCAATACCGGTGCCAGAAACTGTATCTCCAGATAATACGACAACCAGTAAGGAGAGCAGTGTTAACGAACGTATGGCTATCAGCTACTATAACGTGTACACAGAGTGGGAGGGGAAAGAGGATAGCAAAACGACCCATAGGAATGAGGGGGGGTGGACTTGAGAGGAAAAAGAGAGAAACACAACAGGAAACTGTGACCCCCCCTTGTAACACCCGTATGACAGTGCAAGACCAGAGTTGAATAAGCCTCCATTTTGCAAGCCACCGACTCCATTTTGTAATGGCAAGACAGTCGTGAAGTTTCAACGCAGGCCTACAACTCTCCCCAGCCAGGCACGCACATCGAGCAAGCTACTCCCTCCACCTCCTCCCCTCTGCAGTCGTTTGGTTCTCATGAGAGACTAGCTGTGAGAATGCAACAAACTTTACACTGTATCTTCTGCTTTCCATTTTATTTCATTGACTCAGATACAGCCCTGAGCAGGGGCCAGGGTGAAAGCCATCCATCTCTATAAACCTGCCCCCCACACCCAACAGACCCCGGCCATAAAGAGCACCATCCATATATTCCTTAGGACAGGGTCGACAGTCAGAAGTGACTCTTGGGTCTGTTTAATCGTTCAAGTCTTAATGAGGACAGAGCTAACGCGTCTTTTTGCATGCGAGATAATGCAAAACAATATAACATATGTGTAATTAGAAGTTCCATGAAAGTGTGATGTATATTAACATATGGTATAAAGATGTCCATAGAAGTAGATTGCAACAACATGATGCATGTCGAGTATAATACTGTACACGCCAGCACTAAGCTACCTCATGTCCATAAGTTTAAATATAAATATATGTACAATATTGTATAAACATAATACACCAGCTAATCACTTTCGACAATTCACGATCTCTGCCAAGGCTGTATGCACAGACCCCGAGCCATGAACTGCTTTTAATGAAGGGTGAACATTGATTCAAGTACATGTTTTAATTTCTTGACGAGTTCTTTTGTTACAATGACAATGCTTAGCCAAACAGAAGACGAAGTATATTTCAATGCAGTAGAACCTGAATGCAATATAGTAAGCCACGTGTAAAAGCCTGCATGTAAGACTGTGGGGGTCATTATGAGTTGGGCGGTAAGGGATTACCGGCACCGCTAAGGAGATCGGTGCCGGTAATCCCTTACCGCCCAATTCTGAGGTCCCTTAGCGAGAACCGTAAGGAACGTGTGGTCTGACCACACGTCCCTTAGGGTTCCCTCTAAGGGACCAGGGCACTTATAACGGGCTAGCTAGCCCGTTATTAGTGCCCTCCCCATTCCCAATGAGTCCTATGGGGGCTCAAATGGGAATGGGGAATGGTTTGTTCAATGGGGACTTACCGGTCCCTCCAGGGTCAGAATGCACCGGTAAATCCCCATTGAACAAGACCAGTGCCGGACCCGGTATTGGAGGCAGCCATGGCGCAAATAGCGCCATGGCTACCTCCAATCTCGGAATGAGGCCCTATGTTTGAAAGCCCTGGTTCTTTGTGCAAAAAGGAACTATACCGCAAGAAGGTTTCGATTCTCCCCTACCCTTCTTGGTGTCAAGAATGGATTAGCAGAGATTTAATGATGTTTGGACACCTGAACATTAAACCCCACAATGAAATGTATGCCCATAGTGGTATGTGCCCTTTGTGACCTGGTCGTTTCAGCCATATATTTAGAATCCCCTTTGCTGTTATCAGATGGACACCTCAGATCACACAATGACCCCACAAGCTCTACATCTTAGTCAATATATTCTGAATTTTTGAACAGGTCAAGCGCTGCATTTTAACGGATGAAGTTTAACCTATGGCCAGTAGTAAATAACCTACTTTTGAACCATGTTTTCATAAGTGTTTAAGCTACAGGTCTTTGAGCTCACCAGACAACAGATTATGGTAGTGAATGAATGTGAATGTGTGGCCACAAGGGCAAATGTCAAATGGTTACTCAACAAAAGAAACATTACAAATTGCCAACCCTGCATACCAACTCGATGAGCCCAGCTGACCGATTGACCCAGGATGCGTCATCGACTCACCACGTGCCCTCAAGCCAACCAAGTGCCGCCAACCCTATGGCACCTATAGGTGTCCACTCTAAGTGACCAATCCCAACTACTCATGTGCCCACTAGGCCTTCCCTCAGCTTGAAGACGATTTAACTGTATAAAATTGAATTGTAACATGTTTTCTGCAGAGCACTCTCGGCGTGAGCAGAGTAGATTCTGCTTGCCCTGTTTTAGATAAAGCCTTTGATACCACCAGCACTTGGTCTTGGTCTCATTCCCTCCTGGGATGCATTTTTATTGACTCCATTGGGAGAATTAACTGTATTTTTGGGGGCCTCTCACTTACACCCATAAGGTCTGGGAAAAACCCAATTCTGGGCAGCATATAAATAAAAAGATAGACGCTCACTACAAGCCCCACTCATTAGAGGATATAGCCTTGACTGCCTGTCTGCTTCCTTCATCAACTTGTGGCAGCAGCTACCACTCCAGGGTAAGCATTTTTAATATCCTCCACGGCTGCCTCTCAGGTCTTGTCCAAGGAGGACAAATTCCTAGATGCATTGGAAAAAAAGGTTTTTCCAATGCAGGTCTTCATCGGTGTCAAGTGAATACTGAAGTAATTCTTGCATCTGGAAACCTCAAGCTAGGAGAGAACTCTCGGAATTCCAAGATTGTATCTCACAGGCTAGAAGATTTTAAACAGGGCCTTTCTGACGCCAGAGTTCTGGCTCAGGATCTGCTGGAGGCTCCGGCCAATAATGTAGAGACGTACGCTCTGGGCCTTATGGTCGGAATAGAATGTTCCCGCCAGGTGTTGCTTCGCGTGACAACGTTTTCAAAAGAGGTTCAAGACAAGGTTCTCGACCTCCTCTTTGAAGAGAACAAGCTGTTCACCTCCTCCACCGACTAGGAATTCAACAAGACAAAAGCAAGCACATTGACAGCTAAATCTTATTCGGTTCTAGCAAAACAGCCTCCAGCTAAACCACCTATACACAGAGGTCCAGGCCCAAGAATAGGTCCTTTTCAGGGTTTAGAGGTTTCCAAGAGCGTCAAGCATGCAGAGGAGAAGGTTCCTCTTGTGAGGCTCGACACAAACCGCAAAGACAAAGTGGACAGTTTTTCTCTCAGTCCTTAGCCTCCTCCTCTGCAATAGGAGGTCTTGCCCCCAATAAATCATTCAAATGATGTTTTCCATCAGTCACACGAGACTTGGTGGGAGGACACATATTGTTTCACCTTGAGGCATGGAAGACCATCATAGAAGACAATGGGTTTTGTCGGTTGTACGATCGTGCTCCTGCTTGCCCCTCCTAAATACCCCACCTTCTCACCCGCTAGAGGGTGTCCCTCCCTCAAAACCTGAGCTACAACCTTTTGAACCCAAGCAGTGGAACCTGTTCCCTTGGGGGAGCAAGGGGAGGGATATTACTCAGTCTGTTTACAGTGCCCAAACCCAACCAGGCTGGCCTGCGCACTATCCTCTTCCTCTCCAACTTCAATCTTTTCCTTCCCCACTAGAAATTCAAGCAGATCACACCCAGCCAGATAAGGACCTCTCTTTGGAAGGGCGATTGGCTCAGTGTGGTAGAACTCCCGAATGCTTATATGCACATCCTAATTTGGCTCCCACATCTGAAACACCTTGGGTTTTCCATGGGAACGAAACACTTCAAATATCGAATGCTGTCGTTTGGTCTCAGCTCGGCACTACGAGTCTTTACGAAGATGTCGGTCACCACAGTATTCATCAGACTGCAGGGAATTCATGTCTATCCATATGTAGACATTTGGCTTCTGCAAAGTCCTTGACCCCGGGCTGAAGCAGCCAATCTTCAGTCTCTCCTCCAGCTCCTGTTCCAACTGTGGCTGTCGGTGAACTGGCAGAAATCATCTATGGTGTTTGCCCAAGACCTGATATTTCTAGGTTTCCGTTGGGATACTGTCAGTGTCAGAGTGTTCCTAACAGAGTACAGGATTGCGGATTTATCAACATGTGCCATCTTTCTGAACTCCTCACATAGGTCATCCTGGTGGTTCCAGAGACTTCTTGGCCTGATGGCTTCATGTTTTCTAGCTTTCCCTCTTGCACGACTGAAAATGAGACACACACAGCTATTGCTGTGGAGCTGCTGGTCCCAAGCTCTGGACCGAGACTCCAAGATGATCACAATCCCATCTTCCATGACGTCAGATATTTAGTGGTGGACAACCTCCAGCAATCTCACTGGGAACCTCTTTCCAGGAGCCCTTACCTTAGCTCATGGTTACAACAGACTCCTCCCTGCTGGGGTGGGGAGCTACATTGTGTCATCTTGAGGTCCATGATCTGTGGACACCCCAAGACAGGATATCTCATATTAACTACCAAGAACACTTGGCGGTTTCCCTCGCATAGAATGCTGGAAAGCTTTGAATCAACGGAGTGCAAATTTGCATGGACAATTCTGTGGCTATGTTCGACGTCAACAAATGGGGGCACCAGGGTGCTTCCTCTGGTGGATCTAGCCATCCAGATTTGGAATTGGGCAGCCCAACACAATGTCTGGGTGAATGAATCAATGTTGCAGTGGATTCCCTAAAATGACAGTCTGTGGCGAATTACGAGTGGGAATTGAACAGTGATGTTCTTGCCAAACTCTCCAGCAATGGGGCTCTCCAACGGTGGACCTCTTTGTGACTGCAGCCTACAGGAAACTCTATGCCTCCATGGACAGTCTTGGAGAATCTTCGATGAGGAATGTGTTTGAGATTCCGTGGGACAACATGAAGGCCTATGCCTTTCCCCCTCTGCCGTTTATTCATTGTTCGCTCTGGAAGCTCAGAAGTGCCTGCAACTACACCTTCATATTCATAGCTCCTTGGTGGCCAGCCAGGTTCTGGTTCAAGGAGCTTCAGCACCTATCTATATGCAACCCGATCAGGTTACCCCAGATCCCCAGTCTACTGCACCAGAGCAACACCAGGTGTGGCACCCCACCCCACAATCCTTCAACTTGACGGACTGGTGCCTGAATTCAGGGCCTTAGCGCAGTTTAACCTTTTGGAGTATAATATGCACATGATCCAGGCTGCATGTAAGCCTTCTACAAGAGTGCAGTACTAAAGTAAATGGCTTTGTTTTGTCATTGGTATCTTGCTAAACAGCTTGATTATAGACATGCTTCTATTGACTCTGTTTTGCTCACTCTCCTCTTTTACATCAACAAACATTAGAATGCAGCTATACCCCTCAATCAATTTGGCCTAGCTGCACACATACCCATATCACTCATAAAAACACCTTAACAGCCTGGTAGAATGAAGCTATACCCCACGAAATCAAATCGGCCTAGAAGCACACATAATCTCCTACACTTGCCTCACAACAGTGAGAATGCAGACTCGGAAACCACCCTATTTGCTGTGCACATTACACCGATCTCACATTCATCGCACCACAAGTAGCATTAGAATGCAGCCAGCCCACGAAAACCACTCTGGCGGCTCACATTCCAAGTGCACCCAGGCACTATATGCCACACTACTCCTTCAACTGGTACGGCCCATGGTCCCCGAGGTCTTTCAACCCACAGTGCTTGAGATCATTCCAATGGTACATAAAGTATTATACAAATGCAATATAACATAACATAACATTTGCAGAGGTGCTGCTGGGGTGGGATGAGGGGGTTATTGCCGGGGTCTTTTGCTTGTAGCCCTGGATAGAAGCTCAGGGGATACAAACAAAAGGCTAGCTAGCCATGAGTCCAGACAGTCCCAACAATAAAGTAGCCCCAGATCTTTCCAGACCTAGCAACACCCCTGGTGATTTGACTTCAATTTGGGAATCTAAAATAGTTTTATCCAACATGAGTTTGATATTCTGACCATGTCCTCTGCATACGACTACTTCCAGAATGACCCTTTCCGGATCATTCTCAGAGCACCCTTCAAGGAAATATTGTGAGACCACTAGTGCCTGGATTACTTCGGATTTAATCTTAGATCTGTGTTCACAGATATGTTTACTCATGTTACATGAAAATTGCCCACATAAAATGTATTATTGGGGCATTTCAGAAAGAAAATCATGCTTTTAGAAAGTAAATCAGGTGTTTAAGTATCAGCTAATGTTGTTATATTGGAAAATCTGTGTATTTTGGTAAACTGACAGACTGTACAATTTCCAAATTGGTAGTGTCCTTTATTTTCAGGCAGTCCCCATATTGTTGTAATAAATAGCTGTTTAGCAATCGTTTTCTGAACTCCATGGAAAAGTAGGTCTTTCAGATTCTTTAATTTTAAAAAGCCAAGAAAGGTTTTTTTTTAAAAACAATTTATTGATTTTAGAATTGACCAGATTTTGAGTATTCATTTTCTGACGCCTATGCTATTTTAATTAAAAGTGGTTGCACACAACATTTTCGTGTTCTGTACTTTCCCACTAATGTTTGGGCTAAGTAGCTCTGTTCTATATCTATTCTATGTCCTCTTCAGAGATCTATTAAATAATGCTCTCTGGTATCCTTTTTCCAATAGTCTCTTCTTTAGGACATCTGCATCATAAAAATAGTCTGTTTTGTTCTGACATTTCCGGCACAATCTCAAAAAGTGAATGCACATTTTCCTTAGAGGACTGGGGATACTAACTGGAAAACCCTAATAAAGTGTTTCTAGTTTTGCTTTGCGATAGAGGGTTGTATATGCTAAGAGGGTGTTCCTTAGCAAATTTAATATTTAAATCCACAATGATGCTCTACCGCATAAAACTTGTTTGCTACCACATCGCGCCAGCAGAGTCCATCGCGGATCCAACTAAAATTAGAAGCTCACTATTGTGGAAGTCTTCTAACCCCTGTGTGTCCTAACAGCATCTCTAACCTCCAGGATCTTTGTTTTGAACCTATCTGGGCATTGACGCAAACCGCTGGATGCATCATTTTGCCTGATGTCTGAACCCAGTGGTACTCATCGCATCAAACCACCTCGACCATCAAAACTGGTGAAAACCACTTGGAGCTTCATATGAAACCCAACTTGATGCCAACTCACTGCCATGAACACTGCAAATTGTTGCATTCAAACACAGTTCGACCTGCACGGAAAGTGCTGAGTAATCTAGTTCAAAGCTGTAAACCACCAAGAAGGGGCAAAAGTACGTTTTAGAGTTCAAGTTTCCATGTTCCACTTTGGGAACCATAGAGACCCAAGAGATTGATAAGCCTCCCTTTTGAACCTTTTCCGTAAGACGTATCTTTTTAAAAGTGATATTTTTGCAATTGCTTGCTCTTCACCCTTGCTAGTTTACCCGAAGTGTTTGCAACTTAATGTTCTGCATTTTCTGTGTTCTTTCCACAGGGGTCAGTTTTTTCCTACTGTTTTATAGTCAGGTATTTGTGTATTGGTTTTTTTAATTAAAGTATATATGTATATATACTCACTGAAAAAAACTTTGTTAAAGGGACATTATGGTTAAGTTGCACTAATCACCTATGAAATTCAATGAAACAAAAGTTGTTAAAGGGACGTTATGATTTCAAGTAAAACCGAAAAACATCAGAAATCCGCAATTTATAGTAAGCTAAGCAACCATAACTTGTGCCACCACCGTGCACTGCTAAGACTAACACCCAGGACATCAAAGATGACATCACAAATGTCATTGAAGATATCACTGATGACATCACATATCTGAGACACTTGTTTTTGTTCATCGACATATCTACGTTAGGTGGTTTTGTTCACTAACACTCAGAATGCAACAATTGAAAATGTGTTATATATCTAGACATTATCCATCTTGTATGATCTTAAAATACTTTTCCTTAGGTTTTGTTCTCAGCTCATGGTGCACATATATGGGGCAATAAGCAGTCCTCAAACACACAATTAATTTGTGTACATGATCATGAACTTTAATGTTATTGACATTTCCTGGTGATGTTTCTTTCTTCCTTACTTTAGTTGTTTATGATTTGTATGCAATGTGAGTCTTCATATGTATTGTTTGTACTAACACAAGTATGTTGTACGACTTGAATTATTAGCTATTTATTCCATGTTTAACATTACTCAAAACTCTGATATGGTACAATTCATTATTGTACTAACCAAAATTACCAGATTAGAAATATTGTACTTCTATGGTGCATGCTGCAGCCATTGCCTATGTGTGTCTATGATTAGGTTCCTTTACTAACAACAACACTGCAATATAATGTTTTGTTTATACATTATTGTAATATTATACAATACATTGTTTAATACATTAAGTAGTTCAGGGTAGGTTTCCTGATCACCCTTGACATCTTGTTACCAACTTTACAAACACACCACCTTTTAGGGACTTTTCATCAAAATAAATTGCATATGTGATGCCACCAGTGATGTCATCAATGATATTTGTGATGTCATCTTTGATGTCCTGACAGACCTAGCAGTGCAGGGTGGTGGCCCGAATTGTGGTTGCTTATTTTACCTGAACTAGCAAATTTCTGAGGTTTTTCTGTTTTACTTGTAACCATAACGTCTTTTTAACAAGGTTTTTTCATTTAATTTCATATGATTTTATTAGTGCAACCTAACAATAACGACCCTTCAACAAAGTTTTTTTCATTGAATTTCAAAGATTTTTATTAGTGCAATTTAACCATAAGGTCCCGCTAACAAAGTTTTTTCAGTGAATTTCATGTTTTTACTAGTGCACCCTAATTTCCCACAACTTAATATTATCATACTTACCCCAAAATAGCAACATTTTTGTCCAATTTACAAAGTTTCACCTTAAAACCCTGCATTTCCAACCTTCTAGAATCATGTTTAACACTTCTATACACTTTTTGCAACTTTTTGCACAGTTTTTGCATTTGTTTACTTCCGCAAACATCTGACGTCATCACTGACTTTTTGGACAGTGTCACACTTCGCGATCAGGTCTGTGCATTGTGGACAGTTTGGAACTGCATTTTCTGCTGATCTAGCAAGGTTTAAGCTCAAAATTTATCCTTGCACAACTCCTACACCTAGTCTTACTGATTATCCATTAAAAATCTAGCACAGAGTACATGCTTGGAAGAATATTAGCAAAAATGCTATTTATCTTAATAATGGCATCAGCTATTGCCATCTGTCACAAGAGCCACCTCCACCACCAGCTGGAGGATCTTCACAACAAAAAAATGTGCAGTACTTCCAAAGACAATGAAGAGGATCAAGAAGATGAGTAATAGGAAGTGCCTACCTATAGCGCCCAGAGCGAATCATGGGTGTGGCAGTTCTTTACCACTGTTAGGAATGTACCAAAGGCTAAAGTTACCAAAGTGAAATGCATTGAGTGTACTCAGTTGTGGACTACCCAGGCAGGACTCCTACGGGACCACCTCCATGTGTGGCCACACCAAATCCAACCACTGCAATTCTCACAGTCTACTTCTGTGGCACACAAAATCCCACCCACTACCTTACAAGCGATAAAAGAGGCTGTTGATCCATATCTTTCGAAGTCAACAGTACTGTGTATATACTGCAACACAACACTTTGCAAGGCGGAGCAATTTCAAAGTGCTTTTGAAGCTGTAATCAAGGAGCATGAGAAACACTATACCCTACCTTAGATGTAACACATGCACTACATCTTCCCCTGTCCACCTGCCTCTCCATATTAATGCTTGGTGCCTCTTTCCTCATTTCCCTCCTCACCTTACTTTCTGACCTCCTCCTTTGGGAACCTCTTTTCACAGTGAAAAGTAAAGACTCCATGTACTTTACATTTCTCAGTAAAGTAGATAGACTCATTAAGATTTTCCAACATTTCTATTAGCATTTTGTTTTATACTAATCTGAATAATGTAGCTTGTATCCCTCATTTCAGGGGCTGTAACAGGGGATAACGGCCCGACAGACCAAATTATTGTCCCAAGCAAAGCGAGGGTGGATAACGATGACTGTTATCCCCATTCCATCTCCTGCAATGGGGGATGAAGACCATTACCAACCCGGGTTGCCAAAGCAGTAACCCGGGGTGCTAATAAAAAGGATTTTCCTTCCTACAGTGCGACCCGTGTGGCATGCCGCAGTAGGAAGGAAAATAATTTTCCAAGATGATATGATATGATAGTTTATTTATAAACCGCCTATGCACAATGTGTTTCAAAGTGCTTCAAGGCAAGGGAGGGAACAAGGGAAAATGCAATGACATTCTTACAGGCCATGAACAGTAACGTTGTGAGATTAACTATCGTACTCGGCCTGAAGACATTTCAGATAGTGCAAGAGCTCAGGCATAGATAAGGGAGGGAGGGGGAGAGTGGGAAGGAAATGGAAACAGACAGGTGACTACCGTACTAGGCCTGACAACATTTCTAGTAGAGCCGGAGAAAACTAAAGGTGAGGGAGAGGGGTGCAGAAAGGGAGGGGAGGAACAAAACAAGTGACTATCGTACTAGGCCTGACGATATTTCTTGTAGAGCCAGAGAAAAACAAAAGGTGAGGGAGAGGGGTCCATAAAGGGAGGCAAGGAACAAAACAAGTGACTATCATACTAGGTCTGATGATATTTCAGATAGGGCTGGAGGGGTGGGACAAGTAAGGTGATGGGGAGGAGACAGACAAGTTTTCTGTCATACTAGGTCCAGGGTTAATTCTGATAGACTAAGTGCATAGCCAAAGTAAGGGGAGGAGGGGAGGAGATAGAAAAAAGGGAGAAAGGAAGAGGAGGAGAGAACAGAGAGTAAGCAGTCAAAAAGAGTGGAGAAGCAAGAAGGGAGAGCTAATACAATTGCAGAAGTCAGTAGTAACTCATAATGTTGCAAGCCAGGATACAAGATGACGATGGGAACAGCATGATTCAGGGCCACCATGAGTACAAGATGCAAAGGAAGTCCAGCATGAGAGTTGAGAAAGGGTGACGCACAGTGAATCAATGAATTCCATAAAAGTCAAATCCGCCATTGGCCACAAGACGGTGATGGTGAAACCAGAGTATCAGGAAAGACTCTGCAGAAGTAGGCTGGAGGGAGGGGAACGGAGCAAGGTAGAAGAATCAAGAAAACAGGCAAAACCTGTCTGCGAGAAGGGTGGGGGGCACAAGGGAACATCACAGAGCCCCTCTTCCCTGTCCATAAGGCCTGCGGGAGGCAAAGAGAAGGAGTGCCACCGCCACTGAAATAAGGTAAGTAGGGGAGTGGGGAGTGAAAAATAAAATAAGAAATGGGACTATGGGTGAGGAAGAAGATGGCCGCGGGGCGAGGCAGATATGAAGCGGGTTGCAACACTGTCTTATACCAGTGGTTCAAGCATGCCTTCATAGCCACTTGATTGGCTAGCTCCCCTGTTGAGAGTGCTAATGTACAATTTTATATTTAAAAAACGACAGAAACAATGTTTTGTTCAAAATACTTTTCTCTAGCATACAATAAGGAACATTATCAATGGATCCCATGCCATGGATCATTAAAAGACCCAGATGGCACGTGCACACCACTGCACAGGGCAGCCCTTCTACAATTTTTTTTATTTATTTGTAACACCCCCTCCAATGGCTGCTTTCAAACAGTCACACATCCATCCACCAATCACTTCCAAAAACTGTACATATAATCCTATGACCATATTAAGCTTCCACACACCAACCGCCACTTGACAATCTTTTACAAACCTTGTGATGCTACATTTCCCTTACTTATAAAAATTTTTGTACATATTGCTCCTATAAATGCACATATGCATTGTGCAGTGAAAGGAGTGCATAAATAGAACGGCAGTACGGATAGGCAAATGCTCATAAGAACCCAGGAGAAATACCAAAGTATGCCAAGGTGGAACGCCACTGGGTAAGTAGAGGAGTCCCAAAGGTGTGATGCATCTTAACCATATCATCTCTTTAACAAAGTTTTTCTGTCGAATTTAATAGGTTTCTATAAGTGAAAATGTTTCATGGTGTTACGTCACTATATATAAGTTATTAATAATTCCTCTTTTCATATATATGAAAGGACTATTTACCTCCTTTAAGATAAATATTTTTTGCAACACATCCTTATGTCTGTTGTTAGGAGCAGCGCATGCTATGGATGGAAATCATTGTTCAATTGCCTACGTCATAAGGCTCCACTATGACCCCAGCTAAACCAAAGCACTCCTATTAATCACTGCACCTACCCTGCAACCTAGCTCAGTGCCCACTATACCCTAATAATGTAAACAACGGCCAGTGCTCATGGCTTGCAACCATGGCCAGTCTCCAATTCCATGGGGCATAGGCTTTGGCCATGCCGCATTCCCCAATGAGCAAATCAGAGTACACATTTGCATTTGCCGAGGACCAGGCCCACTACTCAGAGACCAAATGTATATCACTTGTTTTTCTACTTACATTCTAGTACTTGCAAAAAATAAAAAACACCAGACATATTTCCAAAAAATGCTTTCAGGTCCTTGCTAATGCTCGTCGCACAAGTTTATTGTAATCTAGTCCACCAAAAGCAGAATATTTTTCCCATTCAAACCTACCACTTTGGCCATGCCGCATGCCCCAATAAGCAAATTACATAACACATTTCTCATTGCTGACAGCCAGGCCAATTGCCCAGACACCAATGTTATATCACTGTGTTGTGTAATTACATTGTACACTTTAAAAAAAAGAACATATTTGCAAAACCATGCTTTCCAGTTCTTGCTGACCCTCCTCGTGCATATTTGCTGCAATCCCATCCAACACTTCAACCTGCACCCACAAGCAAATTTGTTTCCCTTTCAAACCTATCTCAATTTTAAAAAGCTTTGCCACATAGCCGGTCCCTGGTGGCCATGCCTACTTTAACCCCATTGCTGGTCCCTCGCAGTCATAGCCAGTAGCCAGATTGTCCAGGTCATGGCCTTGGCCCGGACAGTGTGCTCACTGCTGTAGAGAAGTTCCCAACTAAAGCCTGCACTCCCATCACCCATTCTGAAGTACCAGGATCATTCACACCAACATATGTGAATTATGATGAGCAAATAAACCAGCAGAGAGCCGCAGTAGGGGTCTGCCCAATACCCATTAGAAGAGCAACACCTATTGAAGTACCATTACCCAGACAACCATGGAGAGTAAGGTATCCCCCTACCAACTAACGAGACAAAATGAAGATTACCTAAGTACCGTCCCGGAAGAAACCAAAAGAATCTTAATGGAAGACGAATGGTGATGTCACGAGAGCCCGCACGGACTCACAGATAGAACAAATGACGAACCAAGAATGACACAAGGAGACGAAACACCATGAGAAAAGAGATTGTGAGCTTAAAGTAATAGAATGTTATCAAAGCATTAGAGAAGTTAAATTGTAAGCAGGATGAAGATATTCAACCAGCTAACGCCTGTACATTTGCTTGAAACTGCAAGAAAGCTAAGAAAACAGTGCGGCTTACTATGCTAAGTAGAAGAATAGCGCAGCAAGCGCCATTGTACATAATCTACCTCAAAACGAAGCACATTATTATAAGTGCGATTCCACTTTACACGAAAAGCAGAATCAACTCAGGTTACCAGAGGCCAAACAAGACAAGATTCATATTCTAGCAAAATGAGAAGAAATGGCTGAATCGAAACTCAGCAGATGCAACTCGTACCAGGAGAGCCAAGGTCATACCAATAGAAGGAATGAACAGTAGCTACATCTAATTGAAACTTAAGAACAGAATATCCTGTCTCTGAAAGGTCAAGATAAAGAAGCGTAGGCAGGTGGCAAGCCAAATAAGAATTAAATGCACGAATTGAGAGAACCTAGGAAAATTCACGGTGTCTGCATCACATGACCATCCGAGCGAGGAGAAGCACGAGTTCACACCTACGCTTGGCATCCGCCCAGGAGGAGATATCAGAACTTTCCCAGACAGAAGATGCTGTTTCAAGGCCAACCAAAGTAACATAATTGACACATTGTTGTTGAAGTGATGATTGATTGTAACCTTAATTGGAGGAAGACTGGGTAGCTGAGGGGGCACCCTGCACCTGGCTGACCATTTTGCATGCTGCTAAGTAAAGTGAAAAGTTATGCATGGGGTTGGTGCCAACGCAATCACAATGGACCAGATAATCTAGGGTCATAAAGTAGTAGAACCAATGGGATGTTGTACTTTTAGTGACGTCTACAATAGTCATTTTGAAGGAAGGGCTTACACGCCCACCTGACAGTATTTACCAAATCCCGTCACTCCGTTACCATATACAGATATAGCACCTATATTAAAGTTACCTTTTCCTAACCAATAGAAATGCTTATTAACTTTTGAGTGTTACGCGTCACTTATGATAAATTTTCTGTATAAATGATGTGTTTTTTATGAAGTTTGTTGGAGTTGAAGCAAGACGGACTATCGCATCACTGCATTTTTTGTACTTGTCATTAAATGAACTCCCTTTGCCAAGCCATTGAGTTGTCCTTATTGATTGGTGTTGAGAAATAAATCTGCACCCCAATCCACCTCAAGGTTCAGCTATCTTGTCTTAAAGTACTCTCAGTGCAAACCTTGGCTATATGGGCCGGCCGGGGGTCTCCTGAGTACCCTGCCCGTAGCCATAAATCACCAAAGGTATATCACTATTGTGTTGTAACATGAGGACAATTTTCAAAAAATAAAACACAGACACATTTGCAAAACCATTCTTTCAGATCCTTGCCAATGTTCCTTACACAAGTTTGCTGCAAATCTGCACATGTTTTATTTTTTCAAATGTGTCAACCTGTACGTACATACACTTATATAATTTAGCCCTCAATTGTCAAACTCCATTCAGACATTGCACAAACATTCAATGTTGGGTCTATAATCTTTCTGAAAACATTTGTCCACAACAGCACAAAGTTATAAGCCATATAAAAATGTTGAGACCCCCCTCTAATTTTGCCCCCTCTTGACAAAATTCCAGCAAACTTTGCAAAACATGCATATCTAGATTTAAAATCTTTTTGCAAACTTTTGTGAAGAATTGTCAAATGGCACCACCTTTATAAACCTTTACAATAGTTTGGCACCCCTCTCTAATCTTGTTCCCTCTTGATAAAACAGCACCACACTTTGCAAAACCGTTCAGAGCGTGGTCTAGAATTAAATTCCAAAATTGAATGCACTTTCATTGAGTTATGCCAAAGTTATAAACCAACGAAAAACTGCTTTTCACCAACCGTGTAATGCCGAAATAAGCATACATGCCCCCGAACATTTCAGATATCTGTGAAAATCACAGATACCCCGGACTGTTTGCGAACATCGCAGAAGAAAAACGCCTGTTTTTTGGCTCTTTAAGGCCATATTCCATCCCATCCTCATCACCCCTCAGCTCCCCAGAGATTGTATGATTAGTTTCAGAAGTGCAATTTCTCACTCAATGAGAAATAAAGTTATTAAACATACTACGGAGCTCTCTGGGACCCACTCCTTTTGCTTTCACCCAATGTCAAATAATGTTATTAAACATACTACGGAGCTGTCTAGGACCCACTCCTTTTGCTTTCACCCAATGTCAAGTAATGTTATTAAACATACTACGGAGCTGTCTGGGACCCACTCCTTTTGCTTTCACCCAATGTCAAGTAATGTTATTAAACATACTACGGAGCTGTCTGGGACCCACTCATTTTGCTTTCACCCAATGTCAAATAATGTTATTAAACATACTACGGAGCTCTCTGGGACCCACTCCTTTTGCTTTCATCGAATGAGAAATAAAGTTATTAAACATACTACAGAGACCTCTGGGACCTACACCTCATGCTTTCATCCAATGAGAAATCAAGTATTAAACATACTACGGAGACCTCTGGGACCTACACTTTATGCTTTCATCCAATGAGAAATCAAGTATTAAACATACTACGGAGACCTCTGGGACATACACCTTATGCTTTCATCCAATGAGAAATACAGTTATTAAACATACTACAGAGCCCTCCGGGACCTACACCTTATACTTTCACCATGGGACCACAATTACGGAATTAATATTCATGCGGGAAAGATGTTTTATTACTTAATTGTAATAATCTAAATAATGAATAAGTAGATGGTGTCAGAATTCATTTTCAATCTTTATATCTTGTCATGGTTGCCAGTGGGGAGCTAAATTGTGTCTAGCAGCGGGAGGTCTACATTAGTTACCACCACGCCGAGGCTCAGAAACCTTCATTTACATGCCTTTCACAGCTGGGAGATGACATTGCCCTAAAGCTGATTTGTGGTAATAATTAATGAAAAATTGAGACGCAACCTTGAAAACAATGTCATTTTAGTAATCCACGGGTGTCAAGCTGTTGCAAAACTCTTCAATCAGGACGGCATTTATTCTAGCCCTCGAATTACAGCAGAATCATATATTGTAAAGCAATCCTATTCTTACGAATAGACACATTACATGTGAGTGTTGGTAAAATAATGTATGTATATGTTTAGGAAAAGGGGGAATAATAATTTAACTTACTGAAAAAGAAGCAATTTTTAGTGAACTTTTTACAAAGTGGTGCAATGCTTAATAGTTTTACAGGCCGATTCATGTAATTCCACACAAAAGTGTCGCACGCGGCTGGCGCACAACGTGCCCGTGCGAATGTCTGTGCCAGACGCGTGCGATAAAATCAATTTCCGCGCACAGCGTATTCATGGATTCTCGCCTCCAAAAGCAGACGTGGCGCAGAGTGGTGCAGCGACCCTGCAGCAGCGCCAGTTACGCCCCCAAGAAAGCCCTCGCGCAAGGAAAAGCCATCAAGATCGCAAAACCATCGCAAAGGGCTGTGCCAACCCTGTACCAGTCTACCGGACTGGCAAACAGCAAACGCAAAGCTGGGAACGTGTATTACGGGTTTCGGGAACACGCGTGCGCGAGAAGTTTCACACGCGATCTGGCCTGGGGGAGCGTGTGCGTGTAATTCAGGGGTGCGCGAGAAGTTTCACACGCGATTGGGCCTGTGGGAGCGTGTGCGTGTATTTCAGGGGTGCGCGAGAAGTTCCACATGCGATCGGGCCTGGGAGAGCGTGTGCGTGTATTTCAGGGGTGCGCGAGAAGTTCCACACGCGATTGGCCTGGGCGCGTGTATTTCAGAGGTGCACGAGAAGTTCCACACGCGATTGGCCTGGGCGCGTGTATTCCAGAGGTGCGCGAGAAGTTACACACGCGATTGGCCTGTGCGCGTGTATTTCAGGGGTGCGCGAGAAGTTCCACACGCCATCGGGCCTGGGGGAGCGTGTGCGTGTATTCCAGAGGTGCGCGAGAAGTTCCACACGCGATTGGCCTGGGCGCATGTATTTCAGAGGTGCGCAAGAAGTTCCACACGCGATTGGCCTGGGCGTGTGTATTTCAGAGGTGCGCGAGAAGTTCCACACGCGATTGGCCTGGGCGCGTGTATTTCAGAGGTGCGCGAGAAGTTCCACACGCGATTGACCTGGGCGCGTGTATTTCAGAGGTGCGCGAGAATTTCCACACGTGATTGGCCTGGGCGCGTGTATTTCAGAGGTGCGCGAGAAGTTCCACACGCGATTTCAGCAGGGTACGTGTATTTCAGGGGTGTGCGAGAATTTTCACACGCGATTTCAGCGGGGTACGTGTATTTCAGGGGTGCCGGGGAGTCCTACATGTGATTTGGCAGTGTGGGTCCTCCCAGGTGTCCCCTGTACACCCTCCACGGCCCCTGCAGGCAGCCCACACCACAGGGGACTACCCTGCATCCCTGGTCATGTCCCGCAGGCAGCCCACCCAACATGGGCATGTCCCCCAGCAAAGGCACAAGTCTCCTTGCACTACTGATCGCCAACTCATGTCCCCTTGAACCCCCACCCCCAGCATTGCGGGGCACCTGCCAGCAGGCCCCCACTCATGTCCCACTCATGTCCCCCTGCACCCCCACCCCCCAGCATTGTGGGGCACCCACCACCAGGCCCCCACCCATGTCTCCCAGCACCCCCACCCCCAGCCACCAGGGGCACCCTCCACCAGGCCCCCACCCATGTCTAACTCATGTTCCCCACCACCCCCACCCCCCAGCATTGCGGGGCACCTGCCAGCAGGCCCCCACTCATGTCCCACTCATGTCCCCCTGCACCCCCACCCGCCAGCATTGAGGGGCACCTGCCAGCAGGCCCCCACTCATGTCCCACTCATGTCCCCCTGCCCCCCCACCCCCCAGCATTGCGGGCCACCTGCCAGCAGGCCCCCACACATGTCCCCCAGCCAACATGTCATCACAATCTAGATCCCTGGCCCTTATGGCCAGCCTCCAAATGCAAAACACCCACTCGAGTACTGCATCCACCCACTTAGAAATGGCAATGACATGATAGAACCCCAGTAGCAAGTTTGGAAATGAACACATGGCCCTCACATACTCCCAATGGGTGTCAGTGAATATCAAAACCCATATCAGGATATGCATGATACCAATGAGATGATACTACACATTGAAGTTTGATGAAAAAAATGTATTAAAAACAGCATAAATGGAATAAAAAATAAACAAATGACAATGGGAATCAAAAACCAAAAGCAGCATGTCTGTAAAATAATGAAAAACGACAAATCATAATCCAAAGGAAAGGTGTCCAAAGTCACAGTTCAAGAAAGTAAATCCAAGGTAAAAACAAAACCGAAAACCATTGCTCCATGGGTAAATCAAAAAAAATAAAATAAAAATCCAACAGTCAACTATATACAGATAAACAAACCAGGGTCCATGATCCCAACTGAAGAAATGAAACCTACATAAAAATACTACCTAATAAAATAAAACTATATACAAAAATGTGTGTCCAAAAGGTCCAAAATAAATAAAAAAGCTAAGGAAACCTAACACTAACTACATAACTATTTACAAGGGCAGCGGGCTAGTCCGACGGCTCACTGGTTGTTGTCATGGGCCAGGGCATCATCGAACTCCTGTTCAATGGCTTGGAGGCGGGCATGTTCCCTGGCCCCGAGGTCCCGCAGGGATAATGCAGTGTCCAGCTCCAACTCCCTGCGAAGACCCTCGAGGCACTCAGCCCGCCTCAGCGCCCTCCGCATGGAGTCCTCCGCCCTGACCATTGTGAGCCGTTCCTCCTCTGCCCGCTGCCGCTCCGCCCTATCTGCTGGCACAACTGCTCCCACACGGAAGCCACTCCCATTCCAGGGTTCTCCTGCCCTCCGGCCGATGCCTGCACCCCTGATGTTGATGGCCCCGAGCCATGATGCCTCCCACGTTGAGCCTGCTGCTTGCTGCTGCGTCCGACGCAACTGCCTGTGCCAGCACGGCGGCATCCAGGCTGATGGAAATCACCAACGCCGTTGTGCACGTGCCCTGCCCGATGATGCCGTCACATCCTCCATCTGCTGGGGTCCAGTTGCTGGTGTGTCCACCCCTGCTGGACCTCCGACTCCCTACTGTGGCAGGGATGGGATCCCCACCGAGTTGGCTGCATTGGTCGGGGCAGGTCCACAGGGGGCCCTGGTGGCATCTGGGCCGGAAGACGGCATGGAGTACAACTGGTGCATAGCCTCCACAGAGGAGGAGAGGGTCGCCAGAGTGCCCGACACATGTACAAGACCCCCGACCATGACCGCTCCCAACTGGGCCACGTTGGCACGGTGCTCTTCATGATGACGTGCGTGCTCCCCCCGGGAAGCACCCACCTCATCATGAATGACAGCCGTGCGCAACGCGACACCAATCAGGACCTTCTCCATACGGCCAGGGGTCCCCTCGTCTGCAGGTGGAGGGGAGTCAGATGAGATGGACATTCCCCCTACCTGCGGACGGGCCTGGGATGGGGCATCCCTGCTGGTGCATGGTGGTGCAGTCACAGTGTCAGGGACAGTGACATGCACAGGCACCTCCACGGCGACCTGTGCTGCCTCCTGCCCCTGCCCCTGGACTGCACCACTTGCACCAGCAGGGATGCCCCCACCATGCCCCATGTGCGGCTCAGTAGCGGCCTCCTCCTCCTCTGTGGAAACCACCAACCTGGATGGCTCCACACCGTCTTCCGCCATTGCAAGCCCCTGTGGGGGCTCACCCACCCCTTCCGCTGCAGCCGTGGTGGCATCCCCGCCGCTTAGCTCCACAGCGCCCTCTCCGCCCTCTTCTTCACTTTGCGCTGTGTAGAGAGGAGACATAGAACACAAGCATCAGGGTACTGTACAATGGTCCCCTAGAGAGGAAGCAATAGCAGATGAGTGGCACTGTCAAAGATCACTTCCATCATGTCCCTCCACAACACATGGGTCAGTGCAGCCAAAACACATGCAGTAACAGGCGTGGCGCATGCTATGGACATAAGAAAACATGTCCAAGGGACACTTGAGGCATAAAATGTTGTTTTTGGACTCACATTCATCATGGGTCATGCCTATCACATGCACACACTTCAACGTACTTTCATCCTTCTGGACTCGTACACCCCAGACACAGTGGATGCAAGGATAACTAGGCTGCATCAATGAATCTGAACATTGTCACAGACATGTGTCATGCATCCATGGCATTCACAAGTCACAGACACACAGGTCAGAAACACAGACATGGACACCATACATGTACATGGCATCAGCACCCATCCCTCACCCACATCCATGTCCAGGAACAGAGACTGGCATGCTCTCATGTGTCCATTCTGCATAGGCCTCCCCATGTTACATTTAAACACATACACCAACCGTGTGCTTCACACATTACTGGTCTCACATGCATGACCATGATGTCCCTGCACACACACACACGTACATGGCCTATGTCACACATACAGGCAAGTATCAGACAACCAGCACGCTGCAACATGCCCTGTCTCACACAGCAATGCTTGGCCACCTACCGCTCGACTCCAGACGGGTCTGCCGCTCAAGGATCTGGGCATGGAGCGCTGGGCGTACGCGTTCCAGGACCCTCATCTGGATGGTACTCATGGTGCCCCGGCCCCCCTCCACGAGGCGCCGGGCCTTTATGAGGGTCCTGGACCTGAAGTCCTCGCAGCGCTTCTTGACTTGCTTGATGTTGCGGGTTGCCACCCCCTCCACGTTGATGGCAACCACAAAGTCGTCCCAGATCCTGTCCCGTCCTTCCTTGTTGGCGCGTGGTGATCCGAAGAGGGCATCATAATGCCCCAGGACAAGCTCCACCAGGACACCAACTTCCTTCTGACTGAAGCTGGTGGCCCTCTACCCCTCTGGCTGGGGCTCGCCAGTGGTCTCAGATGGTGTTTTCCCCGACATGGCGACCCCCGAGGCAGGCGTGGGTGGGCAACTGGGTCCTGGGGCTGGGCTGTGGAGCAATGGTATCCCATTCGGGAGTCTTCTGTTCCAGCAGGGGTGGACACAGCAAATGGACCCCTGCAGATGGCTGATGTGCAGGCACCAAATGGCAGGGCACGGTGGCAGCAGGCAGGCAGGCAGCAGCAGATGGCTCGTGGGAGGCTGCTCAGGGCTCTGGGGGGCTGTAATTTGGCCTTTTGGGCAGGAGCGTGGTCTTCCGTGTGCTTACGCATGGCCAGCTTGATACGGAGTGATTTGGCACGTGAAAATTCTGCACGTCAGCGTGTAATTCGAGGAAAGGCCCTTAGCGCGTAAGCGCGTCAGCACGCATATGCGATTCCATTGGACCAAAGGCCCTTAGCGCGTATGCGCGTCTGTGACGTATCGCGCACGGGCGTTGCTTTTCGTGGGGTGCGGTGCGTGTGTTTTGCAGGCGTTGGGGTTCACACGCTATCACTTCACAGCGGGTGGGTGTTGGCTACGCGTTCTTCTACACACAAGGCAGGCGGTGAGTGGTACCCTGCTCCCTCAGGCCCGATCGCGTGTGAAACCACCCGCGAGCCCCTGAAATACACGCGCCCAGGCCAATCGCGTGTGGAACTTCTCGCGCACCTCTGAAATACACGCGCCCAGGCCAATCGCGTGTGGAACTTCTCGCGCACCTCTGAAATACACGCACACGCTCCCCCAGACCCAATCGCGTGTGGAACTTCTCGCGCACCTCTGAAATACATGCACACGCTCCCCCAGGCCCAATCGCGTGTGGAACTTCTCGCGCACCTCTGAAATACACGCGCCCAGGCCAATTGCGTGTGGAACTTCTCGCGCACCTCTGAAATACACGCACACGCTCCCCCAGGCCCAATCGCGTGTGGAACTTCTCGCGCACCTCTGAAATACACGCACACGCTCCCCCAGGCCCAATCGCATGTGGAACTTCTCGCGCACCTCTGAAATACACGCACACGCTCCCCCAGGCCCAATCGTGTGTGGAACTTCTCGCGCACCTCTGAAATACACGCGCCCAGGCCAATCGCGTGTGGAACTTCTCGCGCACCTCTGAAATACACGCACACGCTCCCCCAGGCCCAATCACGTGTGGAACTTCTCGCGCACCTCTGAAATACACGCACATGCTCCCCCAGGCACAATTGCGTGTGGAACTTCTCGTGCACCTCTGAAATACACGCGCCCAGGCCAATCGCATGTGGAACTTCTCGCGCACCTCTGAAATACACGCACATGCTCCCCCATGCCCGATCGCGTGTGGAACATCTCGCGCACCCCTGAAATACACGCGCCCAGGCCAATCGCGTGTGGAACTTCTCGCGCACCCCTGAAATACAAGCGCCCAGGCCAATCGCGTGTGGAACTTCTCGCACACCCCTGAAATACATGCGCCCAGGCCAATCGCGTGCGGAACTTCTCGCGCACCTCTGAAATGCACGCACACGCTCCCCCAGGCCCAATCGCGTGTGGAACTTCTCGCGCACCTCTGGAATACACGCACACGCTCCCCCAGGCCCAATCGCGTGTGGAACTTCTCGCGCGTGTAGGACTTTGGCGCACATTTTTTTCCTGCACAGGGACGCTACCGCCTGCTTTCGTGTGGCGGACATGTATGGGCCTGTGTGCGTCTTTGGCCGTGCGCTGTTTTTCCCTATTCGATTCCATGAATACGTGTTGCAGGCGAGCGTGTGGGCGTTCTGCGCACTTGCCTCCTGTACTTCCCCCGTGACGCCCACATTTTCACGAGTTGTTCCCCATTCTGCGTGTAACGCCCCGTGTTATGCCTACTTTTGTTATGTGCGCCGCGCTATGTGCGAATTCGCTGTGGCCTTATCACACGGCGTTCGGTGACCTGTGCGCCAGCGTGCGCCGCACACTTTTTCAGCGCACATCCCACATTTTGCGCATGCACGGACTTCAATGAATAGATGTGCAACGTTTTCTGTGCGATAATCGCACTTGCACTGCGATAATCGCACTTGCACTGTGATTTTCGCTATTTCACTGCGAATCGCACGTTTTCGCACACGTGCGCCGTTTTTTCGGCGCACGTTGATTCCATGAATCGGCCTGTTAGTTTACTAATTTACTGGTGTACTAGTTTACTAGTTTAGTTTAGTAATAGTTTAGTTACTTGTAGTTGTCTTTTTAAAAAAAATGTATATACATTTTTTTTTTGTAATTTGTAGTTTATTCAAACTTTTATTACAATACATTTTATTACAACAGTATATACATATATCAAGTTCTGTACTCGGCCAGGAGGCCAGTCCAAATGATGAAAAAGGTCACTAGTGATGTGCATGGGTTAACAAACAAAAAAAACAAAAAGACTATGAGAAAACAATAAAGTGGCAAATCGAAAATCGAAACACTGCAGCAAACAGGTGGCCTCTTCAGCAGCCTCTTGAATTTGACAATGCCAGCTTCCAGGTGGAGATGCATCAGAATGGCGTTAAAGATGGGGAAGCATTGATGGTGGAATGATCAACACCCAAAGCGGTGGTGGAGCACGTGACACACAAGTATGGCTTCAACTGATTTCACTGTGTTATGGTTGGGATACACAGCTTTGGGGACTTGGGCTTTAACTATTAGGTAAATATATGTAGGAAGTGGTCTTTGTAGCATGATCCTAGCTAGAACGCAGCGGAGCACTGTCCACTAGATCGAGTGGTCCATAGTGGAAGGGAGGGTCATCTTGTTAGTCTATGGTCTTCATGTGCTGGTGAAGTGTTGCCTGAAGAACGAGGTATTCAGTTCTTTTTTGAATGGCAGGAGGGATAGGGGCAGCCTGATGTTAGCAGATATGTTGTTTCAGGCCATGGTAGCATAGCAGGAAAGTGTTTGTTTGCAGGTCTTTTCCTTGCACTTCCAGTTTGGTGAGCGTTTGGCTCACGAGGCCGCGTTGGCCTCCTAGGATGTGTCTTTCCAGCGAAGCTTGAAGGCGATGGAAGGTAGCCATTGTAATTCTATAAGAGTGGGGAAGATGTGGCTGAATTCTTTCACTTTTGTGATGAGCCCGGCTACGATCTGCTGGACATCTTTCGGAGGGGCCAGAGCAGTGGTTAGCTCTCCTGCCAGCAGGGTGTCACCACCATCCAGTTGAGAGAGCACCACTGAATGGTTGTTTGTGTCCTGGAGTGGGCATAACGAAAAGTCAGGATGGCTATGCCTCCAAAGTGTATAGGTACTTTGTCTACCAGGGTCGCAGATCTCTCCTTGTATCTGAGAACATGCTGCTGTCTCAAAGAGTGATACTAGCCAAGTCAATACTTCTGTCATTATCAGGCGCAGAATGGGATAATTCTAATAGACAAACTGGCCTTCATATGGATGTCTGATTCTGTACAGTCTCAAGGACAAATTACCCAGCATGTTCTTTGCTCTAGTTAAAGTATAAGGGATATAGTGCCCTGCTAGCTTCTTGGCCATAACCAACGCCACAGGGATTTAGAGCCGAGCTACAATACCAATCACAGCAAATGAATCCCCAGACTCAGGTCCTTGCCACAATCACAGTCAGATGGATATATTGCCCAGCTTGCTACTTGTAATCCATCCTGAGGGATAGTGCTAGTCATGCTTCGTCCTGCTCCGTGGATATAGTGCACACCTAACTGTTCAGGCATATACTGCTCAGCTCATTCCTCAGGGATAAAGAACCCATCACACTCTCCAGGGGTAGATTGCCCAGTCCACTCTCCGGGATTGCAGTGCTCAGCCCACTGCCCTGGGATAAAGTTCTCAGATGCCTCCTCAGCATTCTTTTCCCTTTAAGTAGTATCAATATGTTCAGCCACTTGCCCCTCTAAGCACTAACAGTGTTCTCATGCTTGGATAGTTTTTAGCATCTCTTTCAACCAGCATAGGTAAACCATTGTCCTTGCTCAGTCCCAGACACATGGGGCCCAGCTGCACTACAGCCTTTCTACAGAGCTTTTACGGTTCACCTCCTGATTACTGTGTTTTGGCATCTGACATAGTGGATCCCGCGGCACAACACTTTCTGTCACAGGGCATGATCTCTTTTTAGGCTGATCACAGGGTTGTGGTTTCCATGAGATTACCACCTGACATAAGAGATCCCATGGAGAGGGCTGCTCATACATTGGGTTTCATTGTCTCCGTCAAGGTTTCTGCATGATCTTCTTTTAAATAAATGTTCCTGGGATTTGTACCCCACACTTCCGAGCTCATGCACAGGTGGAACATCACTCTTTGGGCCAATATATCCATGGGTCCATCTTCCAGATCATCAGAGGCAAGGTGACTGGGCATCAAGTGGGGTTTCAAGTGGTAGGTGAACTCAGTGATGCCAATCCTGTACTGCCTCCTGGTAGCTCACTGTTCTGGGAGCATGGCCTTAGTAGGGCCGCTTTCATAAGCATGCACATTCCAATCCATGTCTTGGGAGAGTGCCAGAAACGTGCCTTCATCATGGCTGTCTAATGTGCACTGTTTAGTATTGTAATGGGTTGTTCTTTGTGAGCGCCACCTGCGTTGGTCCCTCTGGTGATTGTCAACCGTCATTGTATCAGAGGTGGCCATGCATTGTCTTCATTGGGGTGTACTTGCTCCAGTCCGGAAATGAGCACCACAGCTTAGTCTTTCAGTGGTAGTATCCTGTCTTTTCTGTAATTGCCTCAATCGTGCAGGGAGGGCATTTATTCAGAATTGCACTGGCAGTGCCTTGTTCTGTGGAACACAGAGCCATGCCAGTCCTGAATTTCTATTAGGATTACAGTTTGGTATCTTAATTGTTCGTGTCCCATCCTGTTAGAGGTGTGTGTGTTTCAGTCAGCAGTGCCGGTCACCTTTCAGCATTATATTACTGGTGGCTTAGTGTGTATGAAGGACATTTGTATTTGCCAACAAGTGGTGGATTTCGTTGTATTGCAGTGGAGGTGCCATGGCTAGGGTGTCATTTTAAAGGTCAGGGTCACATAAGGTCGTGTTGGTGTCCTGTCCTATGTGACATGAAGTTATATCAGTCGTACAATCATGCAGTGAGTGTCTCGTATCTTTTGGCCCTGCGGATTATTTGTTCTGGGTCAAAACTGTTTACTCTTGCTCTCTCCTTTTGAAATTTGGCTTAAAATGCTACTACTATACATTATTTGTGTCCAATGGTAGAGAAGCCAAGGACACGAGTTGATTCTGAATTCTGTTTGTGTGTCCTTTGTGCTTTCATCTGTGGCCAAGACTGCTTCCACCAGTACTTAGATCCACGGACTTTAGGTGATGAAGACCTGCACGGATGCATCTCAAAATGCTTACTGATCCTCCAGGCTGTAGAGATCTATTCAATTAGCAATGCTTTGTTTTTTTTTAGCTGAGTCTGAAATGTACGCTGTTTATAATTTGTATGATGTTCATTTTTTTGATGATGCCATGGGAGAATTAATGTTCCTATGCTCAATGACGCCTACATGGTTGGCATTGAATTCGGTGCTACCTCTCAGGAGAGAGCCGTTTGCAGAAGGCCCATTACACAACGCCAAAACATAGGAATGTCATTGTCCTGGCAGGTGTGTGATGGACATGTTGCATCGCTGCTAGCATTTCGGCACAGGTGGCCTGCCCAGTAGGAAGTGCCGTCTTCTCCACCCTGTAGTGAAGATCCAATGTGAGCATACGGGTGCCAGTGTTCTTCATTAGGTGCATTTGTTAGCGGATTGCTGCAAAAGTCAGCTGGTATCCGGGCACTGAAATTGTTCATGAATTGGCTCATGGATTGAAAAAGAGCACCCTGAGAACTCGCCATGATGTTTATTGTTCACATTTGATAAACCAAAGCCAACTATTGTGGGGTCACTGTTATTTGTCTAGTACCTAAGTGACCCCAATTTGGAGGAGCACATCTGCATTGGCTACACAATCTTAGCCAAACATGACTGCTGCACTCCTTCAAAATACTTCCCTAGCGCACAGACGTCCATGTAAGTACAAGACGACATGTCATTTTAATATCATTGAATGATAGATTTGTGAAGGCTGAGTTGTATGCATACACATCTTTCATTGGCGTCGTAGACGCTAGTAATGTGTCTGACCCGATAGTGGCTCAGGGCACTGCACCAGGTCTCATACATGTCGAACGTGCAAATCATTGCTATGTATATGTAGTGAAATATCGTTATCACTGACTGCTATACTAAACAGACATATGACCTGAATGTCCGTCCATACATTGAAACATGTTTACTATAATTTGTATTCAATAACTTTCTTAAATGTGTACATTCCAATTGCTGCTTGTGATATAAACTTGTGAAATGCATATACATATATCTATTTTAATTACAGGGACACATCCAAGCACATTTTACGTAAGAGATGACTTAAACAAATATTCACTCACTGTTCAAAAGCCTTAATCAACGATTGCATATAGTATTATGCAGACAAGCAAGTAACAGAACATTGCGAGGCCCCAAATTGTAATATTTTGACACAGTACGTGATCAGAACGGCCTTACTAGATCTTATCACGACGTGATTGGTACATTGACCTAAAATTCCACCTGGTACAAATTCTACCTCCACAAGTGGGAAATGTAGCATGAAGAGTGAACACCAACCTTACCTCCTTCATTACAATAACACTATTTAAAATACCATCACCACAGAGAAAAAACACAAAAGTCTTTTACAGCCATCTGAATTTCATTGCACTGAGACTTCAGAAACAATCAAATAATTATCATTGCCAAGAACTGTTTTTGGGGTTCTGGCTATGAGAGCCAACAAAGAAAAATATAGTTCTCACATAATCAACTCACTGTGCTCATGGATGAGGCGATAGAGGAGGCCCTACCTCTGGGCCACTGAGTGCAAAGACACCTTTTCCAAACAGGTGGACCCTTGCCCCTCCAAAACCATCAAGGACAATATTGACACTCTCGCTCCAGCTTTGGCCGACCTCTGCAACGTCTTTTTCGCCACTGGTGTTTTTCCCTCTCCTCTCCAGCACTCCCTTGTGCACTCTCTGCTCAAACAACCTTCTGCCGACACTCTCTGCTCAAAAAACCCTCTGCCGACCTGTCCTTTCCGGCAAACTATTGCTCGATCTCCATCACCCCTTTCCTGGAAAACTCCTGGAGAAGCTGGCTATCACTCAACTTACCCTCAATACTGAATCTGTTGGTTGTCTCCATGAGCATCAGTCTGGCATTAGAGCATACAGAGGTACAGAAACTTCTCTTCTGAACACCTGTGAAGACTTGCTCTCAGATCTTGACAGTAACTCTCCCTAACCTCATTCTTCTCGATCTTCTGCTTTCGATATGGTAAACCACAACATCCTGATCACCCATCTCTGTGATACCCTGCACATCACAAATCAGGCCCGCCCTGGCTTGCCTCCTTTCTCTCTGACCTGCACTCCAAGGTGGAACTCGGGCCATTTCTCTCTTCTACCACTCTCTCTATTTGTGGTGTCCCCCCAGGGTTCCAACCTTTCCCCCTGGTTTTTCAACATCTACATGGCACGTTTGTCCCACAGGATCTCTAGATTTACCTGAACCTTCAGTGTTATATGGATGACACGTAGCTCTCTTTCAGGCTACCCTCTGACTCCTCCTCCTCAGGCTTGGTGTGCTGCTAACAATCTATGCCTGAATGTCAGTAAGAATGAGATTGTACTCATTGGGACCCCTGCTCCCGATTTCCACTCTCTCACTGGCCTGCCTTCCTTGGTCCTGCACCCTCGCCTACCAATGAGGCATAAAATCTTGGTGTCATCTTTGACTCCACTCTCTCCTTCTCTTCTCACATCTCAGACATCTCGCAAAATCCAATTACTAACTGCACCTCCTCAGAGGTATTATAACTTTTCTCACTTTTTCCCAAGGAGCTCATCACCTCGAAAGCCCTGGTTCCCTCTAGGCTGGAGTATTGCAAAAGCCTCTTTCTCATTCTTCCTACTTCTACTCATCCAGAACAGAACCGCAAGACTTATTCTTGGCCTCAAGACCTGGCTCTGCATCTCTCCAGCACTGAAATCCCTCGACTGGCTCTCCTTGGCTCTCCAGGTTCCCCCACCAGTCTTTTGCACTTGCCTACAGGGGCAACCTCTCTGCACTTAAACCCAGGGCCCTGCTGGACTGGACTTGTTTTTTTTCTCGCCCTGCCCTCTCCTTCCCTGCACCTTCGTATGTATGTATGCATGCATAACCCAAATGTTCTAGGACCAGTTAATTGTCTGTCCTGTCCTCCCTCCATCCCCCCCACTGTTTCTCATCTCCTCTTCCCAAGCTTGTCGCAACTATAACACTTCATGCACTTACACTATGAGAAATGTAGTCAGGCCTAGTATTTTAGATTTCTTTTCTGTTTTGATCCTTCGGAATCTTCAAAGCTTAAGGATGATTACTGTATTCCCTTGTTCCCTTCCCGACTTGAAGTGATTTGATGCACTTCACCCGTGTATAAGTGCTGAATAAATAAACTATAAATAAAGACATCTGCTAAAATTAAGCTTCCCAACCCTGGACGAGAGATGGGGCACTTACCTGGTGGAAATGACAAGTAGGAGAGGGTCAGGATAAACCTTTTTAAAAACAGGACATGGAGGGGGGGAGGGATGTTGAGCAGCCACAAGATGGCTGCATCTCTCTGAGCCTCTGAGTGAGCCACCAGCAAAATTGCTGTTAAACCCGCTTTTCTGAAAACACTGACTCAAGTTAAACGCATGCATCAGCACCAGGTGTACTCTGCCATAACTTGTTGAAGAACTGCACCAAAACCCATCCGAAATGCTGAGTTAGGTCCACGACAACCCCCTACGACCTACACAGCCACACTTGCACCAGTGGCAGCTGCGGCTGCATCCTGAGAGTGAGGGACCGAAAAGGCACACAAACCCGATCGCTGCAAGGTACAGTGGAGGAGACTTGCACGACGGACCGTTGCCAGGTATCTATATATAAGAGGAATGGTGATGTCACGGGAACTGGGAGTATTACGAACAATGTGCAGGGACCTCATGAAAAGTGAGGGGACACTCCAAGCACTAGAACGGCAGTATGCAGCAGCAAACTTTCACCGACATCCTCTTTGTTGTTCCCTCACCAGACCTATGGACTCTACATATGGTCTCTGTGCTCTATCCCTTCTCTTCCTCTCCCATTAATGGTGGCACATGGTGGGAAGCCCTCCTGGCCTCCTTCCACTCCTCTAAGATCATCATTAATGTTTATGTGAATAGTACCGTCTTGGTCCAAGGCCCTCAGGCCAACCTCCTCCTCTTTGATAGATGCTTCCCGTGCCTCATCAATTTCCTTTCTACTCCTGCTATCCCCTCTCCCTACTACATGGCTTCCTCGCTTCCCCCTGCTGCCTCCTCCTTGGCTACCTTGCCCTCTCCTCCTTCCCTTTCTGCCCCCCCTCAGGCTCCTTCTACACATCCGCAGGGCATACCTCTGATTTGTACCCCTCCCCGGAAGTCTTTCAAGGATGGCAACCTTCTCCATATTGCCACTCTAAACTCTTGCTCTGCTGTCAAACACTCCTCCGACATCTGCCGCCTTACATGAACAGCTTTTTCCCACCATGGGTAAATGGCTATTGTTCAGCTTGGCTGCATCACGTGGGTGAAGACGGCAAAACTGAGCTTTTGGTCTGCAATTAGTGAGGTTTTATTCTGCTATTTTGCATGTGGCTCCTTGCCCCTTTAGGCCAGAATGTTCCACCCACCTTCGTCCTTGGCTGTGAACATTGGCCCTTCTCTTCGTGCTGCAGAGTCTCCCTGTCTTCGTTCCTTGTTCTGAGGACTTTGGCTTTGTGCACTTTCACTACATTTGTTCTATGGTTTCTCTATGTCTATATTATATTATTGTATTGCTTTCTCTTGAGGTTTGTAGTATTTGGTTCTTCCAGGTTCCTTTTATGTCCCTGAAGTTCTATATGGTTAGTTGCAGTAAGGGACTGCAAGCTTGTTTTGTGTGACTCATGCTCCATTCAGTTTGCTTCGTGGCTAACGTTACTATGTTATCGTGTCTCTAATGATGTCAGCACAACTGTATATTTATTGTAAGTCAACCTGGTCCAGTGTTGAGGCATCTGTGTCCTCAAAAACGTCAGCTGAATAGGGTTTGAATGGTTGTCTAAGAGAATTACTGCTCCCATATGTAGAATTTACTTTCCTCCTGGGCGCTAGCCAAACCGTGACTGGCATCTCTTGTTTCTCAGTCTTCGGACTGTCATGAGTGTAGGGGTCACAAGGGCCATTCCAGGGACTCTCTCTTTAGTCCCCCCTCTGGTCGATTTTTCAACCTCATCTCCAAATCTGTTCACCATAGCTCTTGGGAGCCATAGCTTCATTAATCCTCCAAGATGTCTATAGTAATTTACATGGTCATCTAAACACCATTCATGTAACAGGTATTCTCCTTCCTGGTTGCACCACACCCATTTAGCCAATATTTCTTGTAGTCAATGGGATCATTAAATATTATCATTTTAGTCGGGAACAGTCGACACTACTTTATCTGCACCCTTATCGGATTTCGAGCTTCTACTATCTTGTCCTTCTTGTCCTCCTCACCATTTTTGTTTACTAATATTTTGTGTAATGCAAATCCTTATCACACACAGTGTCACCAACACTAGTATTAATGCTGCTAATAATACGTTCAGCCCATCCTCCATCCATGTAGGTATCCATGAGAATATGTGATAGCCAACTTTTGCCTTTTCCTGTACATTTTTGCTTCTTCCTCCATTTTGGAATGTATTTTCGATAATCTGGAACTGCTTTAGTTAGTGTTCTGTTAGCTTCATCATTTGCTTGCACGAATATTCAGCAAGACGACTCTATCTTAGCTCAAATTCCTCCTTCCATTGCTGTGAGAAGGTCTGAAATAGAACTGTTTTGGAGGTCCATCAACCTTACTGCTCGGAGCTCTTCTTTTATAGTGTTGAAGCCATTGACAGTTGAGTTTATTGTCTGCATCAGCTCCCACCTCATAATCTGGAGCCATTTTGCATTTGTCTATGTCTGTATAGCTGGAACTACTGGTGCAAAGAACATTTCTGTCCTACTGAACAATCAGCACTCAGGTGGTATTTCGTCCAGAGAAGCTTCCGATGCTGGCAAGTAGTTCTGCCTCTTTACCCTACTCACTTCTACTGACCTCTTCTTTCTTCTGGCATCAACCATTTTATACAAGTCTTCTGTTTTGATGTCTTTTTGTGGGACTACTAGTGCTGGTATGTTGATGTGCACTAGTGCCCAGTTGGGTTGCAGATTTGCATATGCTTTAGATCTGCATGCCCAATATTGATCCATCAACAGTACTGTCTCAACCTTCATGCCTGGATGCTTCACTGTCTGCTTGCAGTGTTTATTTACTTCAACCTTTACTGCTCCACCATTCTAGAAACATAATGCTGCTTTCGTCTGCTGTATTATGGGCATTGGTCCAGCTTCATTCTCCACTCAGGTCAGTAACTTCACACTTGCGTCCCATTTCTTTAGGCATTTGTCATTCTCCGCCTGTACTGTGTTTACTGGAACTGTCAGGCATGTGTGTGCCTTGCTCCCTTCTACACCTGCTTTCCATCCTTCAACTGTGTACACTTGGCTGTACACAAGCATCTGTGGTCATTCCCAGCATCCTGGTTCTCCTCCTATTTCCTTGGGTCCCCTTTAAGGACATGGTAATTGCTTCAGTGTTATCGCTTTTGTCTCTCTTTTTTTTGGGCTGTCAGTTATGTATTGTATACCCTGGTCTTTCGTCCAATAATTGTGCATCATATCAAGTGTCTTGATGTAGCTATCTTCCTATGGGAAAGTTGTCTTGAACAGCCATCTCAATGTTGACATTCTTCCTTGGAATCTTCCTCGGGTTGCACACCTGGACAGGTACATAAGGCATTGTGCTCTTGCTGCTTGTTTTTCAACTGCCAAAAATGTTCCGGAAGCACTCATGGCATAGGGGATAAGAGAGCATCTCTCTCCCGTGGTTTGTTTGCCTACTTTAGTCATGTGATTGTACCACATGTTAATGGATACTCGAGCAGTCTCAGTGAGATAAAGTGCAACCTCTCCCATAGCTACATTAGCACTGCGTCTACCACTCCTTACTGATTCAACAGTGCTTACCTCTCCACCTGACATGATAGTTCCTCCTGCAGATGCAGGGGCTGTGTTAGTAGGGGCTACAGCTGTGTTACTTATAACATACAACATCCGCCAAAAGATGAGTGCAAAAATACCAAACGAGAATAATACAAGGCACGCAATGAATATTATTTTCATAATATCACACATTATTTACTCCTCTTTGGAATTTTGTGTGGCTTATAAAATGTCTATTGACCACCTGCAATGCACTAGAAAAAGCGTTATTGTTATTAGTACTTTATTAAGTAAAGCCCTGTGAACTTGATGTTGGGTCATTGCAAGGAAAAACTATTGTTTCCAAACTGCTCGTATTCTAGGATCACAAAGTACTGCAAGCAAGGAAGGGTTTCCTCTATTCTATTGTGGGAAGTTTGGGACAAATAGGCCAGGACAACATGGAAAAATACACTAGGATGACATTTTATAGTGCTGTTGGATCTCCTTACACATTTGACAAAATGGCCTTAGAAGGTCGTGGGATGTGGATCATGAGGAAGCATTTGGCACTGTAACAATAACAGTTGCAACTTTCACGATGAATGCTGTAAGTGTGCAGAAGGAAAAATATATAGACAGTGTGCCCTTACTCTGGATGTGTAGTAAGTCCTTTCCCTATCTCTCTTGCTCTGGAGTGAGTAATCATATGTTGGCCTCTGCTGGGCTGATATGTTCTCAGACATTCGCTTTGTTCTTCCGTTTGTGGATCGTTGGCCCTTTCATTATTGGTATTAGGAGAGGCCACTGCTTGACAAAGCTTGATGTCCCCAAGGTAGTTCCAAGCCTTCTTATCTTGCAATTTCACTGACCGATCTGTAACCTGTTCCACAGTGTATGGCCCTGTAAACCGGGGCTTGTACCACTGGTGTGTAAAGTCTCTTAAAAGCACCTGGTCCCTGTGATAAAGTTGTGCAGGTTTCAGACATTCTTTGTTTGCTTCTGGGTTGTTGTTAACTTTGTTTGCTTTGGGCTTCTCCTGTTGTCCCTGCAGTTGGTGAGAAATAAAAGAGGCACTAGCCATCAAGGAAGCAGTGTTTTCATACTATTCCTGTCTCAATACATCAGAAATGTTTTCTGTGTCTACCAGTGCCCTAGTGGGAGGAGCCAAGGTAAGTCTCATGCACCATCCTGTCATCACCTCATGTGCGGTTAAATGGTGGTCAGAACCTTGTTTATTGTGCAATGCGAATAAGGCTAAAGGTAGACAAGGCAGTGTATTGCTCGCCAAGAGTGCACGGACAGTAATTTATCACCAGTACATTTGCAGAGCAGAGCAAATACTTTAAACGCAGGTAGAGGGAGCAATAACTCACAACCAGACACGCAGTTAGCAAAATAATGAGCACTTATACAGCTATTTATTAATAGCTAAGAAGCAACAAGTGATAAAACAAAAATAAATCACAGAAAAGATAGAGAATTAAAGAGAAACCACATCACCATGGGCGTAACTGAATCCCTCATCTCGCCAGAAGTGGCTGGAAGACCCCGGTAACAGCCAGGCAGAGAGCACAACAGCCCACAGGAAGGTCGGAACAAGGCGACCTCCTTCCGACTGAGGTCTTTGTGTTTTTTCCACCTGACCTTTCCAGAGCTCCGCATATATGCCCTCCTCAAAAAGGGGTGGCAATTTCTCGAACCTTCTGGCATTAGTGCTTGAGCATTGCTGAGTGACCATTGGTTGCCGGCAGGGTCAACCGACAGTAACCCCAAGGAGCAAAGCTTCCCTCTTCTAAAGCACCACAGAAAAGAATTCCATAGACTTTGGCGCAAGTATAGCAAGACATAACAAAACCTTTTTATATCTGGTGCCAGCCTGCACCTGTAGATTCTCGCTTTCCTAGCACTGTGTCCTTGGCTGAGGCCTTTATACCAGGCTCAGCAACGAATAACATTGAAAGCATGTTATTTAGCAAAGCAAGTGCAGCTTTTCACTGCGGCAATGGAATAAATATCCATTATAGCTCTCAGTGACCCCAGAATTCACTGCGCATCAGCGCCACGTTTTAGCTCAAGCATCACAATCCACCCTTGGATATTTACCTTCCATAGCCCAGTGGTAGAGGAGCCGGACTCTGAAACCGATGAAACATCATAACTAAGTTGGGAATACATTGAATACAACAACAACCAATTATTATGATAGCCAAAATAATACAAATGCAAGCAAAGGTGTAACGCAGTGTACCCCCAATGTCAGGAATCCATGAAAATAACCAATCCCACCAATTCCCAGTATGATCTTGAGACACTTGGGAAATGAGGTCCCTTAAACCTCTAATATGACTTTCAATTGATCGTGAATGGTCACTTACATTGAAACAAAACATAACTTCAACTGCGTTACAGCCCAAATTATGTTTCAGCAAGAGATAATCAACGGCAGCCCTGTTTTGCAAAGTTGCTTTTCTAATTAATAACTTTTCTATCAAGGAGCAACTCCTCTAATGCTTGAGAAGTATGATTAAGTCCTTTTACCACTAAACATGCTAGTTTAATTAAAGATTTGTAACCCCCAGCAGCTAAACCCCAAACTCCCACTAATGAAAGGGCTAATGCTAGAACCTCAGCCTCTGATAACAAATGCACATGTGAATCACAATCTGGGGATAAACCCACAGATTCAAAAGTTGACATTTTGCTTCGAGACATTGCTGGATGTAAAAGGAACATCATTAGCCCTAATCGAGTTGAGGCACATGGACCTCCGGAAATGTTAGCTGGAATTTAAGTGTATGTGATGTTGCCACATCAGAAGAGCCATTCTGTTGGAAGTTTCACATGATTGAAATGACTGGCAGCTATCACTATATGATTGCAAGACATAGTATTATTCACACTGGTACATTTGCTTGGAACTCGTGAACACAACCTTTTCTCAAACGCAGTTTGATTCTTCTGTTTGGTTAAATTCAGCTGTTGCATTTGCCAATTTCCATTACATTGCAGGTTATAAAGTAACACACATCGCCTTGAGTTATATTGTATGTTAAAATATGTGTCAAGTTTCTCCACTTGCAATCTGTTTCCTGGTAAAACCTGTACTCATAGATTGAAAAGGATTGTCTGATATCAGAATCTTGAACTGCAGAATCATTGTGCATGACGCCAAAAATGTGCTTTAGAACCGGAACTGGCGTCGGCACCGCTACTAAACAAGTAGTCAGCAAAACTTCTGCATGATGCAATCAGTAAGGCAAAAGTGTGTAATGTTGAGTACCTGTTGTGCCAAATATGTCCACATATTCTCTGTCTGGGTATTTACCGGGGAATATTTTCGCCGTCCTAAAGACACCTGTTGTATAGCTGGCATCAACGTTGTTTGCGTTTGCACCTGATGTGTTTTTTTCATTCCACAAATTTATTTCTTCGGTCTGGCTGGCTTTTCAGCATCAGCATAAGGCTGCTTTCGGACATCATTGATCATTATCGGTTTCCCATGAGTCGCTGGCACAGATGTGACATCCCTCATGGACAGCAGCATGCCGTTTGACTCTCCCAAACGTAGTCCATTTAGTCCCACAATTACACCAGCCAGACACAGGATCTACAAGACAAATCCAGAAAAGAGATATCCGTGTCTCTCTTAGGTAACATTTGTCTGCGGGCACATACTGCGAATTTTTTTTACCAGGCTCCATTACTAAAACTACCTAGTCTTTGCCTGATGCAATAACATCTGCGGGCACTTGTGAGCCACTTGGTCTTTCAACCCACACCTTCGCACCCAGTACCATACCGTCTGAAGAGCCAAAACCACGATCCCCACGGATAGTTAACACTGTGGGAGGCTCGCCCTTTTTAATCATGGACAACTTAACAGAAACAATAATCAACTGGGCCACCCAATCCCCCTTAAGGATCGGTAACACTTGGTCCCCACTATTCATCAAGATGACTTTGATCTCGCCTTGGTAATCAGCGTCAATGACCCCTTCCAGCACTTGAACTCCCCTCAATGCTAGGCCAGATCTAGGGGCAATACATCCCATATGCTCTGGAGGAATTTGTACCCCAATCTCTGTTCCAATCACAACAATCCCTCTCAGGTCTAATCTGATTTCCTCATGAGAATGCAAGTCTACCCCTGCTGACTCTGGAGTCGCCCGATAGGGAGCTAAAGAACCCGGGATAATTTCCCAGAACAATAGGGTCTCTCTGACT